>NC_038042.1:46980429-47585680 GCF_002211085.1 Panicum hallii | reverse complement strand
TCCTAGAAAGATCGAACGATTAATCCTTCGGAGAGTATTGCTTGATCGATACCTGTGCTGCAGCCGGAGGCTGCAGAGGTTGCACCGGAACAGCTCGTGCGGCAGGCCGTGGTCGCCGCACATGCAGCAGACGGCGGCGGAGCTTCCATCGTCGTCGGAGCAAGGAGACGCCATGGGAGAAGAGGACGACGGGAAGAGTCAAGCGAGACGCACCGATATATAGACGTGGAATCAACCGAAGCAAAAGTGGACGACGGAGAAGGTACGTCTTGGTCCTCACCTCTGCTCGGGTGTAGCTTGCGTGACACGAGGAACGGAGGAAAACGAGCCGAGCACGCGCGTTTCGGGACTTTTTGATCCGGATGTGGCTGCCGGTTGCTGTAGAGAGTACTCCTAAGGCCGGCCCGCGTGTGAAGGCTACACCGTGCCGTACTGCCGTGGACTGACTGCTGTGAGTGTGAGGGAGACCGGCAGGGGCACCAGGGTAATCTCCTTTACACAGAATTATGTGATGATGACTCCTTTTCTTTGCTGATGATGCAAAAATGGTTTGGGCCTTATTGCAGCCATGCAACCGTGATGGCACAAGCAAGTAGAGGTGTAGAGAAATCGGCGTCAACAGCAAATCCTACCACTCGTCAACTCGAGGAAAGAACGAACAGATCTTATACATAACAAGAACCCAATGCAAGACTAGAAAGAAATCGACTCTGGAATAAAAAGTCAGACGGTAATTCGGCATGGTATAATCTTCGCTTGGGTCAAAAGTCGCACGCTTTTCGTCACCCGTGGCCACATCTGCATAGCCTCATCGCGTGCGTCTGGTTGCGTGCCGTTCCCTCACAAAAATCCGGTGTCATCCCTCTAAAACCTACGGTGGATGCGGACTCGGTCACCCTGGCTGCGGAGGGGAAACAAAATAAAACAGAGCTATTTGAGAATTACATGCGGCCCGGTTCTCCTTTTAGACCAGCATGTGGCCCACTTACAAACGCTCCTCGGGCCTCACCAAACAACTTGCATCGTGGCAACGCAACGGCCCAGCAGCTCCAGTCAACCAACCAAAGAGAGGTGAAAAAAGACGCAAGATACCAAACTCGTTCTGCTCAAACAAACGAAAAAAAAAGGATCCCCACTACTCATTACTCGTGGATGCTGCAGGCAGGGAGGGAGGGAGTACAGCATGATCAGAGGGGCGGCGGCGGATCCGAGAGAGAAGATTATTGACCTGCTGGCTGACCTCGATCGACGGCGGCCAGCGAGGCCGCTGGCGTCGCGGACCACGGATCTCGCCGCCGCTTCCGAGGAAGACGTGGCGGCGCGCCGGGCAGCCGTCTTCACGCCACGCAACACCCGTCGCCGTGGCCTCGAGTAGATACGATGGAGTTTCCATCATCAGCCGACGATCGTTTTCTTAGACTATGATATACACTCGGAGATATGAGGCAGTTCGCTTGTTTCAATGCAAAGCGTAAAATACACGGTCGGTGCTCGAATTTGGATGTATGCATCCGGATCTTCGAACTTTTAAAATTCACATTAAGATCCTAGAGAGATCCAAACCACAGTTGTTTAAGCTAAATCAAAAATTATATAATTTATTCAAATAAAAAATTATATACGTATAAAAATAATTTAAATCAATTTACTTATACAAATATATTCAAATACAAAAGATCTATATAAAAAATTATAAAATAAGAAGCTCATAGGATCAAATTTATAAAAAAATAAAATAAAAGAATAAATTTTGGAGAAAATATTGGAAAAGAAAATATACAACATAAATTTCGAAGAAGATTAGAAAAATATAAGAGTTGAGCAGAAAATTTTAAAAATAAAATTTGAACCCACCTGTAAACTCGATATAAGTTGAACATTTTTACTTTATAACTTAAAAATATTGATTTGGACTTCACATGATACAATTAACAAGTTTAAGGATTTGAATGTGCATTTTAAAAGTTTGTGGACCAGGATGACATCTGGAGCCAAATTCGAGGATCGGCGGTACATTTCACTCCAATACAAAACAGTGGAGAAAAGGGCAAAGCGATTTTCTTTGTGGTGGCCTGGTGGACACGTTCTGTGATCGGAAATTGTGCATCGATTTTGCCAAGCAGCAGCAGCCGTCCAGTAAATATCTTCTCATATTGCAAAGTCCAAGATCAGCCACCAGCCCACCACTCATTACATACACATATTCGTACTCATACGTTTGAACATCACGCGAAATACATCTATAAATTTAGCAGTGTACCGTGGTCGCTTCCAGCGGGGTCATCACGCTAGCAACAGATAATTAAACCGCAAGGACCACACCGCTTCATCGCAAGGACAAGAGAGAGTACTGTTCCGTAGCAAATCATTGCTTTAGGCACAGGGAAGAACGTCCATGATTGAGCCACACTTCACTGCAGATCGCGATGCTCATTCACTGCGGCTCGAGGATGCTGCAACGCCGCCCAAGCTTCAGTCGGCTGGGCACGTTGCGATCGGTCGTGCTTCGCCAGATATTTGAGCCCCGATCGATCCACCGGCGTCGCTGTAGTCATGTGGCGGGGTCATGGGCGCATGCGCCGGAGGAGGAATGGCGATGCGGCGCGCTACGTCGATCGCGCCTCGTCGGCCGGCGTGGGCGGCTGCGTGGTCTCGGCGGCCCCGTGGCCTGTAGCGCCTACTTGCGTTGGGATGCTACGCACTATGAAAACGTTTTCAGGGATCCAAGGGAGGAATAAAAGGGCGGCAACCCACAGGTACGTACAACCGTAGAACATCGTCGTCATAAGTAATGGATGTTGATATCAGTTAACATTTTTCCCTATAATTTCTTGGGTTGTTAGAGATCGATACACAAGCAGAGACAAAGTAGAGCAAGAATACAGAAACATTGATAGCCGTTAAAAAATCCTTGCTAGAAAAAACCACGAGCTTAGTACAATGTTGTAAGCTTATATATACAACGAGAGTAGTAGAGCCGTCTTCAAAATTAGACTTTGACTCCTTGTTTCTTTACAAAATGCACTATTTATAGCTAGGAACTACTAATATAGTGAAACCATTTTGATTCTAATTGTATACTTTGTATACACTAGATGTGCTTATCATTTCATAACTAGACATGCTTATAATTTAATAATTAAGTTTTGATCAAAATATAGGAAGTAAGATTTTTTTCAAAACAAATTTTATCTTTTTGAAGGAAGAGTATTATAGATAGCAAAAGAAGGTTGACATGATGACATACCGCAAAATGAATGAAAATGAGTTATAGAAGCTTACAAGTACTTCCTCTTATTCCAAATATAAGTCATTTGAACATCAACGCAGTCTCCAATATAAGAGTTTAACTTGGAATTTTCGTCCAAAAAATGTATTATAGAACTTCTTCAATCCTAAAACAACCTACATTTAAAATTGAAGGGAGTTAGAGATGATTTACATTGGGTTCTACATTTCCGTTTAGAAAAAAAATGATTCAACGGTAAATTAGCTCCATTGACAGTTGTACTTCACATATCATGTGTACTATTTAACAAAAGAAACCAAATGGATACTAATTATGGCCAAATATCACAGTACAGAGTATCTTTTTCTTGAGTAAAATATACGGTCGGTTCTCGAACTTGGCTCGTTGTGTCATCTACATTCCAAAATGGACATTCAGATTCACAAACTTACTAATTGTGTCACATGAAGTGCAAATTATCATTTTTAAATTATAAAACGAAAATATTTATGCTGTTGTGGAACTTACATGTGAGCCTAGATTTTATTTTGAATTTTTGAGCTTAACTCTTATATTTTCGTAATTTTCTCTAAAATTTTATTTCAAAACTTTATGTCCGGATACTCTTTCCAATATTTCGTCCAAAATTTATTATTTTATATTTGAACATATTTGCACAAGTAAATTTGTTATAATTTTTTTACGTGTACATGTTTTGTATATAATTTTAAATTTTTAACAAGTTATATAACTTTTAATTTAGCTTTAAGCAACTGTGATTTTGACCTCACGTGATACAATTGGCAAATTTAATAATCTGAATATGCATTTTGAAAGTTTGGGGACCTGAATGACACCCTGAGCCAAGTTTAAAGTTCGGCAGTGTATTTTACTCTTTTTTCTTAGAAAAAACTAAGATTTAAAATGAATTAACATGAGTTACAGAAGCTTGCAAGTACTTCTTTTGATTCCAAATTGAAGTCATTTGGAGTTTTGGACATCAACAGTCTCTCCAATATGAGAGTACTCTCCTGTTTGTGTGTACTACTTGATGACTGTCCTAAATAACTCTCTGTTGTTTGATGATCAGACATTCAGACGGTAGCACACACGATTAACCACGTACGTACCGCACTCGATCGCAGCATCAACGTGCAGAGGGTGCTTTATTAATTTTGCTTGAGAGATGCGAACGAAGGAGACAAGAGGATATATAGGATCCCGCAGCAATCTTGTTTGTGTGAGGCCAAGAAGTTAAACTTTGGGAGGCGAGGAAAGGGTTTAGCGCGTATACCGGAGGTACAGGGAGGACCAGGTAAACGACAAGAGAGGCCAGCTGCTGCTACTGCTGCTGATGGCCATATCCCATATATATATGAGTAGCTCGTCTAGCTCCAACGCCGAGCAAACACCCCATGTGGTCTCGCCATAACCTAACCGGCCGCCTTCGTCGATCCAGCCACCAGCGCCTCCATCCCCCGGCCCTCTCCTATCCGTCAGGTCCGGCCCCAACCTAGCTAGCCAGAAACCTGCTAGAAGCTAACCCCGCCAGCTCCGCATCACTTCTTGCTGTTGCTGCTAGAAACTAACACCAACGTAGCTGCTCGTGTTCGGTCAGAGTCGTCAGTGCCCAGCTGCAAGGACAACAGGAGCAGGACTAGTTCAGTAGTACCTGCTTCATCAATCATCATCATCTCCCCGTGCGCAATAGAAGGTTGTACAGGTTACACTTAATTTCCTTATCAAGCAACCATTTAGTTTCTTAATTCGCGCTAGTGTACAAGCTCATGACGCAGATAATAGTAGTAGCGGAGAGCTGCAAGCTCCGACGTCCAATCAAGAGGAGGAAGAAGCGAGATGTGGGAGTCGGAGAGCGAGAGCCACGCCGGCGAGCGGGGGCTCGTCCCCGTCGGCGGCTCATCGGGCCAGCACGAGGGGCTCAAGAACGACGGCTTCGTTCGCAGAGACCACTCCTGGTAAATACATCACTTACTTCGGTCATCAAAGTCCTGGGTTTCCATCTGCGTACTTGTGCAAATAAAGATTGCTGTTCCTGCTCAAGCTAAGTGATTTTTACCATATCATCGACGATTTGATGAGCAGGTATGTCAACAGCGATATTCCCAGCGATTTGCTTGTCAAAGTGGGAGATGTCAGCTTCCATCTTCACAAGGTATAGCAGTGGAGACAGTCTCTTAATTCTCTCCTGCGTTGCCTGCTTCATGGCCGAGGAGATGAGAGAACTCGATCGAACATGTATCATTCCTATTTTGTTCTTCTGCGAGCAACAACACATCACTTGTGACTGGTGGCACCACCAGCAAGTCCGTGCACACGCTGACGTGGCCAATGTGTACCTGCAGTACCCGATGATCTCCCGGAGCGGCCGGATGAGCCGCATCATCTACGAGACGGCGGCGTCCGCGGACCCGGACACGGCGGCCGTAGGCCTCGACGACGTCCCCGGCGGCGCGGACTCGTTCGAGCTGGCGGCGCGCTTCTGCTACGGGATGGCCGTGGACCTGACGGCGGCCAACATCTCGGGGCTCCGCTGCGCCGCCGAGTACCTGGAGATGACGGAGGACCTGGAGGAAGGCAACCTCATCTTCAAGACGGAGGCGTTCCTCAGCTACGTGGTGCTGTCGTCGTGGCGGGACTCCATCGTGGTGCTCAAGAGCTGCGAGGGCCTCTCGCCCTGGGCCGAGAACCTGCAGATCGTGCGCCGCTGCAGCGAGTCCATCGCCTGGAAGGCCTGCGCCAACCCCAGGGGCGTGCGCTGGGCCTACACCGGCACCGGCGCCACCGGCGGTGGCAGGCCGCCCAGGGCTACTGGCCCCGGCGGCGGCGGCGGCACGGCGAGCCCGCGGTGGAACCTCAGCGGCAGCGGCGGCGGGGACTCCAAGGAGTCGAGCCCCAGCCGGCAGGCCGTGCCGCCGGCGGACTGGTGGTTCGAGGACGTGTCCGTGCTCCGGATCGACCACTTCGTGCGCGTCGTCACCGCCATCAAGGTCAAAGGTACGAACCGCTTCACCACACTGTTACCATCCTGTCTCATCGGCCAGTTGATCTCTGATTAGTAGCAGCCGGTAGCTGTTTAATTAGGCTTCAAAGTTCAATCGATGGTTGATACACGTACTGATGCTGCTACATGAGTGCAGCCTGGATTGTTAGCAAGGTTCGGTGCTCCTCCTGTTGGGAAAAAAAAATCGCATTTTATCAGTATGCGAGAGAAACAAAATCTTCATGATGAAGTGTCATGAATAGTGGAGCACAGTAGAGTTGTTCAGTAATGCCAAGACACTGCCACAATCATATTAGTTGCTGACAGTGATGCTGGGCCTAGGAGGGAGCAGGACAACATCAACCCTTGTTCACTCACAGCATTAAGCTATTTTCCATTTTATTCCAATCACTAATCATAGATCTTTTTTAAATTTGAAATTGCACGGTAATAATTTAAATAGTAGTAAAAATTCTGCTAGATTTGTGATGAATCCTTTAAAATCCCAGTAGAATCAATTCCACGGAAAAGTCTACTTTCAGTCCCGTCAACTTGTTTAATTTGATCTTCCATCCTCTTCCTCCAAAACAAAGCCCTCTAACTTTCAAAATCAGTGGAAATTACGGCAACTGTTGTTTTCTAGGTGGTTTTGGGTGATGCTGCAGGATTTGCAGCCACATCACTCATTTTCATGAGCCAGTCGCATCATCCTCACCATTCTCTTGTTGATGCCGGCAAGATCACTAGGAGATGTGGGAAAGGGACGCAGCGAGATCCTCCTCACTCATGATGAATGCAGAGATTATGTGGCTAAAACATAGTGATGTTGATGCCACATTGCCACTTACTCAGAACCACCGAGACCAAATCTTGGACATATTTTGCATCAGTTGATAGTTGGGAGTGGGTTTATCTGATTTTGGAAACGGGAGACGTAAGTAAGACCTAATATTATTACTAGAGTTGGGGATCAAAGTAAGCCTTTTTTTTCCAATTTTGTTGCGAATGATTGGGGCAGGAACGTTGGTTAACCTGGATCATTGGATCCTAGATCATGAAAAGCTCGCAAGACAAAAGATGCAAATTTAACTTGCCAGTTTGCATGAACAGGAATTGATGTTTCCGAACATGTATGAAACTTGAAGCCATTTGTTTTGCATTTTCGTGGATAGGCATGCGGTTCGATCTCATCGGCGCGGCGATCACCCACTACGCGTCCAAATGGCTGCCGGGCCTCACCAAGGACGGCCCGCACGGCGGCGCCCTCGACGAGCCCTGGGCGCAGGCGTCCCCCGGCGGCGGCCTCCACATGATCATCGCCGGCGGCGGCGGCAAGGACCACATCGCCGCGAGCGCGCCGGCGCGGGAGCAGCGCATGGTGGTGGAGAGCCTGATCAGCATCATCCCGCCGCAGCGCGACAGCGTCTCCTGCGGCTTCCTCCTCCGCCTGCTCCGCCTCGCCATCATGCTCAAAGCGGCGCCCGCGCTGGTCACGGAGCTGGAGAAGCGCGTGGGCATGCAGCTCGAGCAGGCCGTGCTGGCCGATCTCCTCATCCCGTCCTACGGCCGCGCCGACACCGCCTACGACGTCGACCTCGTGCAGCGCCTCGTCGAGCACTTCCTGGTGCAGGAGCAGACGGAGCTGGCGTCGTCCAGCCCCGGGCGCGGGGAGCCGGCGGCGGCGCCCGAGTACTACGGCGCGAGGACGACCGCGGCGTCCGCGGCGGGGCTGAACGCCAAGGAGCGCGTCGCCAGGCTGCTGGACAGCTACCTCTCTGAGGTCTCCCGCGACCGCAACCTGTCCCTGACCAAGTTCCAGGTGCTGGCCGAGTCGCTCCCGGAGTCGGCGCGCACCTGCGACGACGGGCTCTACCGCGCCGTCGACTCCTACCTCAAGGTAATCAATCACCTTGGTTGCTTCTGCTGACTGCTTCTTCATTCTTGCGATCTATGGAGCCATGGAGATGACCGACCGGCGTTTGCAATGCGTGGCCGATGACCAGGCGCACCCGACGCTGACGGAGCACGAGCGGAAGCGGCTGTGCCGGGTGATGGACTGCCAGAAGCTGTCGTTCGACGCGTGCATGCACGCGGCGCAGAACGAGCGGCTGCCGCTGCGGGTGGTGGTGCAGGTGCTCTTCTCGGAGCAGGTGAAGATCAGCAACGCGCTCGCTGGCTCCTCCGGCGCCGGCGCCGCGCTGGGCAAGGCGCCGGACGCGGCGCCGCCGACGACGCGGCGGCAGCTGCTGGACGGGACGCCGCAGTCGTTCCAGGACGGGTGGGCGGCGGCGAAGAAGGACATCAACACGCTCAAGTTCGAGCTGGAGAGCATGAAGGCCAAGTACCTGGAGCTGCAGCACGAGATGGACGCGCTCCAGAAGCAGGTGGAGCGCGGCGCGCCGTCGCCCGCCGCGGGGTCCAAGGTCGCCGGTGTCGGCGCAGGCGCCGGCAAGAACCAGGGACCCTCGGCGTGGAGCAGCGGGTGGAGGAAGCTGGGCCGGCTGGCCAAGATGACCGGCGCCGATGCGGCGGGGCCCGACGGGCACGTGCCGGGGGCGCCCGGCGAGGCGCCGAGGAAGCCGCGGCGGTGGAGGAACTCCATCTCGTGAGCACACAGCAGCTTCGTAGCGAGCAGAGTAGACGGCGGCCTAGTAACTTGTAGCGGCACCGATTCCACGCGTCCATGTAATAAGCGAATAAATCAGGAAGAGCAGGTTGCAACCGAACCGGATTTTTCTTCCATGGAGTCTCGAGATTGTGCCCATCTTTATAGAATGTTCTAGGAGACGATCATCTGTTCCCGGTGTGCTGCAATTTACCGACCTGTTTACGAATTGGAAGGTAAAACTTCCCTGTTACGTTCGCGCGCGGCGCGCCATCCGTATGCACGGATCCGTCGGCTCGCGGAAAGGAGAGGAAGACTGTCTTGCTCGCGCTTATCTACGGGCACCGACCGCGACGTGCTCATCGCGTCCGCCCTTCAGGTTCGCGACAGTGAGTTTGGCGGCCGCGCACAGGGCGAGCGCGACGGACGGCGGTTTCTTCGCCGTTTCTGCTGGCTGCTGCTGTCAACCGGACACCGCGCACGGGCGCGGGCGAGCAGTCGATGTGATGATGACGTGTTCGTGCGTTGCAGGGAGCCTTCGACACCGTGGCCCAAACAGCTGTGCTTGACATGGACGGGGTGGGGCCGGGGGGGCGTGGCCCATGGCTGCAACCATCCCCAAGCTAGTGAGCTGCATAAGGATGCGCGATTGCTCAGCAGCTAAGCTGCTAAGGTAGCTGATTGCCCGGATTAAAGCTCGGAAAGACATGAAGGAGGGGGGCTAGAGAACAACTTGGTCTCGCACTCGAGCAAGAGCAACCATCATCTCTGCCTGTGCTGCTCTTTCTCGTGTCAGAACTCGGAAATGGCTTCATGTTGCCCTCAAACCAAGCCACGAGAGGGCAACGGCAACTGTGTGTCACTGGATATAAAAAGAAGCTGGGGAAACAACAAGGGGTCTGCTTCTCTTCAGAGTTCAAGAATCTAACGACAAACCCTACCAAAGGTACGTATGTAAACCCAATCAAATCAATGGTACATGAGAGAAGAAGTATTTTTTTTGGATAATCAGAGAAGAACTGTTAACATCACAGAAACAGAAACTAGCGTCCAATTGTCCATAAGAGGCAGCAAGCTGAACTACTATTAGCAAATTCAACAGAGTATGTAGCCAGAATGCAAGATCTCCAAAGTCCGTAAGAAAATGAGCTTATTTGGAAGCAATGTCTGTGAGTCAAGTAAGCCCCCAGCATCTTTCTACAGCTAACAAATTTAAGAAGACAAGCAGCAACCTTATCGACTCATAGCAACATAACGGAGGATAGCAAACATCCATCTGAAGCAGATCTGGGGCGGACTTAGGGCTTAGCTTGGCTCCTGGAGCAGCCTGCTAAAGATTCACTAAGAAAGTAGAAACTATCCCAAAGCTATTTTCTATCATAGGACAGGTTAGCACCAGTCCCATAACTCATAGGGCAATTCCACCATCCCAGAGCTACTTCCTGTCATAGGAGTTGGGCACATTTCTATGTCTGCCTCCACCAGTAAATTGTCGGGCACATATGTCATCCCAAAGCAACTTTCTGTGGAAGGAGTTTGAGATATTTCTGGAGGAGTAGCCTGGGGCTTCTTGTTCAAGAAATGAAGAATGGTGACCACAGTCATGATTTTTGCCCAACGTTGACGAGGCCGGGGGCTTTCCTGTGCTGGAGCGCTCTCCAAAACCTCGCCTTGTGGAGAAATGTCATCTGAAAGAATGGCACTCATCAGGTAATTACACTATTTTTTACTAGACAGCTAGCGACAAAGTCAGAAAAAATATTTTGCCAGTTGCTCCCTAGTCGCCATTCAATTGAAATGGACATAGCAATATTATCATTATGAGAGCATCTCACAGGAAGGTTGCACTAAAGATTGATCTCCAGATTGCTGAATGAACCGAAATCCCATACATCAACATACGGTTCCCCCAAAAGCAATGAATTAGCAATTTTGTTGCTTTTAGATAGAATAGGAACTACCAACCTGAAGGCACCAACTTATATACTGAAATGGCATATTAGTCTACGAGCTGATAGGAAGTAATAGCTCATTATGGACTTTATGTACAGATTAATAACGTCTTTGTGCCTCATCCTTTAGCACCAGGGATGCTTCTGTTCTATGAAAAAAAAACTACAGGAAGTAACACTGAATCCATTTAGGATTTTCTCTACTTGGTACTTCCTCATATCACAAATGTAAGCCCATTAGCACATCGACATTATCTCCAATCTGACACTTTGAATAGCAATACTATTAAAAACAGTGGTTTAAATAGCGGGCTATGGCGGCTGAGCAATGCTCCCCTCTAAATATTATAGCCCGCTATTTAAAACACTGATTAAAAATATTATCTTAAATGATAAATGTAATATATTATGATAAAAATAAACTAGTAAAGTCAATCTTGTGTTGTTAATCTATCCAAAACTAGGTGGAGTTATATCTGTGATAAGAAGAATTAGCTAGTAGCGAGGTAGAAAGGGTCAAATTAAGCATAAGACCAAAGTTTTACTTCATTGATCATTTGTCATAGACGGTGCACTTATAAAAAGACCTCATTTGTATGTTGTTATTAATATTTATGAGTATAAAAGCCTGGGTCTTAAAGAACCAGTATATATTTCCAAAAGACAATTTAAAAGATTAGGATTCCCAGATCAAACCATCATTGCTTTTCTAAAGCCCCGTATGTGCATGTTTCTTGAAAAGGGATATTCCAAAAAAATATTGGAATTTATGGGCTTGGCAATAAAAAGAATTAAAAGTCCACTAATAAATGCTAGGGAGTTTTGTGTGTAATCTCGTATGGGTATTTTAGGAGGATCTCAACCGATTTAAATGGTGGACCAGAAGTACACCACTTGTGAAGCCAGTAAAAGGGAATTGGCGAGCCACGCGCGCGCCCTCGCTCGCCTCGCCGAGCCGAGCCGAGGCCGAGGGCGTGGCTCGGCCGGCCATTGCGTTGCGGCGTGCTGAGATGAGATGAGGAAGGTTTTGTTGTTGAATGTAATTATTCTAAGACATAAAACATTAACAGTTATTGGTGAATAATGATAGCGAATTAACCTTGACAGTTACTAGTGATTCATGGCAACAGCAATTTGACTCTCATCAAAACCAGAGCGTCCATATTCATTGAACCTAAGGCACCTCTACGCCTATATAAACCAGTTATTCCTCTCATTCTATATACACATGAACACCTCAAGGTACCTCTCTCTTCTCCCTCAGCTGCTTCTCTGCATTCCCATCTAGCACTGCACGCACAGTACAGGCGAGAGCAGACCTTCGGAACCTTTGCACGCTGAAGGTCCTATTTTGGGGAGCGTCTTCACGCGACTGCTCGCTCCTGAACAACTACTTGGTGGCCATCATCCTCCTGCTGCTACGTCTACATCCCGGTGGCTAAACGACTACTTCGTCTACTTCTTGGTGGCCGTAGCTGTGTTCCCCAAGTGAACATCAAGATCGCCCCGACTACTTCCCGACGACCATCTGCACTGCAATGAATTAGTTCGGCTACATCGAACAGCTCACACAATATCCAGTCATGAGAACGGCGCACCCGGTGCCTCCCTCACTGGTCCCGCTTTAGGGTACATTCTAAACCAACTCTAGTTTATTTTCTTGTTCGTGTTATTTAGTGGTTTTAACATGAACACATGCATATGCTATGTCTCACTCACCATAGTCATGAAAATATTGTTGAATTATTTTCATAGTTTTGGAATTAAAATCTGCCTGAAATTGTCTAAGTTTCTAACAAAAAATGTACACGCTTAACTTGGATAATAATTTTTCTAAAAATTTTCAAATAATGTTCATCGACACAAGATAAACTTAAGAGAGTTTCCCACATGACAGGTTATAAAGCAAGGTCATTACTCTATTAGATGTCGGGATTTTTCTTCAAATTTACAAGAGACAAAGATAAATTCTCAAAAGGTGAGTGCAGACATATTAAGAAGGTGGACTCAAACAATGAAAACAGTAACTAAGGTAGTGAAAAAGATCCAGAAACTAACCATGAAACCTTGTTGACAGTGTGGAAAGTGGTAGCCTTGAACATGATCCCCGCAGGCAACAGCTTCCTTTATATTCAGCTATCACCTCATGCTCATGACATGGATCTTTGTATTCATACTTAGAAACTTTCAAATTCTCGTACGCTGTCATCTTGGACATTTCCACTAGACTCTGTCATGTTCAGACAACAGGTCTTGATTTCTCAAGGTGGAAGAGTAGATGCACACATGCTGGGATCATGCGTGTGCAGATATAAATGTGTTCAACGTAAAAACAAGTATGACTTTTGGAGCAACTTTTCTTAGGTGCAAGCCGAGATTATTTAAAATTGGACTAGTTCACAACACAATAAAAATAAGATTAGGGCTTGCTTAACTTGAGGTTGACCTAAACGTATACAAATATAAATTTGGGTCAATAAACTCTTGTCTAGTCATCTTAATCATGAGAAATAACACATGACATGGTGAACATAAAATTCTAGAACTCATAATATCCCCTTGATGCTTTCATTTAAATGGATGTATTCATATATTGATATATTGATTCGAATACATAGATAGGATATCAAATATGGTAATCCAACATATTTTAAATTGTATTTAGAGTGGCCCAAAAAAAGAAACGCTAAATAGATGAAAATCAATTTAAGTGAAAGTGAATTCAGTTTTAATTTGGCAAATACATGTGAAGTCATGAATATCAGTGTAGTAATTACCTTCTGAGTACTGCTAAGTTCTTCATAAGAAATGTATTTACCATCGAATTCTGCACCAACAATGCTGTATAGAGAGTTGAAGCAAATTTTAGCATCCATCCCAGGAATGCAGTATGAGTAACGTTCAGGTCCTGGTTTACAACTCAGAGCATGTCCAACAATGATGTTCCAATCATGGTCTGGGATATTCCGACAAGCCTGTAACATATGAAACAGGTTGGATCAGGTACACGTTACTGCCATAAAACGATACCAGAGTACATAAGCAAATAAGCTGATAAAGAACTTGTTCTCATACTTCTCGCAGACTGTTCATATCCTTATTGTAGAATCGCAAAAAGTCCTGAACGATATTTATATCCATATTCTCTAGTAGCTTACGCCTGTCACCATTTTCTCCTATTTTCTTCAACTTGTATATTGGGTCACTTAGAGATGGAAACAGATCCTTCTTTTTCTCTGTATAAAAGCAGGGCATCAATATTATAAAAAAAAATGGTAGAGCATAAAAGTTGTGAAAATAAGTGCAAGCCTGATACTTCTAGAATTTTAAGACGTCGTTACTATACAGACAAATTAAATGATGGGGAGAATAGGTCTTTCTAAGTATCTAGATTAAAAGTTACCATCCTTTATAAAAAAAATCTTGTGTAAAATAATCATGTCAAAGAGCTACAGTAAACGTAAGAATCAAATTATATGATTACAATCATCTTTCGCGTTCATTTCCCCATAATTAGCTAGCATAGCAATAACCTTTTTCTAGATTTATTTATCTATTGAAAAAACAAATCAAGACGAGAAATATTTACATGAAGAGAAACTTATGTGATTTATCAATTGTTAGTAAATGGGGTTAGATAAGAACTTACGGTAACCACGACCGTCCTTTACGGCAAAAGATTCAGATATTCCTTCCAGAATTTTCTCTGATATGCTATCATCAGCTGCCATGACTCCCAACCTGAACTTCTTGCTTGGGACAAAACTTGAATTGTCTTGGAATTTGGCACCACAGAGGTGAGCCACACCATTTTCAAGCCTTAGATATAGTTCATTGGCAAACAAAGGTTGTTTTCCAGGACGGCAATGTACTATGCTTGTTTTAAAGGAGTTTTCACTCCATTGCTCTTTATTTTCCTTGTTAAACTCGCCATCCAGGGCAACAATCTTAACTAGAACTGAGGATAAGGGTCCATTTGTAATGATCCTATTTTCATGATCATATATGGCTACCTTAATAGGACTTCCATCATCTGCTGTCATGTCATGTCTCGAGTACTTGTCATTGCAGCACTTGTTCACAAATTTCAACTGGTATTTTCTGATTTCTCTCTGACGGGATAAGGCCCTGAGAATTATGTTATCAATTAATGAATGGAAAATATTGGTTACACGTTAATGAATCAAGTACATGCATCACTCTTAAATTTCACCCAACTATAATACCTAAATAAGGTATTTAAACTCTGTGCAAGGAAACAAATTGCCAGTATTTTCTAAAAAGGAAAGATTTCCTACCTAAGATCACTGTATTTGCGAACATGTTCTCCAAGTTCACTCGTCTCCTGTCACAGGAACAACTTAACAATAATTAGTCAGAAGAAGTACAAACAAACTCAGCTCCGTGATGAAGCTAATATGTTTTTCTCTCTGACACATGGAAGAGTGCTACTGTTTTTTTGTAGTTTCACCCAGGATTCCTAGTATATGAATTTTTTAGAAGTTAAATGTGTACTTCAGTCCATCGAAATTTCCCATAGCAAATATATGTTCCTGTATATAGTGTAAATAGAGTAAAGCTTCGTTTATAATTACTAACAAATTTACTCACTAATGCTGCAAAAAGTGTGTAGTACAAGTGGTAGAAATTATTGATACATCAGTTGGTGCGATAATGGCTGGCCTTTGTAGTTTCCATTTTCAGTGTCCAGTCCAATGGCTCAGTGCATTTGATAGCTTGTAGAGCCTAGGTGTTAGCATCGATTGCATTTCTTACCATTGTGCAGCGACTAATTTAAGAACGTTAAGAACAAAAATGACAAGACCTACAGAATATTTCGGTGGAGAATTACTGAAATAATTGAGATGTGAAAGCCTCTGCATCTGCCACGTCCTATCCGCACGAATGTTGTAACATGGAAGTGAATGGTTACCGAAATCAAGGTGTTGAGCCGTTCCCAAATCAGCTGAATATGTGAGTTTCGCTCGCTGATCAGTTCCTTCACTTCCTTGTGCTGCAGTTGGGAATTTTGGTAAAGCTCCTGCATCTCCCTCTTTCTGTTTTTGCACTCCTCGGTGAGGATCTCAATCTGGGCCTCATAGGAAACTTCTTTCTCCCTGTCATGTGCATACAGAAACAGACCAGGAAAAGTTTCAAACTAAAATGTAGAAGAAAATACCCGAACAAATTTTGAAATCGATTGGCCGAGCAACCAAATCGGACGGGACGAGAGAAGGAAAAAAATCCCACAGGCTGCAACTCGTGGGTTTCTTCTGTCGGTACTATGAATCGACTGCAGTTCCTAAATCTGATACAAAAGCCTCCCCTCCCTCACATTTTTTTTCTGTAGGTTTTTTTTTTGCGGAGTTGATCTTACTCGAACAGTTCAGGAACGCATATAAACTGAAGCAAATTACTCGAGCTAGCTAGTACTACTAGATACTTAGAACTAGGGACGCATGAAGGAATCAGCTGGCGCGTAGGTCGCTGATAAACTCACTGGCGGTGGAGGCAGCAGGGGCAGGAGCAGGAGCAGCCCCGTGGTCGCTTCGCCGGCGTTGACCCCTCACCGGCAGCAGGGCCGCCGTCCTGCTCCTCCTCCCTGCCCCGACGAGGACGAGAGAGCGACATTGGCGGAGCTCGAGAGGCAGAGATCGGGAGGAAACGCGGTCGGAGGGAGCAGAGAAGGAGACGACGACGACGGGTGACAGCAACGCGTGCTGTTGCTAGTGGGACACTTTGATATGAGCTTACTGCTGAGCTCGACGCAAGCTTGAGCTCGTGGATTTATACGCGGGGAAGCGGGGTCGGGGAGGAATACTCGCGCGCTTTTCCTCTGCGGTCGCGAGGGCTAAAAGAATTGGAATTGGAAAGCGGGGAAATTTCTTTTTTTGAAAGTTAAAAGCGGGGAAAATTCGAACGAGTGTTCTCACGACACCTGTTCGCCGCTCTATTGGTCGTCCTCCCAAGTCAGTTGTCCACTCGTCTTGTCCTGTTCGCGGGCACTTGTGCGCGTGATCCGTTGAGGAGTGTGCGTGTGACGCGCTTGATGCTTCAGCTTAGCCTAGGTTTGCTTACTACAAGCTTTATTATAAGTTCTGTCACATCACATTAAATATTTGGATGCTAATTAGTTTATATTTAGTCTTTCTAATTGGTATCGAAATATTCGATCTGACAAGACTTATTATAAATACCAGGAATCCAAACAGCCTTTTAGTACTATGCTAATAAAATCAAGCAACCTGAATGGTGAATTGGTGGTAGCACTCGAGCGAACCTTATTTAAGAATAATATCGGTTAATTCGTAGAAAGTGTTAAAAGTTGGGGATTCGAACCCGGTAGGCTGGTACGTAAGTTGCAGTGAGCTATGTTCAGTTCGGCACCTGCAGTAACTTTGGGTATCTAATGACCCGGCCCTTGTAAGTGTCCGTAGATTTGAATGTGCTGGTTGTACCATGTCTCAAAAAAGTTGCTGATAGCAGAATGACGACCGAAATAGATACTATGTATACCATAATTAATAGGACTTTTTCGTTCAACAAAAACTAGTACTTTATTAAGTGCCAAATGTGTGGTTGTGAGGAATCTAGCAAGTCAAGTCGTTATTTTTTGTCGCCATTTCTTCCTTGTTAGAGAGGACAGTGCTTTGGAGCAGCATATGAAGCGAGTCCATGCCTCCGCTCCACACCCCACGGTGGCCGGCTTAGAGCGGGGCGACCTGAGAAGAAGCACCGAAGTTTCCGACCACTCGACGGTTCCGTGTTGCCGTGCAGGACAAGCGACAGCGATCTCTTCGTCAACTACATGAACACCGGATGGCGATTACAGGCAGCATCGGACGCCACGTTGAGCCGACTTCTCGTATGCATGGAGCAGCTTGAGAAGCTCCGAAGTCTGAAGAGTTGGGGATGGGTCACTCGAGCAACCGACCATGTAAACCGAGTTGCCCGATGCCAACTGCGCCTGCCCATGGTCTTCTCGCGTTATTCGATGCCAACCGCGCCTGCCCATGTTCTTCTCGTGTGAGAAATCACTCGAAGTCCTCTGCACTGAAACCACGGTTCAACGCGGCAACAGCAGAGTGGCATCAATGAAACATACACGGTCGAGAAAAACAGCAGGCCAAACAAGAGCAACAAACAGCACATCACCTCTGAAAATGCAGAAATTTAGATCACACGCCGCTTGGCACAAGCTGCAGCTACAGTGGATGGCTAAAGCAGCAGCAGGGTTGATACCATATCGCCCAAGCTAGCAGCTGATGCAAAGTCACAGCAATCAACGAGCAAACAACAAAAATAACCATACAGAGCACACCAAACCAACAGGCATTCACAACGACTGATAGCTTTAGTTTTATTAGCAAGTCAAAATTTCTCGGGAAAGAATAGGTCTTATTGTCTACAAGCTTCCTTTAGGTTCTACTAGCAGCACAGATCTGCAGGTACCATTATCATCATATACCTGTCTCGTCTCTCTCGCCCACTTTTTATGGCCACCTATAATAATATCTCATCGTACGCTACTATGCTTACTGGACCAAAACCTTGTTTCCTCCATTGGGAGGAAATGGAGCGGAGAAGCTCTCCCCATCAGCTCACTAGCTGCTGGTTGCCGTAGTAAGGGTAGGCTCCGTAGGCCGCAGCATACATGTTTGGGTGGGGAACCGGCGAGGCGTAGCCATATCCACTGTAGAATGGTGTCCCGTAGTACATGCCGTTGCCGTTGCGCCGGTGCCCAGAATCACCCCTAGACTGGAAGGCACAAAAGTTCCCAGGTGAGTGAAATGAATAATATTAGTCAAGCCTCGCATTGCGGCAAAGCCAATAAATTACATGCAAGAGTAAAAACTAAATGAGCATCAGGAAACATAACTAGAGACACAAATTCATGATGGGAATTCATTCCAGTGCCCAAGCATAATTATCATGAAAAAGCACGGCATTAGTAGTGAAAAAGTACACTCGAATTAGCTGCATTGTTTCTTCCGAAGGTAAATGGAAAATTAGATCTAGGTAGACACTTAAGCTAAGCTTCAGTTAGCTATATAGGCCTAGATAAGCTTCTGTTATCTATATAGGCCTGTTTAGCTGAAGCTTCTTGGGGCTTCTGAGCAAACCTAAGATGGAGACCCTCAGCAGCTCAGCCAGCTTTTCTAGTAAGATTGTTTCTGAAGGGCTGCTTACCTAAGCCATGTTTTGGAGGGTTTACATTCATACAGAAACTAGTGTATTTGAGGCTTCAGTATAACAATTCAAATGTCCTTTCCACCGCTTAAGCTTATATACAGCCTCTCGTTTGTTTATAACTTTAGTCTTACAGGAGAAGCCCAACTGCCCAAGAACATCCAACATATTGGACAAGCTTCAGCTTCAACCCCCTAGGCTAAAACTTATGCATGGATGTACAGGTCCTCAATATCCTGAAAAAGTTCAGGACATACCTATTCATGAATAATTGACACTGGTGACTTCAAACTACTCAAACTTTGACAAGTAGCTACAAATTCATAATATATTATGGCATGAAAAATCTAACCATTCATGTTACGAGATGAGATGTTCCCAAAATTATCATTATTATTTAACAAAGTTTTAGTCATAGTCGACAGTGTGAATTATTTATGAACAAAGGGAGCAATTTATAAGATACTGAGTGAACTTCCATAGTTCAAATATGCAATCTGACACTATCAGAAGGAAATATCAGATCAAAAAAGGCCCTTCTACTAGAGTGCAACAATGGAATAGCCAAAGTTATAGCTTGCCAATATGCATAGGGAAGTAAGCTCATCTTCATTCAGTGAGGATGAGGACGACTGGCCAGCTTAAGCCTTTAGATAAAAGGCAACAAATTGTTTAGTCTATGCTAGGAAAGCTTGAACCTGCCATCAGGGAGGACAAACTTTCCAGCCACTAATATGGTCAAGAAAAAAACCAAGATTAAATAAGGCCCAATATGGAAAGTGGCAGTTGCAATTATCCCATAATTGACTTCGCTACTTAGTAAGAGATAACATTTCAAGATGTAATTCAGTGCAGAGGGGGATACAGGTAATAATGCACTTCAATGCAGAGTTGCACACAGGACAGAGGTTTACATGCAATAATGTAATTAATGCAAACAGGGCTACATGAATTGAAAAATGAGTAGGAACAACATACAAAGTACTTAACTGTTTTTCTGCCAATATGTGCAGTGTCATGCATAAAGGTATCAACCAAGACTACATCTCAGACACTAACTAAAATGCAAAAGATAAAAACAAGATAAATGACCCATGTTCTGTACATCACTATTTTTCAATTACGCTATGAAGATTCAGGTCAAAAGGAATCTGAATGTTCTGCCAGGGGAAAAGGAACTTAACGTAGTATACAAAATATTAGTACCACTTACACATGTTCTAGGGCACCCCCTTATCACCTAGGCACGTAAGGCGAGGTGGTAAAGCAGGGCGAGGTTGCGACATACCCACATAAGGCAAACAAAGGGACAATGGGAGCACATACTGGCCAAACTGGGATCGCACACTAGTGAATAGAGACCCATTCTAAGCCAACAGACCTAAAGCACCCCTCCCTCCCCCCTCCCCTCACGTACCCCAGCCCTGATGCCCACCCACCACAGCACAAGACCCCCACCACTACGCACCTCCCACAGTAGGGCAGAGCATGAGGGATCATGACAAGCCCCACCCTCAACAAGCTCTCTCCTGCTCCTGAACGTCCCCTTCCGCAGCAACCGACACCATCCAAATCAGCATCAAAGGGAGAGCAGCACTTCCTGCTGTACTGCTCCTTCCTTTCTTTTCTTCTCCAAATCTCACAACCTCCCTTGCTTCTCCCATCCTCAGGCTAAGCGTTTGGGACGCCTCTCCTCTCGCAACTGTGCTTAGTTGGCACCTTAAAAACCATGCCACTGATAAACTGTGTGCACTAAATATCGAAGAACAAGTCCTTCCAGCTAGATACCATCAAGGATTCCTGACTGTTGCATGGAAACAGATTCATGTTAGAAGCATTTTTCCTTTCTGATATTTTTCTATGGAGGTTCTCTCATTCCTCTTATTTGAGTATAATGGTGTGAATCAGACATTAACGAGTTATAATATGCTTGGTAATATGCAGCGCCAAGCTGTAGTTATGAACTTATGATGAATGTGAATTATATGCTATTATAGTGAGGAATAAAGCGAAATTGAAACTAAATCAGTTCAACCTGCTTGCTGGCTGGGCTGCGGCCCCAGGAAAGTCTAACTGCCTGCTTCCCAATTGCCGATCCATTCAACCCTTGTAATGCTTCTTCAGCATCAGCTCTAGAATTCAAAACAAGCATGTTCACATAATTGAAAATCTTACAGCAATTATAAACTGAAATAAACAGTTAAGCATAGAACAATTTATTATGTTATAGTATTATGGTGTATAATATGAAGGACACGGAAAAAATGTCTTAGATATACCTGTTTACAAACTGAACGAACCCACATTGCTTGCCAACAGGAATTTTGACAGAGGCAAGATCACCATATTTTGCAAATGCTTTCCTCAGCTCCTCTTCACTAACGTTGGGGTCAAGCCCACCAACATAAACCTGCAGCATTAACCAATACAAAATAGCATCTTAATACTTCTTGCCAACCTGAATTGTATGCAATTGACCTTACAAAACATAACTACAAATATGCATTTTATTAGCATTTACATCTGTTACATGGAAACGATATTAATCCATGTGCTGCCAAAAGCACTTATTATTACTATATACTTTCTGCAAACATATATTACAAAAAGATAATAATAATGAAAAGTGCGGAGAACATTCAAAGTCCAAAGCAGACAGTAAAATAAAGCAAGGCTAGTGTAACTTGTATCAATAAACAGTTTCACTAAGGTGATCATACCGTCCTGTTAGTTGAGTCAGAATCTGATTGCCTCGGTGGAGATGAGCCTGAATCACCTGAAAATAGAAAAATTATAAAATCAGAAGGTATGTCAAATGGGAAACTAATGGACAAACATATTACGCTTTTGGGAAAGAAACTGCCAATGTTACTATATCCCAATTCCCACCCACAATGCCCCAGGAAGCTAGGAAAATCAGGGCACAACTATTACTTATTTTGAACATGTGTACATGACGCAGATAATAACATGTACTCAAAATATTGGGATATAATATAACCATATAAGAGAAACATAGTGTCAAGCAATATTGATTGTAACAACTTCTACATTATCAAGCAAATTTCTAGGGTAGCAAAACATAAATCAGATAGCAGTATAGCACAGACTAATAGAAAGAAAAAGTCATGGAGGTTAAAAAAATAAGAATATGTAGCAAATAACTGCAGACACAAGGTTAAATACAAAGCAATCTCAAAATTCTAAAATTACCTTGTGATCTTCTAGGAGTCGCTGGTCCTACTCGAATTGGTCTTGTGGAACAGTATACACCATTCATTTCAGTCATTGCATGAGTTTTGTCATTGTCATCTCCGAACCTAACGAAGCCGTAGCCTCTAGAACGGCCCGTGTTTGCATCAATAATAACTTTAGCTCCTTTCACTGATCGGTATTTGCTAGAAAAAAGTTCCAGCAACATGTCATCAGTAACATCAACAGCCAAATCTCCAACAAATATCGAGTGATCAGATGCAAGTTCGGAGCGTTTTTCTCCCATACTATATGATGCCCAGTTCAACTTAAAAGCCCGGTCAGTATTAGGCATTACATGACCAGAAAAATTTTGTAGTGCCTTCTCCGCTGATGCGTGAGAATAGAACTCTACAAAACCATAACCCTCGGAGACCCCCGAGTGTCTATTGCGAATAACTTTAATTGTCACCACCTACAGAAGCAGATGAGTAGTGAAACGGCAATTAGTAATGCATGCAATAAAAGGTAACGTAATGATGGAGCAAGTCTCTCAAAGAAAAACCGACAGAATCTTACTTACTACAAAAATAACCAAAAAATGTACATCCATTCAACGTAAATACAGTAGTCTTAACTGAAAATTTGACAATGTTACTGACGTTGCTACCTTAACAGCCCAATTGTTGCTACCTTAACGACAGGATGTCACAAACTCAGTCCACATTCCAATCATGCAACAAATTGACAGGAAGAGCTATGACTATGCCAGCGTTACACGATTGTGCAAATCAAGGTTTGGTAGAGTGATAAATTACGTAACTACTTTGGGTCACCCGAACTGCAGGAAATGGCCTGAAAGTTGGCGCCTTCATCAACTACCAAGGCTACGAGGCTCAAAAGCACGTAGCTTTATGGTTACCAACCCACAATTTGCCGCAGAATGACGTCGCTACGCCTATCACAGCACAGCACAGACGAATCAACGCTCGGCCGCGGGGCAAACCTAACTGGATTCGAGAGATCCGGTACGGATAGAGCCGGATCGGAGGAGCAGGCTCCGGGGGAGAGAAAGAACGGACCTCGCCGCTGGGGCCGAAGCAGCTGTGGAGGTAGTTCTCGTCCATCCAGTACTGGAGGTCGCCGACCCAGATCGTCCGGTTGTCCTCGGCCCCATTCCCGCCGGATCCAGCCGACGGCGGCGGCGGCGGGGTGACCGAGGCCGGCGGCGCGAAGTGCTTGACGAACTGCGGCGGCGGGGGCGGGGGCGCGGCCACCATGGGGTGGTGCGGCGGCGGGTACGGGATGACCACCCACCGCGGCTGCGGCATGTGGTGGTGCGGGTGCGGCGCGTGCGCGTGCGGGTGGGGCGGGGCCGCCGCCGCAGCGTGCGCGTGGGGGTGGTGGTGCGGCGCGGCAGCCGCGGCCGCGGCCGGGGCGTCGGTGGGGGCCGCTGCCGCTGCCATCTGCATCGCCGTCGCCGCCGGGTGTGAGGAGGAAGGAGGGAAGCCGCCGCGTGTGCCAAGCTCGCAAGGGGTGGAGGCGGAAAGAGAGGAGGGAGCTCGTGGGTGCGGGGTGAGGCCGTGCATTTATAGGCCATTGTGGCGGATCTGGGCCGTCCGATCTAGGATTTCGCGGTGGCGCGGTCGTCCGATGGGCTGGGGGCGGAGAGGCTGACCCGTGGGCCCGGTGGGGCGGGCGGGCTAGGGGAATTTTAGGGAAAGGGGTTGTGGCGCTGCGCTCTGCTGCTACTTTTATGGGGCCGTCTAGTTGGAAATGTGCGGCTGGCGTTTTGCTATTTCCGGGCAGTTGGAAAAGAGCCTCCGGTCCCTGGCAATAAATGGCAGGATGGGCCGGTAACTGGACTTGAAGATACTGCCCGTGGATTTGGTATCCGTACCGTATATAGCATAGCCTGCTGCATCCAGAGGAAGATCGACGGCTACTAAATTTGCTGATTCCAGCGCCAAATTCGAACTGATCCATCCTGAAGAAATGATTGGATTTGGATGGCATTATTGGGTTTTGTCTAAAGATACACGCGTGGCAAGGGCTGATATGGGGTCAAGCAACTGTAGTAACGTACGGACCGCTTAAAATTGCAACGTCTCTCAACTTGGAAGATGATGGCTTCCTTCGAACCCGTTCGAGAGAACTCCGGGGTGCTCCGGCTTCATGCTGTAGCATACTGCAGTGCTACTATAGCATTCCGGAGCCGGAGCCGGTGGAGCCACGTTCTCCAGCTCCACCTCTTTCCTAGTTCATTTTCGATCTCGATTTGTCGGCTTCTTGCTACAGTGCAGATAGAGGAATGGAGGGTGGAGGAGAAAATTTGGAGGCCTCCCTAATATATAATAAAAGACTCCCTACAAATCCTCTAGGAATGGAGGGTGGAAGAGAAAATTTGGAGGCCTCCCTAATATAGAGGGTGTAGTAGAAAGTCTGTTGAAGTGCATCTTTTTAGCTTAACCCTCTAAACTTAAGATAGAGGATTGTTTAGAGGGTCCGCTAAAGTTTCTCTAAGATTATCTCCATCAATGCTCTCAAATCAGACCCTCTGCTTCTTGAGTGCGGGCTCCCTTTTTTGTTTTAGGGCTACTTTTTTAACCTCATAGGCCTCTAAATCTCACCCTCTTGTTTTAATCTAAAGGGTGGAGCCTATTTGTCAGTTTCAGAGATCCTCTAGGAATAGAGGGTGCAGAAAGAGATTTAGAGTTTTGGATGCCTCCACAAAATAGAGAGTTTAGTAGAGGATCTGTTGGAGTATTTTTTTTATTCTACCCTCCAAATTTAAGATGGATGTTTATTTAGAGAGTTCGCTGAAGTTGCTCTAAGGTAACTACGAGGAACAGTACTCAGTTAGTTAGTAGTATAATAACATCGGGAGCAAGATTAATACGGCTTAAATAAAAATTTTGTCTACGATAGTATATTCGCGGGCGTTGGACGGAGTTGCTGTAGAGCATATTTTGGCCATTGGGGATTTGGAGTTGAGCAATGAACAGTGAAGATGCAAGTGTAGATACGAGGATACGGGTAAATGGATATTTTAGCCATGTACACCCCTGGTCCAATCTTCATGCTAGGAAAACCCTAAACAGCTAAACTTGCTCCATTTATAGTCTCATTTCTGAAAGCAAAGGAATCCAGGCTAACTGAAATTCAGGTAGTAATTAGTGTCCCCACAAATACGAGGACTATGGCAAGTTCAGTTTGTAACTATGTATTGAGCTTACCATCAGTTCCTCAAAAGGCGCCGTCTTTCAACAATAAATCCTGCACCAACCGAATTGTGCATGTGAAGTTAACAAAAAAAAATCGCACGAAGTCGATGCATGGGCTAGATCTGACGGCGAAACCCGTTCTTTTATTTTCCATCATCGTCCTGATAAAATGTCACGATCGTTCTCAGCAGACAGCCACGATGCGAAGCTGCAAACACAAAGCAACAACGGGGTGCGCATCACGGGGCGGTGATGAAGGCCACCATCTTGGCGAGCATCTCCTTGGCCTTGTCGCAGTCGGGCTTGAAGAGGTAGAAGACGTGGCCTTCGCCCATGGTCTCCAGCAGCTCGACGCCGCCGCCGGCGTCCTCCAGCGCGCCCCACCTCGCAGCGGCCACCGCCTCCGCGTACGCGCGGCCGCGCCACCTGAGGAAGTCCCCCTCTGCGGCGCACACCATCACGCGCTCGCACGCCAGCGCCCCCAGCCCCGGCGCGCCGGGCGCCATCGGGTTCATCCGCGGGTCGTCCATGTCGCTGGTCCCGGGGCACGCGAAGAACCACAGGCCAGCCCCCATGGCGCGGAGCGCGGGGTCCCGCGGCTCCTCGCCCACGGCCTCCGAGCCCCAGAACCAGGGGTGGATCAGCACGGCGCCCTTGAGCGGCGCCCGGCCCGGGGCGGTGCCGTCGGCGGTGGCGGCGGCGTGGCCCCGGACGTCCGGGTGCATGGCGAGGTGGTGGCAGATGTTGGCGCCGGCGCTGTCCCCGGCGACGAAGACGCGGCCGAGGTCCCCGTGCGCGGCCACCCAGGGGTCGGCGGCAGAGAGCGCCCACTTGAGCGCGGCGAGGCAGTCGTCGTACCCCGCCGGGAGCGGGTGCTCGGGCGCCAGGCGGTAGTCGACGGAGACGCCGAGCGCGGGGCCCGCGGCGGCGAGCCTGTTGAGGAAGAGGTGGTAGCCGGGCGACGCCGCGGACTCCGCCACGAAGCCACCGCCGTGGACGTACACCACCACTGGCAGCTTGCCGGCGCCGTCGGCGGCAACCGCAGCCTGGGGCAGGTAGAGGCGGACGGAGCAGGCGCCGAGGTCGACGTCCCTGGAGTGGACGCCCGTGGCGGCGTCGTGGCCCGGCCCTACCGGCGGGGCCACGAGCGGGCGCTCGACGCGGCCGCTCTTGTAGATCCGGAGCAGCGGGCCGAACTCGCGGACGACCTCGTCGGCCGGGTCGGCGGGGCGCGGGACGGGGAAGGAGAAAGCAGAGTTCAACGACGCCATGCCCGACGCGCGCGCTGTCGACTGTGAAGTGAGAACTGGGGGGGGGGGGGGGGGGGTGGAGTGTGAGCGAGTGCTGCCGCTGGTCTTTCGTCTGGTGCGCGCTGCCGACCAGTCGTAACCGGCCGCGGCGGCGGTTGTCTTCTCGGGATCGCCGTGGCCCGGACGCTCTCACAATGCGTGTGTGGTGGCGCTGGGGTGTCGTGCGCGGCTTGTGATCCCCGGGCTTCTAGATGACCGGCCTCTTTGGCTCGTACCGGCACGGGGTTGCCTGGAACGGGTGCACTGGGCTGGCGCCGATGACGAGTAGGGGCCACGTGCGCCGTGCTGATGGACTCGGAGCAGCAGGGCGCTGCACACCGCCGGAGATGCTGACCTGCGCGAGGACGTTGCGCTGCTCGAGCTTTACGGTTGCCATCAACGCTGTACGGATGCACCGCGGCAGTAGAGGATGCTTGCCGATGCCTCAACTTTCAACCGCGATGGGCGCAGGCGTCCGACTGTCCAAGCATCAGTCATCTCGAATATCACATATCAGTGCCTATCAGTGCCCGCTGCCCAACTGCCCAGATCTGAACTGGTCACGTCGGGGGCTGGGATTCCCTGGACATTTTTCTTGACCGCTCCAGCCTCCGGAAGAAATACTTCGTTGTTTTTTGAGGGTGCGTTTGATTGAACCGTGGTTTTTGGAAAAACTGCTGTAAGCTGTGGGCTGCGAAAAACTTTGTGAAAAGTTAGAAAAAGACCGTTTGGTTAGAGCAGCTGTGAGCTATGGAAAACTGTATCTCAGGAAAAATCACCCCAATCTACCCTTGTGAGCGGTGTCGGGGGTATGCTCTAGCACGACGAGGGCACGGGCGTTCAGGCACTGGGCGGGGCAAGCTGCCGGCCCGGGGGGGGGGGGGGGGGGGCGGGCGGCGCGCAAGGTGGGAGGGTCGCGCGGGGGTCGGGGGGGGGGGTTGGGGGTGGGCGGGAGGCGAGCGGATGACAGGAGGTCAATATAACGAACCGTTTTTTCCATAATCAGTGGCAGGTGGGTAATTTTTTACCTCAAAAGCCACTGAAAGCAGGAAAGATGCTTTTGCATTTGTACTAGGATGAAAGCTGCTTTTGGGCAAAAGTACTTGGAGCGTTTAGGCGTTTTGGTTGGCTTTTAGCTTTTACAAAAGCAAAATCAAGTGCAAAAGCCCAACAAAAGGCACCTTGGGAGGCTTTCTTACTAGCCTTTGGAATATTTTTCTCTCTCATATCAAATGTGCTATTTTTTATATTAATCTTATATTATACTTCCTCCATTCTAAACTATAGATCGTTTTGATTTTTTCTATAGATATATAATTTTACTATGCACCTATATATATATATTTATATAGATACCAAAAATTATACAATTAAAAATGACAAAACAAAGAACGGAGTTCACCTTCAAAGAAGGTGAGTAGTACAAGGCAGTACCAAAGAGACGTATACCTGCTACTTCCACATATCCCAACATGTGTCGGCATACTACAGAGAAGACAGATAACGTGTCGCGGCACCAGACCTTGAGGACGACGATGCTGACGCCGGTGAGGTCGTTGCAGTTGACTGACACCAATAGGGACGCCGGGGCGGAAGGGGCCTCCTGCATCTAAGAGCTGAGGTTGATGATGAGCCCCCAAGACCAGGAACGAAGCATCTCCGGCGGAGTTGATGTGGATTAACTGAAGCGCCGAAATGTAGATGATTGTCTCGAATGGGCTCCAAGATGGCCGGCGACGAACTCGGGGGCGTCAACACGGTTGAACCCAAGGACGAGCTGGGCAGCTTGTAGGATGTGATAGCGTAGCTGCTTGAGGGTGAGCGACGGTGGAGCCGAAGATGTCGAAGCTGGACTGAAGCGTAGCCAAACCGCGCGGTGGAGACAAGGAGCGAGGCCAGATCTGGAGAGCAGAGGCATCGATCTGCAGCACCGAAGACCAGATCCGCAACCAGGCTTGACAAGTCAGGGGCGGAGGTGGGTGATTTCTGTCATAGGAAGTTGGTGGTGAGGAGGCAACGAGTGGATCTTGGCGACGGTGGATGGAGAGAGGAAAGGATGGATCCACTCGGATAAAAGGGAGGAGGTGCTTTATTTTATTCAATCTCACCTGCATCCGCAGCTGCCGGCGGCCAGGACGACGGCGACAACGACGAAGGCAGCAGCAAGTGGGCGGCTGCCGAGCTCCACGGCCCGCCCGACGTCCATCCGGGCAAACCTCAAACTACTAAGTACTAGCTTACTAATCTACAAGAGGAGGGGGCCGGCCCACTCCCTCCCACCGCCGGCGAGCTCGCCGAGGACAGGGAGGGAGGGGCCGGAATCAGGATCGAGATCTTGGTCACGGTAGCGGTGGTAACGGATGATGGCTGGGTACTCTCTTCGCAATTTAATTGGACTCTTATATATATTTTTAAAAATAAATTGTATAAGATTAATCTATCCTTTTTAGATCCTGTACTTAGATTTTCTAAACTAAAATTTACAACTTTTACCACCCCTACTTACGGCTCTCGGGTCTCTCTCTATGTTCCAAGCTCTGGTAGGGCAAATATGCCATTGACTTTGTGTTAAAAAGTGCAAGCCCTATACTTTGTTTGGTTTGCTGCTGATTTTTCCATCTCTTAGGAAAGCTAAACGGAATTCTAGGGATCAAATTTTTAACCCAGGATTAAGTAATCTTTGGCGACCAAAACGAACCGAAAGGAGGTGGGCAAAAGAGAAGGCAACCAAGCCAAATTGGGCACCCAACTTAATGGTGGTCGAAATAGCCGAAGGTTCTGGCTGGGCTTAGGCGTAGCGATGGGCCGTTTATCCATTGCGGCGCAGGCAGCAGGTTCTGGACCATGGGCTCGTCACAGCCCGAGGGCGAGGCTCTGTTTTTCTTTCGCTTTTGTAGCAGCCTAGCACGGCCTGCTCCTATCGGGCCGCAAAACAGGCACTTTTTTCTTTAGAGAATTACAAAGGATGCTGTCGATGATGCTACAAACCTCAAATTTGTGCGTAAACAAGTGTGCTCCTGATGTAGCAACACAATGGAGACGTGAGAGATTAATTATATGTGCACGTGGCAGAGGTCCAGTTCTAGATGTGCGAGCGTGATGTTGCCAACGCGCGTGCTCGCCTTGTTGGCCATGGAACATGCATTTGGCACGAAAGCCTGTAGCCAGCAGGAGCCACCGGCTGCCGTCCAGCTCGCCAGCCAGCACCCTTGCCTGCTGGCGACGGGAATTTAGGCCAGGCCCGGCTGACCGGCGGATCCGAGTATCTGACACTGCGCGTGTACAGCTTCCAGCTGGAGCGCTCCCTGCATGCAACCATGATCAGATCGTGACCCCTCCAGGTCGTCGTTGTTCGGATCCTATATACGCATGCTGCCATTTTTTATAATTTCAGACGGGGGAGATACCTACCTAAAGCAGTAACATTTATGATGAAGAAGTCTGAAGCTAATCTCATGTTTCATCTAAATAGAACACTCGTCTATGATTATCGAGTCCTAGCAATTGAGCTAATTAATTTGGCATCCGACGGTAATAAATTTAATGAGATTAGATCCCTTAACCATAATTGGGGGCATGTACACTCGTTGAGACATCTGCGCGTACTTGACACATCTCATGTAATTTGGAGACAGACGGGAAAAAAGACTCACGTAAATCATTACAATAAACATTTGGCAAATGTGCTACATACATCTGTAGATTACAATAGACTATCTTTATCCAACTCCTCGTCAACCTTTCTAGGTTTCTTAAGGTAAAAAAAACCCACATATATCTATTTATAGGCACACTTAAGTCTCACGTGTATTCTCAATTCACGATAAATTTAATTATTTTTGATATACCATATTTATTATATTTCTTGTCTGCTAATTCTATTTGATCGGGCTCCTTATTTTTTGTAGTGATGCTAAATTCTCACCATATGTAAGGTAAGTTCGAGAGGTTTCATTGATCTCGGAACTAGAAGAAAGATTTTGATAGGCCAGCTGGCTTGGAGAAAAAGCAAACGGGTGGCAAAATCGGACGACTTGCCATGCTTTTAAGCGTGTACTCATGCAGCTTTCCAATCAACTCTTCATATAATCTTCCGCAACCGTATCGTTTAGGCACCCGTCACACTCGCATCTGGTTGAAGAAAACCGCGTGGCCATGGCCGGAGAGATTCGAATCTGTCGACTGAAAACCGTTTTCCTAACGCGTGCACTCGCGTGTGGAATGAACAGTGCGCGCATAGCCCAGCTCGTACTTTGTACCCTGAGCCGTTCAACGAAAAATCCGGAGGGCCCCCGTCTCCTCGGCTTACCTTTGCTGGAATTGTGCAATGCGCGTGGCGGGCTGGATTTCCGCGTCCCTGTACTCCCCTCTCTCCATTCTCTCTTCCCCCCTGACCCCTCCCATCCCATGTGACCCATCCGACCACCACCACCACCCCTCTCGCTCGCGCTCCTCTCTTCCTCACACCACCACCACCACCACCACCACCCTCCTCTCTCTCTCTCTCTCGCCTCGCCTCGCCTTCCAAAAAAAGGCACCGCACTAGAAGCAGGGAGGGAGGGAGGACGCACGGGGACCGCCCGCCTGCACGCACACCGGATTCGGCGCCGCGGAGGTGGTTGCAGCGGCGGCGGCCTGGCCTGGGGCTCCCGCGCGGGAGATGTCGTCGCGGTCGGGGTCCGTGGGCGGCGGGAGCGTCGGCGGCGGGAGCAGCGCGGGAGGAGGCGCCGCGGTGCCGCTGGCCGTGCTGCTGCGGCGGGAGGTGGCCAGCGAGCGCACCGCGTCGGAGCGCCCGGAGCTGCACTCGGGGCTCTTCAGCCAGGCCAAGAAGGGCGAGGACTTCACCTTCCTCAAGCCCGACTGCGAGCGCGTCCCGGGCGTCCCGTCCTCCTCCTTCTCCGCCTTCGGCGTAAGCGCCCTCCCTCCCTCTCCCAACTCATGTTCCCGCTCGCTCCCCCCTCCCGTCGCGATCGCTTCCCCCACCGCCCCGATCTGCCCTCACGTAGATCGGTGCTCGGGCTGGGCATCTGGGCGGGGTGGCGAATGCGCGATCGGCTTCGGCGCGGCGCCAAATGTGACGAGTTTTTAGAGCGAATTTCGTGCTGGGGATGCGTGGGCGGCGGAATTCGGATTCGTTCGGTGGGAAATGGGAGCTCTTCTGATTTTTGGGGGGCGTATTTCGCCTGTTGTTCTTATAGGGGGAGATCGCGCGGTGATTCTCTACGCTTTACCGTGACATGTAATAAAGGCCGTTAGTGCTGCAGGGACGCTTCTATTGAAACCATATTGCTACTTGTAGACGAAAGTTTGCCAATTCAAAGTGTGCAGTTGGAAAATGTGTGCTTCAGCTTCTGGTACTAGGTAGGCATGCCTGGTTTCTTAGCGCGGTCGTTTGCTTGCAGCTGTTTGATGGGCACAACGGCAATGGAGCCGCGATTTACACCAAGGAGAATCTCTTGAACAACATCTTGAGCGCGGTCCCTGCTGATCTCAACAGGGAAGACTGGCTTGCTGCGCTCCCAAGATCGCTGGTCGCTGCATTCGTCAAAACTGATAAGGATTTCATGACAAAAGGTGCGTGATGCGGCAATGACAGCAACATCGATTAATCTTTCGTTTTGTACGGATCAACTTGTCTAGGTTCTTTTGCTTGTCTGTTATCTTGTGGACATTAAGAAGATTGATATGTCCACGATACCATAATTTTGGATGCTATTGTTCCCTGGCTGTTGTCACTAGTGTCGTACGTATACAGCATAACGAATTTGGGATAAATCTTACTTAAACCAACAGGAAGTTATATCTCCTACTAGTAAATTTAATGCCATATGTTTTATAATGGATTCCTGTAACCGCAACATGTTAAATAAATTCAACATATTTGATGTTTATACTTGCTAGCTGAGCCTGATATTTGATTGCCCGTTACAGCACGTTCCTCAGGGACAACTGTGACATTTGTCATAATAGATGGATTGGTCATTACCGTCGCATCAGTTGGTGATTCCCGTTGTGTACTAGAAGCTGAAGGCTCAATTTATCATTTATCTTCTGATCATCGATTTGATGCAAGTAAAGAGGAGTAAGATTGTTTTTCTCCTGATACACGTCCCTTCCCCTTTCTCATCGCAGTTCCTTTGCTCCTATAACTTAATTTTGATGTGCAGGGTTGACCGTGTAACAGAATCTGGAGGTGATGTTGGAAGGCTAAATGTTGTTGGTGGTGCCGAGGTTTGAACTTTGTCCCCCACCCCACCCCCATCCCCACCCCCCTTTTTCCCGTTGTAAGCTGGTGCCAAAGCTTGAATATCTTGATGACATTTCTTAAATCCATCGCAATCCAATATGTATGCAGGGTTTAATTACATCGCATAATGTTTGGTTGTGTTTGATGCTGTTCTAAAACTAATTTGACAACTAATTTAGGTGGCACTCTAGTTGCATGCTCATGTTTTATTCTTGCCTTTTTGTTGTCAATCTAAAGTGTTTGCTACCATGGCTGCTCAACGGCCGATGTCAAAGCCTTGGTTATATTTCGTACACCTCAGTGGCTTATACATTTGCAAGAGTAGGACATACTATACCAAGCATTGCATTCACCATTCACTGTAGGAGTTGCAGGATGCGAGTGCGTGTGCCATATGGGTAGTGGGAAGGGGTGATGGTGAAAAGGGTAGAGAGTGGTAGGATAGGACAAGGGTTAATAGCACAAGAAGGCCAGTGCCTTTGTTCTTTTCCACCTGCTTGACCCATATTTATTTTGCTTACCTCCAGATTGGACCCCTTAGGTGTTGGCCTGGAGGTTTGTGCTTATCGAGGTCAATTGGAGATCAAGATGTTGGCCAATTTATCATCCCAGTTCCTCTTGTGAAGCAAGTAAAGGTATATCCTGTACAATTCTTTACATCAGCTTTGCAGGAAATCTACTTAATTTGCTTTGATTTTTATGTCTTCTCCTTTCTTCTGTAAATCATATAGTGGTAATAAAGTTATAATTTTCTCCTAGTCTCTTGCCTTGGTTTCATATGATAATCGGTGATATAACTCGTGTCATATTTTGCATTTGTTAAAACTTGTGTTTTCATATAATAAGTAACTCTTCCCACATAGCCACAATTTTCCCTTGTAATAGTTCCACATCTGTACTAGCTCTGGTCTCAACAACATGCAAAGCATGAAGAATACATATGTATTGTTTCCACTGTTTCTCTTTTGAATCACTGAACCTAGTGAACTACACCACTTGTATAGACTGGCTTCTTCCGATCTGTCTTTTTTGAGAGAATGGTAACTAGTTAGGCATTTTCATGTCAGTTATTATTCAGCATTATGTCAATATCATCCACGTTCAAACTTTCTGCCACCTAATGTGTTTAGCTATCTACTGCGGGAGGCCGACTTATTATTGCAAGTGATGGTGTTTGGGATGTCTTGTCTCCAGAAGTAGCTTTTAACTGTTCACGTGAACTTCCTCCAGAGCATGCAGCTGAACAAATTGTTAAAGTAACACCCCCTACTTCCCTCTCTATGTGTAGCCTAACTCTTACTTGATACTCTTGTTTACACATTTGAAACCTTTCGCAGACAGCTGTGCAATCAAAAGGACTGCGGGATGATACCACTTGTATTGTCGTTGATATAATAGCAGAAAAAAACAACTCCTCCATGCCACTTCCTAAAAAGCAACCAGGAATTGGCGTCTTCAAAAATATGTTCTGCAAGAAAAAATCATCCGACTCATCGTCCCATGCGGATAGAGAATATGTGGATCCAGATATTGTGGAGGAAATATTTGAGGATGGATGCGCACTTCTTTCTAGACGGTTGCTTCCCTAATTTATCATGATAGTTAAACCTTGTACAATTTGATGGACACTTGTTTTTCATTTTCAAATTTTTGCAGTAGGAGCTGTAAATATGATTTTTTGCAATTTTGTCATTGTTGAATGCAGGTTGGATTCTGAGTATCCTGTTCGAAATATGTTCAAGCTCTTCATATGTGCCATTTGTCAAGTAGAGTTGAAGCCAAACCAAGGGATATCTGTACATGAAGATTCATCACAACCTGGGAGCTTGCGTCGCTGGGATGGTCCATTCCTTTGCCAGAGCTGTCAAGAAAAGAAAGAAGCAATGGAGGGAAAGCGTCATTCACGAGGTCTTGTTTGGAGATCTGTTATTTACTCTTGATTATTTAGGAACTACCAATCTGCCTTTTCTTATAATAACCCTCATTAATATTCTGCAGATTCATCAAAAAACAGTGAATAGTTGTCATGTGTAGAGTGATCAGGTAACAACTGACCAACAACGCCCCGGCGCCACAGATTTTGCAGCATTTCCTTCTGTTGTGGCACTTCCTTGATCACATGGAATGTCTGGGAGTTCTGATCTAGAGCTAGAGTGAAGTATTGAATTTTCATGTGGAGGTGGCTGCCGCTGAATAGCTCTCATCCCCAAGTGAGAAGCATGCCTTGTCCTACAGCAAGGTTCTTGCCCATGAATGTAGGCAGCTTTACTCTCCCTTTGACCTTGATGGCACATACAGGTTGAAGGTGACAGAATGGCGTGGGATGTCTATTTTAAGGTCAATTGCTGCAGTGCAAATCACTCATCGTATAGAGCTCTGACGAATAGCTACGGCATTGTGATTCTGAAATAGGACTTAGGTGAGCCCATCGATTTTTCGCCCCTGGCCTTAATTTAGGGTCGAGTATGATCGGTCCCTGTTGAGGTCAGTCTTTGCTGACACCAATGTAATTAGCATCTAAAGAAATCATTTGAAACAGCTGTGATTCATCAGCAGGACATCTTGGTTATCATGTACAATGTACAGAATCTTGCTAACAAAGATCTGTTTCTTCTGCCTAGTGGTCTAGTGGATCCTTTGGTGCCCCTCTTACACGAGGGGGTCTCGGAAATTTTCGGTTGTGACAAAGAAATTGCGCTATACTGCTTGACTCACTGGAGTTGTCTGTATTTTATTTTTTTTAAAAAAAATATTGTGTATATACTCCCTCCGAATTCAACTCAAATGGTTGTTTAGGCTCATTAATTATCATCTGAGTATAAATCATTTGAACCTATAGGCACTTTATATATATATATATATATATATATATATATATATATATATATATATTCCCCTTCTTTGCTACTACTCTCACAAATAAATGAGTAATCCTTTCTGATATAAAGCAATCATTTGAACTGTTTCCTGTTTTGGTATTTTTCCTAGCACAATTGTAAGTCCATTAAGATTGTCTTTGATATCATATTTTGACTTGCAATAGCTATAAAAGTATATATAATGAAAATATATCGACATAAATAAATAAACTATCAAGATATATTTTATTATGGATTTACAAAAACTAATTTGGGGTTGTAAATGTTAGTGTATTTTTCTACAAACATGACCAAAGTTATGGAAGTCAGGCTTAGGACAACTGAAACACTTTGTATATTTTGGACTGGAGCGATGATGAAAATAAGTTTCATAATAAATCTAATAATATCAATCGAGGATCGTCGATCTATGTTCTTGCAAGTAATTGACTACATTACTAGAGATGCTACTGAACATAGTGAATAGTCACCTCTATAGGCTTGGCATGTGCCACATAATCCCATGGTATATAGAAACAACATATGTCTCTCGTCAGAGAGAATTAGGAGCTACTCCCTCTATAAAAGAAAGTATACTTTTAGTTTTATCCCAAGTTAATTTTATCTTAAATTTGTCTGAGCTTACAACGAAGAGTATTTGTGATATCCAGGTACTTAGGATTAAAACACACTAGATTCTAATATGAGTTTGTGTGTTTGATCTTTTGTATGTGTGTTAAAAACTTTAATGCAAAGGCAAAAGGGTCTTTTTGTAATTCTGGAAAATTTAGGTCCTTTGGTGCAAAATATGTGAGAATGGTAGGTAAAATCAAAATATGTAAAATGTTGTTTTGCAAGAAGCCAGTATTTCCTTTTAAACCTCTGTGAGAAGTGAAACTACGCTAAGGATTCAATTGGAGTGTAGAATTTAAATAGGATATCTCTGAAGTTTAAAATTTTGCCAAGTTTTAAATTAGATTCAAATTCTTAACTCTTTTGAAATTGAACCTTAAAGCAAAATTGTAGATCTTGTTAAGCTCTACACTTTTGCTTTTGGGCACATTTTCATTTGAGCTACGGTTTGAAATTTGTTTTATCTTTATAGTGGGGTCCCTGTATTTTTGGAAAATTGCAGACTAGTCCTCATCGTCTACCTCCAGGCCCTCCCTCTCTCTGTTTTTCTCTGCGCCCGACCGCCGCCTTCGCCGGCCACTTTGCCGAGCCCCAGCTGCCCCACGCCGCTCTTCTCCGCGCCACGTGCCCTACAGCGCCGCGCCCGCCGCTCACCCGACCCGCGCTGGCCCTCTCCTCGCCCCTCCATGTTGCGCCGCCTTTGTCCCGAGCGCCACGCGCCCGCCGGCTTGCCAGCAGCAGCTCTCGCTCGCCGTACCTCCTCCTCGACTTGAAGCACGTCCCTGAGCTCCCCACGGACTCACTCTTGCACTCACGCACTCCCATTCTGCTTTTCTTCCTTCTTTCCGAGCGCCACGCCTCGCCAGAGCTCCGCCGCTGGCTCGGCTTGCCGTCGTCAGCCGCCTCCGCCGCCCCACACCCGCAAGCCAGTGCTCCTACAGCACCGCCGCAACCTACTAAAGCTCACTGAGCAGTCCAATTCCATTCCCCGCGCCCACACAGCCCGGACCACCGCGCCGGTGAGCTCGAGCTCCGCCGCCGCTCGGTCTCGTCGTCGTCCCGACGCTCCACCCCCTCTCAGCCCCTGCCAAGCGCACCACCAGCACCACATCACCTCGAGGAAGCTTTCTAGCCACTTTCCCGCTGCCCTCCGGTACTCCGGCCACCGGAACGCCGTCGCCGCCCCTCGGAGCCCCGCCGCCCGCCTCTGTTCACCGACGACTCGCCGCCTCAGCCCCTCTCTTCCTCGCTCCGGCCACCCCCGTGACCGCCGTGAGCTCCTGAACCTTTTCCCCCACTTTTCCCTCGCTGCCGGTGAGCCCCCCTCGCCGGAATTCGATCGCCATCGATCAGCTTCTCTGTTTAACCCGGCCAAAGACCCAATTGCAAGGATTCAAATCTTTTCAGGGTTCTTTCTGTGAAAAATCAATACCCCCATTTCAAATCAGTCAACTTTGAAAATTCATAGGAATTTGTAGAAAAATCCAAAATTGTCAAACTAGTTTTGTTATACTTCGGAAGTTTAGCTCTACAACTTTGGTTATTAGAGTCTGGTTTGAAACTAAATGCTTTTTGAGTTATTTTAAAGTTTAGCAAAAGGGTATCTTGATTATAACTTTTGCATGCTAACTCTATTGCTTGTGATTTTTGGTATGTAGCCTGGTTAAGTTGTAAGTAAGCTTGTGTAAAAATTTCACCTGCAGTACTGAACCCTACCTTGAACTAATTTTAACTTATACAAATCAAGCTTGAAATGGTTTAAATTTATTCAAGCATGTTACTAAGGTTTTCATGCTTAGATCTATGATGTTCTATAATTGAGTAGTTTATAGTAAATCTTTCAAGAATTTATGGCACTATTTTGCCTAAGATTTGAATTCAAATTTCTTATTTTATGAAGTTGTGTTTATCAAATTGTTGGATTGCAACTTTATCGTGAAGTAAAGTTCTTAACTCAAAAGCCACCTAATTCAAATCACTGCATATTACGTAGAGTCAGCGAGACTCGACGATGGAGTCTACGAGCTAATCCAGGAGCCCGAGCAAGAGTTTTCTGAAGACCAGGTGAACGCCGCTGAGAATTTAACTGAAGCCCCGAACGAAGGTTCGGAAGTCTTTGACATCCCTGACCCCAGCCCCGCTCAAGAAGGCAAGCCCCGATGCATAACCCAATATTTTAAATTACTACACTTATATAGTTTTATACTTATATATCTATATTATGCATTAAGTCTAGGAATTAAAATGGAACCCTAGATGCATGGATCCTAGAAAGCTATGTATTGTGCCTGAATCCTTATCAAATAGATGTTCTGCTAATAGGACCGGCAGAAGTCGAGTGATTTCCTGTCACTCGCGCGATATAGGACTTGAATGTTTACTATTCTGCAATCACTGTAAGGACGATGGACGGGGTCATGTGCAGTATTATGACTTGAAAGGTTACCCCATCTGTGTTGATAAAAGTTGATAAGATCGCAGTGTGTGGTAGCTGTGGTCAAGTGTTTGAAAGTACTAGCCACATGCCGTAAATATGGTACGCAGTAAATCTAATACCTGATTGGCCCGGCAAATACTTGTTTCCACCACTGGATTGATTGGTTTTTGTTGCACACACGCACCGACGTGTGGGAATATGTTCCGTACAGCGGACGGGAGTACGGTCATACAGTCGCGTTGTAGAGGTACGTCCCGCACATGATGTGCATATGGTCCTACAGTCGCTTGTGGTGGCCCTGATCCATAACCCGGAAGATGAAGGGAACGGTTGTTCGGAAAGTTAAGTTTCCGAGCGTGTGAGTTAGGATCCCTTGCAAGGTTATGAAACTCGATTCGGAATCATCCGTTTTTTGTGGAGATTGAGACTGCTTGCTAATTCTGCCACGTAGAGTAAGAACAGTAACTATTGTTGGAATAATCTTGATGAATGCTAATCTCTATCTTGCTTGTCTAGTATAGTGCTTACCTAGAATGGTTAATGAAACTAAAATCTGAAAGCTAAAATATGAAAGTTACATCATACTTTTGGTTGCTTTTCAGCAAAAAGAAAACCAGAACCTCTCAATCCTTCAGGGTCTAGATTCGGGCTAAGTATACCCAATCTCGGTTAAGTCTTGTTGAGTATTAGCATACTCATTTTTGCTAGTCTGTCTTTCAGGTATGGCTTGTGAGAATCAAACGGATAGTCCAGTCTAGCCATTCTCTGTTCCGTTTGGCTGGTCCGTGGAGTGGAATCCGTCCCCGGCTGGCAACGACCCTCCGGAATGACGCCATGTTTCGGGCTGAGCGTGGTGTCAACTTTCGCGACGTGTGTAGTCGCGTGTTAATTTCTTCCGCTGTGACTCTGAACAAGCTTGCATAGCTTGTGGTTTTTAAACAATGTTTATATAAGTTTACCTTAAGTTTGAAACAGATTATAATAATATTTTAATATTTATGTGAATTAAAAGTTGGTGAACTGTTGTGTGATTGTAAACTCGCCTTCATGCGAGGTAAACCTACCTCGATCCTGTGTAACCGTGGTTGAATCGGGCGGTGACCTGACATACCAATGGGTTGTTCCATTTGAAGTGCGTTGAGTTAGTATCACCTGTATAGTAATAACTAGCGTATTTGAGCCGGAATAATTCAAACGGATTGGTTCTGCCACAGCATTAATATTCATGACACCAATATATGTATATAACGGAAATATATTTAATGATGAGTTCAATTATACTTATTCGGTACCACAAATATCGGTATATTTTATATACTTATAAAATTTTAGATGGTTTTACTTAAGACAAAACAGTAAATACACTGTTTTGTGGACATAGGAAATAGCATTTACGAAAGAAGACGTCGACAAATTTGGTCCCTCTTGCAATATGTTCCTTGTTGGAAAAGAAAAGGCAACGACGAAATGCTCCTAACAAAACACAGCCAACGACCTCTCTTTCGCCCTCTCAACACAATAGAAAATGTATATTTTTTAAAGGAGAAAGATAAAAAAACCCGAAGCAGCGATATCCACAAACACCGCGACGCACCACTGGAATGCAGCCATGATCACCTCCTCCCTCCTCCCCCTCCGTTCCTTCTCCCTCCACCCCACCACCACCGCCGGAGCCGCCTACCGCTCCCCTCCGACCACCACCGTCCCCTTTCCAAGAATCACTCTTGGCCGCCCCCGCCGCCGCCTGGCCGCCTCCGCGACCGAGAGCAGCAGCAGCAGCGAGGAAGAAGCGGCCGGGAGCACGAACGGGTCCCTCCCGGGCCTTCCCCCCGTGGAGGAGGACGATGACGAGTTCTGCCCGGTAGACTGCGTGACGGAGTTCAAGACGGACGAGGAGTTCCGACGGCACCTGGATCGGTCCAAGGTCACGGGCGCGCTGGTGGTGGTGGACTTCTACCGGCCGTCGTGCGGCAGCTGCAAGTACATCGAGAAGCGCTTCATGCGCCTCTGCAAGGGCTCCGGCGACGACGGCGCCCCCGTCGTCTTCCTCAAGCACAACGTCCGTATAGTACCCGCCCCCCTCTCCGCCGTATCTTCCGTCGCAGGCTCTGCGAGGATGATTGTTCACGGTCGATTCATTCCCGGTGACGTGTTGGATGCGGAATGCTGCGGGTGATGGTGCAGGTGATCGACGAGTACGACGAGAAGTCGGAGGTGGCGGACCGGCTGCGCATCAAGGTCGTGCCGCTGTTCCACTTCTACAAGGACGGCGAGCTGGTGGAGTCGTTCGCGACGAGGGACAAGGAGAGGATCATCGCCGCCATCCGGAAGTACACCTCGCGTGAGCCTGAGACGACCGAGTAAGTCACCGCACCTTCTGATCTGTTTCGACCTCACAAGATACCATCAGATCTTCAGAAGATATCGCATATTCGCATCAGTTCTTCTCTGGATCCGCTGTTTTATTTATTTTTTTCTAAGAAAAAATTGTTTCTAGATTTCTTGCTAGGAAATTCTGCATTGCTATTTGCTACAGCCAGGCTTTAATCGAGCACATACACATAGCAAGGTCTCCTAGCCTGTTCTTAGGTAGCAATTGAATAGATTGAGTGGCTCAATGGAATGGACTGCAGATATTCTAGAGCCAGATTTCAACAAGATGTTGGCAGGAGCAATTTACTTTTCAGAAGAAAAAAAGAACAGAAAAAGCTCTCGGCGAGCAAAAAACTCGTGGTGTCTGAAGAAGCAGCCACATCACATGCTGCTGCAATTTTGTAACTGAGATAACATTTCCTTTTCCCTTGCAGAGAAGAGGTGCAGGAGTGATATTCCACTGGGCGGGCACCAATTTCCTCGAGAGTGCAGATACTTCTTGTATGGAGATACACCAGGATTATTTGGAGTTCTGGTCCGTGCATTTCTGAGATTTCAGCTATACCAGACATTATCTGTAATACCAGACATGTATAATATCTGAATCAACAAGCATCACTGCAGCCACACTACCGTAGCGTAGACATTCAATGGAATCTGACGCACTCTGCAAGACGCGACTCTGGTTATTGTCATCCCTCCGTCAGATACAGTAGCTAAACCATCTACGAGCTGTAAAACAGATTCTTTGCAGTATGATTCGAACTGCTTCAAATATTAAAATCCTCGGCATTGAATTATTCTGCACTGGGATCTTTCATCAATGGATGCAAAGATCACTTGATCCGTCATATTTTTAACCAAATTATTATTATTCAGAAATGAAAGATCTGTTTGTGTCGCAGCGTCTGTGTGTGAATGTTGCATATAGCGGGATTTTTTCCCACGAAAATAATTTCACTCGTGAAATGGAAATTTTGTGGAAATGGCAGATTCTGAATCAGAAAGGAGGTATTTAAACATCGCAATCGTAAGATCTCAAGTAGTATAAAATGTAAAAAAAATATTAAATATATAGTGTAGTAGAGTTGGGATAGAGCCCATTTAAGGCCCATATAGGGTGGCCTCATCTAGGCCCAAAACCTTATATTGAAACCAAGTGTGGCCCACGTTCCTCATCGCTAGAGACGGCGGAGATGCGGGGAGTCGGAGGTCCGCTGCTCACCATCGGGGATCTCCTCAGCGACCTCGCCGTCGACGGCGGAGATGATCCTCTCGCTGCTGGCGGAGATGCGTCCATTCCCTCCTCTCCCTCGGAGGCACAACAGGCGGGGAAAGCCGACCCGTCCGACCTCAGCCGGCTCTTCGAGGTCGGGTCTTGGTTCCGCTTTTTCCCCTGTTCTCGATCCGGTTCCCCTCCATTGTCATCCATGATCCATCGCATGCTGCTGCTTGTATCTCCTCTATTTGTAGAATTGATCATCCCAATTTGGAGCTGATCAAGTGATTCGTATCTTTTAGCTTTCGATTAGGCACTCGGCTGTTCCTGATATGGCAGCGACAATTTTAGTTTTACTTGATTTCATGGGGATAAAAGAAGTCTACAGCCTAGAAGAGCTCAGCTCGATTTACATTGATGCAAGGCTAGTTATCTTGTCGTCCTTAACTTAGTGTAAGATCTGATGTCTTGTGCTGGGCTTTTTTTGGCAATCCTATCTAGCATAGAAGATGGTTGCATTACTGCAGTTTTAGTCAGAAGAGCAGTTGTCTTGATGCAATTTTAGTCAGAAGAGATACTTGTGCTGCTGCTATTTTAATCATTCGTGCTTCCCGTCCCTAGTATTAGTTGATTTGCTTAACCCTCATATTAAATGGGCAGTGCGTGATATGAGTGAGACATCCCCTCCAAGTCATAAAATGTTTTTTAGTCCATAGATATGTTGTAATATTCTACAAATCCCGTCAGATTTACTGTACCATACTTGCTATCAGATTTACTGGACTTAGGATCTCTCTCAAGTCCCAACTCAAAAGTGATATTGATTTTGAGTTCGTTCATGATGCGATTAGGAACACTACAACAATTTGATGAAGGCGCTCCAAGAGAACGATCCATCATGGCCATCTCAGATGCTGAAGGTGTGGTTCTTGCTTTCCCTTTCTATTTTTAATGCAACCGCGCCTGTACCTGTTCTATGGAACTAAGAATATTGTGGTTCTGTCTGCCTCTAGCTATGCGCGGCGTTGAAGGCTGCAGATAAGCTGGTGTGCTCCGCGAACACGGATGCTGAGCAGTTGATGGAGAAGGTGAAAGTGCTGGAGGGCGTCCTCGAGAGGGGAGATCGCGCGGTGGAACAGATTGTAGAAAGTCTCCAGAGGTCAGGCCTCGCCAAGGATCATCGGAGTTCCCAATCGAAATCAGCCAGCAAGTAGGGGCATAGTGGTGCGCTCTTGTGTTTGTCTTGCAAATGTGGGCTCTTGTCATTGATTTGAAAAGAGTTGTATATCGATCTTTGTTCATGAACTCCTACAGTCTGCTTGTGCTTTAGCACTGTTGGAATCTTGGAATGTGTTTGTCTTTATCTCGATATACATGTTGCTCGTTTCTTCTTCATTCATTAGCTTGGTTCCTGCTAGATGTGTTCAGGTTTGGAATCAACTCAAAACTCTGAAGCAAAAACCTTTACACCCCCTTTGGATGTTGGCATTGGAGCTTGGAATCAGGAATTAAAATTTGCTGGCACCAATACCATCCTTTGGATGTCACTGGAATTGGAAATTGGAAACGTGAGCGAATACCGCGCGACATTCGCTTCACTTGCCCACACCCTCGAGCAAATCAGAGGCCCGTACGTTTGGATGTCACTGGAATTGGAAATTGGAAACGTGAGCGAATACCGCGCGGCATTCGCTTCACTTGCCCACACCCTCGAGCAAATCGGAGGCCCGTACCTTGGTATTGCGATGCATTTGTCGTCTCGTCCCCACGCCGCTCGCCCTCTCCGGCGGGCCGCGCCACCATCCCTCTCCCTCCGCCGGCAGGCCGCGCCGCCCTCCCACTCCTTCCCTTTGCGACCGGCGCCCCTCTTTCTCCTCCTCTTCCTCGCGGCCGGCGCCCCTCCTCCTCTTTCTATGCCCCGTGGAGGCGAGCGGCGTAGGTGAGCTCCGGCCTGGAGGACGGGCGGCGTGGGTGAGCTCTGACCAGGAAGCGGGAGGCGCGGTCCGCCGCCAGCATCGCCCGGTGGAGAGGAGAAGATGGTCTAATTCTCAATACCAAGGTATGAACATCCAAACATGGAATCTGTTAGCTCATTGGATTACATCTAACAGTTTCATCTACATCCAAACAATAGATTTGGTATTGTAATACATTACCAATATTACTTTGATTTGGCATTGAACCCAATTCAATGCCAAGCCTTCCAATATCTACATCTTAAAAATACCTGATCAAGCATGCTTTATGAAATGTGGGAACTGGACCTCCTAGCCCTGTTTTCTGCGATGCCATACTTTTGGAATAGTAGTTCATATTTGTTGGACCCTGCTTGAATGCAAGACTTACTATGAACCAAGAAAATTGTTGAAACATTTTGATCCTGAAACGTGCGTATAAATTTGCAAGGTTCATACTGATCCTGCTTGCGATGAGTTATTTTTCCTCCATCCCTAGTTTCTTACGGTGTACAGAAAGTGCACCTTTTTCTCCTTAAAGGGAGCAATCTAGAAAAGCTACCCCTAGCTAAGCGTCCTCAACCCCCCCCCCCCCTCCTCAGCCTTTAAGCAAAGGGAAAATTGAATTTATACCATCAAAAGATCCAAATTTTATAGATGTACCATCAAAAGAATCAACTATAGATATATACCATCAAAAGATGACGCTTCTTAGAATTCTACCATATCTGTGAACTCCACGGTACTTATGACCATGGTATCCTTGGCTGAGCGTCTTCCTAAGTGGATAACTAAGCTTATGTATAGTGGTAGAACTCTCTTTATTACACAATAACAGAACATGAACTTCTCTACTCCTCTAGTTCTACCTGTTGCTCCACCAGAGTTACTCATTTGTCTCCGTTCCATCTTGCAAATACGCTTGCTGCTCCTGCCTCCATCTGTTTTCTTTTGGGAACCGCAAAGCAAAATCAAAGTAAAACTTGGAAGAAGCGCAAGTTAGGTGGAAGGAGAGGGAGTATCGGCCGCTAGATCGCCGCATCGCTGGAGCATCGATAGGGAAGATGTGCCACCTACTACCGAGGAGCGGACCGTTGAGGGGAGGGCAGAGGAGGCAGCCGTCGCCGGGGTGTGTGTTGCTAGAGCGTCCACAGGAAAGATGCACACCGTCACTCACTTGCTTCTTCGGGAGGGGAATATTCAGCTTTGTGCGTTTGGCTGTTCAATCGGAATCGTAGGCATGTGTTTTAAGCTAAGGGCAAAACTAGAACTTGGTAAATATTGAACGTGCCAAGAAAAGAAAATTGAAGCGAGCAATGAAATCTAACAGAATGTTAAATACCATGGAATCTAACGGAATGGTAAATACCAGAAACTTGCCATCTTTTGACGGTATAAATTCAATTTTCCCTTAAGCAAAATCACAATACTAACACTTTCAAGGACTAGACTGAACAAATCGTCTCCCTAGTCCACTCGGTCTTTCCCCTTCCCGGCGTCGGAGTCGGAGGAGGCCACCGCGAGGCCATGGACCAAAACAACCTCCTGGCGGCGTGGCCGGTCGTGGGCCCGGGCGTCGCCGGCGCCGTCTTCGGGGCCGGATGGTGGTTCTGGGTCGACGCCGTCGTCTGCAGCGCCGCCGCCGTCCCCTTCATCCACTACCTCCCAGGTACGCCGTACGCGCACTGTGCACGGTCTCCGCAAGCTTCGTCCCCGTCGTCTCGCCTCCTTCGTTCCGTGTGTCCGGAAATCTAGGGGTTTTCAACCGATCGTGCCCTCCGGGTTCTTGCTTCGTTAGGGTTCTTCGCCTCGTTCGCGGCGCTCATGTTCAACTGCGTCAACCGGGAGGACGTCGGCGACGGCTACTACTCGCCCTACGACGACTCCGAGTGGAGGTGAGGCCAAAATTCTCGAACTTGTCGTGTAATTGCGGTTATTTCATTTGTTAGCTGTACTATGCTGCGTCTAATTGAACACAGAGACGTCTAGGAGTTTGGTTTGGCAAATTTGATACTTGATCGTGTTAGTTGCGACGGCATTACTTGCTGCACGACTTTCCATATGTACTTGGGTTTGGAATCAAATTGGATATGCATATTGTAGCTCAGAGCTTTTCTTTCGAATCATTGTAGCTTAGAACATGATGAGGTATAGAATTAAATCTTCAGTGTCTTGATTGATTGAGCAAGTGATTTTTGATTTTTAGTTGTTGCAATTTTGTTTGCGACAGGAGCGGGGTAATAGGCATTTAGGCTTATTTGGTTTGAATTTGAAGCAACGATTACTTAAAAGGTCATAAGATTTCTTTTAAAAAAAGGGTCATAAGAGCAACTCCAAGAGACTCTCCATATCTTTCCTCATTGTTAGGAATAGAGATTTTGATGGAAAAATACCCTCCAACAGCTTCTCTAAGTGGTTATCCAAATGTAGCCACCCTCCATTCCGCATTTCTCGCTAGCCAAAGATAGATAACGAAAATGGCTTTATAGTGTACCCAAGATATAGAAAAGCTGTTGGAGAGTGAGAACATACAGAAAGCGATTTTTATGGAGAAGACTCTCCAAATGATAATGTAGAGAGTGAAATTTAGAAAGACTCTTGGAGATGCTCTAACAGAAGCAGTTGGATAGATATTGTGTTCTGATAATTATGGTTCAATTGTGCTTTTGGACAACTGAACCGTGATAAAATTATGTGATAATGCTGATTTCATGTTAGATGAATCAAAGCACCATGGAAATGGGGTCAGTGCAACAGTAAGCAGAAAATAACACATCAATGCAATCCTAACAGGTATCAGTATAATCAGAACAAAGGCAAAACCTTCTGTCCCTAATTTCCAACCTTTGTGCCAAATAAACTAAACTGAGAGGTCTAGCAGTTTGATTTGGCAAATTCGATGCTTGATCGTGCTAGTTGCGATTGCATTACTTGCTGCATGACTTTCCATATGTAGTTGGGCTTGAAATTAAATTGGCTATGAATGGTGTGGCTTAGAACTTCTCTTTAGAATCATTGTAGCTTAGAACATGATGAGGTGTAAAATTAAATCTTCAGTGTCTTGATTGATGGAGCAAGTGATTTTGGTTTTTCAGTTGTTTCAATTTTCTTTCAACAGGAGCTGGGTATTAAGCATTTGGGCTATTTGGTTTGAGTTTGAAGCAACAAGTACTTAAAAGGTTATAAGATTTCTTTAAAAAACAGGGTCATAACAGAATCAGTTGGATAGATATTGTGTTCTGACAATTATGATTCTATTGTGCACTTGAACAACTGAACTGTGATAAAATTATGTGATGATGCCGTTTTCATGTTAGATGAATAAAACAACCATGGAAATGGGGTCAGTGCAACAGTAAGCAGAAAATAAAACATAAATGAAATCCTAACAGGTATAATCAGAACAAAGGCAAGACCTTCTGTCCCTAATTTCCAACCTTTGTGCCAAATAAACGAAAATGTATAGGAAGGTAAAGACACATAATCTTGCTACTCTTGGCTCTGTGCAAATTAGTTCATAGTTATCCAAGGACTTGTTTCTCTACTTGTTATGTTTCAAAAGACTGCCATTCACGAACCACTGGTAAGTCAGGATGTTCTCTCAAAATGTATCTGAGCTGCACTCTGATTTAACTTTTACCCTTTCTTTGCTATGTGAAAATTGAATGCGTTGATTTGCAGGGTGAAACTCTGGCTTTTCATTTCATATGTTGTATCTTTTGTCTCATTGGCTGGGGCGGTTGGGTTTCTGGTTCAAGACGCACTTACAGACACAGGTCCATCTGCATGGACTGGCACTGCTGGTGTCATACAGTGTGTTTGTGTGTTAGTCAGGTATTTGCTACTTCCTTATTGCGTGCCTATACCATAGTCTGTTCCTTGCACTGTTGTGTCTTCCTTCCGGGCAGCGCTTATAATGTTGGATTGTTGGTGATGTACCTTGCAGTGGGCTGATCTACTGGACATGCCACTCTGAAGATTGACTTGACAAGCATGTTTTGGCTGAGGAAGATGAGGATTCTAAAGGCAGATGTTACATGAGCTCACTGGCGGAAATTCAATATAAATTGTATCGTGGTAGCTTTACCCAGGTCTCCCAGGTTCCCCCGAAGTTTTTTTGCCCCCTGTAAATATAGTCTTCAAACTGCGCTGCTTAGAATGGTTCAATGTATTGTTCTGGAGCTGCAAACTCTGACGAACGATAGCTAGTTGATACCGTTACATTTAGGAGAGCCCCCCAACATTGATCAGTTTTTCTTTGTGCGAAGTTCACCTGTGTTTTACTCTTGTAACTCTCGAGGAGTCCAATTTCAGTCATTATCCCTGGGGATACAATATGTCGCCAGCATTTGTAGACGGCAGTCATGCAAACTCTTCAGTTCTGATGTTTGGAACAACCTGTATTAGAAGATGGAAATATATACATGTATATATGTGATGAAGGTATACCTTACCAATAGGAGCGTCGTAAACTATCTTACAACCAATTATATCGTAAACTATCTTACAACCAATTATATAGAAAAACGGTAATGCTAGGGTTAAAACGTCCGACGTGCAGAAAAAATTGGACGCTCTTGCAGAAAAAATTGGACGCTCTGACCCATATTGCAAGAGATAAGTATCGATGTTGCAATTATTATTTTTTTATGTTGCGTGGTGGATGTTGCATGAAAATGTCAATGTTGCGGTGGGAATTTTCCATCCTCGAATCGGATATCGAAATCATCATTTGTATACATATTTTTTTATATTGCAAGCGTTGATTTCTAATGTTATAATTATTATTTATCAATATTATGACGAACCGTCCTATAAAAAAAAAACTGATCGTACGTCCGGGGGCGATAGCAGTACCGAAAAGAAAAACTATCTTGCAACCCCTGCTACTTCACTACGCTGCTAGGTGCTAGCTACCTACTACTACTAGTCGACTATGGCTAGTAAACGCCCGGCCTTAGCCCTCTCGTGCACCGCTTGGACGAGGCCGGCGAACCCGCCGCTGCTGTAGTACGAGGCCCAGTCGACGTCGTCCCTGCCGCGGAGGCCGCGGACGTCGACGTGGCGGTACCCGTAGAAAACATGAGGGTGCAGGGCCCGTGCAGCTCGTACATGACGTTGAAGCCCCGCACCTCGTCGATGTCGACGGCGTACAGCGCCGCGACGGGGCCTATCCTTTCGGCGGCGGCGGCGAGGGCGGCGTCGAGGCGCGCGCAGCCGTCGTCCCCGCCGCGGCCGAAGCGGACAACCACCAGGCGGCCGCTCTCGCCCTCGCGGTTGACGGCGTCGTCCACGGCTTGGACCGAGTGCAGGTGCTCAACGTGGTATGACATTGCGCCGCCGCCGCCGGCGATCGAACGCGCGCGGCCGACTAGAGTAGGTTGCAAATCTAACGCGGCGTTCGCCAACATTGCTGGCGCGGCAGGTTCTTGTAAGGGCTCTCGGTCCAAGAAAGGCAACTGTGAATCTGATTCGGGGTCGGATAACAACCCGAGCTTATCGCAGACTCGTGAGGTCTCGGAAAATCCTCAAGGTGACGCGTCCGTTACAGTGTGGCCCGTTGACCAATTTTCTCGAGCAAAGTTTACTCTTGTAACAACACATTAGAGTCCCATTTCAGTCATTATCCTCCGGTACAATGTATCGCCAGCATTTCTAGATGGCAGCCATCATGTAAACTACGCAGTTCTGACGTTTGGAACAGCCTGTATTGTGTATTGTCTTAGAAGATTGAGAGGTGTGACTAATAAGGTCCTATATCGCATCACCTGTTTGTGTCTAACCTAAATCCTAGTCTTGTCAGAACAATGCATCCTATCTTTATTCTTTACTGTCATTTGATGTTTTACGAAGAGTAGAGGACAGATCCAGGCAGCTGTTGTATGCAGAAGAAGAGGAGTGTGCTTGGAGTATGGCAGTGCTCACTGCTCAGTACAATCCTCTGACAGGTGTGTGCTGCACTGCTGCTTGACTGGTGCGCCACTCACCACTACTCTTCCAGAAGGAATCTTCGTTGCCTCACCTTGCACGTTCACCATAGAGGAACACAGGAGGATAATCCCGTGTTCGCTGTGCTACCTGCTTTCTGTGGCACGAGTCCAGTTGACTTTGACTCGGAAACCATCGCTCCAGAAATCCATGAGGAGAAGGGACCCCACCCCAGGGCCAAGATTGGAAGCTTCCAGGCAATTTCAGCGTCAGTTTCTCAACAAGAGTTTGGTCCAGGACCAGGACATTCTCTGCTTATCAGTTATCAGTCATTTTCACCCGGTACTTACTGATAAAATTGATATGGGAACTCTACATAAAAAATGTAAAACTGATACGGAAACTCTAAATAAAAATGTCACATGACAGCATCTTTACCTAGTTGCCTGGCAAAGAGCAAAGTAGCTTAGTCTTGGAAGCTGCTGCTTCTCCAAACGTTTGCACCTAACATGCTGCTTGGGACGGAATGAATGTTACGCCACCGTGACGAATGGTCAATCTTAACCATGCGGAACCTTGAAAGAGGAATTAGAGGCCGGGCACGTGGCACAGTGGCAGTAAAGAATCACTTAGGTGGCAGGACCTCATCACTACAGGCCCCAGGCTTGAGCCCTATGTTGCATTGCCTCTGGGAAATGCTAAAAAGTTTTATTACAGAAAAAAAATGCTAAAAAGTTGGTAGCACGGTAGAGGGTGGTAGGGCAGGCTGCTTCACAGTTCAGACTGAATCCGATGGATGGTATCATGCTCGTGTGCATGGGCAATACTAACATTATTGTGCAACTGGTACTTTCTCTTTTTGTTATTTCAAAGAAAAATATTTCTCTATTATATACATAAGGTCAAGTACTTGAAAAGAAAATGAATTATATAACATAATAATATTTGGTTCCAACCCACCATGCATCGCCACTCCGTGACGTGTTGGCACAACATGCATGGCACGTTGGCGAACGGTGATGGCGCGGTAGCCGCGCCGCGCACACGCATTCGCCGGAGGTTGGACCGTGCTGTGGCGTATGTGCCTCTTCATGCCTAACAACTAACGTCCACTAATCATTCTCTTTACTTTACGACATACCAAATCAAACAAAGAACGCCTTTTTAAACTAGTTTTTTTATCTCATACATGGTGACGTTGGTTTGCAAAAAAAAATCTCAACTGTCGTCCTGACTCCGGTATCGTCTTTCTCGAACCTTTCTGTCCGTTCTTTACTATATAAGAAAATTTGTAATCCTTGCTAGTTTGTCATTTTAGTCCTCGAAGCCTACAAATAAATTGTATCACTCTCTTTTTTTAATTTTATGCTCGAAATGGTTATTGGGCCGTCTCACTGCATTATTGTGAGGTTTTCTAATAAGAATAAGAATAAGATGCTGAGGCCCAAATTTAGTTAACCTATTTACATCCATGAGCGGCACACGGGACCTAACTTGACACACTGGCCCGAGGCATAATCCAACTAAGCACCAGCTCCTCAAGGCTAATCATGGTGTGTACTCCTGCATCACATCACATGATCAAATAACCAAAGGACTCGCTCTGATTCTCTTGTGCCATTTTTTGTAGCCATGATCTAGTATAATCTACTTTTGGGATCAAAATTAGTCACAACAACAATCCCTAAAGTATGAACTATGAGGTGATAATCTAAAAGAAAATGAGGCTAATCTCTGGGGTTCTTTGTCCATTGGAGGGAAGAATGGTTTCTCATTTTAATTCACACAGTAAACAAAATTTATTTTGTATTGTATTTCATAGGGAGGTACATCTCCTAGACTCGCCTCACCTTGGCCCCCAACACACCTTATACGGCAGGACACCCGTCCAAATCCGATAAATATACAAGCGCAAAAAACTCATATTTATAAAGAAAATAAATAAAAGGAGTGAAGAAAAAGAAAAGAGGATGAAAATGCTTTCAAAAGTGGGAAGAGGAGGAAGGCAACAAAGTGGGCATCACGCGCTCCATTGCAGAGTTTTAGGCGGCCAGCTTCCTCCTCCTTCCCACCAGGCCAGGCTCGGTCGGCTCACCGCCCCGGTGACCGCCGCCGTCTTTGACGCCTGCCTCCGCCGCCGCCTCGCCCCAAATCTGCGTGTTTGGCCAAAACCCACGGGAAGCGCTTGTCTTTGCTGAGCTGCTCCGGAGCGGAGCTCTGGCTACTTGACTCCGGGTTTGTTCCCCCATCTGAGGCCAAGATTCGGAGCGTCGCCGAGGGAAGGCGATGAAGGGGAAGGGCGGCGCGATGGACAGGAGGTCCTCCGCCAGGTGGAGGGTGCTGGTGCTCTGCGCATTCTGCTTCGGCCTCGGCATGCTCTTCACGGACCGGTGGGTCTCCCTCTCTCTCTCCCCCGCCGCGGGAAGCTTTGGATCTTGCCATGCGCTTCCTTTGCTCTTGGGGTCCTTGGGGGTTCCTTACCTGGCCTTGGCGGGTCGGTGCATTGAAAAGGTCAAATTTTTAGGCTATTATCGCGTTTGAGATTTAGAGTTTCAGTAAGTTCTTTGTTCAACCAATGGCGTTTTGAGATTTGTTTGGACGGAGCTTGGATTTTGAGCGTCATTTTCTTTCTTATACTGTTTTTTCTCCCATCCCTTCTCGCCTTCTCGGAGCACATGGCGATCTGGGTAGGTGGAAAGATCCTATTTTATTTCTTAGAACGGGAGATCGCGTTTTGATATCGACTGGTGGAGGTGTCTTCCTGTACCTGCTCGTGCGTGCGTGGTTTGGTGGTGCTTACTGCTTAGTTCATTGATTCATTCTGCCAAGAATGGAAAAGGTTTGGATTTTTACGTTTTCATCAAACAAGATCTTACGAAAACGCGACTGTGCGGCAAAAATCGAACAAGCGAATACTTTGAGCTTCCTGGTACCAAATAGCGAACCTGGATCACCAGCAATCGCCTTCATGCATACAACGGTGATATTTCTGTTGTATTTGCATGATTTGTATTATACTTTGTATATATCTGTTAAGAGAACGCTGATATTAAGTATGCTTCTCAAACTGAAACTATGATATTCCCCTCACACCCCCCCCCTCCCCCCGCGTTCTTGGATTCCTACTTGCCGGTAGAGCGGGGATTTACTTTCCTTTATTAAAGCCTGTGTTTGGAACAGTACCTAATGTCCTTAGGCACTGCGTTCGATTCAATGTACCTCCACAACCTTCCGAAGTAGAAAATAAATCTTTAAAGCCAACTTGCATACTTTACTTGAAAGATAAGTGGTGTTGGGCATATTATATTTGAATATAAACATGGGCCAAGGACTGATTTGGATTGAAGATCAAATTTCACCCTTTAGAAACCAGCTTTTATGCTTTACACGAAAAATAGGCACTGCTGGCAATACTATATCTTGATAGAAACTTGAGCTAAGACTCGTGTCAAGATTAGATATAGCATCTAATGAATTTGGTGACTGTTTTGAGAAGCAGATAGGTAGACATGAGCCTTATCTTACTATAAGGATAATCATGGTTTCTTGATTTCAAAAGGTTAATTTGAAGTACATTCTTAAATGGGATGTTTCAATTTAAAAGTTTTTCTTATGTTTTTACTGTTTTCCTTGGGAAATCATTGTGGTTGGTTTTACAGGTTCTGGTCAACACCAGATACCAACAACCATATCATGTCTCAACGCCGGAGGCAAGATCAAGAGCTGCAACTCGTATCAGAGGATTGCAATACGAAGAGGGTGGGTTCCTTTTCAATTTGTATGTTTTCTCCATGAATTTTTATTACTTGATTTTTGGCTGAAATTTTTTAATATAAATTTGGGTGCAGAAGCGTGGGGAAGACAAGGATATAATGGGAGAGGTAACCAAGACCCATGAAGCTATACAGTGAGCCCCTTTGATTCCATATGAGATTTATTTTAAGAATATAAGTGTGTTTGAGTTATCTGTATCTGAAAACTTTTCTTTGGAATTTGTTTATGGTGTTAGATCATTGGATAAGTCCATCTCAACGCTGCAGATGGAACTTGCAGCAAAGAGGAGCACACTGGAGCTGCTCCGTTCTAGTGGTTCCCCAGTAACATCTGAAACTAGCCAACCAAGGAAAAAGGCATTCGTTGTCATTGGAGTCAACACCGCTTTCAGCAGCCGTAAGCGCCGTGATTCAGTCCGGGAGACATGGATGCCTCAAGGTCTGTAGTTGTTTTGTAGTCTTTGAACAAATAACGGCATGGACATGTCTATTAGATTTGTGTAATGATTAAATTATTAGTTTCCAGTCAATCTTCAGTGATTAAACACACCGATTTTGATTAGTAAAGCTAATATAAGATTCTGTTTGGACTGGCTTAACCTCTTTTTATGAAATAAGCTAGACTTGTACTTTTCCATCCTTCCTAAGGGAAAAATAGGGGGCAAGTTTATAGAGTTTATAATTTTGTAGCATCTTATAAGCTAAGTTTTCCCAGATAGCTTCAGGCATTAGAGACTATAATTTGGTGCAAGCAGCTCGTGTTTACATGTAGCTTTTAATTTAGGTGTGTACATTGTACATGGTATCATCCATGTGTATAGTAGTTTCATTCCTATGGATATCAGTCAACAAATTTTTTAGTAAAGGTCTCTTGTTTTAATTAGGTGAAAAGCTGCAACAATTAGAGGAACAGAAGGGAATAGTTATCCGCTTCACTATTGGGCACAGGTAAACAGATGGTTCTTGTATTCCTAGTACATTATTTTAATTTTGTTACTTACTGCATTATTTGTGTTCCGTGGTAGAATGAACTAACTCTCAATACTTTTTCTTTATCACCAGTCTGCAACAGGTGCAGATCATTGTGATTCAAACACATAATTTGTTCATGCCGATATGCCTGAATAATTATCATAATATGACAGCCATAAAATAATTATGTATCTCTAATTTCTAAACTAAACTATCATAATATTCTTTTCTTGGAACTGCAAGACATCATAATTTCTAAACTAAACTATCATAATATTCTTTTCTTGGAACTGCAAGACATCATAGCATATACCCCTGTGCCCCTGTGCTCTCAGATGTACCAAAGTCTTGCAAAGAGCCAATCTTAGCATTAATCTTGAAACACTAAGTCCCTAAGTTCTATAACTTCAATTGTAATCCTGTTGATTATTTTCTTGCTTGAAAAAATCTCCAATCTTCATTCTTGTCTGTCTAATGATGCAACTCAATTCACTGCCTCTTCTATAGCCCCCCAGACATTTATTTTCACAATGTTTCATGCTTTCATCCTTTTACTTAAAAATGTACCTTGTAAAATGTGGATATACAAACGGTCTGTTTTGTTTGTTTCACAGTGCTACATCCAATAGTATACTGGACAAGGCTATAGACTCAGAGGATGCCCAACACCATGACTTTCTTAGACTGGTGAGGATGTACTCTTCAATAACTTGAGAATTGAACTGTACTTTTCAGTGCTAGCCCTAACTATTTAACCACATGTGGTTTATTTAATCATCACGCAGGACCATGTTGAGGGATATCATGAACTCTCAGCTAAGACAAAAATTTTCTTCTCAACCGCTGTCGGCATCTGGGATGCTGACTTCTATGTCAAGGTGGATGATGACGTGCATGTGAACTTAGGTGCTTATCGTTTCCTTAGACACAATAATTTCCTCTTGGTGTTTTTATCTCAATTTTGTTTATTGGTGCATGCATATGACAAAAACAGGAATGCTTGCCACTACCCTTGCTCGTCATAAATCAAAACCAAGAACATATATTGGCTGCATGAAGTCAGGCCCAGTTCTTGCTGACAAGTAATGTTTACTACACTGTCTTACAATATCAATTTAAATGCTAGATTTGAAGTACTAATAGATGCCTGCTTGAACCTGCTCTATCCATATAGGAATGTGAAGTACCATGAACCTGAGTACTGGAAATTTGGGGAGGAAGGAAATAAATACTTCCGTCATGCTACGGGGCAGATATACGCCATCTCGAAAGATCTTGCGACTTATATTTCAATCAATCAGTATGTTTTGTTAATGTTCCTGCCATACAAAAGGGTGTGGTCCTACAAAAGAAAACTAACGATGTAAGTGATCTTTATCAGGCCTATCTTGCACAAATATGCAAATGAAGATGTATCACTTGGATCATGGTTCATTGGTTTGGAAGTTCATCACATTGATGAAAGGAACATGTGCTGCGGAACTCCACCTGGTCTGTTTCCTCATACTGAACAATGTTTCCTGTACATACTTGTTTTCTGCTTTGCCCTTATTGTGAATACAAACTCCACAGATTGTGAGTGGAAAGGGCAAGCTGGCAATGTCTGTGTAGCGTCTTTCGATTGGAGCTGCAGTGGCATATGCAAGTCTGTCGAGAGGATCAAGGATGTACATGCTCGCTGCGGTGAAGGAGATTCCGCAGTTTGGAGTGCCCTTATCTAGCATATACCCTCCTTTGCCCGTAAATATGTAGCATAGTTGGTAAGCTCTCGTGTTGGACCTGAATATGCAACTCCCAAGTGAACTCAACAAGACCAAGGATCATGCCCCATCGAATATAATCTGGAACTGCAGCAAACAGGACGTTGCCAATGGTGCCTTTGGCTTTACGATTCTACGGCAACATGTAGGTTATGGGATGCTTGTTGAAATATTTTGTTAGATGGCTTGCTGCCTGTCACCATTAGCGACTTTGGTGGGGTTAAGAGTGAAGAGTGTGAGACCAATGTAGGGGTTGCAACTGATGTTACTAATCTTGCATGTAGTGGGAGAGTTTCAGCTGGTGCGTATGGAGGTAGAGTTCATGTAATGTAGAGAACATTGTTTCAAGCAAATTTTGACAAATTCTTTTAGCTGAGTTCATGGGAAAAAAATTGTATTGTGGTGTAACATATGGCCCTGTAGGAGTTGGATTGATGCCGTAGTTCAGCAAATTTACCTAAGCAGTCTGTTGGATGGGCTATCATTCCATTATGGTTTTTTTTTACTAAAGAAATCACGAAGTTGCCAATGGTGACCCAGGAATTTTGCAAGTCTCTTCATGTGAGCTTCAGCGGTTTCACTTCCGCACACAAAAGTATCACAAATCAGTATTATGTTACACAAACATATATTTGGATCCAGATTAATAACCTTTTCATATAACAAGCAAATGATGACCTGTTAGAACAGAGCCTATTCTTTCATAGGGCAGCACAGCCATGTGAGTTCAGGATCGGACTTACATGAGCTACTCCTGGGGAAATGCGGCGAAACCCCAAACTCCTTTCAGTGTGCAAAAAAACTGTCAGAACTATCTGTGAACACTAAGCCCCTAACTGTTGAACATGCAGCAAAAGAAAAAAAGAAGAAGAAGAAAGAAAACGATATCGCCATGTTAACAGTCCAAGACAAAAACTCATGCCAAAAATGATTCCCATCTGTTCTCAACGTCTTTACATGGCCAATGCTGCTCGAAGATCTGTAGGCATTGCATTTTCCAAACAACTGTGATATCTTGGGGTCTCTGCTACCAGCTTCTGAAGAATTTTGCTAGGTTCCCATTGTCTTTAGCCCCTGTACTCTTTATGCTGCTGCAGCTTCTCATTTAGCTCTGCCCGTTAATAAGGTGGAGAATACTCTTGATGTTATCATTGGACTCCATAGACTGAAGTTTCTTCTTGAGTTTCTCGCAGCCATTTACCTACATAGGATCCGAATTTATGTCGCGAAAGGTGGTGACAATGGTGAAATGGATAAAATGAAACAGTAATCACTGGAAAAGCGAAAAGCTGGAAATATTTGACCACTGAGAAGTTAAGGATGCAAAGAAAGGCTTACAGTGTCTGCAATCTCATTGAAATCCAAAGGTTCAACTTGCACTATTTCATCTTCTCTCCAGCCAAGCAATATCATGAAACGCTTATCTTCAGGAGAAATGTCAGCTGGATGGTCCTCATCACCTGGTTCGGTAACCTCAGATAATGAACTAGCTTCCTCATTGCCAGACTGGGATCTATTCCACCCATCATCAGAATCTGCAGGTGTTGAGGGCATACTGCCTTCAGCGCTGTCCGACAGTGACGACTGAAATCCTTCATCACCTGTGTCAGCAGGCTCCGATGATAAGTCAGCTTCTCTGCTTTGCTCTAGAAGCTGCTGAGATATTCCATCTGCAACAGTTGGTTTCAGGGATGGAATGTTCTCCTCAGTATCAGATAGGTGCCTCTGGGACCCCTCAGAAGAATTTGCTTCTTCACAGAAACACTTCCCATGCTCCGTGCATTTCGTTTCAGAATGGAACAAGGAGAAATCATTTCCAAGACTAAGAGAAGAATCCTGCTTCACATCAACTAAGCTGGATGGAGATGGCTGACTCTCTGACTCTAAAGCTATGCTGGAACCATTTGAAGACTTGGTCCGTAACGCCTCAAAGAATCTATGCTTGTCTCTTACATTTGATTTTCTGTCGCCACATGGACCTTGCAGGGGCAGAGGACGCTCATTGATGCCAATCTTCAACTTTTGGCTCACAACTGGCTTTTTCTGTGTATCCATTGCAACCAAAGGAGTTGAAGGAGGACTCACAGGTTTGATAAGGCAGTCTTTGCCGGTGTGTGCAGTACCGTTTTGCTCTCGACTGAGGACTTGGAAGCTTCCTGACTGAGAGAGCTTTGAAATATCAGCTTTAACTGGAGCTCTAATAGAACTGTTGGCAGACTGTGCTTTTAATTGTTGTACAGTCTTACTAGAACCAGTAGGATCTCCAAGTCTTGTTCCTTTTGTTTTCGAAGAACTAAGCACCTGAACAATGATTGAAAACAATTAGTTAAGCACATGTAAACAAGGTTGATTCAGATAGGCATAGGACTGAATCATTTTTTCTTGCACATACGGATGCAATTAAACTTCAATGAAAATGTAAGTGAAGAATGAGCATGACATGTAAATGGTTCTTGTCAACAATTGTACTTTGGTTGTTTGCAATAGGAAGAAAATCACATGCCCCAGTAAACTATCCCAAAAAACCCCAGTTGCAACAGAGCTATCATTCATAGTATTGTACACATCTAGTTTGATTGACAATAACGCATATATGCATCAAAACATACACAATACCAAAGGAGATGTCAATGTAGCAACTGCAATATTCCACCTAGACAACTAAGCATCTCCACACTGATGTGAAGCTATTTAAGTGACAAGGCATGTCTCCTAGGGGCATCATCACTTCGTGCAATGTTCATAGCAAATACATGGTTATACTAGAGGGGGGAAAATATGGAATGTAAATTGAGTATGCCAGTACAATTGTTTCATTATATCCCTTTATTCTACCTTGCATTTTCTTTCTTATGAAACATTATTTGGGGGTATAGTGTATCTCCGTAATTAATTGTTTCCTTTTGATGTACATTTCAAGCCCAATCTGTTATATTGCCATATAACACACTATTTTAACTGGTATATGTAAATCCAATTATAACATGTGCCGTCAACAGGATAGTTCAAGGTTTCGTTTCTAAAACAAAACAGCCAACCAGATTATGAAGAATGCTGTATATCCAACAACTAAGGCACATAACTCAAAATGGCCAAGGACTGCTGATGTCTTTTATTGCTACAAGTACCAACAACACGATTATGCTCTTGTCCAAAGGCATAGATACAACACTAAAGGAAATACTATTCACATCTGAAGGAAATATATTAGGAACTTACAGAAGATTTGGTTGCTGGGGGTGTAAGAGGCCTTAGAGTATACTGCCTTAAGGTTCTTTCTTCAATCTTCTGAGCCTCAATCGATAACTACAATTAAAAAAGTACAATCATAAACTAAGAACGAAATTCTGAATGGCCTATGTCTAATATAAATCACGCTGTAAGTATTATGCAGTGCTTCACTGGTTACCTGAGGGCCACTGGAAATTCTTGGAGGAGCTTGCATCACTGTCTCTGCCATGCTTAATGCAGTCCCATTGTTTGGCATCACTTCAGTCTGTTTACTAGGAGCGATTTGTAATATAGAAGATGTGGCTGGGCTTTTCTTTACATCACTTGATAAAGGAAGATCTGCTAGCACAGAGTTCCAGCCATCAGATGGAGTTATCAGAGGTACATTCTGAATTGGAGTGCTGATACCAGGAGATGGGACTTTGCTAATGCCTTGCCTTCCATTTTTGTCATCCAAACTAAGCTGTGGGAATTCTCGCTCAAAGGTTATGCTAGAAGCATTGCTGCCATTGCTTAAGACGTTACTGACGGAAGCATTGGTTACTGAGGTCCCAACAGCAGCATTGCTTATAGAGGTCCCCACAGCAGCATTGCTTATAGAGTTAACAACAGTTCCAGTACTAGCAATAGTATTGCTTTTGTCATTGCTTGTAGAAGAACTAACTGCAGTATTTCTAGAGGCACTACCATTATTCATGTTAACTACTCCCTTACTCCATGTGTCTGCCTTCGAGCGGGCACGATTCATCCTATCCCTTTCAGATCTGCATGTGCCAAAGGACTTGAAATCGTGACGATCTGCAATGGTTGACCTACTCTCCCTGTCATGGGAATCAGAGTCCCTCTCCCGATCCTTGTCCCTGTTCCTCCCGAAATTGGCATAGCCCCTTGACTTCCCCATTGCATCTCGCTCAGGCCTCCGAGATCCATTCAAGCCTGAACTTCTCCGTGATGAAGACTGCCGGGAACTAGGGTCATGGTCATGTCCAGATGAATGGTTTCTTGATGAACCACCTGTACCTTGATGATAATCTAAAGAGTCCAAGAGAAATACTTCTCATTAGCATTACTGTCAGAACAAAATGACACTTATAGTTGATTGGTAGGTGGGACACTACCATAAATCCAATTGAAAACATTCATTGTGATATCAGCATGACAAACAAATAGTCTGCACATCAGTAGGAAACTCAACAGTGAAAAACTAACGTATCACATAAATTCATTACAAAAAATAGTTCGTACAATGGACAAAATGCAAGGTTGCATCTGTACAAAAATCAAATGAACAAGGCAACAGTGATATATGAACAAATCAACATAGTACGCAGGCGGCCACCACAGTGCAACGATGACCTAAGTAATTGGGCTAAATTAACCAGCTAATACAGTGCATGGTTCTTCCTGAACAACACAAAAGAACCAAATATATCATAACTTTCCGTTCAACTCAAATGACATTTTAGTTATAACATATTGGTTTGCAAATATGTTATTTATATTTTCTTTTTCTACTCACCCTTTTTCTGTAACAAAATGAATTAAATGTTGATTGGTAGTAGTACTCCAATTAGAGCCGTGAAATAAACGAAAGGTGCAAATATACGTTATATACTAAGGCATTAACAACTCCCCTGTTTTATGTGCGTAAGACCAATACAAACATATGTATTTTTCAACTAACAGCGTTGCAGCAACTAAAAGTCGTGTTCAACACAAGCAGTGCATTGTATCTATGGAATAATTAATTCAAGCAAATAGGACCACATAAACAATCCGCACTCACACCTCACTCTTCTTCCTCGACTGATATGTTTGTTTAGCGTTTCCCAGCTTCATCAGTAAGAAAAACATGAAATTCCTTAATCACCCCATAGCTGCTATCTCAACCATGTGGTCCGTCTAAGAATCTACCTCCCAGTACAACAATATCTACATTCCCATCATCAAGAGTCCCACATCTAGAAACTGCCTCTAAATTGCATGGTCACAGTAGCACGATTAAATCCATATATAGATAAAGCACTGTTCATATAAGGATAGAACTTATGATGTTCAATGCATGCGAAGCACACGAACAAATAAAAAATATCACTTGCACAAGCGTTACTTGGTTTCAAAACTAGCAATCCTAATGTGGCGTTACGATTGCATTACGTCTATAGCACAGCACGACACCCTAGCAGACAACAACAGACTCAAAATTGGCAAGGTCAGTTGAGTTCACCTGAGCGGGAGGAAGCTGTAGCCCAGATGTTTGCGGCGCCTGCTGCCCTGTCTTTCTGCAGCCATTCCGGCTTCAACGTGGGTGTGTCCTGCTCCATGGCAGCAGGCACCACTCAACGTCCACCCACCGGCCGCGGTTGGGAGGCCGGGCCAGGGGTGGACCTGCCGTAGGGCATGGGGGGTTCAGTTGAACCCCCAAAATTGCCGGGCAAGAAAAACTGCACCGGCCCGCTTCTGGCGTGGATTGCTCCTGCGCGCTGGAGAAGACGAACCAAATCGAACCACGGACGGAAGATTAGACTAGATTAGATTACAAGATTACATTAGCAGGGCAACACGAAGCAGACGAATCCGGTCCAGTACCTGGGGTGGGGAGGAGGGCGAGGAGTCGCCTCCCGACGAGAGACGGCTCTGGCGGGAGGAAGGAGGGCCCGGCTTGCCGCGCCCCGTCGGTCGCCGGGCGGGCGGCGAGGCCGCCGATGGCGAGGCGCAGCAAATTGCGGCGGCGGCGCGGCGGAAGAAACCCTCCGCGAGGATTAAACCCCCCACCTTCCAGAGGCCTAGGTCTTTAGATTAGGGCGCCGTGGCACTCGCACCGCACGACGGGCGCCTCCGCGTGGGCTCGGATTAACTCCCCGAGAAATCAAGGAAGAAAATTTGTGCGGGAGGATGAAGACGGCGGCGGCGAGATTGGTTGCGTCGTCGGATTGGCGGTTGCTCCCGGCGAGTCGCTTGCGTTGCCCTCGGCGAATTCGGCGGCTGCGGTGCGGGGTGGGAGGGGGCAGGGAAGCGGAAGCGAACAAAAAGAATTTTTTTCAGAGGATTACGGATATATTCGTGGGTTTTATAGGATTTGGTACGCTACAACTCGGATGAATCACGGTTGGTTTGTTGGACAGACAGATGAACTCTGGTTCTTCCCTCTGTTTTTTTTTTCACTATAAATGATGAACATTTTTCCAGATACGCTATGTCTTATATAAGATACTATAAGAAAACAAATGATAATAGAGATTACACATATTTTGATAGATTTGATGAGTGGGAGAAAATAGATAAATTTGGACCACTCTCACTTTTCCGCTATCTCATCAAAATATATTGAAGTTCTTTCCTGAAAATTGCGCATGCAAGTAATTTTTTACATATAACTATATATTTACAGACTTTACAATAAACATCAAATAATTGAAAACCTACATTGCACTATGTTAATTTTATTGCGAAATATTTTGTTGTAGGCAAACTTAATTTTTTCTACTTTTTTCGGAGCGAAGGCTGGTGCAACATAATCATAACAATTATATTTTTCTAAAAGCTATGTACGGAGATTTATAGTTTTGAATAAGTATTCAACAAAAGTTTGGTATATTTAATCTAAACAAATTGATTTATTTAGAATGTTGAGGATTTTGTCAGAGAAAAATATGCTTACATATTGAAAGGCCACATGCATTTGCATCATGTCTATCTCTTTTATATCTTATATAGTTGTTCTTTTTATTTGACATTTCATTCTTACGTACTCATCAGGTTAGATCTTATTTACAATAAGACAGATATTATTTTATTCATTTTTATTTTTTCACTTGTTTCTCTTTATCCATTCGTGATTATCTTTAAACTATAAGTGATGATATGCATGATTATTTTAAATAGTTTTTTCCTTTTCTTCTAGCAAAATATCGTTTTCATCACCAACAATATTAATAGCTATAATAAATTATTTTAGAAATATCTTCTATTGCCTTTCCTCCTATTGCTGCTAGTCTGCAACATCCACCACGATTGGCAACAAGCTTATTTCTATCTCATATAGCCGTCTTCGCCTTCACTCCACCCACCAGCTATCCTCCACCTCTGTATCATCTCAACTTACCATGCTTATTTGCTTACTACTACATCGACGATCACTGACGAGCGCCTCTCAATGGACTCTAAATCTAATCTCTATTGATAAGCATTTCTTAACTTAGTTTTTGAATCTAATCTCATCTTCTCATTTTTAGTCTGAACGACGAGGGTCCACCGACGACGATCGCTAACCAAGAATTTAAACCAAATTAGCCGTACCTTCGTAGTGTCTTCATCCACCACCGGCCTCCGGCCATGAGAAACATGCGTTGGCGGGTGCTGTTCCACCGCCGAACCTCCTGGAAGCTACACTACACAGTGGGGGCGAGGTGGGGAGATGAACAGCCGCGCGCGTTGCGGGCGCTGGGCGGCTGCGGAATGGACAGTGAACCGGAGAGCCCATCGTCCCGACCGAGCCCAGCGCAATGCAGCCCAACCCAAAAAACTTCCATAGCAGACCAGGCCAGGACCAGCCTCCAAGCTCCCTCGAGCCTCCTCGTGAAGAATCCGCACGCTCTCCTCGTCTCGCGTCTCTTCTTCCCCACCGCACCCTTCACCTGGGCTCTCGCTTCGAGATCCCCCGCCTGGCCGCCTCCGCCTCGACCCCGATCTCCTCCTCCTCCCGCCGCCGACGTCGCCGCCGCGAGGTCAGTCTCCACCACCTCCGCTCACCCCCCCCCCCTCTCGTTTCGCCCGCTCGGTCCGGTCTCGGTTCCCCCCTCACTCCACCCCCGTCGTCGAGCTTCCTCGACCCTCCCCATCTAGGGTTCGCATGTGCGGGCGCCGCCCCCGCGTCGCCGAGCTCGTCGTCTCCCACCTTTTTTTTTTGGCTTGCTTGCGCCGCTAGGGTTCCGCCCCGTTCTCCCTTCCCTCAGTCCGGGCGGATCTCCCCTCGCGCGGCCCACATTTCTGGGCAAGCGGATACCTTCTCTAGATGCCGCGATAATCTCTCTGCGCTTCCTGCGTCGCGGTCGATTATCCGCTTCTGTTTGACCTAAGGGGAGATGATATTGATTTGTCAGGGGATGGGAAGCGGTGTGGTCTTGTTATTTTCACTGTTGTGTACTGTGTGTAGCAAGTCTTATTTAGGATTTGATTGTATTCTTTAGGGTTTGGTTGGTGGAATCTACTAGCCTGATGGACTAAAACCATACCTTATAGCAGGTGTGCGAAGCAGGTGCTAGCCAGTCTATAAAAATGCAATTTTTAACACTCTCTGTGACATTTACTGGTATATCTCCATGAAGGGAAAAAAAGGTGGGGGAACGAAAAGGGGCCCTTTTTTTTTTAACCCTTGAAGTTTTGTGTCTTCTCATGTGATATTTTGTTTTTGGGATCAGTAGTAGACAGTAGTAAACATGAATAAACATGAACGCTGCCATCAGTGTTGGTTTTATGCTTGAGATACTTTGTGTGACTTCAGAGCATAGCATTTGGCATTTCCTGTACATTAATTTTATTTTCTTTTTCTTGCCCAAATGTTCTAAGAAACGGAAGTAACTCACCTCCTCTTACATGTGGCTCGGGTCCATATGGAAATGCATTTCATTCCCTTTGTATTTTTTTTATTCGGAACCATACCTTTGTTAACTTACTGGTGGTGCACTGATGCATTTTCTTTCTACGGTGAGTGATACGTTAGTACGTTACTACCTTTGTTCTATTTTGTTTGTCGTTTTCGTTAACTTACTGGTGGTGCACTGTTGCATTTTCTTTCTCTGGTGAGTGATACGTTAGTACGTTACTACCTTTGTTCTTTTTTGTTTGTCGTTTTCGCTTATCAAAAGTGTTCTGTTTTGTTTCCCGTTATAGGATTTCAAGAAGAGATAAAAGTACATGCCCCTACCCTATCAAGTGCTTGCTACATTTCCAATATACAATTCCTTTCTTCGTTGGTTCTCATCGGTGATTAAAGAGACATGCTAAGTAAATATGCTAGAATTTATTAGGGGAATAGAGATCTGTTATAGATTTTCTTAGTGCCCGTGCACAAAGCTAAACAACAAACAAAAAGGAACAGATGGAGTATGTCTTAATACCTTCTTGATTTATGTGAAAGTGTTTTTTGAACTGACATATGAAAATCTGTTTTTTATCCATTTAATTTGTTTGTCCTTTGTATGGTCTTTCATGCATATCAACAAAATTGTAAACACATTACTATTTTGTATTTTCACATGCATGCTTGTAATTATTTATTTAATATATCCTTTTCCCCTTCATTGCTTATTTGATACTCGAATCACAACTGTCTGCAAATCTTGAGTATTTGAAAATACCGTGTTGAGTAAAGGTATTTGAAATATGTAAGTTCGAAATTTATGATCCTGTGGTACACTAGCAGATTGAAGTTCATTCATCATATCATATTTTCTGGATTTCGGAGTATGCTTTGCAAGTTTTATTTTATCCAGAAGGCTAGGAGAAATTAAACTCTGAAGATTGCAAAGCTGGTTGTTTTTGCTTATAAATCTTTTTCTGTTACTTGAAATATAGTTTCATTTCTTGGTGACTGTTATAACAACTGACTTTGACAATTTGTGTATTTGTTCTAGTGATATGTGCGTTTGAAGATAGGAACAATTATAGATTTGCGTGTGAGGTAGTTGGTCAACTGCCCTTTGTGTTGGATGCTCGTTGTCCTGTCATGTTGGTCAAGTCGAACCTATTTAAGGGAAGGGGATTTTGAGAGACTTTAGTTTTGTTTATGCTTACCAATCTCCAAATTTCCTATAAATAGGTCTATAGGATCCTATTAGCCTAACATTTAAAGTTACTAACTTGTTCTAACAATCTGTAAGACTGTAAATGTGCAAGTATCATATTTTTAGCCAGGTCTTACTAGCAAAATGTGTAAGCTTTATATGAGATATGTTTACTTTCATTTGAGTACTGGCCATTATATATAGCCAAGCATGCATCAAAATTTGTAGCTAATGCATACATTATTTCTCTTGCCATTCTTGCAGTTGCCTTTCACCAGAACTTTGAAGGATGGCGAGATCACCAAGAGGCCGCAACCTCCAAGCTCGTCAACGTAGGTCAGCTTCTTCTGATGTTCCATCGTGCTCCTGGAAGGCAAAAGAAACAGGCAAAGAAAATGATATGTCAGTGACCTCTGAGAAGAATGAATGGAAAGGTGCCACTTGCCCAGTTTGCTTGGAGCATCCACATGATGCTGTCCTACTCCTGTGTACCTCTCATCACAAGGGCTGCCGACCATACATGTGTGGTACCAACTACCGTCATTCTAACTGCCTTGAACATTTCAAAGAAGCTTATGCAAAGGAAAAAATGGCTCTTGGTGTTTCAGCAGAGTCTGCACCCAGCCTTCCATTGTCCTCAAACACACAGCCTGCAAGCAAGCAGCCATGTGCCATGGAACTTGCTTGCCCTCTCTGCCGTGGTGAGGTTAAAGGATGGACTGTGGTTGAACCTGCTCGTCAGTATCTCAACCGGAAGCGGAGAACCTGCATGCATGATGGCTGCTCCTTTGTTGGCTCATATAAGGAACTTTGCAAGCATGTGAAGTCCAAGCATCCTTCAGCCAAACCTCGTGAAGTTGATCCTGCTATTGCAGATGAGTGGAAGAAGTTTGAATGTGAGAGGGAGCGGCAGGATGCAATCAGCACTATCAGGGCCATGAACCCAGGAGCTGTGATCATGGGGGATTATGTCCTTGAGTTGAATGGTGGCGGCAACAGCCATTTGCCCATTGATGGCGATAACTTTGACTTGGAGGAAAGACTCAACTTCTTCACATCCTTAGATCGCACTCTGAATGAGAGGATTGACCTGTACGACTCGTCAGATGGTGGTTTGGATGAGGGCTTTGACTTCTTGGCGTCCTTGTTTGCTCGTGGCAGGAGAATCTCTACTGGAGATTCATTTAGCAGGGCATATAGAAGACATAGGGAGAGGCCTAGGCGTTCAACTAGCACTGTTGATACTTCTGACATTCAGCATGACTCAGTTAACACTCAAAGGGGGCGGACTGGTACTGTTCGGGCTGTAGGCAGAACTCCACGGCGGCACCATCCTATGGTGGCTCCTACAAGGCCAACTCGTGGCAGCTGAGAGATGAAATCACTTTGGGGGGTTTGTTCATTCTATCCATCTGCAAGGGACGCAAAATAACACACCTTGGTAAGCTGCTGCCTGGTGGTCAGAGGCCCAGCATGTTCTTCCTTCCCTTTTTTTGTCCCATTGCTGAGACAGCAATAGTGGATAGGTTGGATGGAGATCTCTGTTAGGCAGATGCTGACGCTTGTATGATGCGCTCTGCGATCTGCATACAGTTTTGGGCTGAAGCAGCTCCGCATTTCAGGTGCTGCCTTGCATGGATTTGTGAATACCCTTGCCTTGAGAGTTTCCTTTCCCTTTCTGTTGGTCAAAGCAAACTACAAACATGTGATTGTTTCGGCAGCAATTGCTGTTTGAAAGTTAGATGTCAGTGTCATGAACAAATCCAGCATACAGATTACTGCTTATGTTTCGGAAGTTTTGTATCGATATGTTGTGGCCGATGGATGGCTTGGTCTAGTCTAGTCGAAATGGAGGTCTGTGAACTTATTTGCCATGAGTGTATCTTCTCATGGTTGCCTTGTATCGTGCTGCTAGGGTGGTTTACCTGGTGGTACTAGTTGTGGCTGTTTTAGCTGCTGCTCATGGAACTGGTTTGTAGTTATTTATTGCAAATGCGACAGTATTGACATGGTGTTTTGGTCGAATATGTAGTCTCCTAGTCGATAGTCCCCTGTTATTTGGCTTACGTTTAATTGCTGAACGCCAATCACCCAAGACTGAGACACTGCAATTGATAGAGCCAACTTGGATCAACTGTTCAGTACCTCATCAACAAACCAACCTGGCCCTTCAGGAACAAAAGAAAAACACCCAACCTGGACAGCTAACATCTCATTATTGTCGTCACCATATGAATCTACACAACCATCAGAAATCGAAAGAAAGGTAAATACACTCATCGATCAAAACGGCTATGCTCAAAGCACTGCACTATCTGCACTCAATTTGTACACGCCGGTCCGAGGTAAGCGTAGTGAAGCCCTGCATCAGAGATCGGCACGGCAGCGAAAGGGGAGCTGGAAACGCTTCATGATATTCCCACGGTCTTGCCGAGCAGCCACATGACGAGCGAGAACTCGATCATGAAGAGCGCGTGCAGCCACGCCCGGTCCACCACGAACCCGTACACCGTGATCCCAGCCCGGTTGTTCTCCAGGTACGTCACTGCAGCAGAAACAAGCATCATCAGCCGTCAGGAATTCAGCGTCGTCATCCTGAGTTCATCATCATCAGCATCAGCAGCACGAGGAATGGAAAGGGAAGGAAAGGAAAGGATGCTTTGCTTACCGAGCGCCTGCCGCTTCTGGAAGCAGATGTTGGCCTGGAACGGGACGTACTTGGGGTCGTCGAGGGAGGAGGTCTCGCTGTGGCTGTCGTCGTCGTCGCTGCCGGACTCGTCGCCGGCGGCCACGCGGTAGGCGTTGGCGGGCGCCAGGTAGCCCGCGGTGGGGGGCAGGTCCGGGTCCGGGTCCTCCTGGTCGTTGTCGAAGGCGTGCACCGTGGCGTCCGCGTGCCACGCCGCCGCCACGCTCGTCATCGCCTGCGTCTTGTGCGTGATCTTCGCCGCGCTGTGCAGGCACACCAGCAGGCCCGCCACCAGGCTCAGCGAGCACAGCTGACCGCAGGCAGCAAAAAGGTCACTTCGTCAGAAAGATGAGTATGAAACATTCTGTTCACCATCTATAGATCTGATGATGATTGGATGTGAAAACATCATAAAGTTAGTTTTTTTTCCTAGAAAAGAAGTTCATACTATGCCACTATGCAGAAAGTTTCTGTAATTCCTCATCTGTCGACAAACCTGCTGAGCAGATCTACCTGCACAACCTCCTGAGACACAGCCAGATCTACCTGCACAACCTCCTGCTGCTGCCGTGGACCATGTGGAATTGGGGTAAACGACTGACAAAGTGTGGTGTCGGCTGATGGATTCGCTACTTCTTCTATGGTGTCTATCTGAACATGTGTGCTCCTTTCGGGGCAGGCAACTTCTTCTATGGTGTCTGAACATCCGTGTTCCTTTCGGGGCATGCAAGCTTTTTTTCTGGAAATTTCCATTTACAGCTGTCGTCGACCTGATTTGGCATTTCTGATGGTACCAAACCCGCTCAGATACGTGCTATAACGGACTAGATCTTGGATTTCAAAACTGGACATGTGACAATCGCGCATGTGCCACTACGCATTTTTGGTTTGCATCTAATAAAGATTCTAATTCCAGTTCATTATGGATATCTCTGTACTCTGTGTCTCTGTCCTACGTATGCACTAGTCTGTACCACTATTATTCAGAAAAAATGGCGAATTTCATATACATATAAAGTATTCAATCATTATCAGTACATCTGAAGTATATATTCAAATAATTCATGACCCTTGGAGCATTACTGGACGGATGTTCATGTTCCTCGCTTAGTTCCATCCAATGGCTTGTTAGTATGGATAAGTGCGAGTTAGATGCAGTCCCCTTGTGATTGGTAAAATGTTGGATTAATTGCATTCTTTTTTGTGTCCGCTCTGAATGCTTAACGCACAAACTTTGTTGTTACAATGATTCCATGATTTTTAGGAAAAGAAATAACCTTCAGCCAGTTAATAAAGTGTTAAACTGAAGAAAGAAGCAGAGGGCGTGTTTAATTTACTGACCGCGAGATCGCCGGCGGTGGCGAGATTGACGACGGCGTGCGGCCTGGTGGTGGAGAGCAGCGCGGCGAACTGGCTGGCGGAGACGAGGATGAGGCTGAAGACTATGAACTTGCGGTACCGGTGGCTGATCTTCCTGAGCTGCTCCCTGATCCGGCGGTGGTGCTGCAGCACGGTGGCGACGTCGGCGAACCTCCCGAACTCGCGCGCGAAGCCGACCATCCGCAGGATCTGCAGGTAGCAGATGACCCGGAAGAGGACGCAGACCATGAAGAAGAGCGCGACGCGGTAGACCCAGGAGGCGACCTCGAGCGCGCAGGCGGCGGCGGCCCACCACGGGGAGCCGAGCGCGGGCAGCCCCGCGGCGGCGTAGTACCAGTACCAGCAGGCCTTGTACGCGGCCTCGGCGAGCGCGCAGGGGAGCACGAAGCAGGCGAGGACGCGGAAGGACCGCGCGAGCTGCGCGGCGTAGCCCGCCTGCACGTCCTCGGAGTCGCGGCGGAGGCTGTCGAGGTAGAGCAGGCGGCGCAGGCCCCCCGAGCGGCGGAGGACCGCGCGGAGGGAGACGTAGGCGAGCGACGCGGCGAGGGTGAGGGAGACCTGGACCTGCCCGTCGTAGGGCCGCGGGGGCGCGTGGAGGAGGCGGGCGGCGGCGGGCGCGGCGACGGCGAGGAGGAGGAAGACCGCCCAGGAGCCCGCGGCCGCGAGGCCCCGGGAGGGGGAGTGGTCGACGAAGAGCCAGGCGAGGCAGGCGCGGAAGCTGCGGAGCTCGTCGTGCGCGTGCGAGGAGCACCGCGCGAACCGCGACGCCGCGGGGGGCGGCTTCCCGCCCGGCGGCGGATGGGGCCGCAGCAGCGGCGACGCGTCCGCCATCACCGCGCGCAGGCGCTTTCCTGGCGGGCCTTGGGTGTCGGGAGCGGGAGTGGAGGAGGGCGAAGTGGTGGGGTGGGGTGAGGTGGCTCTGTCTGCCCACTCCAAGGTCCAGGCCGCCCGAGACGTCCGCGAGACAGGGAGAGAGATGCGCGCGGCGCGTTCGCCCTGGATGGAACTCTGGGTTGGCTGGTGGCCTCTGTACATATGCCTAGAGAGTGTAGGTGACCAGAGAATTGCATGTGGGCACGAGACAGGCATGACAAGCGAAGCACAGAAGCAGTGGCCTCTGGGCCAAACTGCCAACTGCCAGGAACACGCATGGGCACGGACCGATGCCTTCTCCGAGTGTTTAAATTTCACGTAACTACGCTGCATTTTGAAAAGAAAGAAACTATCACAAAAATACTCCCGCTTTCAAAAATACGCGAATTGGCAAAGGAGGAATACTGGAAGAAACTAGGACATCATTGCCAAATATTATGTCATCAAGGCAAACTTTAATAACAGTGTGTGTGGTCAGTATTGCTTTGAGCACTTTAGCTAGCACTCACTCTATTTTATAGTTATCATATTTACGATCCCTGTAATCCCAGTCATTAGCCTGTCGGCACACCATCTCTAATTGCTCAGTCTAGTCTGGCTCTGTCTAGGCCCGCCACCAAGTGGACTGAGATGTAATGATGCGAACTGTCACTTCCGAAGGAGGAAACGTCTCCAGCAATCTCCTAATAATTCTTTCCCAATAACGGATATTAGGAGATGTCCCAATATCAATTTCAGAATTACTCGAGGAGTTGCTTTTGAAGTCTCCCAATAAATCTTTCCCAATAATTAATTCTCCTCTATTTCTCTAGGTCCATGTACATGAAAACTATGAATATTCCATTTTGACATCCGAATAATTCAAAACATTATATCAACACCTCGCGCAATCCATCAAATTTCAAATGTAGATTTGAATTTGAATTCAAACACAGCATATGGTCCAAATGCATCTAATAATCCAATTAAAATATATATAAAGTAATGCTCTCATGTACTTAAAAGCCTATATGGAAACACCATGATTGGTTTGCTTTCTGCGAGGTGTCAGTCCTTCCTCGACATTGGGTGTTAACCTTAATGCTGGTACCTTGGCTTGCGACAGCTAGCCATGCAGCCCATGATGCTGCTACTGCCAGCAATCATTGGTCGCCCATGCTTGACGCCACGGCACTTTGGAGTTGTGAGGTCCAAGCCCACAACACCGTTGTATTGCAACCCAACACTAGCGTATTTAGACATTTGATCGGAAGTAACTCGATTTAGGGGAAATACGTTCATCCTAGCTAGCATTAGTATGTTTTGGTTGCAAATAAGTTTTTTATGTTTTGAATATTTACACCTGAAAATGAGACGATACATTAATATTAGGAAACAGCTTCACAATGATGTAGCTGTGCTGTGTGTTGAAAATATGCCATCATAAGAAAAATAGTGGTCAAAGTTTGGTTCTGGAGACCGCGTTGATGTCCAAAAACCACTTATTTGTGGTAGAGAGAACATAAGAGGTGGAAACAATCGAATTATGATTGCTTCTAGATTACTGCTATCAAAGATTGAGAATGAAAGGAAGAGTAGCGAAGAGGGAATGGCTTCTTCTTCTTGTGTGTTTATCTGGGCAGCAATCTCTCTTCACGTAATCATCATTAATTAATCCCATCTCCCCGTGATACGTGGGCATCGGTGCAGGTGAAGTTTTGTCATCTCGGTGGTCGCTTTGCCGGACCAACACCGCCCCCCCCCCCCCCCCCCCCACCACACACACACACATTCCATGGACAAATCGGAGCGCTGCGCCTGCACACATGAGACCTGGACGACACCGCAGCCAAGCGCCCAAGCGGAAGCGGTTGGCACCCAGAGGGAAGCGTCTTGATCGATCGAGCCACATGCGTGCATCCGCAGCCGGGCTCCATCGGGACACTCTCTCTCTCTCTCTCCGGCGCGTGGCCTTGCACGGTAATGAGACGCCGGCGGCCGGGTGAACTGCTGATGAACAGCACCCCTGTCTGGAATACAAAATTCTGTAGTTTCTTTGTTTGGAATCGTTGTATTGTTTCTGGTAGGTTACTTGCTGTATGTAACGGACAGGATTTCAGTGTTCAATTCCAAACAAGCATTTGGTTCGGCGCCTCATTGGCGCCATGTGCAGAAAGTTGAGGGCGCGGCAGCTGGAGGTGAAGCGATTTTAAAACCAGCAAACTAACTCTGGCCGTCGAATGGTGTTGTTCAAACCGTTGAAGGTATCCTTGGACACCCCTAATGTCAAATGATGGCGCAATGCACCAATGTTAAGTGATTTGATGAAAAAATTTAATCAGTTATTAACAACTGAAATTAAATGTTTCTGCAAAATCGTGCTCCCTTCATCCTAAATTATTAGTTATTTTAGCTTTTCTAGATTTATAATTTTTATTATGCATCCACGTAAGTATATAACAAAGTGTATGAATCTAGAAAAATTAAAACGACTAATAATTTAATTTAGAATGCTTGCTCGCCCTGCCTACTCTCTTTTCCAGAGAGCTCCGTCACCGAGTGCAGAGACGTACGATGCATCCACTCCTCCAATTTCCTCTTACGCATGCGACAAATAGTCGATCTCACGTCGTATCAGTTAACAGTTCGCTCACCATTAACATTGTTTTTGCAAAATTGATATTCAGGAGCCAGCTGGGGACAGCTCGAGAGTCAGCGGCAGTCAGTCACCATCTGCTGATTGCTTGATAATAACATTAGCAGACAGCGACGGAGGCCTGCTTAACGGGATAGATATATATTTTAAGATATATATTAAAATATTTAATAGATAAAAAAGCGCATGAGATAGATAATTATAATTATTAGCTATAAGTTTTATTTTTATATTAATTCTAACTAGCTATAATTATTAGCAATGTGCGACCGGGAAATCATGTGCAAACAGAGCCCCGCAGTTCCGCGTAATTTGTTTTCTTTCTTTTAGAGGTGTTTTGACATCCTATTAAGTTTTCCAGAAATAGACCACTGACGAAAGGATTTCTAGGAAACGGACCATTCTGCACGGCCTACGCACATTGCGCCGTGCACCGATGCCTTTTTAAAATGTTTTCCACAAATCGACCACTGATGAAACAATGTTTCCTCGGAACGTTTTGGAGAAGGTCCAAATAAAAAATTTGCACTGAGCCGGGGAAAAACGGAGACGACTGTGCGTTCATGCACCAGTGGCATGTCAGAGTATCTTTAAAAGTTTTTCTAAAATTTAATTTAGAAAGTCATTTAAGTAAAAATTATTTTCTATATATTTGTACTTTCTAACAGTTTTTCTATATTCTGTGGTAGTCTAAAGAGACGTTCTCGCTCTCCATCTTTGATTTGCGAGAAATTCAGAATAGAGGAGATCTATATTTAGATATCCATTTAAAAAGTCTATTGGAGGGTATTTTTTTAACTAAAGTCTTTATTGTTAAAGATATAAAAAATCTCTAGAAGATGCTCTAACGTCGTAGGAGATGTGCTTTTGCTAATTTTTTCCTGGTTGTGTTGTGTGTCCAACAAGCTTCATCGATAATCTCCTAGTCTGGGGGGCAATATGGACAACAAACTTCATGGATCATGTCGCGTATGTGGGCTTTGCTTCTCAACGGCTGGTCCGTGTAGGCGTGGACTTAGTATTGGGCCACGTCCTGGCCTCGTGGGGTAGGCGCTGGCGAATTAGATGCTGCTGCTGCAGGCGTGTTTTCTTCAGCCTTGCAAGCCTCCTTCAACGGTCCGCGACGTCGTTAGTTTTCTCTGAGCTGGCGGAGAGAGAAACAGTAGAAATTTTTCAGCGAGTAACTCGCCGCTAGCTGCTGACACGCTTCCCGGAGCGGTAAGTGAGGCGGCCGAAGTTCAGGAATTCATTTTTTTCCTTGTTTATTGTCTCTTCCCTCCAGGTTAGCTGACGATTTCGTCGGCACCTCTGGAGGCGGTCTAAGGTAAGGCAAAGTATCATATGCACGCGACGCCCTCCGTGCACATTTGCACGCCTCAAATCCAGCCCGTCAAATGAAGATCCAACGGCCCGAGCACGTTTTGCAATGATACCCTCCCGCAGCTGTCCTTATGCAGCACGGTCTAAGGTAAAACTTCAGCTGAGCGAACTACGCATCACATCTGAATCTTAGAACTTCTTATTATAACTTTATAATTTGCACACGCTAATTACAACCTTTGAACCACTAGTAGAACTTAGAAGGAGGAGACACTTTGCATTGCCTAACATGAAAAATCTTCCGACGAAGGCAAGCGTTCTACTTCTACTAGTATATCAGAAAACAAAAACCCTACTAAATCATCACAAGAGCGCGCGCGCGGTTCTGTCCGGTGAAGTCCATGCGCGCGCCGATCGAGCTGCATGCCCTCTCAGTTGCCAAGGATATGGCCCTCCTCGCCGCCCGCCCTAGCCCGGATCCTCGCCGAGACGACGGAGGCGCACATGGACAGGATCATGCCGGCGAGGAGGAACACGAGGGCGACGCCCCCCCTGTCGTAGTAGGCGTCGAGGTCCCCCCTGGCGCCGCCGCCCCGCTCCCAGCGGACCAGGTTCTCGACCATCTGCCTGGCGTCGCTGGTGGCGCCGAACCCGGCTCCCACGCCGCTGGCCAGCGCCGCAGTCGCCGCCATGTCCGCGTACATGCTGGCGTCGAGCGCCGCGGCGCTGGGCCCCCCGCCCCGGCAGAGGAGGTACGCGGCGACGGGGGCCTGCAGCAGCACCGCGCCCAGCGCCGCCGCGCCCGCTGCCAGGACCGCGTACGCGTAGCTCTGGAGCTCGTAGGGGATGCCGCCGGCGCCGTCCCCGCCGACGTGGTTGGCGTACTTGAGGCGCGCGAAGGCGGCCAGAAAAGCCGCACGGCGAGGCCGACGGCGACCCACGCCTTCTGCGAGAGCGCCATCCCGAGCTCTTCCCCTCTCGACTCTCTTCGGCCGAAGACTCAGATCCATCCCTCTTTCTTGCGCGCGCGCCGGACACACGGTCGGAGCTCGACGCAGGCGAGCTGAGGATGGTGTGCGGGAGGAGTTGTACGGTGCACGGCGCCATGGCGCGGCGCGTATTAGTCGTCGGAGGCGCCGGACGGGCCATGCCGTGTCTTGCCGCTGCCAAATTTGCGACACTTCACCATAGCAAGGCCTGGCATTGCCAAAAATATGATGCTGCGATCACCAGTTTGGTAACCATGCGTCGTTCGCAGGCCATGCTTTTGGTAGGAGAGAGATCGAACCAGGATTGCAGAGGGGAAAAAGAAGGTAATTTCTTTTCCCAGAGTGCGGCGCGGAGATCCACTTCCATACTACGCGCGTTGCTCTCGCCATGCCAAACTTTACGGTGCCGTCACGTCACGCCACGTCCGCGCGCGAAACCGAATCGGACACGGCTTTCTCCTACAGGGCAGGCAGCTCGGGTGCCAGCGGCGCTGGTGAAGCGGCGGCTTCAGTGTGATGACGTGCCGGTCGGTGCGATGCCGGCGGAGATGGGGGGGGGGGGGGGGGAGCAGCAGCTGCAGGAAGGGAATGAGGTGGTACAGGGATCTCGAGATTGGCGAGGAGATGAGGGATCGAGGGAGATGGCCAGATGGGTTATGCAATGGTGTGTTTCCAACTCTGCTAATGGAGACGAACAAAGGAGCCGAGAGGGGGTGGGGGGTTAAGATAGAACACACTCTAGCATTTCGCAAAAGAAACACAATTAGTATTTCGCCGTAGCAACCCTCGGGTATTCTGCTAGTAGATAATGATTTCCCTTCTCCCCTGATAATGCTATATGACGTCGAGGACGAGGGCGCTGGGCGCCATCCGCTTGCTCCTGCAGAGGGGGTAGACGGCGACGGGGACCTGCAGCGCGCCGCCGGCCATCCCGATCACCGCCGCCGCGACCGCGTACGAGTAGCTCCGGAGCTTGTACAAGTCGTCGTCGTACTGCGCCTGGTCTGGTTGGCGACTGGCGAGCGTGAGCTGCACGGTCGCGGCCAGGACGGCGACCATGAGCAGCCGCGCGCCGAGCCCGCCGGCGACCCCCGCGACAGCGCCATCCTGCTCGGCCTCTTTCTCAAGCACGCTCGATCGGGGAAGCTGCGGATGGCGACGCCGGGACACCACATGGTATACGTATTTGTAGCTCAAGGGACCCAATTACTCCGTAAGTTTCATGGAAGCAGCAGCGGCTGGGATGCGCGTTGATGCTTGGCTTTGCTCGTGTGCTTGTATCGATGGGGACGCCTATATCCGTTCCAACTGTCACAGAGAACAGCGCGCTCCCCTATGACGCTGCATGAGCAACTGAGCAAGTGCTCCGCCGGCGCAGCCAAAACTGCGGACACGGCAAGGAGAGCACGCGGAACTGTGTGTTTATCCTGCCGGTGAACTTCGTCGAAATCTCCTACTACCTCCATTTTTAAATATACGAGGTTTACTCGTTTAAGACCTATTTTATTTGGATGAGTACGCCGAGAACGTAGTCATTTGGATAACAACGATGTGCGATAAGCTGCCATCATTAGTGGAGCGGAGCACCCCAGTTCCAGAACACTTTTTAACGACTTACAAAAAGGAGAAATCATGCTAGGATAGAACGTCGCTGATGCTTCTCAATTGCCATGAAAGGATCCAATCCAGGAAAACGCCTCGTACCCACACTGCACGCTGAGTGGACCACACACATCTATATTGCAACTTGCTTTCACTTCCGTCATCGCTTTGCGTAAAAGGTTAACTAAAGATTTTTTAGAGTTGGCTATTTAAGTTGGTTTTTCCATTTTAGAATAGTAATATGGAACTACCCTACACACTCTTGCCACCATAGGGGAGTGAGCTACCCGTCACCACAATTAGCGCAACCCAGGCCCGAGCCTTGGAGAGGACCGCGCACGAGGCCAGCAGCAGCACGGCGTAGACGAGCGCGTGGAGCGGGTCGGCGGCGGCGCTCGACGGCGGGGTGAGGCAGTAGGCGAGGACGCCGACCGGGACGGCGGCGTGGCTGGCCTCCTTCCAGACGCCGGGCAGGCGGGCGAGCGCGCCGCCGCCAAATCGGCTGTAGTGGAGCAGCTGCGACACGAGGTACAGGGCGGTGACCGCGGCGGAGTGCAGCACGATGGGCATGGTGGACGTGTAGAGAAGCTTGATCGGGAAGGTGGCCCGCCGCCCGCGCACGTCCCTGGACTGCAGCGGCATCTGGACGCCCTCGAGGAAGACCGCGGCGAGCAGGACGAGGCAGGTGGCCAGCAGGCCCATCGCGTTAGGGAGGTGGCGGCGGAGCAGGGTGCCGGCGAGCGCGCGGGCGTTGCCGGCCCGGGCGACGCCCTGGTAGACCACGGCGCGGACGATGCCCTCGAACTCCGGTCCCCGTCCGGTGTTCACCGTCACGGGGCTGAACGCCTGCCAGAACACCTTCCCGCAGTTGTTGGTGGCGGAGAGAAGGGCGACGGCGGAGGACCCCAGCAGGCCGTAGCCCTTGTCGAAGAGGTCGTCGAGGAAGACGACGACGGCGGTGGCGGGGAGGAGCTGCAGGACGATGAGCGCGCCGTTCAGCTCGCCGACGGGCCCGTACGCCCCCAGCAGGACGTGCGCGGCGGCCTCCCCGAGCGCGATGGCCGTGGCGAGCACCTTGCGCGCGGATGTTCTGGTCGACGCGGAGCAGCCCGGAGGCGGTGGCGAGCTGCATCGCCGTCCCGGTCGTGACGACGGGCCCGACGCCGAGCTCCATGAGCGTGCCGCGGTTGGAGGCGAGGATGGAGCGTACCCAGTAGGAGGGGGTCGGGCCCCGAGACCGCGTAGCGGACGCCGTAGAGCGGCAGGTGGCTGCACACCAGGAAGACGGACACGGAGATGCCCGTGTAGAGCGCGCGCCGGCGGAATGGCACCGCCCGGTCGGCGCGCCGCACCGCCGGCATCAGCGACGCCAGCGGCCGGACCAGGTCCAGCGCGAACGAACCGCCGGCCATCGATCGATTGATTTACTGGTTGATTGCCTCCCCAAACGTTGTTGGTTTGTTGTTACCCTAGTCCTGACCTTGCCCTGCCTCTTATACGCCATTGCTTCTCCGACTTCGACAGTCCGACTTGCCGCATTCCGACTCCGGCAGGCCAACCCATTGCTTCTCGGACTCGAGCAAGAATCCTACGCGGTTAAGGGCGTCGAGGGCGGGAGGTGGCTCTGCCGATGGCTGTGCGAGCCGTAGCGCACGCCCGCTGCCGCCTCGTCCCCGTTGCGTCCTCCCTCTCCTCCCGTCGAGAAGCCACCGCAGCTCCCCCTCCGTCCTCTTCTCCCATCCCGGTGATCGAACATCCTCTACGACCACCTTATTTGGAGTTTTGCTACAAAGGGTTGATTCAAATTGAAATAATCCTTAAATTTGATGATGGTGTCATGGCAGCTCTGACTCTGAACAAGTTATATCAAGTTGACGGCTAACCAGGGTTCTCAAAAACTGAATCAAACTTACTATGTTACACGCTCACTAAGAAAATCATTGACAAAGTAAGGATAAACCTGACGGATTAAATTTCCACTATGGAGAGTGGCATTAAATTATAAAGAGATCTTTGCTTTTGCTTTGGATGCGTCACAATCCTCTCTACATTACCATTACCACAAAGAAGTCATGCCTCGATCAACCTTCCATGCCTGGATCGATCGAGCCGGGTAGTCAGACGTCGTCGAGTTCGTCGTCGCTCGCCCTGACCCGGAGCCGGACGGAGACGACGGTGGCGCACAGGGACAGGACCATGCCGATGAGGAGGAAGCCGATGGCGATGTTCGCCTTGCGGAAGTAGCGGGTGAGGTCCTGCGTCGCGTCGTCGTTCCACGGCGAGCAGGCGTGCTCGATGTAGTACAGGAGGTCGCCGGTGGCGCCGAACCCCGCGCCGACGCCGCTGGCCAGAACCGCGGTGACCACCTGCATGCATCAGCGTGCATTCGAGCTGACTATAGATATGACACGATCGAATCGAACACTATCATCAGCAGATCATTGAACAATCTATATCGATCAACGTACGATGTCCGCGTAGGTGCTGGCGTCGAGGATGAGGGTGCTGGCCGGCGTCATCCGCTTGCTCTTGCGGAGGAGGTAGACGGCGACGGGGATCTGCAGCAGGCTGCCGGCCATCCCGACGGCCGCCGCGACCACCGTGTAGCTGTACTTATTTTCCGACCATGACTCCACCATGAGTACTAGCTACTAGATCAGTACCTGGAGGAGTAACTAGTAGTAGCAACGTACGTGTAGCTGTGGAGTTCGTTGTTGTAGCCGACGCTCTTGAAGTCGTAGTGGACCTTGTTGGAGAACCTGGACTGCAAGGACATGGCCAGGACGGCGAGCATCAGCAGCCGCGCGGCCAGGCCGGCGGCGACCCACGCCCTCCTCGACAGCGCCATCCTCCTGCTCTCTCGCACACGCTTGCCAGCTGCGGACGGGGGGACTACGCGCGTGGCGTGTCTATTTGTAGTTTGGAGGGACAGAGACAGCGTTGGGGAATTTGCTCCTATCGATCAGGCCGCCAATCCGCTCCATCTGTCACCGGATGGGGTGCTCGCTCGCTCATTGCTTCGCTTCCCGCTCGGCGATCGATCGATGCTTCCAAAACTTCGGACATGGCGAGGAGGGCGGAGGCAACTTGGGGGGGGGGGGGGGCATTCGCCGCGGTTTACTAAGGTCGGATCATGTCCACAGAGAGAAAAAAAATATTTCATCAGAACAAACATTGTTTAATTTGGATTTGGATGCCTATACTCTCGGTAGTTCCCCGATTGATTGACCATGGAAGAAAACAGCGCTGTCTCATCATCTAATGTTGCATGTTTGAACTTCTGATAGCTCTAGGCCTATCCACTAGTTTCAGAGCGAGCCCTTGCCGCCATTCTGGTTGCATTCTGTAATCTGATAGTGATGTATCCTTATCGAAAGTTTTAAGATTGTCAATCCGTTTGAATATGGAAATAAAATAGGGTATTCTGGTGAGCCCTTAGTACCCCCATGTCTTTTGTAGTCATGATGACAGTGTGTGCAGTATTCTGAAATAACAAAAATATTGTTTTTCTTCTGAAGAGTGCAATGTACTTCAGACAATTGAGAATGATACGCTATCTACTGTTTGTAAAGGTATGGCAGCTCTAATAAACATTTATGCCCCACTGATCCTTACATATAAAAAACATTAAAAATGTTAAAAATACTACGATACGAAAGCGTGTTTGACAACAGATCATCCTCACGCGCTCAATCCAAAAAGGCAACGCTCTTCGTCTCTCTCGACGGGATCTATCACGCGCCTCCGCCGTCGGAAGAGCTGGAAGCAGCATGGTAAAATTAACCGTAGACGCGAAAACAAAAGGGGCCCGACGAATTGGAGCGTCGATGGCGCAAGGCGTGAAATAACTGCAGATTAGCTTAGACGCTAATGAAACCGGGCGAGGGTTTAGATAGGCCGTGTCTGCGTGCCCTTATTAGACATGCAGGACAAAAAGAAGCGGAGCATGTATCCGCCGCATGCAACGCCAGTACGCTACGCCCCAAGGTGAGGCAACAAGGCTGCCGGCCGGTGGCGGGCAGCCGCAACCGCAACTGAGGGAGCTGCTAACTGTGAAGGAACGCCGCGCGCGCTTTCCTCTTGACCACCAAGCTGGCAACATCATAGTTACCGACCAATATGTACGCGGAGGCACTGAGGACAAGCGAGAGGAGAGGCCTAATCTATAGTACAGTACAGTATTAGTGATTTTAAATGTCCTCTGCACGCTATTATTAGCATGGCTTCAGCTTCTCCTAAGACAGCTCCTGAAGCAACTTTTCTGGTGAAGTAGTTTTTTCTGATGAAGCTGAAACTGTTTTGAAAAATATTTGGCGAAACAACTTCTTTCTGTGGAAGCTGGTTGAAGCCATATTTTATGGTTCCGCCCCACCGGTGGAAAGTGAGATGAGCTTCATTGCTGGCTTCACGTTTGAAATCAGTCAAAAATATCCGTTTGGTACAGTTTAGAGTGAAGCTCTTTGTGAAACCTATGCCAAAAGGATCTGTAGAATAGCAACCCACCCTTCTCTCTTCTGATAGCTTGTCAGAATTAAATGTTCAGTCCGGCGTCTTCCGGCGTCTTGCGCATTGTAGGTCTCCTTAAAACCAAATTTTGGGATGGTCACGAGTAGAGAGGATTTGATGAGGACAAAACCTATTTGACACTGCCATATTATCTTAAGTCTCAAATTGGAGAGGTTAGTAAGTTTTTAAATCATTTTAATTTAAGCCTCTTTTAACTTTAGGCATCAACTTATAATAAAGACATATATTGACGAAATAATGGTCATACTGGTCATGGAAAATATTTCATAGTATATAGTCTTTCGAGGTACGGTGATCAAAGGAAGTACTAGTAGCTAGGCCAAATCATGCTAGTACGGGGAGGCCGTGAAACGGCGGCAAAAAACAAAAAAATTAACCAACGGGTGGTTGAAACTAGATGCGGGACTTGGGCCGTGCCGTGCCGGTCTGGCCTGTTCCTCTCGTGTCTCGTACCGTATCGGGTGCAGGGACACATCGCGCTGTGCCGTATTGGCACGACAAATCTTTTACTAGGTCCAAGCACCGTCTACGGCACACCGGCTCGTCTTCGTACCGTGCTGGCCCAAGCACAACTCTCCGGGCTCTAGATACTTATAGTTATTATAGTCAACTTGCATACTCGTCGTTACGGAAGAGATGACCCACCATACATATATGTTGCTATTTTACCAACGATTAAAAAAACGATTCTAACTAATATGAAAAAATGAGAAGAGATAAAATTGAGGAAAATATAATTTATTAATTTTATTTTGCATTAGTTTATTTCCTCATTGAAAATCTTACACCTCGTAATAGAGCTCCACATTAAAGGTACGAGTACAATGCACTATTGTAAAGATAACCTGTACTCCTTCATGATGGCTGTTAATTAGGAAGCAGTATTAACTATCACTGTAGAACAGCAGGCTGCGGCCATGCACGACCTAAAATTTTACATGCCGTGACATGCTTTAAATCGTGCTAAAAGATCCGTAGCCTGTCCAATAATGGCACGGACCAAATCCCACCTCTTGTCGAAACGACATCGGCATATGGCAAAAACCAACCAACAAAATTAAGCTGACAGTCCTGCCGTGATCTACGAATGCATCGGGGCATTCAATCACGCTTAACCACAGCAAAAGGGAAGATAAAAAAAGCGTGGTCGGCAGGATTCGAACCTGCGCGGGCAAAGCCCACATGATTTCTAGTCATGCCCGATAACCACTCCGGCACGACCACCCTGATGGAGCTTTTGCCAATTTCGTCGTCAAATTAGTGTTCACAGTGATGTAGGAGAACGGCGCCCGATAACCATCTAGTTTCTTCCTTGCTTGCAGGCCCGAATCATCGCATCCATAGGCTGGCTGGCCGGCCGAACTCAAAAACAAGGCCACGGCCGAGATTGCAGTCGGAGCCCAAACTACCTCTTCTTGCCGGCCCACCACGCGCGTCCACCGAGGCGGCCGGGTCGGTTCGCCACCCTCCGCCGCGGCCGACCACCAAATCCATCCCGGCCTCGCCGCCTCCCCCACCGCCCACCCGCTTCCCCGTCCGCCGCGGTCCGTCCTTCAGCACCGAGAGGCGAGCGACGCCCCTCGTCCTCCTTGCGGCGGGTACGCTTCTGCTCCTCTCCTCGATATATTTTTTTTTCGCTCGACCGTTGCTTCGGCCTGCAATGACCGTGCGATGCTTCCCCAACCTGCTCGGTCGCGTGGGGTGCAATGCGGGTTGGGACTTGGGAGTGGCCGAGGGGGGAGGTGCTACGGCGTCCTTGCTTGCTTTTGTTTAGTGGTTCTGGTAGCCTAGGTCGCGCGATTGGCTTCCGCCAGCCGCCCCAACGGTGCGGCTCTGCTACGGCTACCTCGTGTGTGCTACTCCAGGGATCGAAGTAGAAGATTAGCGGAAAATCTCGCTAGGGCGATGTGTATCCATGTCTTCATTAGTCACACAAACAACTTTAAGTTTAAGTGCGGGGCTGCCTCGAGAATAGCCAACTAGCTCTTAGGCTATGAACGTTTCAGTTACAAATCTAAGGGGATATATTTTTCTAGTGTAGTACTCACGACGATGTGTATCCTTCACCCCAGTTTGTCCAATTTCGTTTTCCGCGTTCAGTGTAGTGACTTGCTGTTTATGGAATTATGGATCATGGGATCAACACCATCCACTTGGTGACTATGTTATGGTGATTACACATGATAAAATATCTGTGTAAGACACATCAGGGATGTAATTCTACATATTTGTATGTTTCTGTTTGTAATAAAGATAGAGTCATGCATCGGAACCCTGTGTCTGTGCGGAAAGAAAACTATATGACTCACTGTCACGCTATATTACAGTGATAATGATAACTCCTGCTGTCATTGTGACTCATTGGACAAAGTATCCCAGTGATGTTCGTATCGTGCACATACTCTTGCTTAATATAAAAGCAGGTTTTACTGCAGCTAACAAATTCGATCTCGCACGGCAAACGGATACAATTTCTATTATTTTCCATCTAGTGATCTGAATAGTTGAAAATGTGCACACCACTGAAAAATTAGATAAAAATAAATCTATGAAATTGAAGAACTGCCATTAGAACTGTGCTTTCCAACAACATCATAAGATCTACTTTTCGAGTTCTTGAACTATGTCATGACTCCGTTGCACTGTTGCGCTTTTTTCTGCTGAATATCTATTACTTCTAGGGGGCCAATTTGGCTTAAAAATTTTACAGTGACTCCTTTTATCCAAAGCCCCCCTAGGTTGAAAGTGCAATGGAGTACGGAATACGGATAATCAGGATTTACTCAAACAAAAATTCTCCCATAAGCTCTAGATCTATTCCAGTCAGTTAACTCACATGTTTAGTTGCTGAAGGCAATATTAACATAGATTAATTAATAGTTTCCTTCTGAAAGAATATGCCCTTGAATTAAACTAACCTAGAAGTTAACCTTTATAAGTAATAGTTGAAGAGTGGTTCAAGAAACAAAGGAGGCAAATGATCATGAAAGAATTTGAATGAGCTCACGAAGTACCTCATTAGCAGGATATAAATATTGTTCTTTTAAGTATATTTGAAATATTATTATTTTTTTACAGTTGCTTCTGGTGTCAGCTCATAAAATAATTCAAGAGAATTAGCTAACCACAGGTAAACAGTTTTAGGAACATGTTTCAATAAGTCAGGACTGAGCTTTGACTTCTCAGAGCTTAAAATTGAATTCGTTTGGCATCTAGGTAGTTTCATTTTAGAACGTATTTGTCTTTCTTGAGTCTTTGTTTGTTGGATTTGATTAAAATCAGCAACATCATCTTATCAGCCAAAAATAAAAAATTATAGGGTCTCCTGAAGATCAAGAGCAGAAGAGCTTACTCACTCTTCTAGAATTTCAATATTTGGAAGTGGTTAGCTGTAGATCATGGACAGAAACTGTAAAGTTTCCTGAACAAACCTGCCTCTATGTGCTTGATTTCTAAGGAGTCAGTTGGCAAGTAAATAAATGATCACTGGCAAGTCATGGAGCAATTTACTATTCAAGCAACAATGTTACATGTTCAGTTGTTATCTATTGCACATCGATTTTGTTAGTTGTGATGGAATGGAATAGCATTCTGATCTAAGTCATTGTGGTTTGCTTTTAGAATTATTATACACAGATAATAATTGATGGGAGAACGCCACTTCAATTCCTGTAACAAACACGCAAGTTACGCTAGCAGCTCATGTCATGTGCTTCTTAATTTCAAAACAATAATTGTGCGAATGAACAATAGATCTGTACGGATTGTTTCAATTGTCATATCTTATAAGGCATCCAGCGCCGTGACAAAAATGCAATGCATATTCACTTCCCATTCATTGACATTATACATTTAATATGTGTAGCTTTACAGGTTTTCGTTATTAAAAATGGTGATTATATAGCTCAAAATGTAAGTAATACTACTATAATCATTTGTTGTTGTCAGCTAACAGATCCTTTCTTATGCCTTCAAAATATGATTGAAGTTTTCAATAGCAAAATGCACAATACCTAGCTATTGAAATTTGCAATGTCAAGGTTTTACGCAACATAAAGAGTGGTGCTAGAATTTCTTGATTTTGTTTATTTTGCATAGCAAAGTTCGGAGTACTTTTATTTACTTTTCTTTGATTCAGTTCGATCTGTATGGCATTAGCTATTTATATTCTGGAACACTATACATTATACTGATATTATTATGAAAAGTATGTTTATACTGTTTCTGCAATTTAGCATCGCAACTTATATCAAGGTAATTTATGAGTCTGTAGTAATGACCTTCAGATACAGTAGTTGTTTCTTCTCATTGCATACGTGGTCCCCCTTCAATAGAGAATCGTTGATATTATTACTTAATACTTAATCAGTGATGGCTGCCACCAGTCCTTTGTTGACTTGGATTGATTTTGAGGAAGATAGGGGCAATGCAAGTAAGCTTCCAGTAGGCCTGAGGTATGTGGTACCTGAAACCATCTTTTTTCCATTGATTGATTGAATGTCCTTGTGCAAAAGCATCCTATGCATACCAACTTGCACTTACTAAATAACAGAATATACCTTTTGCAGTTGCATGTCTGAACAAACCTAACAGAACCAAAGAAAGCTTATGAAATGGCAAAAAAAGAATTTGATTTATGTGCATATCTTCCGAGTTTTTGGAAGTAGCACAGCACTTTATTTGACAGCTATGTCTTAGCAAGGTAAAATCTTGAGTGCAGCAAAACACTTCTTTTCCTAGAGCAAGCCACAAAACACTTTTGAAATAAGGGAATGAGCTATGATTTATTTCATTAATAGAGAGAAGGGAATAAAAGTACCAACCAAAAAGGGGGAAACACAGCAAAGAGGCCAGAAACTTTGCTTTGATATTTTTGTTTGAACAACACAATATTGGATATTATACTCAGTGGTTGATGTTAACAGACTGAGTCCTCAAAAGGAAATTTGAGTTTCTGTCAGTTGAAGGATATGCATCCTTGAGTTTTGTGAGAAAGGTAGGTGCCACTATTGCGCTTACAATATTTTTTCTCAAATATGCAGTAGAGTTGCATATCATATCATTAAAGAAGAAATACACTTACAATTTTGGCCACATTCTTTTCTAAGACTAGTTACATACGCATCCCTACCCGCTTACACTTAGATGGCTTACCACTAACAATTCAGGCATTCCTTTGTCCTTCGGTTCACATAAGACTTTCTGTGAAATTTATCTCCCTCGTCTGGTTTACTGTGGCTGACAAGATCAAGATAATGGAAATCTATTAGGTCAGAGGTTGATATGTGATCACATAAGTTGCTGTATGTTTTTCTCCTTTGCTAATGTTGAATGGAAGAAATATCTAGAAAATACAATTTCTGCCTCTTTACCCCAGCATGAAAGGCAGGTGCGAATATGACATATGGCTGAATCAAGTCCAACAATCATGGCTCTTTACGATGTTCAAAGTACATTTTTTTGTGGAATCTTTGTGCTGCATCACAGTGCCTGATTGTGACACAGAGAATAAGCTTCCCTACTAGCAACTAGCATTGTTCTGTCATGGATAGTCAGGCATCATCTTTCTTTGCAGAGTTACACTGTATTCGCATGTTGCATGGTTTTTACGTGTTCCCATCATCCCCTTGCCTTTCAGCGTTGTGGGTATTGAGGAATGGGCTTTCCTCAAAATGGTATGACATGTATTGGTAAAGAATACATGTTGAAAACCTCGAGCTAGTTTCTAGCATGTTCATCAAGTCTTCAACTTCTCGAGACCTAGCCTTCAGAATGTGACCCTTAAAAAAATGGGAAAAAGATAGCTATTGCTTGAATACAAAAACGAGAGAACGTAACTTAGTAAACAAGTTTCTTGTAATAATTGGTTGAACAAAAAGTAAACGCTAAGAAACGTATAAGCACTCACAGTATCCCTTTTCTGCATAATTTATCGATTTTATTATATGAATGCTGAAGGTTTCTTGCACACAATGATGTGTTATGAGAACATGCAGTACAATTGTTTGTAGTCATTTTTTTTGTTGCTCTGCTTACATTAAATTATTTCTTCTTAAAACTAAATTCAATGCAAGCTTTTCCTAAATAATGGTACAGACCAATAGAACTTCAATACTTTATTGGTTGCTATGTTTACTCATAAATGTCAACAAATCCATCAAAAGGAGTGCTTATCTTTTTTAAAAATAAAGGTGATATTCCAGGGATGTTGTTGAATATGTTGATACTTCCTTCCACCAACACTTAAAGGAGCTTTTGATTATGAAGCCATAGGTCATAGATTTTGTTTCAAAAAAAAAAAACTCAGAATAAGGTAAACTGCTTAAGAATTTTGAAGTTTTATTATTTCTTTTATGGTGAATTATATTGATGTTTTCGGGGAGAAGAATTAAAGAATTTTTTTCTTGTCATCCTTTCTTATGAGTTTATGTTGAGTTTAACTGCACCCCTCAAAAACCATCTTGTTTATTTTACCTGTTATCTTGGTCAGAATCAGACAGTGGACCTTAATCCACCAACTTTTTTGTCCTAATAATTTCAGACCTGTAGGTTGTCAATAGACAATTGGTCCTTTTAATTTATAAGCTAGACCTTGCCAATCAACCATTTGTTGTATTATATACGTAAAGTATATGGTCAAACAATATTGTACATATACTACTGGTTCTAATTGTCAAACAAAGCTTTTGCTGAAATTTTACTGAAAGCAATGTATATGTTTATTTGGGCATGCAACCTGCCAGAGGAAGTCTTGCTCAATGTTTCCTTTTGCTGGTACAACAGGGACAGTCCTTAACTCTAACATCCAAATAGGAACTTGAATTTGTCATGATTGGATCACATCTGAGCATATTTACCGAATAATTGATGTAGTAATAATCAAAAACTGCTGCAATATACATTATCTGAATTGCAGGATTTTTGGTTGAACCAAGTCACTACTGATAAATTCAGTTTTACAGTAATCCTGGTGCATTCATGCATGTTTTTAATATCAGTGAGGTTTATCACTTATATGGAGTGAACAAATGACTGCTAGCTTAGTGTCATTCACCGGGGATCTAATTTCCATGTTTGAAGGTGTGCTTAATTTCCATGTTTGAAGGTGTGCTTCCTAATCCAGTTATCATATAGCAATTAGCCTGCACATGTTCCATATCAATTTTATTGGATCCCTCCAGAGTGTCCCAGTCATCTAACCAGAACCCTTTAGAATTAATTATGAAATGTGGAACTAACAAAAATTATACTCCATCTGTTTCGCAATGTTTGTCCGGTCCGTATACCTAGGTGGCATATTATTTGATTAAGATTGAATTGAATTTTGTCAAACTTGTAAGTTGTAAGTTGTAACATTTGATAGATTTGTAAGTTGTAAGTTGTAACATTTGATAGATTAATAGTCCATCTATCCGACAAGATCAAGAACGGACCGATTTCATAAAATACTTAGCTTTTGAGCCCCCTAAAGTCCTAGGCATGCATTGTGATACGGAGACAGTACTTGGTACACAGCGCAAGAGCTTCTTGTCCATACACTAGGCTCCAGTTTCAAATCACGCCTCATGGGCAACTTTATTTTAAATTATCTAGAGTCCATCAGTTCTGCTTACAGATTATTGCAGTTCAGATTTTGGTGTTCAGGCATTAGGATATCTACCACGTTCATCTCAATCTCATTGCTATCATGTGATTAATTCAATAGACATTTCTCCCTTGCTTTTCTATTATAAGTTATTCCGCTATTTTTATTCTAATATATTGTTATGTGGCAGTCTTTCTCATAGTTAAGGACGAGATAACATTTTAAGCAGTATTTTCAAAGTGCATCTTCAGAATAATAACACTCTGCATCGTTGTCTGTACAATTTAGATTGAAAGCCTAGACGACAGAAGCATATTTGACTTTCAACCATGCCTTTTCTTTCCAAGGAAAAGTTGCCAAAGAATTGTTTTCTTTTTTTGGTCTGATTTCCTTTTCTGTTATTAGTTGATATGGTTCTTTGCAGCTAACTAGAAATGTTAAGCATGTTTTAGATAAATTAGATACTGATGTCCCTATCCCTAAGGAAAAGAACACACAGATTTTCTGTTAGCCTAATAATGCAGTAAAACTGGTCAAAAGAAATCACCTATATCTGTAAGAGATGCAAATAGTAATAAGAAAACTTGAGAGCTCCTATAATGTTGGTGCATTTACAGTAGCGCCCATTATTATGAGCCTTATGGAGTATCTTTTACATACTCAATTAGGTTGCGTCCAGTGAGAATTTGTTTGGAGTAACTCGCACATAGAAAGTACACTTGGGAGATCCTCTTTAGCCTTGCACGTTCTTCCTAATAAGAACCTTAATGGTACATAAAACTTTAGTCCCAACAATGATTAGCCTGACTTCTCCATATGAAGCATTTTAGTAATCCAATCTATTATCTTATTCTTAACATACTTGGTACTATTAATTTTGTGTTTCCGTCAACCCTATGATTAGCTTAACAGCACTATAAATACGGTGCTTGCTAGTTGCTTCCTAGCTCATCTATTCATGTCCTTCCTACTCGTGCCATGGAGCTTGAGCTTAGTCTAGGGGACTCTCCAGCTCCGGCAAAGGGCACTTCCACACCTGTGCTGACACCTACATGCGCAGGCAAAGAAGACCATGATGAGCTTGTGCTGGAGCTAGGCGTAGGAAGTGCCAAACGAACTGAACAAGACAGTCAGAAGACACCCACGCAACGAGAAGAAGATGCGCAGGATCAGGAAGAAGATGGTGAAGCATGTTTTCACAGCGAATCACCTGTCGAGCTTAGCCTTGGCTGCCCGCTGCTGCCTGCCTCAGCAGAAACAGGTATACAGCAGATTATATTATATGTGCAAAGTAGATGTTAGTTTGATTGGTTCTACCTTCCAAGTAGGTAGGCACCTGTATAAAATAGGTTGTGGTCAAGCACATAAGAGCTCCAGAGCCTGTAAGTTCTTTGGATGTTGATGAGTCCTTTTCTGTATAGGGAGTGCGAATTCAGAGGAGTGCAGACGAGGATTTGAGGTGAACACCGTTCTTGTGGATGGAGACACAGTACAAGGAAGATCATTGTCGACTTCGTCCTTGCATATGGAGGTTCCTGTTCGGCAGGCAGCTGATCAGGAAGCTGCAGAGGATGAGGAGAACAGTGGGGTCGGCGGGGGAGCCAGGAAGAAGCTAAGGCTGTCCCAGGAACAGTCTGCGTTCCTGGAGGATAGCTTCAAGGAGCACAGCACACTGACCCCAGTATGTGTCCTATCCTGTTGTGCTTACTGTATTTGCTGTATCTGTGGAACAGAACTTGCATGTCTATCCCAAATAAGGACATGGTGCCTCAACAGTTTTGGAGATATCCTTGACATGTTAAGATTTCTAAAAGTGTACCATGTGTGTGTTCCTGTTTCTCTAAAAAGTCGTAGGCGATGATGCCTAATCCAAAGCTATAAACTAAAAATGTTTTGTGGTGATGCAACATAATCAGAAAGCGATTGTAAACTATAACCCAATGATTTTTTGGATTTTATTTTTATTCTTTTTTGTATAATAGAAAGATTAATAGTTGTATATGTTACAGCTGCAGATTATTTTGTATGAATGTCTTATGGTCAGCGAGAAACCATAATCTCTTTCCTTTTTATTTTTCTTTCTCCCCCCCCCCTTTTTTTTTTTGCAAAGCTCAACTTACAGAGTAGAGATATGACCCTTGGAAAACTCAGTTCATGTATTGTCCTTGATGGGAAGTTCTGTAAGAGTTAAGGGCATGCAGTCCTGGTGCATGAGCATATATGCATGCAGGCAGAGAGTTATGTGTGAAACTGTTCGAGCGGGTTTGTTTATTGAGAAAAAAAAGTTTCTTATTCAAACAAACCGTATGGAGGGTTTAATTTAAAATTAGTATTGGAAATCAACTGGTGAAAAGGTTCAAGGTTGATAGCTATTATAGACATCATTTTTTTTGTTCTTTCACGATAAGCCTGGGATGGGTAATGGGTTGCCTGGTTTTTGCTGATTTGACGGAGAGTGTTGATCAAATATTTATTTACTATTGTTTGGCACAGAAGCACAAGAGTGATCTAGCAAAGAGGCTGAATCTTCGGCCACGCCAAGTGGAGGTCTGGTTTCAGAACAGAAGAGCTAGGTAATATAATGGCACCTTTTTCGATGGCCACCACTTCAATATTCATGCTTGAAGTTAAGCTAGTGCGTGACGGTTCCAAATGCCCTAGGCTCTCATCTTTTTTTCTTTGTTACATCGCAGGACAAAGCTAAAGCAAACCGAGGTGGACTGCGAGTATCTGAAGCGTCGCTGCGAGACGCTAGCCCAGGAGAACCGGAGGCTCCATAGGGAGGTGGCGGAGCTGCGTGCCCTGCGGACCGCCCCGTACCCGTTCAACGGCCATCTACCTGCTGCAGGGTTGAGCACTGCCCGCGTGTGCCCCTCATGCGACGACGACAAGGTCACAGCTCGCAACCCCGCCATCACCGCATCATCACCGGCGGTGGCACCGCCGTCGCCGGTGTCCACCTTGTTCGCCAGGCCTCACTTCCGAGCCTTCACCGTCCACCCCGTGCTCCGCCGCCAGCCGTCGGCGGCCACGTGGGGTGCAGGCTGAAGGCTCTATCATGTGCATAATTGTAGATTGTATACTGTAAACATGGAGCTACTTTTGTTCAACCAAAGATCAAAATTACCATTAGGGTCGATGCATACAGCTAGCATTACACTATTGTCCATAGAAAGAAAGGTAAGCTTTGTATAATGTGTGTGGTTGAAAAGTAGACCCGACAAATTGATGTTTGATGATGCAAAGGATATCGTGCGTGTCCCATCTCGACCAGCGGATTTGGATCTTCCGCGGTTGCGTGATTGACTCTGCGGACGGATCCTGTCGTTGTACAATATGATATGGCTTGTGGAAGGAAAAAGAAAATCATCCCGGGATGTAAAGCAGGCTTTGCCATTTGTGTTTGCCAGTGGCGTGTGCTGCCACCTTCTTCTTTTTTTGAATCAAACCTCGATCACGAGGTGTGAGGCTGTGGCACTGACCATTGCATGAGCATTCTTGCTGACCCGGCTCTTGGTGCCAATCCGAATCATTGAGCTGGGGTGGAGGTGTTACTACGTGTGGTACACTGAAGCATCTCTTTGTTGTCTTGCGTGATTATTGTACACCCGGGCGAAAGCTGCTGTCAAGCGTTAATTACACGAGTTGTTGAACTAATAATCAAGAGTGTCATCATGCATGCCACCAGTGTCTCGAAAGATCTCGTTTATTTTGCCACGATTGAGTCGGCGAAGAAACGAACGGATGGAAGGAAGGATCGCCGTTCCAATGACGAGACAAAATATGAGAAACACGCCACGTTTGTAACGTGAAGTTTTCTCGTGACATTGGTGTAGAAGAAGAAACTGTCTCCGTTTTGGAAGCTGAAAATGGTACCTATTAACCAATAGTATTATACACATCGATGAGCTATTGACATTATGCTAGCTTTATTGAACTTTTCGTAGGAGTTCACTTAACAAACTAATTAAAAGCAGGCCTGGTTGCTGGGTCCAAACTAAAGGGACAGGCTAGGTTAATGCCAGCGTGCCGGACAAGGAGGGGTTTGACAGCGGGCGGGCGGCCGGTCTACACGTGCTGCGCTGACAGGGTGACCCGCCGGAGTAGCATTACATTCGCCGTCACCGCTTGATTGGCCTGCACACGTGTGGACGGGGACGGCGACACGTGCGCACCCTCGCGGCCGCGGGTGACCGTCCGTCGAGGTGTGCATGCGAGCCCAGCCAATCACGAATCCATGACTAATTTGGCGTGGTCTGGTTGATTGATCGCGACGACCGTCCGGCCGGGCTACTGCGTGTTCCACCAGCAGGAACGACGAGCTGATGCATGGGATTGGCGGATGCATTATTGGGTTGACGTGCGACGCGTCGATCGTCTTTGTTGCATTGGGCCCAATCATGCATCGTTCTCGTGACAGGCCATCGATCGTTCGCTCGCGCTCCTCACTGTTTGTGTCTCTGGGCGTGGGCCCTGACTTATTGCATGTGTGTGTGTGTAGGTGTGTACGCTAGCAATCTAAGTACACATCAATCGAATCAAATGAAAAGAAAACGAGAAAAAACTGCGTACTGGTGCAGAGGTTGGGTTGGAATGCTGGATGGCTTGGCAACATTTTTGCGGGTGCATATATCTGATGAAAATGCATGTATATGCATGCACCGAACAGTGGGAATGGTATACAATCTAGCTACAAGTTTTAAAAAGCATTTTGAAACTTCGCATACTTGTAGAGAGATGATGCTTTAGGTTACGTCACACTATATTTGATCTGGTTAATTTGAAAGATACGAAATGACAAACTTTAGGCACGGTGGGGGAAAAAACAAACTGCGAAATATGGAGGTACAAATTAATGGAGCACCTATTATAGAATTAGGAAAAAAAAATAATGGAATGGATACAAGGAAATTAAAAAATTACGAGAAAGGACGTCGAAGGAATCATGATGCCACAAGCAAGGGACCAGGAAATGTCGACTGGTGATACTGATCATAGATGGCCCAAATGGTCGACGCAACAGGATCATGCCTGATAATTAACCACAACTTGTAAAACAATCGCTCTTTGATATCTCCAACTTGTCAAGGCCTTTCATGTATTATAGTAGAGTTGGACAACAATTCAAGCTAGCTCCGACGCAGCAAAAGCCACTCATCGATCAGATCGTGATGGAAAAAAAAAGTGCACACATGCGGCATGCGTGTGGTTGATCTCATGTATCGACCAATCTCCTCCCAACAGTGCCATCAGCATAGCACGACTAACTAAAATGACGTAATACGTTACTAACTAAATAAATAACATAATGTACCGTAGTAAGACCCTAGCTAGAAGCAGCTTTTGCGTGCCTCCAAAGAAGATATGTGCAGTGGGGACAGCAACTAATGAACCGTAGTAAATCATGAGTGGAATGAGTTCCTCCATCATGCACTCATCATCAATTCGTCATGGTTCTTCTCGTGAAAAATGTACACACATCAACATGGACCAACCAGCCCGTGTGAGCCTGGTCTCGTGCGGCCCTGAAAGCAGTCCAGGCCTGCTCAAGCTCATGGCGTACCTCGAGCAAGTCGATCCACCAGGCCCAAAAGGCCTAGAGGCTGCCGCTCCATCGTCCTTCCAAAAAGGGCCCGAGACGGAGAGCTTACAAGAGCCCACGTACCACCGTCACCCCGGGAAATCTATCCAATCTTCGGCTTCAGTTGTTCGAGGTCCATGCGGACCAGAATAACAGTGGGGATGAAAGCTGGACGTTGGTGGAAGAGCAGCTGCTTCTTGCTCCGCGGTGGTGGACAGGTGTCCATGCATGGTTGCCTACGGCGGAGGTCCCATCGGATGGATTTTGTTTGAAACTTCGGTTTCGATTCTTTTAAAACCGTAAATGTGTTTTAGATTCAATATGAATGTATTTTTAGAATTTATGTAATAAAACAAGGTCCAATATAAATATATTTTAATTTTAAGGTTTCCGGGTGACGGCTAGCCACAACAACGGTAGCGAATCCTAGTTGGGGTCCCAAAATGACACCATATTGCGTAATCATAGGCAATGAAGGATCACAATTCACAAATAGGGAGAGAAGGGTGTCTTAGTAAGCAGGAGTAGTGGGGTTGCGACTATGGATTTAATTACAAGGCTAGTCGATGGTAACTGGAGGGTGGGCGCTTAAGGTGATGGTTGTAGGCATCAAAATATAATTTTACTACCAAAATGGTCCTCGATTAGGTCATGTTGCTCCATCCTTATCCATTATAAATTTCATAGCAGGATACACTACTATACACACGGATCCATCACTGCCGGTTTCGAGATCTATTGGATCAGAATCGTCATCGGATCTAAAACTGACGGTGATGGTCTTATCACAAAATAAAAAAACAGAGCAATGTCCAGCTGGCCGCGCGGTCACCTCGTTGCCACGCCACCCCGTCCCGCTGGCGGCACGTGTGGCCCCACTCGCCACTGGGCGGCCACGCTGCCATGTGGAGAGGAAGGGTGCCGCCTCGTTGGCCGCAGCTCCGCACCACCGCCCGCGTCGCTGCCTTGCTGGCCACGCCACTGCACGGTAGAGGAGGGTGGCAGGGGAAAGGGAGCAGAGGAGAAGGGAGAGGAAGGGTGGCGGAGGGGACGGTAAAGGAGGGTGGCGGGGGAAAGGGAGCAGAGGAGAAGGGAGAGGAAGGGAGGCGGAGGGGAAGCAAGGCATCTCATTATACTTCGGTTCGTAATACGATCTGGCGGTGATGTGAATTATCATCTCCGATTTCAAAGCGAATAAATTAGTCGGTTCAAACCGATGGTGATAGAGTATTTAGAATATATTATTTTATGATACTGGTAGCATATATTATACATCATAAGGAGATATGGATACCTGAGCCTTGTCATTCCCGCTCTGCATTGTGCGCCCTCCGTTCTGCTAACAATAGCTTCGGCGCGGCCGGGCGGGCGGGGGCGCACACAAGAAAACGAGTTGGATCGAGCGCCTGCCTTGGAGCGCGATCGATCGATCGATCCATCCGGCAGTTAAAACGGGCGGGGCGCCTCCTTTCCCGCGGAAAGAGGGAGCTCCCACCGCTCGCCACCACTAATCTTCCATCGTTCTCCTCCCTCCCCGCGGCCGGTCACCCACGCCACGCCGCTGCTGTTCTTCCTCGCGCCCCCTCCACCCCTTCTCGCTCGTAGGTGCCGCCGGAGCTTGCTTTTGGGGAGGTAAGCAATGCAACGATCAATCTGGCTTTTTTTTTCTGTATCAATAATTCAATATCGATCATGCATGCCCGCATTCCTTTTTGATCCGAGGAGGATCACCTATGACAGACCCGCTATTGATCTTTCTTGTTCGTTAGCGAATCAAATAGTTTGTGCTGTTCCTCTCTCTGATCAGAGAATGTGATCATCTATCTAACCGTGCTGTGATGCTGGGGCAAAAAAAATGCCGAACAATCCAGGTCGTGCGGCATGATCTGCTGACCGCCCCCAAATCAACCCCGCGCATCGTCGTCGTCCAGTCCGGCGAGGAGGAGGAGGGGAGGAACCAGAAATGTCTTGCTGCGGAGGCGCCGAGGAGGACAGCTACGGCCCGCCGGCCAATCAGGCGGCTCCACCACCCAATGCCAACGCCCCCGGTACGGTTCAGCAGCACATCATCAGCGCACCTTAATCTACCGTGTTCGCGTAACGCACGCACGGGCCCTCTATCGATGAGCTCGATCGCGTCCCTGATATCTGACCACCACCTCCTCCTTCTGAATCCATGGATGATGCAGGCAACAGAGGCGGGCCGAGGGGCCCGGGCGCGCCCAGGACTGGGGGGCCCGCCAAGCCCGTCAGCATCGACGTGCCTGCCATACCCTTCGACGAGCTCAAGAAGATCACCAACAACTTCAGCGACCGCGCCCTCATCGGCGAGGGCTCGTACGGCCGCGTCTACAACGCCACGCTCAGCGACGGCCGCGCCGCCGTCATCAAGAAGCTCGACCCCAGCGCCTCGCAGGACTCCGACTCCGACTTCGCCGCGCAGGTAATAACCCCACCATCTTCTTCCTATCGTCCCGACGACGCGAATTAAGGGCCGCCGGGTGCCCCCCCTGATCATGAGCCTCCCTGTAACCCTGCTTGCCTGCCTCCATCGTCGCCGCCGTAGATAGCGATGGTCTCCAAGCTCAAGAACGAGTACTTCCTCGAGCTCCTGGGCTACTGCTTAGAGGATGGCAACCGCATGCTGGCCTATCAGTTCGCCACGATGGGTTCCTTGCATAACATTCTACACGGTGCGTGTCGCCGTCCCGTCCCCCTTCAAGTTTCACTTGATCTCTGACCTGACGATCTGCTGCTGCTGCTGCTGCTGTGCGACGGCGATGAATTGTTCTGCTGCAGGGAAGAAAGGAGTTCAGGGCGCCGAGCCCGGGCCGGTCCTGAACTGGATGCAGCGAGTGAAGATAGCTTACGGAGCGGCGAGAGGGCTAGAGTACCTCCACGAGAAAGTCCAGCCGTCGATCGTGCATCGAGACATCCGGTCCAGCAACGTTCTCATCTTCGACGAGTTCAGCTCCAAGATCGCTGATTTCAACCTGACCAACCAGGGGACCGACACCGCTGCCCGGTTGCACTCCACTCGTGTGCTAGGGACGTTTGGGTACCATGCCCCAGAGTAAGAGGCAGAATGTCAGCTTCATCTTTGCTTTTGTGGCATCAGCCTTACTACTGTACTCAGATTGGTGTTTGGATCATTTTTTTTCTTCAGGTACGCTATGACGGGCCAAATCAACCAGAAGAGCGACGTCTACAGTTTTGGCGTGATTCTCCTGGAGCTACTGACAGGAAGGAAACCGGTCGATCACACCATGCCCAAAGGGCAGCAAAGTCTTGTTACTTGGGTAACATCATATCTTTTGTCCATCCCCCTTCTTGGAACGCACAAAGGTCAGTCTCCTGATGACTCTGAATGTGTTGCTAATCATGTGAGCAGGCCACTCCAAGGTTGAGCGAAGACAAAGTAAAGCAGTGTGTTGACCCCAAGCTCAACAGCGACTACCCTCCAAAGGCTGTCGCAAAGGTACTGAAGAAAAAACTCCTCAGGCACGGGTCATCTGTTTCCAGGAATGCCGTGCCGGATATGCTACAGGGGCGTGCTCACTGACGATGGTTTTTCATGTTTCAGCTGGCAGCAGTTGCAGCGTTGTGCGTCCAGTATGAATCCGACTTCCGACCGAACATGACCATCGTCGTGAAGGCGATCCAGCCGCTTCTAAATGCTCCTAAACCAGCCGCTCCAGCAGCGCCGCAATCCTGATCGATCAGATGAGAGTATTAGCCTGCGCATTGCTGATTCCTGATGAAGTCGGTTTAATTTCCTTCAGTTTCTGACCGCAGATGTATATGTTTCAGGAATAATGCATCCTTGCTCCATCAGTCCAGCGCCTATGCTTCTGTAAAAAACCACTAATCTACCAGTACTGCAGGATACATATAGGGAATTTTGTAAGATGTTAATCTGATACGCTGAATTCATGTCTTTTTTTTGTATGTCTTGAGAGTTCGTTTGTGACATAACGTGTGCATTTTTGTAAGTCAACGATGTTTCCAGCTAGAAAAATTGGCCAGTGCAGACCTCAGAATCCTTTCTGTCACATAGAGCACTGAATAAGAGCCTGCCAAGCACCATCTCGTGCGGCGAATAACATGCGCAATTGTTTTGTCACTCTTACAACTTGATAAGTTCAACTGTTCTTTCCTGCTAAAAAGACTTGACAAGCATTGCACGACGCACACTTTGATATGACATCATCTAAGTGATGACATAGAGGAGTGAGAGCTTACAATGAAATACAACTAGACACATGAATGAACTGAATCAGAGCGAGAGCCCATTGGCTGATTTTCATAATATAACTGCTGGGAGCTATTACAAAGTAGAAACTAATCCGAAGGAGCAAACTCTATAACTTCAAAACTTGAGTATGCTTAAACCAACCCTTTGGTTTGCAACTGGAAAAAAACTACTGCATACAGTGGACATGCATGGTCTCAAAACTTAGAAGTTCATCAGTTGTTTGCATAGTGCCCCTAGTACGTTTCACATGCGACCAGATTACATCACTGACCAATGAGTAAGGCTCATGTTTACACTACCAAATAAAAAGCTTAGGATCAATGTTTGTGCACTTTCAGGTAGCAATCCAAGAAAATTGTCTCCCACAGGCATTTTCAGCACTGCAATAGAATAAGAGGAAGGTAAAACCAGGTCAGCAGAATGGTGGAAAGGATAAAAATACACAAGGTTTTCTTTATTAAAGGAAATTTTCAGTAGAATTATCAAAGTAATACATGCCGTAATGAAGGTTGCTCCTACATAACATAACAGGATTGACTATTGAAGGAGTTATTTGTTAACCACTTTGGATCATAACAGCAGAGGTGAACATACCATGCAATTCCCTCGGTAGTAACAGTCAACAATAGAAACGAAAAAGTTCAGGTAAACTCCAAGTAACTGTCACAGTACAATATAGATATCAAGGGCTGTTTTGCTCTATGCCAGTGAGATGCAATGATACAGACACAGTGCCACTATATTGCAGTGGAAGAGAAGCTGAATCGGACAATTTCAATATGCCTTCCATTCCAAGCAGGAAAAGCAGACACTGAGAGAGGTTCTGAATCACAATTCTGGCCATTGGCTAATTTCCGTAGTTCCTGAAACACCATGGGACATGGGGAAATCTGGATGACGCGTATTTATTCAATTGAGAACTTTTATATAATATAATTTGCAATACAGATTTGGATCTCTGGTAACAACCAGTAGCTCTTTGTGAAATGTCTTTTACTCAAATTGCATTTAAACATGAGTCAACCAACTTTCTAGTGTTGCACAGGTACCAACCATGCCAAAGATGATGACATGCACAAGAAACAAATAAAATTGTGCCAGCAGTTTTCGAGTCATTTGAAAAATAGAGTAGGATTTATGCTGAAAATTTGTAAAAAGGCACTCACATGTTAATACGAAAGTGGCATCAGTTAAGATATCACAATTGTACTGTCAAAAAAGTCCCCTGCCGAAGATGCGCAAAGCCACCAACACATAATCTCATGTTTATGTACACCAACTGATCATCACTAAGTTGTTGCAGGTCCATCTAGCATTTTGATGGCTCCTTTCTTCATAAATTTCTTATTAACAACTCCTCTAGAACACAATTCACCCAGCAATTCTCTTGCCTCCTTTGCCAAGCCTTCATAAGCCAAGCCTTCAAGCAATATGGTGTAAGTTGATTCATTGGGCATGCAGCCATTCAATATCATGTAAGCAAACAGGTCAATAGCGTTGTGTGTTTCACGCCGTTTGCAGAGCCCAAGAAGAATAGCATTGTACAGCACTGCGTTGGGCCTTATGCCCATATCTTGCACTTTACAAAATGTTGTGATCGCCTCCTCAATTCTATCTTCTCTACAGAGACCAGAAGCTATTGTTGAATAGGTAATGATGTCTGGTTGGAGCCCTTTGCTGATCATTTCATTCAATAGTTCTAGTGCTTCCTTTGTTTTGCCAGCCTTAGTAAGGCCATCAATAACTGTGTTGTAACTAATCAAAACTGGGCTACAGCCTTTGTCCTTGAGTTGATGAAGCAATTCAATAGCAACATCTACTTCCCCATTGCGGCAGAGAGCAGTAAGCAGAGTGTTGTACGAAACAATATCCGGGTAACAGCCCCTGGACACCATTAGATCCACGAAGGCCATCGCTCGATCCATCTTCTTTTGCTTGCAGAATGCATGAAGAAGTGGATTGTAACTCAATGAATTAGGCGTGCATCCGTACTTGGGGATCTGCTCAAGAACTTCGATTGCGGGCTCAACCAATCCTCTACGGCACAAGAAACTGATGAGCATATTAAAAGTTACCACATTCGGAGGGCAACCCTTCTGGGCCATCTCAGCCATGAGCTCCTCGGCGTCTTCCCACCGTTCTGCGGTGAATAAGCCCTTCATCACAATGTTGTAGCTAACTGTGTTCGGCTCACACCCATATGACGGTAAGTTCTTCAAGAATTCCATTGCATCATCAACCCGGCCTTCCTGGCAGATACCGTTGAGGACAACATTGTAGGTGACGAGGTCCGGGGCGCACCCCTTGGCGCGCATATCGTCGAGGAGCTTCATTGCCTGCTTGTACCCGCTCCTCTTGCAGGTGGCCTCGAGCAGGATGGTGTAGGTGACGACGTCGGGCACGCATCCGCGGCGGAGCATATCGTCGAGCACCGCGAGCGCGTTGCTGGTCCGGCCGCGGCCGCAGAGGCCGCGGATGAGCGTGTTGTAGGTGTACGCGTCGGGCTCCACGGGCATGTCCCCCACGAGCCTTCGCGCGGCGTCGAGCTGCCCGGCCCCGCAGTAGCCCGCCACCATGGCGTTGTAGGCCATGACATCGGGCACGCACGCGCCAAGCACGCGGCGCGCGTCCGCGGTGCGGCCCGACGCGCAGAGCTTCTTGATGAGCGCGGCGCAGGGCCCCGCCGCGGCGCGCGTGGGCGGGTCGTGCCCGGCGAGGGAGTCGACGAGGCGGAGCGCCTCGTCGAGGTTGCCGCGGCGGACGAGGGTGCGGAGGCGTTCGGTGGCGGAGGTGGCCGAGGCGGCGCGGTGCGGTGCGGCGGCGGCGGCGGCAGGGGATGCGGCGACGCGGGGGACGAGGTGGAGGTGAGGGGGCCTGGGGGCTGGGGGCTTGGGCGGTGAGGGGAGAGAAGGATAGGGGTGGGAGGAGGGGAAGGTGAGGAGGGTGGCGGACATTGGGGACGGCGGTGCGGCGGGGACGGGCGGAGGCGCGGCGGCCATCGGTGTTGGACGCGACTCGGAAGCGCAGCGGCGACGATAAGGTCAGTGCGTTGCGACTTGCGAGCTCGCCAACTCGGCAGTGCGTGTTATGGGCCTTTATTAGACGGTGTTAGTGGGCTTTAGTTTTAACAGAGCCCATGAGGGTATACGGCCACGTATTCCGAATGTTCATAACACGAGATCTTAGGCTGAATTTGGGCAGCCCAAGGCCCGCAGATCAGACGATGGGCTTGAAAACTGTGCCATTCTTTCATCCCAAAATTTAAGCCTGCACTTGCTCAAATATAGTTTTTGAAAAAAATAAAAAAGACCTGTGTCTGCTTTTATATTGCATTTTTCTTCTTTCACTTGGGAGTGCAAGGGATGGGCATTCTGGTCTGACTGACCGGTTTGGGCTTTGCGAGGCAAGTATTGGATGCAATAGTATCTATTGGCATTCCTAAAAAGAGGTAGGATGAGGAATCCCAATTGTGAGCTGATTTGAAAATAAGGAACGTTTATATAACTGCTGAGCATTTTAAACACGTAATGTGCGAGTGCTCTTCGATGGTGTTTGGATTGATTTTTATAGTCCGGATCACATCGGATGTTTGGATATCAAATAGAGGAATTAAATATGAGCTACTATAAAACTAATAGCATAAACCGGTGCTACTTCACGAATCTATTAAGTCTAATTAATCTATCATTAGCATATATTTACTGTAGCACAACATGGTCAAATTATTGGATTTATATCGTTGAATTAGCCTCCATTTATGCAGTTGGTTTTGTAATTGGACTATATTTAATACTTCTAATTGGTGTCCAAATATCCGATGTAATGAGATTAAAGTTTAGTCCGATGGAACCAAACAGGCCCTGTTGAAGCTTGCTAACGGCTTTCAGCTTCCATTTTACCATAAAATTTTTTGAGTAAAATACACTGCCAATCCTCGAACTTGGCTCAGGGTGTCATCCCGGTTCTAAAATTTTTAAAAATACACATTAAAATTCATAAGCTTACTAATTATATCACGGGAGGTCCAAATCATAGTTGTTTAAGCTAAATGAAAATTATATAATTTATTCAAAGAAAAAAATTATATATGCATAAAAATAATTTATACTAATTTATTTGTACAAATATATTCAAATACAAAAGATCTATATAAACAATTTAAAACGAGAAACTAAAAGGAAAAATTTTGGAGAAAATATTGGAAAAGAAAATATTCGGCATAAAGTTTTAAAATAAAATTTTAAAAAATAGGATAAATTGGATAGATGCCACGAAACTTTTTCGCGTTTTGAAAAACGCCACGGAACTTTTGGGCCTTAGAAAAACGCCACGGAACTTTTACTCGGCTTTGATAGACGCCACGGGATACGTTTTGGGGGGTGTGTGGCCCACTGTCAGGGGAGAGTATTTCCGTATTTCCAATCGTGCCCCTCCTCACCTCATACATGGCAGGATCTGATCCAAATCTAAAAAAACACAAATACACGATGGAGCCTCTGTTCTTCCCCGAGCGGAACCCCTAGGTAGGCAGCCGCCGCCGAGGTGCGCACGCCGCCGCCCGCCGAGCTGCGCCCGACCCCGACCCCGACCCTCTGCTCCACGAGCTGCGCCCGACAACCCGACTTCCTCCACCTTGTTGTATCAGCGGCACCATGGAAGGGATGGAGCTAGCAGTTCGGGCAAACTTTCAGCAGCAATGATCCCCGTTTTCTCCCTTTGCTTGAATGTCCGCTGTGTGCTAAACATATTATTCGATTGCAAAGCACGAAGCAAGACTCAGCTGGTGCTTATTTCTTCAAGTGCGAGGCCAATGTGCAGGGTGATCCTAGTTCCTGCTCATTCTTCAAGTGGGAGTTGGATTACAGGAGGTGGCTGCGATCAAGGCTGAGAGATGGTGGTACTGATGTGGTAGAGAAGGAAGAAGTGTTCAGTGTGGTCATAAGGTAATTAGCTGAAATGAAACAAGAGATTAGAATGTTGAATAGGAAGTTAATTAGGCCATCTGTTGTCGTTGATAGAGTGTGTATTATGTATGTTTTGCTTGGATGTGTAATCGGCATGTTTGTATCACTGTTTGTCAAATGAATGAGATAAAACATTCTTGTTTTCAAATGGTGTTTAATCATGGATAGAAGGTGCAAATCGGCATGTATTTTGTGTAGGAATTATGTATTCCATATGTCCACAAAACACATAATCAACAAAAGGCGATGGAATAGCTTCAATTGTTGAGGTAGTCCGCCAGCTTTTTAACAACTCTCGCAGGTGGCCCACTTGATTCAGCTAGCGCTCTCTTTTCCTTGATTTTTTTTGGAGTCTTTTTCTTCCTAGCCTTCTTCTGCTTGGGTGCCTTGTCCTGCGCCAAGGGTGCCTTTTCCTGCGCCAAGGGTGCCTTGTCCTGCGCCTTAGGAGCCTTCTTTCTAGCCTTCTTCTGCTTGGGAGCCTGCTTGGAAGTTGATGGTTCACTTGACTCAGCCTTACGCTTCCTCCTACATAACATTCAGTACATAACATGGATTTGATGTGTAAGTCAGAAAACAAGTTTACCTTTGCTTTGGTTCTTCTTCTGAGTCACTGGAATTGTCGTCGTCATCAGACGATGAGTCACTTTTTTCTGCCAGCTTGCATGTCTTCTCAAAGTGTCCGAAGCCGCCGCATCTTTTGCACTTCACAGTTCTCTTGCCTGGCTCAAGAAAGCCTTTATGCCTCTGCACTTTTGGCCTTCCAGCCGCTCTCTTTTGCTTTGGGGGATACAATTTGTACCCAAGATCAACAAAGTTCCATTGGGACCTATCCTTCAAATTGGTGACCCGGCTAGCATATGCTGCCCTGAACTTCTCAACTGAATAATATGGATGCACATAGTCTGCAATTTTACCTCTGTTGGCATATATCCAAGCTAAAGCATGATTGCATGGCTTGCCTGTGAGTTGCCACTTTCTGCATGAACATTTGTGGTTTTCTAAGTCCACTGTGTGCCTCCTTGTTACATTATCTGCATCAATAAGTGTCACTTCTGCAAAGTCAACATCTCCTCGAGAAATCTGAACTACCTTCAGCTCGTTGCTTGCTTTGTTGAGTTCCATCATTACAGAGGGTAGAATACCACCATCTAATTGTCTCCCAATGTCCCTTCTGGATGCCATCTTCTCCATTATCAGCACTCTCAATCCATCACACAATTCATGAGGCAATAGTCCTCTGAGTCCCTTAATTTGATTATTGAAACTGTCAGAAATATTATTTGTCAAGTAGTCACATTTGCAATCCTCAGCAAAGCCACTTCTGTACCATATCCTTTTATGGTTTTGGTCAAGCCATGTTATTGCTTCTGGACAATGCTCAGCTATCTTCTGCAACTGCCACTTGAACCTATCTACTGTGTATGATCTTGCAGCAGGGTAGAGGTGTTGAGTAAAAATTGGACCTCTAAATTGCTTCAAGAAATTGGCATACAAGTGCCTCATGCACTCTCTATGCTCTGCATGTGGATATATTGCTGCAATACCCTCCACTAAACCTTTACATGCATCTGAAGAAATGACTAAACCAGGTGGGTCTCCTATAGCTTTGTGCAACTTCTCCATGAACCATGTCCAGTTCTTTTCTGTTTCTGAGTCAAAAATTGCAAATGCAACATAAAACAACCAATTGTGACCATCAACGGATGTAGCTGAAGCTAATTGACCAGTGTATCTACCAACAAGTCTAGTTGCATCTATTGCAATATACGGTTTGCAGCCATTCAAAAATCCATCTATACAAGGCTTCAGTGCAAAGAACATTCTCTTAAATCTCTGTCTCCTACCAACTTTCTCCACATTTATCTCCAAAACTGACCCTGGACACTCCTTTGCTATTTCTGATGCCCAGTTGAACAACTCTTGAAAACTGTTGTTGTATGTACCATGAACTTTCATTGAGTCTAGCTTCAGTCCTGACCATGCCTTGGAATACTTCAACTTGATTTTGTACTGCTCTTCCAGCTTCTCTTTAGCAGCTAGAGCACCCTTCCCTGGGTTGGTTTTAACCCAGTCAGTCAAATGATCTGCAACCCATTCCTGTGTCGCCATCCTGCCCTCACATAGCTTGGTTGTTGAACAGTTGTGCTCCTCAGGCAATGATTTTATCTGCAAGAAAAAATGTTTCAGTGAACAGATTATAAACAAAGCATTAATGGTTAGTTACACCATCACCTGAACTATTATTTCATCCTGCAACCTAGAGGCATGTATACGCCATGGACAGCCCTCGGCAGCGCAACGAGCTATAAATCTTGTCTTATCTGTCTTCACACCAGGAGCTAATTCAAAACCAGATTGCACAGCATGGTTCCTAATAGCTTTTCTGAATGTAATCATATCGGGAAAAATTGCATCTTTCGTAATGTATGGTAACTCAGGGTCATGGGTTACAACCAGACACTGAGGATCATCGTCATTCATCACTGGCTCTACCACATTCCCACTAGCAGCACGTGCTGCCCCTACATTTGGCTCAGTAGGAGGTTGGTTAGCAGCCTCATTAGAAGGCTCATTATGGGTTGTTGCAGTAGCATTATTAGTTTTTGCAGTAGCAGGCTCATTATGGGTTGTTCCAGTAGCAGCCCCATTAGTACTTTGTGGCTTAATACCGTAAATATACTCATCATCAACACCCACATACTCCTCAGCAGCGTCAAACACATCATCCATATTAGGCAACTCATCATCTGATTCTGCATGAGCAGCAGCACTTGGTCCTGCTTCATTAGATGCAGATTGTGCATGGCTTTGGTTGATTAGCGGCACAACCTCAATGGACTCACACACCTCCTTATCAAACACAGACACATAAAGCATAAAATTCCTCTCTTCTTTGTACATGTCAATGACCTCTTTGAGTTGGTTGTCAGAATCTATAAGATGATCCTCACCGGCCCTCTTGTCATGCACCCAAAAAATCACCTTCCGATTCTCACCCCAGCTTGTTTCAGATTTTAATGTACTATTCAGCAAATCCAGCGTCATGCTATCGCTATCCATTACCCAATCACGTGTAAAGCCTCTGGTAAAACGCTTCCTACCATTAGCATCAACTGACATGAAACCTTCGACCTTAACGTCTACTCTGAACATGATCCTATAAAGCGACAAGTCAACAATGGTTATAATCATCCTTATAGTTACTATGTCCAAGCGAACAAGAATCGAATTACAACAGTAGGAAGACACTTACGGTTCTGACCGAACTGCTAGCTCCATCCCTTCCATGGTGCCGCTGATACAACAAGGTGGAGGAAGTCGGGGTGTCGGGCACAGCTCGTGGAGCAGAGGGTCGGGGTCGGGCGCAGCTCGGCGGGCGGCGGCGTGCGCACCTCGGCGGTGGCGGCGGCGGCGGCTGCCTACCTAGGGGTTCCGCTCGGGGAAGAACAGAGGCTCCATCGTGTGTTTGTGTTTTTTTAGATTTGGATCAGATCCTGCCATGTATGAGGTGAGGAGGGGCACGATTGGAAATACGGAAATACTCTCCCCTGACAGTGGGCCACACCCCCCCAAAACGTATCCCGTGGCGTCTATCAAAGCCGAGTAAAAGTTCCGTGGTATTTTTCTAAGGCCCAAAAGTTCCGTGGCGTTTTTCAAAACGCGAAAAAGTTCCGTGGCGTCTATCCAATTTATCCTAAAAAATATTAGAAAATATAAGAGTTGAGAAGAAAATTTTAAAAATAAAATTTGGACCCACATGTAAGCTTCACGTAAGTTGAACACTTCCATTTTATAACTTAAAAATTGTTGATTTGAATTTCACATGATATAATTAGCAAATTTGAGAATTTAGATATGTATTTTGAAAGTTTGGGAATCATGAGTAAAGTTAGAGGATCGGCGGTGCATTTTTACTCAATTTTTTCCGTTGGGCGTTGGAAGGCCGCAGCAGCAGCCAGCGGGGCAGAGGAGGAGGAGCTCCATCAGCAGGAGGGCAGATCGCCATCAGGACAGGGAGGGCGAACCCGCCAGCGCGGCGGCATCCATTCCCCGGACCAGCACGGCGAGGACAGCGCAGGGCTTCCCCACACGGCGCGTCGGCCGGGATGGCGACGGCGACGGCCGCCGCGCGCCACAAGCTGGCTGGAAACCAAAACCGCGTTGCACTGCTCATAACTCCACGACCCCCTTCCCCGTCCCGTCCTGCTTCCCCCAGAGCACAGGCGGCCTCCAGCTCCAGCCCAGCCAATGCCTCCCCCATGGCGCCGCGAGGCAGCGAATCCCCGGGCGCCCGCCGGGCCCTGACCGTCATCGCAGCCGCCACCGCCCTCCTCGCCCAGCTGCTCCTCTCCTCGCTTCCCCTGACCGACGCTGCCGCCGGCTCGCCGTCCCCGGCTCCCGCGCCGGCGCCGCTCCACCTCCCGCCCCCGCCGCACCAGCAGCAGCAGGCCCCGCCGCTGCCGCCCGCGGTGCCGGGACTCCCGGGCGCGCGCCATCCTCATCCTCGCGCGGCCCCTCCGGCCGAAAAGTCGGCGTGGCAGCGGCTCAACTTCGGCGAGAGGTTCGGGATCGCGCTCGCCGGCGTGGCCATCACAATGCAGGTGGCGCTCGGCGCGTTCCTCTGCGCGCGCGCGCGCCAGCTGCGCCGCCGTGCGGCGGCCGCGGGCAAGGCCGAGGAGCAGGAGTTGGTGGAGGCGGCGGCGGCGGCGGCTGCGTCGTCGCCGACGCCCGCGTAACCGGCCGGCGCCGTCCGCCGGTGGTACCCGCGAGAGCGACCAAGCGGCGCCCCCACGGCACTGGAGATGGAGGGTGGATGGTTCGTGGCGCGGCCGCCCTGTATGCTTGTTAGTTGCTGACGCCGGGCAACATCACACTCGCTGGGTTCGTCGTGCCTACTGTAGTGTCCGGCGCCCGGCGGTTTCTGTACAGTTCGCCGTCCTTGCCCGCGTGACACGTGCTGAGATGTACTAGAAGATGAGCTGAATTTGTTTTGTCCTCAAAGCCTCGTAGCTTCAAGTCGCCTGAAATTGGGGGAAGGTTTTCAGTCGACGGTCATCCCCCGGTTTTTTCTTGGTTTCCATCAGGGTCTGAGAAGCTCCATGGAAGGGAGGCAGACCCAGCAATGGTGGACGGACGGTTTTTTCTTGGTTTATCGGATAGTAATATTTCCTAAAGCCTGCAGCATCGATATGATGTTTCAGTTTCATGGAAAGAGGTTTCTGAATGTTAGAGCCATCTTTTTTTTTAATTTAGGCTGTTTTGCTAATAGAAGATTCACTTGTGAAAAATACTGCATAAACTTTGATTGCTATACAAGTAGGAGAATATATCCAGTATTACCACCTCTTTAGGTATTACTGTGTTACCAAACACGATGACATATAAATTGGTGCATTAAAAATTCATCAAAAAATATAAATTGATAGAGCACACAAACATCTACGATAATGCAAAGTTTAAGGTTGAACAAAAACTTGAACAAGGAGAAATAAAAAAGCGAAACCTGCACTTAAATAGTTGCGGGTTGCGGATCATCCATGAATAGTTGAACCCACAACTATTCAAGTGCTGATTTCTCTTTTTGTTTCTTCTTGCACAATTTTTTGTTCAACCTCAAACTTTGCATGATGGTAGATGTTTAAGTGCTCTATCCATCCATATTGTTTTGATGAATTTTTGATGCACAGATATAATTGCAATTAAGTTTGGTAATACGGTAACATATAAACACACGGCAACATTGGATGTGTTCTCAGTACGAGTACTGTAACTTATGTGTGGGATGTCTTTATCTTGAGTTCTTTAAGTTTAGGGTTCATGTTTTCTCTTGAGGTATTCTGTTAAGCTGCACTTTCAGCTTCAGTAGCAGTATAATGCTGAGGTTGTTATATCTTTCAAAACTACCAAGATTATCAGACGTGAAAACCCTCATAATAGCCATTGCAGACTGCAGATCCAGAGTTTTTCCTCCAACAAACCGGTGCATTTCACTGCGGATGTCACAAAGTAGAAGCTGCTCTATCATTCCATTTTATTTTTACAGCAAACATTTGTTATCAGCAGGATGGACCACGTACATAACCTGAATCATATTTCAGCACATCTTTGCAATGAATAATCGGACCAAGTGAAATCCAAACTCCGTTATCCTCTGCTCTAGCTACTTGCAGCGGCTCCCGGACAGTCGCACTTGCTGCGGCCATCAGCTCCTTCAGCGAGAGGAACCCATCCCCCTGCAAGTAGAACAGGTGCGCTACCTTGCACATGTTCCAGAAGAGCTCCCTGCACGGCCTCGGGATGGCGCGGCCCTCCCTGAGCACCAGCCTCAGCAGCTCCCTCCGGCAGGCCACGATGTCCCTCCTGATCTCCCTCTTCGCCGCCTCGATGGACGCCGACGATGTCAAGCCGCCGTGGCGGAGCGCGTACAGCGGCACGCTGTTCACGTACCCTTGGTCGCGCTCCTTCTCGTAGGTCTGAAGATCGTTGAGCAGGCGGGCGCAGATGGACGTGTGCCTGAGCAGATCCTCCGGACCCCTGACCGTGTCCTCCGAGAGCTCCGGCCCGGCCAGGTACAGCGGAATCGCGAGGATGGTGCCTAGGGCAAAGCTCACCTCCGCGACTGGCATGTACTCTTCGATGGTCGGCACATGCTTCTCCCTCGTCCACTCTGCCTCCACCATGAAGGCCCTCGCCAAGTTAACCCACTGCAGGCAAGAGTTTCAGATCAATGGCCTGTGCAGCTCCAATGGAGAGTGCTGAAATGGAGATCGATGGCAGCCTTACAATTTCGGCGATCTGGTCGACGACGCGACGGTTCTGCACCTCCTCAGCCTTCGCTGCAATCTGGTTGCTTGTGTTGTAAACGGCGTAGAACAAAATCTCTACATGTTTAGAGCAGAAGCAGATTCCGGCATGTGCATCCCACCTGCAAATAAATGGATCAGTTAGGAATAAATTCTGATTGCCGGAGTAAACCAAAGGAATTGAAGGAGACAGTGCTGCATACTTCTCAAATAACGCAAGAAGGTTTTCCAGCTCCTCTGTTGATCCTCGACCGTCAAAGAAGTCGAAGACTACAGTTATCAAAAGAGTGTTTTTGATTGATGCGATGCGGGCGGCGGACGATTTCGAAGGGAACACAGTGGAAGCCATGAAGATCACGATCTTCCAAACTTGAGCTGGTCCAGTCCAACCTCTTTGAACCAACTGTTGACAACGAGTTGGATGGAAGTTAGCGCCTAAAGGGTGAGTTTCTTGGTGCAATTCATATGAGGACCATGGAGGCCTGATGGATGTATGAACATCACCTCTTTATGTACTTGACTTCTTGCTGGTAAAGTGATTGGGAGGACTGGAATTCTTCAATGGCTAATGCCAGGATATCATCTGTTGCGTGACACGCCCTAATACATATGCATTTAAAGAAAAAAATGAATAAAAAATGCTCTGTTGTCAAAACTCATAGGATTTTGAAGATTCATAACTCATATTATATTATTTATTACTCGTAGAGGGGGAAGGTTTTTTTAGGAAGGAACTCACAGATATGCTGATTTTCGCATTCGGATACGCTTAATGTCAAAATGTTCAATGTTCATCTTGTGCTCTAGTGGTTCAACGTTGGCAGAGTAGAAGGGAAACTGAAGAGCATACTGCACCTGAAGCGTATGAAATTCTGCGTTATGTTTAAATGGGAATCAATCAAAGAAAGTTTTGTGTAGTGACGAAGATTATATTACCTCTTGGGGCATTATGGTTTGACACTCTCTTGGTGCTCAATTGTTGCTTCAGCAGTTCACCTGTCCAGGAACTAACGTTTTCCAGGTTCCATTCATCTTCTGAGAAACTTTGTACAGTTCGAGCAAAGTCTTGGTGTCATTCAGTTGCCCTTGAACCGAATCGCGGAATCTGGAATCTTCAGAAAATTGAGAAAAGACATCTGCAGAGGAGGTTCAGGAGGTTGATTAGCATTTCCCAAGTGCAGACAAGAACAAGTAATGTTATAAGTCTCAAATACCGGAGGTGATGTCGTATCCATGCATACGCAGGATGCGGAATGCCATTGCACATGTTTCCATATCCATGATGATCTCCTCCTCATTTTGCAGCCATGATCTTGAAAACTAAGCCTAGCGAGTGAAAAGGAGCAAAGAGCGATGGGTGTGCAGCAGCAGATATACTCAAAGGTATTACCTGTATGTCAGGTCCAGTATGCTGTTTATTTCACAGGAGAAATGATGAGATATTCCCATCTTTTCAAGGGTGTCTACCATGCAAAGTCGTGAGTATATGCTCATCGGATACGCTGTTGGAACTGCAAACAACCATTGGCATTAGATGAACGCGTCAAATTGCATTGGTTCTTGATGAGTTCTTGACACATGCCCGTGAACTACGAGCACACCTGAGCTGACAAACTTGTTTCCAAGTAAGTCCAGGTACTTGAGAGCATTGGTGTCATGACTGTGGATTGCGAAAGCAGAGGTCGCGGAAGGCGAGTTGAACAATGAGCCGTTCTTGCTTTGGTACCGCAGAATCTCGTCCCAGTCTTGTATTATGTCTCCTAATCCTTCTGCTACGTATGCCATGTAAGCTTTTCTTCCTTGATCTGTGCTGTGGCTGCCATCCGTACAAACTTGGTAAGCAAAACAAACAGGTTCTGAGTACTACTTTATTCTAACTTTGTTCCGATGGATATTAATAAAAAATCTACTCAATTAGCATTTCTGAATGCAAATCTAGCTATGCAGTTTCCATATAGGCAATTTTGATAATATTGCTATACTAATGGTCGACTTTTGAAAGTTTGGCTGTGTACAGATTCTAGAAGGACAAGTAAAAAAAAAGGACGATGCAGTAAACAAGCTAAGGCATGGTTCGCTTCAAGTAAAAGTGTATCTGCACGTCTGCAGCGATGACGAACCTTTTTACTTGAAGCCGGAGGATCTCATCGAAATCAGATTGTCTCAATGGAAGTTCCAATCCCAAATCAATGCCGGACTTGATCATGCCGGGAAAGATGATGTTGAACCCCACCGGCGTGTCACACTTGTCATCCATAACGCAAGACGAATTGTTCTCAATAAAACGAAGCCCTGAAACGAACAAACATGTCACTGTCAAAGAACGAGGACTAAGAGAGGTGTAATGTTGATCCAATGCTGGCATGTACTCTCTCCGTTCCAAATTAAATATGTTAAAATATATTAGCATCTATCAAATAAATAAACCTGCAAGATATATATATATATATTTATTTCATCAAGTAAATATTAGTATTTTTTCAAATAATTTTATTAAAATTGATTAAACAAGTTTGAATTATAGTTTGAAATGCGGGGAATATGCATTTTACCTTTCCTGATGTGGTCATCGCCGATGTTCCATGTCTTGAGCGCCAGGACGCACGCCAGCGTGGAGACGGCGTCCTTGCCGAGCCGCGGAAGGCGGCCAAGGTGCCTGCCGATGCCCCATGAGCCGTCGTCGTGCTGGTTCCGCATGATCCACTCGAGATACCGTGGGAAGCGCGGCGCGGCAGGAGCCCCCGTGCTGGCACCACGGCGACCCAAGCCGTGTGGTACGAGCTGGACGACGGCAGCTGCTTGGCGCCGGCGCGAAGCCGCTCCCTGATTCTCACTAAAAGAACATTCGTTACTTCGTTTTTTTTCCAGAGATGAGGGCACCGTAGCATCCAACCCGCCTCAAAAAAGCATTTTTAAAGGCAGGTTATGCTATCATTTGTCCCTGCAAATGGGTATCATTTTTAAGGACGAGATATAAAACTTTGTAGCTTATAACTTTTCATTTAAGATTATTTAATGGTCCAAAAAATTATTATGAACCTACATATGGCTATAACTATACAGTATCTCGTACAACAAGTTATATTTTGAGATTTCAACAATCTTAACCTTTATATACACTGAAATATACTTGGTATATTTTTTATCTATAGTTCACAATAATCATAGTATAGAAATTTTACTTTTTTGATTTGTTTTGCTATATGGAAGTATTTAAATGAATTTTCAGAATAAAATTGAAAAAAAATAGGGGCGGGTGGCGCCATCACCCACACCTACAAATAGTCACGTAAAAAAATTCATAACTTTCATATAATCTCGGATGAAGTCAAACTTTATACCAAAATTGTATAGATTGACAAGGTCTACAATTTTGTAGTTGATAACTTTTTTTATCTAAGGTCATCTAATATCCCAAAAAATTATTATAAATTTTCTAACAGCTATGACTCTATAGTATCTCATACAGCTATATGTAAAGATTGAAATAAATTTTTAGAATAAAGTAGAAAAATATTTTTAAGGGCGGGTGGTGGCATCACCCGCCCCTCGAAATGGCGTCACCCGCCCTAAAAATTGAGCCACCCCCTCTCGGTCCCCGATCCTACATCATCGATCCGCATCCCCTCGCCCTTCACCAATGACGCGCCGCCGCAGCCTACACAACCCGTCTGCTTCCTTCTCTCTCCCTCCAATCCACTCCCTTCCTCTCTCGATCGCCTCCTCTCTCGCCGCATCGCCCATCCCTTCTCTCCCCCGCAGCCCTCCCTTCTCTTCCTCTTCCTCTTCTCCCTCCCTCGCCGCCCTTCCCCTCCTCTCCCTCCCTCGCCGGCCTTCCCTCTCTCACCTAGCGGAGTCACGGCGGCTCAAGTGGTGCTGCGACGGCGCGGATCGAGCCGCTCCTCCCTCGCCTCCATCTCCACTTCTCTCTCCCGCCACCTAGAGCCACGGTGGCACTAGGAGGGTTGTGCGGCCCGAGGGGGAAAGCAGCGCACGGGACGACCGACGCGGGCCTCCGTGGCGCGCGGAGTTGCCGGTGCAGGGGAGCTACCGGCGCGGGGGAGGAGTAGCGGCTTGGCGCAGCACGGGGAAGTAGTGGCGGCGCGGCGCGGGAGAGGGAGGCGGATGTGGCAGCGGCGGCCCGATCCGACGGCGGGAGGTGGCGGCGAGCACGTGGCCGGGTCTGGCCGCGAGCGCGCGGGCGGGTAGATCAAGCGGCAAGCGCAGGGGTGGATTCGTCGGCGAGCAAGCGCATGGCGGATTCCGACGGCAAGCGCACGAGCGGTGGCGGCGGCGATGCTTTCCGTCCCCGGCGGTATGCCCCGAGTCAGTGCAGGGGAGCAACAGCGGCTACCAGCTGCCGGTGATTTATTTTTTACTTTTTTTATTTGACCTGTAGGGTTGGGTCACGCCGCGACCCGACCCTGGATCTGAAAATGGATTTCTACGGGCGGGTGAGGGTGACCCACCCGTGAATGGTTTTCAGGGGCGTTAGCCGCCCCTACAAACAACATGTTTAACTGCGAGAAGCAGAGGCGGGTAACGTACCCGCCTCTACAAATAAATTTTTACCCGCTCCAAAAAAACTGCAGTAGTGCCTCCCTTCTTGCTCTTCCCTCGTCTGCCGCTGCCGCAAGGTGCATTCCGGCTCCAGGTAGCCTGTCGGCATGATGCGAGTTATCAGTAATTCCAATAAGGGTCTAGATAGCTTTTTCGTTGTTCATCTAACGGCCGGTGTGCCGCGCGCCGGCAAAGAAAAAAGGAAAATGCCTTCCCTAGATCTTCTGCGTGTGTGTACGTGAAGAAGTGTGCAAAAAGAGATATATGAGCGGGTGATGGACTACCAAAATTTCTGACTTCATATTTTTCTTGTATATTCTTCCTCTGAAAACAGAACTAATAGATGGTACGTCGTCGATATTGACTCACGAAAACGAAGCCCCGAGAGCTTCGCTTTAGTTGGGTATCGGTTACTCAACTCTGGGAAGAAGTCCCTATGTCTGATCTTTTTATTTAGTTGTGCTTGTGGGAAATTGTTTGCTTTCTTCTTGAAAGCATATATAGTATGTAGACAAAAAAATCTTCTCTACATGGTGAAATGCGTGGTCTGGTATTTACTGGTTGGATCATGACAATGTCGTCATGTGTGCGTGCCGTCATCTTCATGGAGGTGTCGCTTTTGAAGTAGGTTTCTCGCAATCCAAGTGTTACAATGGTGGAGTCAGTGTTTTATGCTGCGCACGTACTAGCTGTGTAGAGGTTGAGAGTGATCATTATGTACAGAGTTAATTGGACTTATACCATTACAATTATCGCAGTTCGGAGATATATTATTACTATTCACGATATTTACAGAAATATACCACTAGTTACTCTTTCAATATATTTTTTAAAATTTACAGATCAAAATACCCTCCATCTTCTTCTTCGTCTTCCCTCTCTACACCCTTCCATGGCGTCCGGCTCCTCCTTTGCCATGCTCGTCGCCTCCTCGCTCGTCTCCTCCTTTGAATGGCAAAGTTGAACTGGTTCAGCGCGAATTCTGCTAACGTGTTGGGCGCGCGGCCATACCCCGTGCAGCGCAGCACCCCGCCGCAGCCCCCCGTGTTGCAGCTCCCGTGGCCGGCCGCATCGGCACCCCGTGCGCGGCCGGATGTGTGCCGCCGTCGTGCCGGCAGGCACGCTAATGCGCCACGTGTCGCTGCGGTTCAGCCGGCGAGGCAACCGAGCCGGTCCGCGGACGCGCGGGTCTGGACCGAAGCGCCGCCCCCGCGGCCGGACAGGCGGCAGCCGCGGGGCCAGGCTGGACCGGGGCGCGCGCGGGACTAGGCTGGAGCACGGGCGGCAGACATGACGGCAGCGATGGAGAGAGAAGAGGGGGAGAAACAGACAGGATATGATATGGGAGGAAGGAGATGATTATATTTTGGTCCAATTTTTTTATAAACACGCTAAAAAGGTACGCAGTGGTATATCTCCAAGAATTATAAAATTATGATGACATGTTCACAATATCGCGAATAGTGATGGTATATTTCTGAAGTACGATAATTGTAATGGTATAAATCCAGTTAATATATATCACCTTGATTTTAATTTTCTGAGATCAATAAAGCTTTAATTTTCTTATAAAAAATGTCTATCTATACCTACAGTGCTTGAAATGTTACAGTAGCCACTTGTGTCGTTTGGCTAGCTAGTCGTCGCTGTCAACGATGGGCTGTATATATCTACTCGTACAGGAAACAACACGTTTGTCGTCGATCTCACAAATACTCTCCTGTTCATACACGTACTGCATACTGGCTTCGCACATGGGATCGGACAGTCATTGGTAGGAAAAATAATTTGTAGGACACTAAAAGAGTGGTGTCTTTGTCTCTAAGACATGTCACATTCGATTTTGGTTTAGGACATTGCAAAATTTTGGTTCTATCTCCAGGGACACTAGAGAGGAGGGGGGAAGATCAACAATTAATCATGCCCCCAGCTTCACACCACCTGAATTTTTTTCACCATGTATAGATTATTATATATAAGCCATCCTAAAGTTTTGTAGAACGATGTATTATATTGCTATATTCATTATCTGTATTTTTGCTTATTTTTAACATAAACTTTGTAACATGCATGAAGCCTGGGGCATAATGGTCTTCCCCTCTTTATTTCCTATAGTGTCATGTAGACAAACGACCCACAAATTTGCAGTGTCCTACAACAAAAACTGAACATATATGGCGATGTTCGAGGTATAAAGCCACAGTCTTTTCAGTTTCCTACTACACTTGAACCCTTTTTTTCTTTGTCGCAAATACCAGAGACAAACTCTTAAATCCAGATATACCGTCGATGGCATCTAGCAGTTCCAGAATCTGGTGCTCACAATCCAGCAGCTAGAACCCAATAACGACAAAGATCAATGGCATTATAGCTGGGGCAACTCGAACTTCTCAGCATCAAAGGCTTACAAACAAAAATCATGGGTCATCGGGCAGTTCACCCAATCTTCCAGTGGTTTTGGTGTCAAATGAAGCACAAAGTCTTCTTTTGGCTGCTGATTAGAGATAGATTAAGTACATGTGACCTCCGCAGCAGACTAAATATGGAGCTAGACACCAACACATAGGACCTGTGCATTCTCCAAAAACTAGAAACAGTCACACACTTCTTCCTATGCTGCAACTTTGCCAAAGCCTGTTGGGCCTCTATTGGAGCTGCAGTGATCACAGCAAGGCCAATGCTAAGTATTTTCAGGCAGATCAAGGAAAAACTACAGGTGCCTTTCTTTATGGAGATCATCATCCTCATGTCCTGGAGCATTTGGACGGCCAGAAACGACTGAATCTTTGGATACTGATCCCTCGGTGGAGAATTCAAGAGAAACTTTGTTAACGAAATGTCTCTCCTCTCTCACAGGACCAAACCAGTCTTAGTTCTCGCTTTAGAGTCTTGGCTCCAATCTCTATAACCTTTTCTTTCTTTCTTAGCTAGTTAGTTTTCTTTGGCTTCTTTGTACATAAACTTCTGTTCTTTTTTTTTTAATAAAATCGCAGTAGGGGTGCGCCCCTCCTGTTCCATTCAAAAAAAATATACCGTCGATATGGCCGTGAAATAGACATGCACATGTCAGGTATCTTCTTTTGTCGGCAAGTAAAGAAATGATCCTTCTTAAAAACAACATACCTATCAAACAAGATGTTTGGATAAAATACAAACTATGCATGGTTTTGTAAAATTATAATATGTCAAATACGTACAATGAAACCGTACCCTACCTTCTAAAGTCGCTAAATTCAGGTAATTTTGTGTTGAGATATTGAAATGTTTGATTATTGACCTGTTCAAAATCGATCTCTACTCTAGATGGGGGCGGAAACTGGTTTTTCGAGATTCAAAGGTGATATTTTTCAACTCCTACGGGCTCGTCGCTGAATGAACCTTGCTAGCATTTGTTGGTGGCGCATCCATTTGAGTGTTGGTAATCTATTTTTCATTTGTTGGTGGCGCATCCATAACTTTATATATACTTCTAAACTTTCTTCTTAATGCAATTATAGGTAGCACTTCTGCAATTACAAAATTTTATGCCTTTGAATCTATGATTTTTTAGCCCAAAGTTTTCATTTCCTTTGGAAATTCAAGGGCTTGAGTTCAGAATTTGGGTTCACGCGTAAATTTAAGTAACCACAACTTGCTTTTTGTACTACTATATCACAACTCAAAAGCTGATGGATGTTGCTGGACATGGCACCAACTTGCATGAACGAATTCCCGTTGCCGCTATGTATTATGATAAGAGAAAAGTCCGGTTTATACTCTCGAACCGTCACAAAAGTTAAATTTTCAACCTTCACTACAAAATAGGATAACATAGGCCATCCAATTATCAAAACTATGCAAATTTGGTCCTTTGGGTGGTTTCAAAGGTGGATTTTCATTTTATGAAAATTTAAAATATACAATTTTAAACTAAAAAATTCATAAGTAATTTGTTTTAAATAAAAAATATGAAATGGGTATCAAAACTTTTCTAAAAATGTAACCTATCTATTGACACTCTATTTGTTAGTTATTTGGATCCAATTTTTTTATGTTCATAGTATTTGGTTGCTTATAGTTATGCCTATTATTTTTGAATAAATAAGTTTCAAATAGAGCAATAATAGATAGGTTATATTTTTAGAAAAATTTTGATACTAGTTTCATATTTTTCTGATTTAAAATAGATTATTTTTTATTTTTTAGATCTAATTAGAATTTTTTTTAAAAAAATAAAAACTACCTTTGAAACTACACAAAGAGCCAAATTTGCGCAGGATAGTTGGATGGCCTATGTTACCTGGTTTTGTAGTTGAATAATAATGCATCTACAAGATCTAACAAAACTATGAGATCATGAAGTGGTGTACAATATGTATATGCAATCGTGAGAAAGATGTTTATTACTAATTGCTTGCAGTTTACACCGGAAGACGAATTTACTGTGTGATCTGAGTTTGAAAAATTGAAAACAAAAAAACACCTCCGGTCCTGGACGTTGCTGATTGCGTGCAAGTGTGGCGGTGTGGGATGGATCGTGATCGTTAATTACCGCCGCGACGTGGAGTCTGCGAGGTCGCCGGCGCCGCCACTGCTCCCGCTCCGCCCCCGGCCGGAGCAGTGACGACGTGAAGCCCGGCGCCGTAGCGGCCAAGTGATGAGGCACCTCGCTCGATGATCTGTTTGCCGGTTGCAAGGCAAGTTCGCAACTCTTTCTCTCTCTGACGCTAGCTCTAGTATACTACGATTGAGATGAGAGAGTAGTGAGCTAGTGCCGAGTACGTACACACTGGACTTGCCGTCCAATTTATACTAATATATACTTAGGGTCCCTTTGGTTCCGATTCGGACGACCGATTCGCGTCACATAATCTACTATCGTAACTAAAGGGGTTGGACGGGCACAGCGATTCCGGAGAATCGACCGATTCCCCTAGTTCACTCCGAAATCAGCTGGCATCCCAGATTTCCACCGATTCTACCCGTTATTTACCCACTGCCATCGGTTATGAGCGTACCGCTTCGTTCTTCGTTCTTTTCTCCTTCCTCCCGAGACTCCCCCGACTCGTGCTCTCTCGTCTCCAACGCGACTGGGGTAGGGGCGCCGCCACCCTCCCCTACTCCGGCGGCTAGAGTTCCTACCCATCTCTGGCGGCTGGAGTTCTTGCCCATCGCGGCGCCCTCTCCGGCCTCCCGAGGCGGCATTTGCGTGGATCTAGTGGTGGCGACCACCATCGATGCGCGGCTCCGTCGGCGGCGACCACCACCGAGGCGACGTTCGTCGAGGTCATCCTTCCCGGCTACGATTCGATGAGGCGGCGGGTTCTTCGATTTCACGGCATCCTGGGGAGCGAGATAGAGGGGAGAAGGGGTCCAGAGAGCGAACACAAGGTCGGGGCGACGTGCTCACCGAACTCGAAGCGGCGGCAGACGTCGGCGACAGGGAAGACGGCTTCCCGAGCTCCAAACGGCGGCAGCTTGGTGTACGGAGGTCCCCCACGACCTGCACCCGCTTCGCCGGTCACCAATTTGACAAAGGGAAGCTCGGTGACGGTGAATTTCAAAAGGGGGCGGTGTTTACCTCGATGCGGGTCCGGTTCTCTGCACGCCTGTTGGAGCTCCTCCTCCTCCTCCCCCTGCCGCCGCCGACAACGCCGACTACCTTGCCACGCTCCCGAACCCGCACCTCGTCGCCGAGCTCGCCGCCTTCGCGGCCGTCGCGGATGCCGTACGGAGCACCCCGCCCACGTCTGCCGCCGCGCGCTGACCTTCCTTCGCTGCGCGCCTCCCCTGCCTCCTCCAACACACACACACAGAGAGAGAGAGAGAGAGATGGAGAGATGCTGGGGGATAAGCTCGCCGGCCCTCCGACGGGAGAAGGTCGCCGGCCCTCCGAGTACGGGAAGGGAATAGAAAAGGAAAGGGGAAAAAAGAGAAAAAGAGAGAAGGAAAAAAAATATAAGAAAGAAGAAAGGAAAATTGATGTCTATTTATTTGTTATATATAATTTTTAGAATAAAATACAAAAAGATGATAATTATAAAATTGAATACATTAGTATATATATTAAATATTGATAAATTTGAAAAATTCCTCTCTAAAAATGGTCATCTACAGGTCCATGTGATTAATTAGAATATAAACGTTCTTACATGGCCTCAGGGGCATAACAGACATTTTTTACAGAAATCCACAGTTGGCAGTTGATTCAGCTAAACAGGTTTCAGCTTTCCGACAGCTGATTCCACACAACAGCTTTCCCACAGCTATTCTAGAAATTAGATTTTCAGAAATCCACAGCTGAACCAAACACAGCCTTAGATGCATACCTGATCTGGTAAGAACTAAAAGATGAAAGCCACTTGCTAATTTCTGCCAATGCAACCCACACACGGCACTGGACGTGTGTGATGTGGGTAAATGCAGGTGCAGATAATGCTGCTGCATTTTATCTAGACGACAGCAACCACGCATGGACTTTTCCCGCTACCTGCAGGTTGCACCTCCGCAGTGGCCTGCGTTGGTTCCGTGAGGAAGAAGACGACGACGGCACAGACGTGCAAGCTAGGAAAGTTACCGTAGTTAGCAGCCGGAGGCCAGAGCGCGAGTTGCTGATGAAGATAAGCAAGCAGCAGACGACGACGCGCGTACGGTTCTGCCTCCATCGACGACGTAGGATCAGGTACGTGTACCGTGCAGCGAATCAGTGGCGGAGCGTGAAAGGAAACAGCTTTTACAGCTTCCGTTAGCTGAGTTAAGTTCTACATCTCTAGATCTAATGAAGAAGAGATGTATGTGAGATATGCATGCATTCATGCAAAATTAGCAGACGTGCAACAGATACGTGCTGAACTCTTTACCAGTTTCTTATTGGCAAGGAGGGCCGGAGCCCAGTATGACCCTAACTAGACTCCGCCACTACAGCGAATGCTTACTTGCTCTGATAGTAATAGAGATAGAACACACCTGTGACATGGTGTTTCCTGGAAAATGGTATGTAGTAGTTGCCAACTTGCCGTTGCCAATGCCCATCAATCCAATCCAACGGATCGGAGGTAGTGAAATAAGCTTCCCAACGATATATATCATATATGAAATCTTTTCCAAATAATGGTGCCGCATCGTCTGATAAAATCTTTGTTGCATGCTCATCAAGGTCAACACATACATGTATAGATGTCCAAACGGACGGTCCAGCCCGGCCTGGCATGGGCCCGGCTAGGCCCGACCAACTTTGTGCCGGGCCAAACTCGGCACTGCACCCCCACCGTGCTGGGCCGTGCCAGCCCACGAGCTGCACCAACAGCCCAGGCAATAGGCCTATTTCATGCTGGGCCAGCCCGTGAAGCACATGCACATTGCGCGTGCTGCGCTGGCCCACAGCCCACGAGGGAGGGAGGCGACGGTAAGGTGGGGTCATGGGGTGCGATGGGAGGCTCGGAGCCTGGGAGCCGCATCGGCGGCAGAGGAGAGTAGGGGAAGCCGCGCCGGTGACGGAGAAGAGGAGGGGGAGCGACGGAGAAGAGGAGGGGGAGCGACGCCGGCAGTGGATGAGAGGAGAGGGGGAGCCGCGCTGGTGGTGGAGTAGAGAAGAAGGGGAGTGGCGCCGGCAGCGGAGGGGAGGAGGTGGGAGCGATGCCGGCAGTGGAGGAGAGGAGAGGGGGAGCCGTGCCGGCGGTGGAGTAGAGGAGAGGGGGAGCGGCGTGGCGGCGGAGGGGAGGAGCTCCGAGCGTGAGAAGGGTGGCGGCAGCGCGCGTGAGGGAGAGGCGGGCGACTGGATCTCGGAGACGGAGAGGGAGAGGGTGAGAGTGAGAGGCATGTGGCGGCTGGGGAAGGAGGATCGAGGAGTCTCACTGCTAGAGTTTTTTCTTCATTCATGTTATATGGGGCGGAAGGTAACGGATCCTTAATGGGCCGGCTCTTTTAACTGTGCCGAGCTCGTGCCGCCCAGCGTGCTGGGGTGGCGGCCCACGCTCGGGCATGGCCAGTGGACCGGGCCAGCACGGGTACGATGGCCACCGTGCCAGGCCGTGCTTGGGCCGGATAAAAAAATGTGCCTTGGATCGGGCTGTTGGGCCGCGGGCCACCTGGACATCTATTCATACATGTAGCCAATATGCCTTCCAACGTCTTCCGACAGAATTCAGTACTAGAAAGCTAACTTTTTCATCCAATAGAAATTTTGGACCTAGTATTAAGCGAGCTTTAGTACCAGGTGTAGTACCTGGTACCGTGCCCAAGAAGAAATTTAGAGCTCACTTTTATTACTTCCTAGGTTCCGTAGACATCGCAAACCACCAAAGAGTTTACAAAAGCTAGGAGGGGATCAAACCAACTAGTTCATCATCCAGGCCCCAACTTGAACTAGTACATGTCGCACCTGTATATGAGCGAGAGGAGAAAGTAAAACTCCAAAACCCACAAAGCTGCAGTACATTTCAAGCCTGGCGCCTCTGAACAGACAACACTCGGCGCTGGTGCCAATGGGGGGCGGTACCGCCCCCCTGTCGGCCCAGCTCAGGCGAGAGCGAGGCGAGAGGTAGAGAGAAGGCGGTAGCAGTCCCGCCGGGCGGGAGCGGGCGCGGGAGAGGGCGCTATCGTCCCGCTCTCGCCCGCGTTGGCAGGCGCGCCAGGGCGGTAGGCGGGCGGTAGCGAGGCGGTGCGCTGGCGTCGGCGTGCGCGGGCGAGAGGACGTGACGTGGTGCGTTTTGATTGGTCCACGTGGACTATCCGTTGAACTAGCCGTTATTTGACTGTTTGAACTCTAAAAAATTCGAAAAAAATTACAAAAAATTTCAAATTTCATCTCCAACCCCCTATAAATACCCCACCACCCGGTTTTCACTCTTCCCACACCCCATTTGAGCTCATTTCTCTCCTCTACAATCCGAAATCTCTTCCACCATGACCGGTTGGTCTCCAAATTTCCATACCTTCACCGATCTCTTACAGTCCGACGGGTCACAATCATCTCCCCAAGATGACCCTTCTCCGATGCATCGCCGTTCCGATGTCAATTCTTCGCCGCAACCCCGGGGTACGAGAACGACCCGAAAGTGACAACAGCATTCAAGCGCCATCATTGGTGGAGAGCTGTTCGCCACGAACCCAAGTGGGCAGCGAAACATGATCCTGGCAGCGGATCCGATGTGAGTAGCAAGAGAACCCGCCTCAGAATTTTGGGTGAGTACAGCTCCGACGGAACAGAAGACACCGAGCAGGACAGTGAGACTCGTCCAATACGCCGTGATAGGGCCAAGGCGGCTAAGCGGAAGGAGAAGGCTAAGGGGAAGGAGAAGGGGAAGGGGAAGGAATCCTAATCAAGTAGTGCGGTAGAAAGTAAAGCATTTGCAATGAAGAATATGTGGAGTGGCTTAGTGAAGGCTAAACTATTCAAGCAATGGAACATAATGAAGTTCCGATCAACCGCGGATATGGATGAAGCAGAAAAACGTACTCATTTCAAGACCATCAAGATGGTGGAAAAAGAGCTTGGACTAGATGAGGATTCGGAGGAGGATTAGAATTTTCTTTTAATTATTATGTATTTTTGCTATTTTTAATTGCGATGTAATTTCCTTTTCTAATTATGATGTAATCGGTATTTCTTTTAGTTGAATAAAATTAGTTTATTGAATTATTTTGCGTACGCGAACAAAAGAGAGTGAAATAATTAAATGTGGAAAAGAAAAGCTGACGTGGAGGAGAGAGAAGTGAGAGCTGGTACTATAGCCTCTGCATTGGAGGGGTGAGGTAAGAGTGGGTGAGAGTGAGGGTGAGAGCTGACGTGGCGGGGAGATATCTCCCCCCACCACTGGACTCAACCTAAGTCTCTAACCAAGTCACCCGCCGCGTTGTGTGTGGACCCGGTGTGAAGCTAGAGCAAATTAGAGAGGATGCACTTGCTTGGTGCACTTGTGGGTGCATGAGCTTGAGGTATGGAGATGCATTAATGCTGAAAAATTGATTCAAATCACTGGTTTTCTATTTTCTCGTGGATGCATCTGCATCCCCTAGCCACCATATACCTTCGCCGGCATCCCCAAACCAGAGTTTATTACTCCCTTCTTCTAGAAATGTAGATATATTTTAACCAGGTAAAATCTTTCACAATATATTTTGATCCATGATTTCTCTTATAATATGATGTACGTATATAGTTAAAGACTTAATATATGTAATCTTAAAATCACTTTGAATACAGAAAATACATTGATACGAAATTTATACACTAAATGTAGATATAGTTTAACTAATTGTTGATCAAAGTTTGCAAAAATTGATTTTCTGCCGTCAAAATACGTCTAACATTTGTAGGCGAAGGGAGTATATCCAACTGTTACATGGGCTCAGCCCCTTCATTGCGAGCAAGCACGATCCACGTCAGACCAGTAGTAGGCGGGCTGGGCCTTTCTGGTCCTGGCACTGATGCGCGGCCCAAACACGGGCTGAATCAACGGGCGCCGAACTCTGAAACTCAACGGCATTCTCTTCAGAAGCAGCTTCTGCCTGAATGCTGACCTATGAGTGGCTCTAGCTCCGATCGCACACCATGACCAACTCCTTGGCGAGCGCCCTGAGTCACCGCACCAGACAGACATCGTCCTCCTCGATCGGGGCTTGGAGCCAATGCTCCGGCGTTCCCCTTCTCGCTCCCCTTCTCTGCGGCCGACGCCGGGCTGACATGAATTGAAGGTGGATCGCAGGATCGGCATCGGCTAGGGCTCGCTGCTGCACGCGCGGGTCTTCTGCGGGGTTGGCGGCTCATCCTCCGCCCCCAGCGCCGTGCGCTTCGTCGCTTTCCGCCGCGGCGGTGGCTCCTCCTCCTTCCGAGTCTCCGGCGAAGATGGGGACGCGCCACCGGGGTCGGCCTGGCCTTCACGGATTGGACAAATGCACAATGTATGTGCTAGCCGTATACCGCCTTAGAGGCTAATGGGAAGATTGTCGTTCATATCGACGTCCGCAACGGCGGCTTCTTGTTTGTTGGAAGGGCCTCACGATGAATGACAAGCTGGCGTCGCGCGCCCTCCATGTCGCTCCTCGCCGGTGCGGTGGTGCCCCTGCGCCGCCTCTGTTGCGCGTGGAGGCGCAGGCACCGCGCCATCCTCAGGATCGCGCTGCGGGGAATCCGCGTCGAGGGGTCGGGCGGCGCTCTTGCCGTCCTGCTCACGAATTTTTTTAAAAAAAGGGATTAAAAAAATTGGAAAAAGGGGGGCCGTGAAGCATCCCCCATCAGGGAAGGCTTAAAAGTGTTGCTTTATCAGTCCCAGGAGGCTGATAATACTTTTATTACATCAGATGGTACATCACCGTACAACTCTACGCGGTAATGGGCAGTGAAGCGCCACTATCGTGAGAATTACAACTAAAACCCACACTACTACACTAGCTACGAAAAGAGGATCATCAGAGTCTTGCGCCATGCGGAATTCCAACGGTGGCCTTAACCACAGGCGAGACTGGGTGCAGGACGAAACCCTACTCGATGTCTTCGGGAACGTAGTCTGGGTCTTCCACTGTAAAAGTAAGAATGGGGTGAGTACAAACGTACTCAGCAAGTCCAATCACACCCACGGAGGGGGTATAACAGAAATCAATGCACAGGACAATCCAAGGATAAGGTTATGGTTCATTTGCGGAAAACTCGGTTGTATGCAAAGGTTTGTTTTAAAATATTTTCAGAACAAGTTTTCTAGTACCAAGGAGCACACGATGTCAATCCACATAGGATCCAAGTTTTAAATTGCTACTGGACTCCCCGTCCGCCGTAGCATACGGCGCCACTGTCGGACACTTTCCCAAACAACTCACACCAACCCAACCATTCCCGGAGAGAAACACTAGTTATGTGACCACACCATAACTTGCCCAATACCGTGGGCACGGCTATTCGAATAGATTTTAACTCTGCAGAGGTGTGCAACTTTACCCACAGGTGGGGTACCACAACACGATCACCGTAGTGTCTGTGCAGATCCCAACTAAGCCATTACCCACCTTAGCTAGACCTGACTAACCACCACGGGATCCATCAAGGGGTCATTCGACCTATCTCCGAGGTTTAACCGGGGCATAAGTCACACAGAGCTTATCCCTTCTCCTTGATCACCCGTTGCTCTCAGCTCTCCTGATGGCTATCAGGTTAACTAGTGGGATTTATGCTAAGCCGTTGCCCATACAACGGTCAAGTGGTTTGCACGACAGGAAGCTAGGTGAGACGACACATCAACTCGGTCCTTAGGGGTGATAGGATGGATATCTCCCTTTCTCGCTCAACCACACAGGTACGAGCACACCAACGGCAATTCACACAGAAATGCCATCCATCCCGCTTGACTCGTCTTTTAAAACCACATTCTATCCCTTCTCACACACACACACACTTTCTTTATAAAACCAGTTGGTCAAGGTATGATTATCACAAACAAGGGTGGCTATCCTACCATGTTTTCAGCAAGCAAAACCATGCAATTTTTATAAAACAGGCCACTGGGTTGAGTTTATAAAAACTAGGACAGAAACATGCATCAAAGGGCGGGATTGAACTTACCATCATCAAACCCTTGCGGGAGGTCCTGATCGAAGCACTGCCCTTCGGGCTCGGGGTCGCAGAACTGGTCCTCATTCGCTTGGTCACAGTCAGGACCTTCCTCGTTCACTCCGTGTTCTAAGGCGCAAACAAACAGACACACAATCAAACGAAAGAACTAAAATCTTTCATCGTTGAGCTTGAATCGGAAATAATTTAGTTACGGAGTTAGGGGTAATATTTTTGGGTGGTTTCTTAATGGCATGGCTAGAACTATACTAGAATGGGTGTGGTAAAGTTTCGGGTCGATCGGAGACCGTTTGGTGCATAAAATGACGAGTTAAAGAGGGGTTTAGGGGTTAAACAGGGGTCCAGGGGCTTGTTCGCAATTATCCGGAAGGAGTACGGACCTATTTGCGAATACTAGAAATACTCAGGGCATGCTAAAGGGTGTCGGTCATATTTAGGTTTATGTAATGGTGGGGTTTGGTTTGAAATGCTAGAAAGAGCAGGGTCTCTTTAGCAAAAAGGAGTAATTAAGGGAGGGGGTTCTTTTTGGGGAAATACAGGGAAAAAGGGGGGGCTATGGGCAAAATGCCCCTCCTTCCTCCTCTCCCGTTGACAGGAAACAGGGGAGGGGAAACAGGGGCGGCGGCGGCGAGCACGCCGGCCGGCCAGGGCCAAAGGGCGGCTCGGGGTAGGGGGATGAGGGAGAGGGGGGCACGGGGATCCCATCCCCGGCCTCACCTTGGGCCGAGGTGGAGCGAGGGGGCCGGGCGACGGCGGGCAGCGGGCGGCGGCCGAGCGGTGCGCGGCGGCGGTGCAACGAGCTTGGGGAAGAGGCCGTGTGCGGGTGCCGAGCTCGGGGGCGGGGTGAGGGTCCTTTTATAGACGACCAAAGGCGGTGGGGCGGTGGTGGCCGGTGGGGAGGCTGGCGAGCGGCGCGGGGCGCCTTAATGGCGTCTGCGTTATGGCGTCCGTGTCGTCGAGCGGCGGCGCGGGCGGCGAGGCCGGAGCGACGTGACGGCTCGGCACGCGTGCGGGCACGTGGGGCGGGCGTTGTGCGGCACAGGGCGGGGAAGCGGCAGGGGAACAGCGGCGGGCGGCGCGGCTAGCGACGGGCGGCGCGGCGTCGCGGCATGGCGTGCGCGTGCAAGCGTCGGGCGGCACGGCGGTTGGCGCGGCACGCGGTGCACGCGCGGGGCGCGCGCGCGTGGGCACGGGCGGCCGAGCCCAGGGGCGTGTGCGCGCGAGGGGAGGGAGATGGCCGTGGCTCAGGAGCCGGGCGGCGCTCGGGAGCAGGGGAAAAGGGGAAAAGAGAAGGGAGGAGAAGAGAGGAGGGAAAGAGAAAAAGAGAGAAAAGAAAGAGAGGGAAAAGGGAAGAAAGAAGAGAGAAGAAATGGGAGAGAGAAAAGAAAAAAAAAGAAAGGAAAAAGGAGAGAGCAAGAGGGAAAAGAAAGGGAAGGGGGGGTCGCGTCGGCGCCGATCGCGGCGGCAACCGCGGTCGGTCGGCCACGCGCGTGCGTCCTCCGCGCGCTGCGCGAGACGAAAAGAATCGCGCCGGCGCTGATCGCGGAAAAGCGGTCGCGCGTGGTCGTCGGCCGCCGAGCGGTGCGGGATAGGACAGCGGTCAAGTTCGGTGTCGTTCAGAAAGGATTAGGGCTAGGGTTTTGACGACGAACGGCTTTTAAACAAAGCACTCTAGCGCGTGATTTAATTTGGTGGATTCTCAGGGCGTCACAGGCCGGTTGGGAAAAATTAGAAAAATGGGTACCTCCCGCCCGTTGATCGGGCGGGAGACGTGGGGCCGGGGACCTCCCGCCCATCCAGCGGGCGGGAGGTTCCCCGAGGGCCTGTTCGCAAATAAGAAAGTTATCTTATTCGTGAAGAGATCCCTGTGGGGGCATCCCGTCCATCCAACGGGCGGGAGGTGGTGCCGAGGGGCATGCCGCCCGTTGGTCGGGCGGGAGGTCCCCCCCAGCTATATAAGCCCCCACCTGCCCCTAAATTTCCATTTTATTCAGCAAAAACCAGAAAAAAAAAGAAAGAGAGGAGAGGAAGAGAGAAGAGGAAGCGGCGAAGCCCTGTTCAGACGTCGATTTGGAGGTATATTCTCATTCTAACCGTATAATTTCTTGAAAATAACTATAATTTAGGAAATATTTCTTAGAGTAGTTATGTTTTGAATAGTTTTTAGTATTTTCAATTGTTTTTAGTATAATTTATATTCTGAATAGTTTAGAATCTGAAAAATATAATCTGGGAATCGCTGAAACTTAGGGTCGTTGTGTATTAATATGTAGTATAATTAGTTTATTAATGATTGACAGATATGTCTTCCGAGAAGGGTATTTTCAGTATATATTACGGAGAAGGAAATGTGATTTATGGGCCGAATGGGGTAGATTTAAGTGAATTCAACTGTGCGGTCAGAGGAATTACTAGACCGCACAAGAGGACATTTAAATCCCTATGCAACTGGTTAATGAGGGGATTAAGGATTAATCAGGAGACACACACTGTGAGTGTTCAGTGCGTCATAAATCGTACCACTCACGCTTTGATCTGGGAGCTGATGCCACTTGCAAGCAACGAGGACTGGTTAACTTATCTGCAAAATGCAAGTCATTGGCAATGGCCACTGATACTTCTTGTCAGTGTGCACCAGAATCCTTTAATAAACATTGAAGCTGCTCCGGGGGATGAAAATATTGATGAAGAATTTGAGGAGGCAAACATTGAGGCAGGTGGCACCGCAGCACCTCAATGCGTGGCTGATGAGGGCGAGAACATACCCTTTATTGTTGAACAGCTGCAAGACGAAGAACGTGAATTGGATGAAGCAACGAATGCCGATTCGTCTGATGATAATGATGATGTGCCTGAAGAATGGGTAAACAGCGACTTCAGTTATCTTGTCGTACATTTGAGCCAAAGTCTATTATGAGGCATATTCAGAAAAAGTACAAATATACCATCTCGTACAGCGAGCCGTGAAGTGCAAAACAGAAGGTGTTGGAGATGAGGTTTGGTACGTTCGAGGCTGCATATGATAATATTTCTCGATTGCTGGCCATCCTATGTCAGAGAAATCCAGAAATCTATTATAACCTGAAAAGGATAGACAGAGGAGAAGGTCCGCCCTACATATTGCAGCGGGTCTTTTTCAGCTTGGGTCCATACATTAACGCATTCCAACACTGCCGACCTCTCCTGTGCATCGATGGGACCTTTCTCATAGGAAAGTATAGATTGAAAATGCTGACAGCTATTGGAGTGGATGGAAACAATCAATTGCTTCCTGTTGCTTTTGCTTTTGTTGAGAGTGAGAACACAGATAATTGGTACTGGTTTCTGGAATGGGTTAAGCTTGCAGTCGTTCAGGATAGGAAAGATGTCTACCTGATTCATAATCGTCACGCCGGCATACTGAGGGCAATACTAGATTTGCAGGAGGGGTGTGTGGACACCGGAGAGCCGCCCAAGTGGCGTGATGTTCGCAGTAGGTGGTGCATGAGACACATCGGTGCAAATTTTTTCAGGCAATTCAAGAACAAGCACCTTATGGATATGTTCAAGGGACTATGCAAGGAAACAAATCAGCAAAAATTTAACAAGCAGTGGCAGAAACTTGATGAACTGACCGGGAAGAAAAGAAGCGAGGACGCAGCAAAAACCAGAACTGCACAGGATGAAGCAGAGGCTTTGTGTTCTCTGCCAACAGATACTACACGTACTCGCAGAAGGTCTGGGTCGGCGGTGAAAACCTTTTCTGAATGGATTGAGAATGAACCGAAGGAGAAGTGGGCGTTACTTTACGATACCGATGGTGCAAGGTACGGCATAATGACCACCAACTTCGCTGAGATTTACAATTGGGTGCTGCGAGGTGTTCGTGGGCTTCCACTGGTTGCAATTGTGGAATTCATCGTCCGCGGGTGTACCGATTACTTTAGGGATCCGTTCACTAAAAATCAGGCATTCATGCAAGATCCTAATAGATATTTTGAAAAAATGATGATAAAATATATGACTAAGAAGGCAGCTAGCGCCCAGCTACACCACGTACGGCAATGGGGTACACAGGAGCGCAAGTTTGAGGTAGCTCCCAAAGACAGAGCACGACGTGGCATGAGACGTCAAACTCCTGTAAAGGAGTGCATTCTCAAATTTGATGGAATTTGTTGTTGCTCATGCATGAGGCCAAAGTTGCTGCATATACCTTGTTCTCATGTAATGGCTGCTTGTGTGGATATTCGACATCCTGTCGATATATATGTTTCCCATTACTTCAGAAAGGAGACAATTGCCAGCACCTGGCAATATGAGATCTACGGATTCCGTATGGTTGGATCGTTCACTGAGACAGCGAATCCTGTGATATATATTCCAGACCTAAGATCAGCTCGGGTTAAGAGAGGGTGTCGTCAGACACGGTGTATTCGTAATGATATGGATGAGTCAGAGCTCCGTCCGAGGATACAGCGCTGCAGTGCATGTAATCAGAGTGGATATATGTATAAACGTTGTCCAAACAATGATGCTGGCCCCAGTTCTGCTGAAGCTGGCCCTACAGGTGATGCTACAGATGGAAGACCTTCGGTTGCATCAAGGAGTGGGAGACGTCGCCGATCGAGTGCTACTACGTCATCAGGCATCGTTTAGTTGTAATTTTATTTGAACGTTGTTTGCTCATGTGTAATATTTGCCGCGTTAAATTTGTATCAGACCTGGATGTGTATTTGTAATTTTAGTAGACCATTCGTAATATTTGCCGCATTGACTTTTAACAGATCATTATGTGTGTTTGTAATTATAACTGTGACTTGGCATTTGTACATTTAAACTTGTTTGTTATCGTACTATTTTATTTTTAATGGCTTCATGTATCGTACTATCGTAATATTTGGATTCTACGTTGCAAAACGTTATCGCTTAACGATCTTCATACGAGCTTTAGATACCGTAATCTTCTTCGTAAAATTGAACTAAATTTTTTAGTGTATACAAAAGAGTATGGCGAATAAATCTTGTATTTGAAAAAAATTTAAATTTTAAATAGTTTGTAAAACACAAATTTCAACAAAAAATAAAAAAATAAGCAGGGGCACCTCCCGCCCACTGGCCGGGCGGGATGCCTGTCTCAGGGCCTCTTCGTTTCTTATTCGCGAAGAGGCCCTCGGGAGGGGCATGGAAATAGTTTTCGAACCTCCTGCCCGCTGGATGGGCGGGAGGTCCCCGGCCCCACGCCTCCCGCCCGATCAGCGGGGGGAGGTACCTATTTTTCAAAATATTCCCAACCGGCATCCCTTTTCCGAATTTTATTTTTTTGAACCCTTTTTTTAAAAAAACTCCTCAATCAATTCGTCGGAGGCCTGCCGTCTCGCCCACGGTGCTGCCCGTGAGGTCCACCAGGCCCGCAGCCCAATGGGAGTCAATGACAGCCCACCGAGAGATCTGTCCGTGCCACGCGCCGGCCGCACCGGGGAAACGGAAGCGGAAATGCTGGCTCTGCATAGTTGCATGACGCGAGAGTAGAGATAGCAATGGGTATCCGACACCCGAAACCCGGCGGATTTTTACTCTATTAGGGTACAGGTACGAGCTAATATCTATACCCGTGGGTTTCTTAATAGGTGATAATCTGTACCCAACGGGTACGCGCGCATGGGTATGGGATCGTAGCACCCGAATCCGCAAACCCGCGGGTTTTTTAAACCCGACATAATATAAAGAATGCAGATCATATACTCATTTTATTATGATCCAATAACTTTGTTTTGGAACTTTGATGTCTAATGTAGTGAACTAGTGATGTCATGCTACGGATGGTGGACAGTAACTGGATATTAATCTAGCTGTGAACTTGTGATGTCTGATGTGATCAATGGTGTTATGATTTGTGAAACACTCTATAAGTCTTATGATTGATGTTTATCATGTATTATTGTCTCAGTTTTATGTATGTGTCTATTGGCTGATACATCTGAATGTTTGAGTACTTAATAGATTGTCGGGCACGGGTAGCCCGCGGATACCCGCCACCCGCGCGGGTACGGGTTTGGGACATAATCTATACCCGGCAGCTGGTATGAATTTCTTAGCGGGTGTACAATACCAGCGAGCACGTGCCCCTTGCCATCTCTACGGGAGAGCCACAGCCACTCACTACGACAGGTAACTGAAGGAGGTTTCGCCTGCTTTCGTCTCTAGTTACTGCTAATAGTAAAAGTGGCAATACCGGCCAAATAAATCCATCCATTCCAGAGGGGACACGACAGAGGAACATTACAGTACAAGCTGACAGTGACGCAGAATAATCCGAGCAAATTTCCACACCACGAAAAAAAAGAGGCAGGCCCGAACAAGAACAACCCAACCACACAGCAGGCAAAAAGTAAGAAGGCAAGATTGCCGGAGGAGAAAACTGCCGCCCGCCATGGACAAAGCTGGAGCGCCCGCCCGTCAGGCTGTCCCTCCTCTCCATTCTCATGCCGTGGGGCGTCCGGGGCAAAGGCACCAACAAACCTGGGGCGCCGCCAGTGCGTCTTGGCGTCGAGCTCGGATGATGCCCATCCCGCTGCTGCTGCTGCCCTCTCTCTCCGTTGACAAGCCCAGGACACGATGCCTTGTCCGGCGGTCCCCCTTGCCGCATCGTTTCAGAACGTTTGCTAAGCTGGGCTGGTTTCAGTCAACGTTCTCAACCCAGGGCCAGGGGTAACGATTGGCGAGAGAGCGGGTTATTCAGGACCCGCTGGGTGGTAGCGGCTGCAGCAATCAATGTTCGGCGAATGTTCCGCCACTAGCTTTCACTGGCCCCGCTGCGGTATATATCTGTTTTTTTAACAAAAACATAATTTTATTCTGTTGGTACTTTAATTTGCGAAAAATGTGGCCGGCGGTAAAAGGAGGAAGAGAAAGGTGGAGATATTGTCCCATTTTCTCCAGGTGGGGGGGGGGGGGGTTGGCTTTGTGCTGGTGCGCAAGCGAATCAAGAACAGAGAGCATGGTTGTTCAGGCTTCAGGTCGAGCTAGTAAATCTTGCTCCTTTTTAGGTGGACGATCTTTCAGGCTTTCACCAACCAACACTAACAGAAGTAAGTGTGGCTACGCCCGCCGGCTGCTTTTCTCTAGTTGACTCGCCCGCGATCCGGCCGGGGCAGCCGGGTGCTCGATCAATAAGTTCCGAGTGAAACGTGTGCTCCTTTTACTACTGCTGCTGCGTCAATGCTAGGTCACAGCACAGATGTTATTCGTTCAGAAACGTCGGGTCACGGACAAGTAGGGGACTCCAAACGCAGCTTTCGGTAGCAGCAGTAGTGCGGCGTCGATGTCAAGCTCCGGCGATAGGGTAGACGCGCCCTGATGAGAGAGGGCCGGCAGGCAAGTGCGTAGGGAACCCAAGGAGGAGAGGAAGCTGGGAGAGAGGAGAGGATACATGCAGCTGGGGTCGCCCACATGTAAACGCAAATAGTAAGTTACTAAGCATCATTTAATTTTGAGACAGACTTCAAATAGTAAGTTATTGAGCTAACTCTTGTGAATTTCTTCTTATGAATTTCTGCTTGTGGACATCAGCCGAACAATTATAGATATAGACTTGCAGTAGTACAGCGAGTCGAGGAAGCTGAGACCGATGCCTACTTTCGCCTCCTCTATGGTCCGCCCCGCCCCTGAGTGAGATGCTTAATCCCTACTATACATTACTCCCTTATTTTTCACATGCATGGCACATCTCGTTTTATTAAAACAACTCCATTAATATTTTATTTATGCGGTGCAAAAGTAAAATAGTAAGAAATTATCTTTATTAGTACAAATCCAATGACATCAGCATTGTGTCAAAAAAATTAAATATTAATTAAGTAATTATCGTTCCAAGACTTGTCTTAACAAAACGAAACAAATTTTATAATTGCAAAAGGTTGAGCACATAATACCTTACGTAGTGCTATGTAAATTTAGATATATAAATTTTAGATATATAAATTTTACTATGTATCTAGATATATGTTCATGTCTAGATACATAATAAAAATTATATATCTAGATAAATTAAAATAAATTATGATTTGGAACAGGTTGGGAACATACCAGTGCTGTTTTTCTGTCTTTACTATTTACCATAGTACAGGGATGCGAATGAATCGTTGGCATGCACAAACCCTCTTGGCATGCAAGTTTCCCGGCACCACTGATATAAGTGCATTTGGAGGTTTCCATGGTCCAGCCACCTGCCCCCCGTATATCACACACTCCCAGCGCCACACCCTGACGAGCCAAAGACAAAAGGGTTGACGAGGACGAAGGGAAGAAGCAGGAGAGCGAGGATCCGAGGCCCGAGGGAGACAGCGGCCTGCCGGGCCGCAAACAGGAGGATGGGGGACGCCGAGCCGTGGCGCCGGCTGCGGTGGCGCGGTCTCGGCCGCCGGCACCGGCGCCGGAGGCTCCCGGTCGCCCGGCTCGGCGGCGGGCGCGGGCGGGGAATCCTGCGGCGGCTCCGCCTGCGCTGGCTGACGGCGCGGTGGCTCCGGCGCGCGGCACGCAGGCTGGCCGCGATCTACCTGGCGGCGCTCGCGGGCCCGCCCTCGCCGCGCGGCGCGGCGTCGTCGACCTGCCCGCCGTGGCTCGGCCTGGAGCCGTGCTTCGCCACGCCCTTCGTGGCCAGCACGAGGCCGTGCTGGTGACCGGTGACTGTGAGCCGCTGCCGCGGAAGGGCGGCTTCTCCAGCCTGCGCCGGCGGCGTCGCAGCTCGATCGTTGCTCGTCGGCCCTCGGTGGCGCTGCGCGCACCCGATGACTACAGCGACGGCCCTACGGAGGAGACACTAAAAGAAGACGACGTGAAGCTTTGGTGCAACAATCGGTCAGAGATGCATGCATAGAAGACTCCTTTTCTTCTTCTCTCAGTTTCTGCTTGTTCTTGTTTTTCTTGTTGTAAGCAAAGAAACGGTAATATCTAATTTCTTCATCTTAAATTTGAACTCTATCCACGGGCAATACAATAATCTGTGTAGTGTTGATCACTTGGTTGAATGTTCCTCGATCTGTTTCCTGCATCAAAATCGAATTGTTTGTCCATATCTCGATCTGAAGGCTGAAGCTCCGTCGTTCATCGCTAGGGGGAAAAAGTAACGTGCGAGAAAGAGGACAACCAGAGGACTGTCGTTAGTAATTAAAACCGAATGAACCTGAAGCGACAAGCGTCAAATCAAAAGATGTCGTGACGTCAAAAGTAATGCAGCAAACACAAAGTACAAAAAAAGAAAAAAAAATAAACCATCCATCTGTCTGCCTGTGGGGCTATGCCTACTACAATATTGTGAAACACATGAACACACACGCACAAAAAGGGGTAAGACTGTAGAGCTTCGTGAACCGTGGGTTAAAATACCTGATGAAACCAATCTATCATTGGGAACAAAAGGAATATCGCAAATCCCCAACTCCCAAGGATAAAAAAAAAACATGGTGGCTTGCTTCAATCGACAGTGCATGGCCATTTGCAGATAAGAGGCTGCTAGCTCTACTCCACAGCGTCGTCTGTCGTTAGCAGCACGCGTAGCAAGGCTGGAAAAACGCGGATCCCCTGAACCCTGAACATGCTACCCGGCACGGGTCTCAAGCAGCAGATGCGTAGCCACCAGGCATGGTTACTGCCATGGCAAGCCACCGCTCATCCCATTCCGATCCGTGGCTGGAAACTCGCGCCCACGCCTGCATGATTGACGAGGCGATTCCAAGTGTTGGCGAGCACACTTGGGGCTGCCCGTACGTACCGATCCGAGCCCTGATCTACTAGACCAGTTTGTGTGCCGGCCCATGCAGTGAGCGCTCCAAGTTCCAACCGGGTCTGCACCTCGAGGACGCAGGCTAGGGAGCGCGGCAGCGTGCGAGCGATGGCTCTGGCATCTCATCTCATCTCATCTCAATTCTGCCCAGCAAAGACTTTGGTCTCTGCACTTGCAGCTCCTGCTTTGACTCCAATCATGGAGCAAGTGGTCTTTACCGGCCGCCGGCAGGACCTATCTTTTCTGGTCTCACGGACACCATCGCGTATAAATGCCTGAATCTGCCAACTGACAGCGTTGTTTCACCAAAGCATGTATGCTTGCAGTTGCGTGATTTCGCGGCAAGCTTTGTGTTCAGTTCAGTTCAACTCACCTGGTTTCGTTTCCTCTGAAAGCAGCACATCCCTTTTTTTATCGTGAGACAGAGTGGCAAAAGGATGAACATTCCGCCATCGAAGAAGTCTCCAACAACTCGCCCTCGAAAGCAGGCCCCCGTACCTCGGCAGGCAGATGGGAACTTCCCTCTTCATTGACAGAAAATGCACAGACCGTGCAACAACACGAGTCCAGTCCACTCCCCACAGCAGCGGTGCAGACATGGTTGTAAATTGCAATGATCATGATTCACAACCATGTACTGCAAGATGGCATGATCACAGGGTTGTAATTCTTTCTACAATCGAATTGCTATTGTCAGGCGACTGAAGCTTAGCTCTTGGGTCGTCCAATGCAGAATACTAAGGCGCTATGGAATAAGGTTTTTGTTTCCATGCCAAAAAAAAAATAATTCTGCGGCTTCCGTGGGAACAACTATTTGAAACTGTTAAGGACCATGGAATATCTTCTATCCTTATATTTGCCGTAAACAGAACAACAAAGGGTCATATATAGCCATACAGGCGCTCAACAAAGATCATAATAGGGTCCAGTGGCAGAACTGCAATGTAAGATCACTTTGCATACAAGCTAAAGCGCCAACAAAATACCGGAGCTATAACCAACTCAAGTGAATTATGTAAGTTTCTATTTGGGTTACAGACTAAGAAGTGCAATTCTGAACGATGACTAAACATTGTTTCTTAAGAAAAGATGACTAATCAACCTATCATCAAGGGATAGATGTTATTTTGTGCCAAAAAGAATTAGTAACCGAGGCGAAATCAACTCAGCCTATAGCCCTTCCAGTGTACTGCTAGTTGAGAGGAATGATGAATTATGACAGATAACATCACAGGTCCACAATAAGGAGATAAGACTAAGCCATTACAATTAATGCGTCAAAGGCCATTTCTCTCAAATTGCCAATCTATCAACTAACTTCCTGTGCCGTGATTTCCTCTTTTCCGAACCATCATCAATCGATGATTAAGAAATTGCCCTGGCTAGCATGCATCCTAAGGTACACACAATGCTAGCTAGCATCATAATTCAACAACTTTTAACACCCTCGTAGATCAACCTGCTAAGCAAATAAGCGAAATACTGAAGATACACCAGTGGTAACCACACGGAGCATGGAACATTAGAAAAGGAGGGAAAATCTGGGCAGAGCAAGCAACTGGCAAAAAATGAAACAGAACAGTAATAGGAAACCTTTATATCTTTCAAGAACAAGTGTAACTGTAGAAACACTTGCCTTTCTTATTTCTGCCTCTGAAATACATGTGACCTGAGCAGAGAGTTCATCCTTTTTTTAGTATTGCTCAAAATTCCATAACAAAGTCAAACCGTGAACAATGATATATGAATCCTGTCAGTGTTATCTACTTTGCCGAAGTGATGATTGCCATTCCACCAATTAAAACAACATTCTCTCAATGGATTACATACAGAACATGGGGGACGGTCACATTAGACTTCCCAAACAAATATGTGTTTGCAAGTACCTTGAAGAACAATGTTTTCTGTGGAGGTAACAATGCTAAGAAAAACAAGATGGTGGCGCCGTGGCGGACACACCATAATGACCCTTACAACCTACTAAGGTTCACAAACGGTAATAGTTCAAACAGCTTAACAGATAAAACAGCACAGCAGTTCATACAAGCTCAACCCAAGCTATTCAACCGTCGAGTGATGATCTCATTTTGCAGGCTTTCGTAGTACTGCTGATGTGGCCCAGACATGACACTAATGTCCATAGCCATAATTCTCTCTTATTAAAACATTCTCTTCAAATCTAATTCTTTGCTCTCCACCTCAAGACTTTTTGCCTCAATTGCAGCCCTCTTTTGTTCCAGTGCAACCCCCTCCTCTGTTCTAGTGCAAGCCACTTCTGCTCTAGTGCATATGCTTGCTTAAATCTCTCATCTTTCTTGAGCTCTTTAATTGCATCCGCCTCTTTCTTGTTTGCCAACAAATTGTCTAACGCCTCTAAGAAATTCTTGGCCTCTTTTCTGGTCTGGTCTCATTGTGGGAGTAACTTCAATTGGCGAATATTGCTCGTCAGGCGCGCTAGTCAGTACGTTGCCAGCCATCAATTCATCATCCCAATTTAGTGGATTGTTTCACTCTGCCAACAAATTAATGTAATATCTGTTGCCATCCATAACTCAAATGCACAAGGGAAAATCAATCCTACAGTACGACTTTTACCACCACAGATCCAGAATACCAGAGCATAAGCTAACAAATTGACAAATGAATGGCGACAGCAAGAGGCTGCCTTTTCATCTCAAAAAAGGCGATCATAATTCAGACTTTCAGTTGTGTCCATTGGGAGGAGCATATTTACGGTTGAAGTTTAATTTTCCCTTAATTTTACTGACGAGATACTAGCTGAAACCCAACAAACTATCACATGTGACAGACCTAGCACTCTAGCAGGGAGGATGCATCCACTCATCACATACAACTGCGAAATAAACCCGCCACATTGCACAATGGTTCGGGAGAAAGGGATTACCTGCAAGACGTGTGGGAGTGTCGTGCAGCGCGCGCCAGTAGGGTGAGCGGGGCTCCGACCTTCGGATGGCCTCGGGTGTCTCGTTCCGGCGGCCGATCTGACGGCAGGGGCCGAGCCGGGCGGCGGCTGGGATACGGACGGCGGTTGGGCTGCGGGTTGGGGCGCGGGCTCGGGGTCAAGGCTCAATTTGCTCCCCAAAGAAAGTAGCCAGGACGGGCATTTGGTTTGGGAGATCGGTAAATTTTGTGATAAGTGTTTTTTGTTCATTTCGGAGATACGAATGGAGTTTGAGTTGACCGGCTGCAGTTCCACGGCTTCAAATTATAAATTCACTTCTTCTTTTTTTGAAACAAAAGGCAGGCTTTAAATTCACTTCTTTTTGACAAATTTTGAATCCAATTTTGCACGATTCGACATACAAATGTTAGTGTTGCTGGATAAATAACGATATGAACCAGGCATCGCAGTATTGTACATCAGTAGTATATATATATTCGGTTAACTAGACGTGAAATGCTACCCTGCTGGCTTTGCGTTGAAGTGTTTATTTTTGTATTGTAAATTACTTGTGACTATAACTAGTTCTTTCAAAAAAAAATGAAAAAAAGGTAGTATCAGTGTCGCACATAGGTTGACTTGCTGGAACGGTCGTGCAGCGAAATTCCATCTAGGAGACAGATCAACAAGCAAATTTGTCGGCCCGCACTCAGTAGGCTTATCAGAGATTGCATGTTACAACGCTGAGCGTGCACTCACGCACAAACTATGGATAATTACATTAGACCAAATTTCTGATCCTTAACATCCGCTCTTGGACAAACTGACAATTCTCTTGTCCCCATTTCATGGAAACCAAGTGATGGACTGCATCTTGAAATGAAGCACTGCCAAGTGACAGTTTCTGGTAAACCAGAATCAATTCTAAGATCTAATTGCGTCCAGTGCAGTCAAACATATCTGTCATTGTAACAGAGCAAGTGATGGTTTCTGGCAAACCATCCTAATCTTCAGCAATCAAAATCTGCAGATCAATTCTTTCAGAACTCTGTATATGAAGTTACCAGGTCAACAATTGTAATGTGGAGTCCAGAGCAGCACCATCTGATTCACTTGAAGTTTCGTCAACTACGAGTTCAAAGGAGCCATCAAGTTTCAATTTACTGCCTTCACTAATACCAGCTTAGTGTCTAAAGCTCATCATGTTCCACAGTTTCTGCATTGTCAAAGATTAAGGTCAGAAATTTTATGGAATAGTCTTCAGAATTATGAAATAAGTAGTGAAGAAACCAACCAGAATCAGCCTCTCCAAAGAAAAACGAAATCTCTCTGGCTGCAGATTCTAGTGAATCTGAACCATGCACACAGTTTTTCTCTGAGTCCAACCCACACATTGCTCTAATGCTGAAACGGGAAGGAATACCGTTGGTTACTAAAAACAACCAAAAGTGAGCATAGTAATGCAATAAAAAAATAAGAGAAAAATATTCAGGCCCATTACTCTCTAAGTCACCTAAGAACTGCAGTGTAGATTCGTGACAAAGTGCATCCTTGATGACAATTGCTAATAACTGTTTCCATTTTCCATCAATTGACTAAAAATATCATAGAGGCCATATGAAGTGTTTTAACTGGGAAGAAAAAGAAGAGAAAGAGCGCAGTGTTTAACCTGTTTGGATGAGAAGTTTTAGCCTTTCTTGCATCAGTTGGCCCAATCAAAGCACGCCATTGTGCAACAGCATCAGTCCTTTCCAGAACCATAGCAAGAACTGGACCACTTAAGATTGCCAACATAAAACATCATGTTACAAACTGTTAGAATTGGCATTAGCCTTGGAGGGCCTAATGCAAATGTGCAGGTTACATTGAACAAAATTTGCATTTAGTGAATAAAAAGGTACATGCTGATTCAGATGTACGTGCGTACTAGTCCATTGAGGACAAGTTTAGAACATCTCACTTTTCTGTCCATGGCCATGGGGCTCAAAACCTGATGACTGCACCTTCATTGCAAAGTAGTCATGGCCATGGGGTTTCCGAATAGAACAACAAGCAGCTTGACATGTTCATATTTCAGAAATGGCTACTTGGCTTTTCTGATAAAGTCAGCTACCAAAGAACTATTTAGCTCAGGGTTTGGTGTTGGAACAAGTACAAACTAGTATCTTTTCCCATTGAAATCACCACACTGAATGACGAATAAACTAGTAGAAACAAAAGGAACAAGTAGATGTTCTAGACGACTGGAGGCTGCAGCGATAGACTAAATGAAGCGTGCAAGAGACAAGTCTTTCAAACAACATTAATACCTTGTTATATACTTGACCAGGCAGTCAAAGAAGCTTCTCCCAGAATGCTCCGCATAGAAGAGAGATGCCCTCTCAGCATCAAGCTGGACCTGGGTCTCTTTGACAATATGAAATCCAGAATCCAAGATGGCCGTCTTGATCTTTTCAGTGTAGTTCCCAGACAAACCATCCGGCTTGATCATCGCAAGAGTTCTCTCCCTCTCGACAGCACCACAGCTGCAGCACCTAAATTGATAACACACCAAAATCCTACATCACGTGCAACCCTAAACATCACATATGACATATGCAGCAGAGTCTCAGCTTACACAAGAGAACAAGCCTTTCAACATTGTAAAGACACTTCGTTACTTCCTTTCTACAGCTACAGCATACAACACACCCAAAAATGCGGCCTCAAGTAAGAGCTACTTTGGTTGATGTAGAATTACCAATTATCTATCGTCAATTCAGGAATCACTGTGCATATATATAGTTAAGGGCCACGGGCATGTAAGCATGTTTGACATCGATATGTCCAAAACGGGTCCGAATTAAAGGATGTCCAGCTTGACTAGGCCGATTTTTTGTCAGATCTCTCGAAGAAAGCATGCTAGTGTAGCAAATCTAACATTTTTAGGGCAAGGAAAGGTTGAGCAGCTACTTTCAGCAGCCTGAACGGGTCCGCTTGGAGCAATAGTAGTAAGAGAAGTGGTAGAAGAAGGAGAGAATTACCCGTGGAGGAAGAGGAGGAGGAGTGGAGGAAGCCAGCGGCTGACTAGGGCGCGCACTGCCGGCGAGGTGGCTCCGGCCATCTGCGGCGGCGCGGCAGAGCGGAGATAGGGAGCCGGCGGTGCGCTCACTCGGTCTGAAGTCTTGCTCGACAGTTCAGCCGACACAGATGTTCCGTTTCGCAGGCGGTGGGCCGAGCCCTGTCCAACAAAGTAGGAAAGGCCTGTCTCGACCTCTAGGTCCGGCCCGGCCCGTAGAGGCCCAACAAGGAAGGCAACGCGCAGCTGTGCCGGCCATCCCGCTCCGCCCAGGCGACGACTCGCTCCCATCGCCGCCGGACGCGACGGCCACAACACCGGAGAAAATAATCGGAACAATTCCGGATTCCCCCATCCCGGAAAGAAATATCCCCAAACCCTCGGCCCCCTCCCCGCGCCGCCGCCGGCCGCCCAGATCTCCGGCCATGGACGACGACGGCGCAGCCTCCCCGTCGCCCTCGCCCTCCCCGTCGCGCTCCCCGTCGCCGCTGCCGGTCGCCGACCCCGTCACGGTGGCCGCCGCGCCGCCCGGCCACGTCGCCGTCGCCATCCCACTCCGCAAGCCCTCGCCCTCCTCCGGCGGCGGCGGCGGGCGGGAGGACGCCTGGAGCGACGGCGCCACCTCCACGCTGATCGACGCCTGGGGGGAGCGCTTCGTGGCGCTGGGCCGGGGCAGCCTCCGCCACCCGCAGTGGCAGGAGGTCGCCGAGGTCGTCTCTTCCCGCGACGGCTACTCCAAGGGGGCCAGGTCCGACATCCAGTGCAAGAACCGCATCGACACGCTCAAGAAGAAGTACAAGGTCGAGAAGGCCAAGCGCGCCTCCTCCTGGCCCTACTTCGACCGCCTCGACGACCTGCTCGCCCCCGTGTACAAGGCCAATTCTTCGTCCTCATCGGCGGCCGCGGCCGCCCGGAGCGCGCCGCCCATGGTGCCGCCACGCATCAACTTCCCGCAGCGCACCCGGACGCCGCTCCAGCCCTCGGCGGGCGCAAAGCGGAGGATGCCATCGCCGCCGCCCCAGGCGTCGGCGTCGTCTGACTCCTCCGACGGATTCCCGCCGGAGCCGCTCTCCGCGTTGGCGAACGGGAAGAGGCAGCGCGTGGAGGAGCCCACCCCGGCCGCGGCCACGAACGGCGCGGAGAGCAGCAGCAGCAGCCGCGTGCAGGGCCTGCGCGACCTGGCGCAGGCGATCCGGCGGCTCGGGGAGGTGTACGAGCGCGTGGAGAGCGCCAAGAGGGAGCAGGAGCTCCGGATGGAGCAGGAGCGATTGGAGGCCGCGCGGGAGCTGGAGGAGCAGCGCGTGGAGTTCTTCCTAAAGATGCAGATGGAGCTCTCCAAGGCCACCGGCTCTGGCAGTGCCGCGCCCGTGGCCGTCCCCATCCCTGCCGACGGCAACGGCACGCGGAGAACGGGCATGGCTGCGGAGGTCGCCAGCAGCAGCAATCACCGAGTCCGGTACCGCATCAAAGGTAGCATGCACCACCAAGCCGCACAGCAGCCACATTACCAGAACAATGCCGCCTCAGGCGGCAACGGCAGTGACTCGGACAACAAGGAAGCCGAGGAGGATGCCGAAGACGAAGAGGAAGAGAGCCAGTGATGACTCTCCTTTCCGATCCTCTCTAGCGACGGTAATTCAACAACAATTTGCATTGTTATTGCTCTGGTAGAAAGCTCCCAGACCCATGTAGGCTGGTCTGGAGCCAAGAAAGGGCTAGTGAGCTCAACTAGGTGGTAGTGGTGGTGCTAGCAACAAGCAAGGCTGAGCATTTTGAGTTGCGGTAAGTACCTGATAGTGGGGTGAGTGTGTAACTTGTACCTGCCTGTTTGTGCTCGCGATTGTCATCTGTTGTCAAGAAATTACCATGTCATTGAATGTAACATGTTTATTTGTGTTGCAAGAATAGCTGTACCTGTGTTTATTCTTTAGAATGGGTATTGGTGTCCTGTGGAGAATATGTTCAGTGTTCGCTTTCCTTGCTTGAGCTGTGGCTTTGTTGTCATCATTCGATGGAGGTTGTCAAGCATGATTGAGGTGGTTATCTGTTATCTGCGCTTCATGTAAACTTGAATAGTTCAATGTCAGATACAGCAGGAACTGAGCTGAGGTTCATCATTCTCATTCATGTAAAGGCAGAGTGGCGTTTACTTTTGTCAGATGATGACAGACAAAACAGATGGGCACAAGCATACAGGCTCACTCTCTTCCTCAGCCGTAACTGCGCTTATCTGCCCCGGAGACAGGAGGAGCTAGGCTGGCGGCAGCAGGAAGGCGGATGCGGCGGAGGACATCGTCCACGTCGGCGTCTTCCTCTTGCGGAGACAGTGCAAGGAACTCCGTGGACGGCAGCGGCGTCGGTCCGGCGGGGATGGGCGGACGCACGGCCGCGTCGACGTCGGCGGGCCGGGCGGCAGGAGCGCCCTCCACCGTCGCCCGCAGGCCAGAAGCCACGGGCGCGGCGCCGGCAAGGCCGGGCAGCAGGATGGGAGCAACGGCGCACATGGTTCGTTCCCCGCGCAAAGAGCAAGCAGCAAGCTCGCTCTTGCCGGAGAATCTGGCCGTCGGCGGCGACTGAAGATCTATTTGTTGACTAACGAGGGGCTGCTCTCCGAACAGGTACCATCTTCGACTCGGACACGGACTACTCCAACGGAAAGCTCACGAAATTGAGAAAATTTCCCATTTCACACCACTAAAATTAAAATTACTGGCTTCTTTTTCTTGGCTCTATAGAAATTTTTATTCTCTATATGATCATGATTTCAACTTTATGCGGGCGTGGCGGCACGCGGCCCCGACGGCCGTGCGGGCCTGAAGGCTCGCGGCACCGGCGGCCGTGCGGAGCGCGGTCCCGGCAGCTGCTGATGCAGTGGCGACGCGGGGCTTCGGCAGCGGCGGCGGCGGCGGCGCGCGGCTCGGGGGCGAGCTCGGGCCGCCGCGGCCTGCCCCGGGCGGAGGAGCGAGCGGCGGCGTGGCCAGCAAGAACTCGCGTGTGGGCGCTCGCCTAGAAGCCCGCCGGCGCCGGCGCCGGCGCCAGCCCCGTCCTGCTTGCTTGCTTGCTTGATTCCGCCAATTAGCTTGCTTGCTTGATTCCGCTGGCTTGCTTGATTGATTGATTCCGAATCAATTCCGCCAATTAGCTTGCTTAATTGATTAGCTGCTGGCCACCGCGAGCTTCGAGTGCGTCGCCACTCTGGAGTTGAATCGCTGGGCTTGAGAATCGTAGGCCGCGCGGAGGTGCGCGCCGGTGTGGGCAGCGGGGAGGCGAGCAGGGGCATGGAGGCGGCCGGCGCGGAGGCAGCAACTCTAGGGGCGGCGGGGAGTCGGGCCGCAGCCGCGCGGGGACCTGCGGCGGCTTGCACCGAGGCCGCGGGGAGGGCTGCGGCAGCGCGCGCGGAGGCCTGCAGCGGCGGCCGACCCGCGCGGCGGGGACGAGGGAGGCGCGCAGGGACGGGCGTGTGGCGGCCGGCGGGGGAGGTGCGCCTGGGCGGCCGAGCTGCAGTCAAGAAGGGGGAGGGAAGACGAAGAAGGTGAGCACTCCGCAGTGAGATTGACACGAAGTAGCTGAGGTGGGGTCTACATATTTTAAAGGTACCATTTAAAATGGTGCATGAATGAAAAATGAACGTAGAGTTAAATTAGGAATGCAAGTTAAAACCGTGATTATATAGGGAATAAAAAATTTTAGAGGACCAACGAAAAACGAGTAACTTTAGTGATCTCAAATAGGGAATTTTCACCATAAAATTTATCCGGGAGCGATTTCTTGTATCAGAAAAATGGTTTTTTTTTCCTTTCGGGGATTACAATGACCGCAGCACTTTGATGAAATTGGAATGCGTGGATTGCACCTGTATGTTCTCGAGGAAACTCGACTCGCAACACATCAGGAATTCAGGATCCCGTGTCACAGGTCTGCACGGTAACCTTAATGACGTAGCCTAATGTGCAATGGTGGTTGTCTGAACTCTGAATGGTGCTGTCGTCTGAATCCTGGTTAGGAATCCTGATATGGTGAATTTAGTGATACGCCAAAGATTACCATCACTATTCGATGGTGACTACGTCATCACATATACATATATCACAAGTTGCATATAGAAAAAAAAAGGAGTAAATTGCACTTCAAATCTCCAAATTTGTCCCGCGGTTTCACCTAAATCTCCAAACTCAAATCATCCAATTGGAACCATGTTAAGTGGTCCATTCTAAATTCCAAACATGCCACGCGAGCACCCAAAACCAAACCGACGTGGCTTGCCACGTGACGCCACAATAGCAAATATTTGCAAAAAACTTCTAGATTTCTATCATCCTTTCTCTCTTCTCCCCGGCGTCATTCCCCTTCCTCTCCCCCTTCTTTCTTCTCTCGCGCGATGCCACCTAATCTTTCCTCTCCCCCTTCCTGAGTTCCAGTAAATCCATCCAGCTATGGTCCGGTATTGCCTTGTCCCCGTATTGGTTATGTTCCTTAATCCTCGTCTAGCAGAAACTAATCGAGCTCCGTCTCGAATCGAAACAGATAAAACTGAGTTTCAAGAATCCACTGGCTTGAATTCCAGATATAGTACATGTTAACATTGCAAATCAGAACACTGTTAGCTGCTATACCTAGCCAAGGTCTACCAAAACCTTTCTACCCTTTAGCAGCTGCACATGTTTCTAACGGGTCAGTACACTGTAGTGAGGCAAGGAGTATCTGAGGCGAGTAGTGAGCTCCCAGTCCTCCATCATCGGGCCGCATCCTGGCCACGCCTCCAGGTTCTCGTGCATGTCGTAGATCGCCTCCATGCACTCGCTCAGCTCCTCGATCGCGTACCCGGCCACCGGCGCCGTCGAGTAGTAGCCCAGGACCAGCCTCGCCAGCACGATCGCCGACGCCGCCACGGCGGAGGGCAGCAACGCCACGCACCGGTAGTCCAGCAGCGCCATGTCCGCCAGGTGGTGCGCCAGGGGCCTGACCAACGCCGCCGCCGAGCCCTCCTCCTCCTTGTCCTGCGTGTGCCTCAAGAAGTGGTCGATGAACGTGTAGGCCGCGTGCCCGCTCAGGCGGTAACCAAGCGCCGCCACCAGCTCGCGCTCCGCGTCGAGGGCCTCGCTCCGGGTGCACCGGACATATGCGGCGACGGCGTCGGCGTTGATCCTCCGCGTGGTCTTCCTGTCCTCGTACCTGGCCGCGGCGAAGACGGCCGCGGCGCCCAGGAGGAGGAGCTGGCGCTCGCCGCCATGGATCATCCTGGCAGAGAGGAAGCGGTCGACGTAGGAGACGGCGCGGTGCAGCGTCCCCGGGGCGAGGTCGTAGTACCTGGAGAAGTGGTGCATCTTCTCGATGAGGGTGGCGCGGTCGATCATCATCATGCCCCCCGCCTGCGTGTCGCTGAGGTAGTCCGGCGAGGGCCGCTCCGCGGTTTCTTTCTCCATGACCCGGAACGTGGCGTCGACGCTGGCATCGTACTCGCTGCCGCACTGCTCCTGCTGCGGCCGCTTCTCGGGCGGCGGCGTCTTGACGGTGACCGCGTCGCGCGCAACAAGCAAAGATGGAACTCCCGGCGCAGAACTGATCAAGTCGCCGCCGCAGGGAGGGAGAGATGAAGAAGTTGTGGATCGAGTATGGAGGTCAGAAACTACGACGACGATGGGTAATGGCGCGCTCCCTGTATATATCGTCCGCGCGCGCTTAATCCGAGTTGGTCACCGAGGTTGGATGCATAGGATGAACGCTGCTCGGACGGACAGAGTCGGACTCGGATTAGTTGCATCGCATCAGATGCACGCGATCGATTAGTTGCAGTGCATTGCATCCCAAAGGGTTACAAGATTCGCATCTACAGCCTGCCCCAATAGCTTGATCGATAAGTTTAGTTTGGCAAAAATTGAAAAAAACAACGATTGCCTTTTCAAGCAAAGATGAAGCATCACGTTGTACTTTGTGGAGTGGGAAGAGAGTACATTAGAGCCGTCGTCTTGAGATGACCGAACAGACAACCACTATAGTAGATTGTCGTTTGTGTCGTCTCATGGTATAATGGTAAGTAAGCGGTCTCATAGTCCTTAATTTTAGCCTATGAGGCGGTTATTTCGTGAAGCAACCACCTGTTTTCTCTTCTCTCCCTCTCTCCTCCACCTCATCAAAAATCCTATGTGGATATACATGAGATAAGCTATAAGACCGCTGACGTGTAGCAATGCAGTAAACACAAAGTGAAGGCCAGGTGGCCGGTAGTTTGCTACCAAAGACAACCATCGTGTGCCTTGTGCCTCAAAAAGAATTCTAAAAAATATGTGTTTGAAGTAGAGCTGGAAAATGATTATATAGATCTAAAAAAAATCACAATGGAGACGCGGGGAATGGAACCCAATTGTAATCCAACCCCGTGCCTCTCGCATGCAAAGCGAGCGCTCTACCATATGAGCTACGTCCTCAATTGTAATCGTGTGTAGATTTTCCTATACAAGTCCTCATCACTAATGTACTAGAGCGAAACATTCAGATGTGTCACTGGTTGGAATGCTCTTGGCGATGCGCACTGTAGCTTATCAGCTTTCCTTCTGGCTTGCGCGAAATGCAGGTCCATACCTTGCAATTCTCCTTCTACGCGATCTTGTTTGGTGATCTTGTTTGTTTGCAATTCTCTTCTTTAGTGATCTTGTTTCTGTTGAATGGATACGCGACCATGGATTCTGAAAAGTAATTACCGTTGAATCGATTTTAGTTTGGTAACTTCTGGTTAGATCTCTCCTTTACTGATCAACTCAAGAAAGTTTATTATTAAGTGCATGCATGTTTGGTTGACACACCCATGCATGGGCTCCGTGCCAATGCAAATCTACAACCCAAATGAATATATTACAAACTTGATGCCCTGGTACCTAGCAACTTGGCCTAGATGCCATGAATTCTATGAATGTCTCTCAAGACACCTTTTTCTGTATCTACAGAATAGAAGTGATCTTCATCACTTGATTGCAAGGCCAGCTGCATGGCAACGATCCATTCCGATCCTCCAAGGTCCAAGCACTACATACGCACCATCCCTTTATCGCCCGATGATGGCTGGCACCGGCTCTGCATGCATCGAGTTTCACCAAAACGGATGATGAGTTGTATTCGATCCGTATGCGGCTGCAGAATTAGACCCCAGATGTACGTACGCGAGTTAGTTGCATACGATCATGTGCTGTACGCACGCGATCTGAGTGAGGAAGGCGCCACGCGCAATTCACGGCTAACTACGTACGATTCGGTGGGATTGGCAAATCAGTTCATGCAGCAGCGATGCCGATGCTCCGGAACAGGCTGCCTGCAAGAAAGACCACGTACGCGCCGGAGCGATCGTGCGCATGCAGGCTGGAGGGCAAGATGACAAGCATGGCATGCAGTACTTGGGTATCGATCTACCTCTATTCGTGCCTGTCGATGCACGTCTTTCTCACGAATGGATGCATGTCCTCGTTTGTAAATCTGTTCACGGCAAGAAGGTTTGTGATAAGAAAGGAGTGTTACAAGTGCAGTTTTTTTTTTCCGTTCGAGCAAACGTCGAGTAGCATTGTGTGGAATTGAAAATAATGGAAAGAAGATTTTGAAGCACAAGACATAAATTGAAGCTTGCCAGTACTTTGTCAGCAGACTATTAGAGACAAAACCGTCCTGTACCGAGTGCTTCAAGCAGAAATGAAAGTATTTGGTGTCCTAAAAAGCAAAAGGTAAATGGAGACGCGGGGAATCGAACCCCGTGCCTCTCGCATGCGAAGCGAGCGCTCTACCATATGAGCTACGTCCCCATTTCGTGACAGCGATTATGTAATTAGCATGCTAATCATTCGTCAAAACATGCCATACAGCACGTGAAGAGTGAAAACCAGAACCCTAGCCGTTGTGGCAAGGCCATCACAGAGGCTAATGGAGCCTTTAGCTTCGCCCCTGGTTCAAGTCTACTTCTCTGCCGCAGGCCCCGATCGTCGGTTCCTGACCAAACTGAGGATCGATCGAAGACGTAATTAGTCAGGGCTGCCGGTGGTTTCAGTAGAAAGAATCACCCTGCAAGATACGACTGCAAACGAGAGTTCTGTGTTCGTAACAAAGCATTGCAGTTGCAGATCAGGGCATGAGAATCAGACCTCAAGGATCGATAACCAGTTCACCGCCACCACTTTCAGCGACTGTATGTTTCATAAGATCAGGGCTACAACATTTCAAATCACAAATTACGATTTACATTTAGCAGCAGCAGCAGCAGAGTCTCATGTCACTCAGACAGTCAGACGGAATTGTTCATCATCCCAGGCTCACACAAACAAAACCAGATCACAACCCCATTATCACAACTATTATTCGACTACCTCGCCATCTCACTGTCACTGCACGATTATTCCTTCAGGGCAGGCTTCAGCTGTGCCCTAGGCAGTTGCCCGGTTTCCGCGGCCGTTACTCTCGCCGCTACCGTTCCTGCTGTTGCGGCGGCGGCCCTTGTCCCGCTCCTCGGCAGCGACAGCCGCGGCGCCGGCACGGCAACATCTCCTCCTGTTGCCCGCCACGCCGTCGCCGCGTACAGCGGCCGGTCGTGCCACGCTAGCGCGAGGCTGCCGGCGCACTCCAGGACGCCGTACCCGGTGGCGGAGAACAGCGTCGCGCGGATCAGCTGCGCCGTCGCCCGGCGGACCTCGTCCGCGCCGAACGGCAGCTGGGCCAGCCCCGCGCGCGCGAGGCGCTCGCGCCAGCGGCCCACCGGCTCGTGGCGCTCTGCGCGGGCGCTGCCCTCGCCGCAGACGACGTCGAGGATCTCCGCCCGGAGGCACGCCTCCGCGAGCGCGCTGGTGGTGCTGCCGCCGCCGGTGCGGTGGCTCGCGGCTACCATGGAGTCGAACATGGCGCTGTAGTGGAAGAGCGCGTTGGTGAACCTCTCTACCAGCGCCGGCCTGTTGTGGTCGGCCTCCTGCTCCACGACCGTGAATACCATGGGCTGCAGGGAGGTAACCAGATGGAGGAGGGTATCGATCGGCGCGGGCACCGCCGGATCGACGTCCGGGTCGACGAGGAGGCGATGGAGCTGCAGTACGGAGTTGAAGGCCAGCGCCTCCCCGGGGACGACCCCGAGCATCCAGTGGCGCAAGCCGTCAAGCTGGTCGACGCGGACCTCCCGGAACGTGAAGGGGACGTCCAGGGAGCGCGCGAACTGCTCGAGGCGGACGCCCACCTCACCGATCTCATCGCCGGCGCCTCCGATTCCGGTGATGCGGAGGTACGGCGGCCCGCCGTGGCGTTGGGACAGGGCGTGAATGAGCGCCGGCCACTGGAGCCCCTGCATGAGGGCCAAGTCGACGACGTGCACGCGGTCGCAGCCCTCGAACGAGTCGAGGATCGCCTGGTTCGCCGTGGAGTAGGCGAACTTGAGGTAGGGCCCCGCATCGTAGAAATGGATGTGCAACTCGGCTGGCGTGGCGGGAGGCGGCGCCGCCTGCGGGTGCGCCGGGACGAGGCGCTGCGCGAGCGCGTCCACGAAGTGCTTGGCGACGCGCCCGATCCCGGTCGAACTCGTAATCGCTGCGAGGAAGGAGCGCGCCTGGGTCAGGTTGTCGTCGGCAGCCGAGTAGTCGCCCGCCTGAATGGCGCCGGCGCAGGTGACGAGGAGGTGAACCAGGTGGATTCCCGCGTCCTCCTCCTCCTGGCGCCGCCTCGCCACCTCTGCGGCGGTCGGGACCGCGGGCTGCCTGGCGAGCGGCACGGCAGACGCGTACAGTGCTGGGTCGAGGTAGTAGTACACGTGTCCGTTGGCAGCTGCAGCAGAGAACGGGGCCGGAAGGTTGCCGGTGGCCGCGGAGGCGGCGGCGGGGTCCATGGGCAGCCAGCCGAAGGGGATGTGACCCACCATGCCGTGCGTCCGTCGGAGGCCAACGGGAAAGGAGGTCGACGGGTGCGAGGGGTGTGAGCGTCCACGCTTGGCACCCTGGTGGTGGTCTTGTAGGGAGCGCCTGGGTCCGAGGGGTGACGTAGGCGCACAGGTGGAGAGGGACCCAGTGGTGGTCCTGAGGTGGAGCGCCGAATACCCATCGTTGCACCTTACACGTTACGAGTGGCGTGACTAGGGATATATCGACCGCACGCCTCTTGGTCGTTCATTAGTTTTTTATTAGTTTCGGTGGGCGGCACGTATGTTGTGGCTTTATTGTGCAAAAAGATAAGAATATTTATTATTCGAGCTCCAATAGCGCAAGGATAGCAACTGAACTCCTCAATGGCATATTAAGTCTCTGGTTTCTATGTTGGGCTAACAATGCATATCTTTGTGTAATACTATAGTTAATGTGGTTTAGTGATTACCTAGCAAAGTTGTTTGCACGTTTTCCCAAGGCAAACCCAACCTCTATCAAGGGAAATGGCCTTGCCATCTAATTAACATTACCTTCTCTATGATGGTTATCATCGCATGTATATTTTTTCCTATATGCATATTTTTTAAAGAGAAATCAAGCCTATTCCATTTGAATAGCCATGCTATCCAAGTTACACTACTACAAAAATGATTTGTAGCAACGCTCCATCTTTTTCTAAGAGCTGGTCAAAAGGTAACCCGCTCCTACAAATGAAGCGGGGGTACTGTAGCATCCGACCCGCCCCTAGAAAAGTATTTTTAGGGGTGGATTACGCCATCACCCGCCTCTGCAAATGAGCATCATTTTCATCGCATCACCCGCTCCCTAAAAATGGCATTTCTAGGGGCGGGTGATGGCGTCACCCGTCCCTAAAATGCATTTTAAGGGGCAGACGATGGCATGACCCGCCCCTAAAAATGGTTCCACGTAAAAATATTCCTAACTTTTTCATATAATCTCGGATGAAGTCGAACTTTATATCAAAATTATAGAGAATGACTAAATCTGAAACTTTGTAGTTGATAAATTTTTTATTTAAGGTTATTTAGTTGTCTAAAAAATTATTATGAACCTACATATGGCTATGAGTATATAGTATCTTATACTACTCAAGTTATACTTTGAGCATTCAACAATCTTAACATTTATATACACTGAAATATATTTATCATATTTTTTATCTATAATTCACAATAACCAAGTGTAGAAGTTTCATTTTTTTTATTTATTTTGTTATATGTAAATATTTAAATGAGTTTTTTGGAATAAAATTGAAAAATATTTTTAGGAGCGGGTGGTGGCGTCACCCGCCCCTAGAAATGATTTATTGGGGCGGGTGATGGCATCACCCACCCTTACAAATTACTTTCAGAGTTAATATAAAAGAATAACATACCTAGTCACAAGTGACTGTGTAGTGTGATGGAAAGGAATGTACGTGTGAGGCTTGAGGTATGCTGTTCGAACCCCGGGTAATGCAAGTGCGTATATTTCGTTAAAAAAATTGTAAATCGAGGGGATTGTGGTGGTGGCTAGTTTGCTACAATATTTTTTTTATTTTGCTATTTTCAATTTTCTTTTTGCTTTTTGATTTTTTTTAAATCGATTTGTAGGGCGGGTCATACCCCTACAAATCGATTTCCTGAAGTAGAGGAGGGTACCGCACCCACCCCTAAAAATACGTCTTTACCCGCCCCTACAAACTTTTTTTATAGTGTTAGCCGTTCTCTAGTGTTTTTCCATACGTAATTCTTTAAAATAATATTTACTTTTACCAAATTTACCTCATACTTCGCTTATATACCATTTAGGCTAGCAGGTGATCCTAGCGTACCGTACTAACGCGTGTGACACTATGTATATGGTTTGTGGAAATTGAGTTGCCACGACATGAATTCCAAGATATTCATATTTCTTAGGTAGATGAGATATTCATGGTTAACAAACCATCTTAGCTAGGAGTAATAGATTTCTGTGAGAGCAAAACGCAGCCCATGTGTATTATTTGATTTCGTATTCCGAGCAAAAGAAAAGTTAAAAAGTTAATTTTTTTTGACACGGCAATATTTTGTATTATATTTAGACTGCTCACCAAGAGAATTGTCACGTTCAGAAACATGAAACAGATGCAGGCCTTAGCTTGCAACTGGGCCATCCAAAAGGCTACGAAAGCTAGAAGCCGTGGAGCGTGGTGGGTGTGTTCTCAGTGATCAATTAGTTTGCCCTCGTTTATAAAGAGACACATTTTACTAGATAGATATGACGTTTCACGAAAGCCTCTGAACCTTTTGCGAAGGGTCTCAACCCCCAAGAGACATGTTCTTTGGACACACCATTTCACCATGTATAAATATGTAATCACACTGTTCATTCAATCAATCAATGAATCATTTGTACATTCCATTCTACTCTCTACTTTTTGCTTTAAACATGTTATCAGCACTGTTTGCTCTACTAGCTTCTGAGTTCTGCCACAACACAACAATCAACGATGTTGGCGACGAGCGGGCAAATTGCCTGCATTCGTGAAGAAATGCTCGAACAAGAATGGAATCGATCGGAGCATAGTAGAGATATCTGATCTTATATGAACAGCGACGAGCAGACGATGATGCCAAAAGCCACAACGTCAACATCCTTGCTGGAACCAACCGCCCGCCTTCGTGCCGCAGTTGTTTATTAATGGCTGCGGAGGCGGTGCCCGCCAGCGCGTGCCCCTATGGCAGCGGCGAGACCGCAAGACAAGAAGGAAGAATGCAGCGATTTTGTGCATACACGTGTGCTTCTAAGAAAATATTTTGCAGATATGAGATTGGTCTACACCTTAATTATTTTGTGCACAGTAATTTCAATGTTTAAGTCCTCAGCTTAAACTCGAATTACATCCGCGTTAAGCCATACAAATTCACACTCAATAGCACCATATAGGTGGTGGTAAACAAGAATATCCATAGATATCAAATGGTAGCGAAAGTTTTTGATTTATTATAAATAAATCATAACGTGACAAGTGGGATACCAATTGGCTAACTAATCCTCATATTGCGAGACTATTAACTGATACTATCGTAGTAAAATTTTTATTAAAGTTATGAAAATAAATTGTAATGGTAACTTCACCTATCATTCTGAAGCATTACATGAATATGCATAACTTCACTGAATGATTAATTGTGATTCCTTTGAATCATTTATATTATCTATAAGGATAATACGACTTGTATTGCTTAGATGATAAAAGGTTATACAAAAGCAGTATTACTAAATATATTGCTCAACATCTTGCAAAATTGAATTATAAGATAATTTTGTAAATTTTGCTCATAAAGGTATTACCAACAACTATATTATAGAAATGTAATTCGAAATCGGTACACAAGTACCTTGATTTTTGCAAGGCTTAGGGGAGACTCTCCTTAAGTTATAACATATTCAAACATCATATTGTACTCTTTTTCCATATATGAGTTTTTTCTCAGAATGGTTTCTCATAAAGGTTTTAACGAGGCAATATCAATACAAGAATATATATCATATCTCCTATTTTCCCCATCGGGATTTTTAAAGGTGATATTCAAGACATATTGGATGTCATATCTTCTGTTTTCCCTATAAGGGTTTTTAAGAGGGTATCAAAGATATTGTTCCTCCACATATTTTTCCATTGGGTTTTGGGGAGGTTATTCGATTATGATCCACAAATCATGATTATTGATCTCCAAACTTTCTTATGATTTTCTCCTTTCGAGGTTTTCTTATATGAGTTTGCTATGAGACAATAATCTATATATGCTATATTATTTTCTTCTATTTTTCCACTAGGTTTTAAAGGAGTTTTAATAGCATATCAATATACAATTTGGTTTCTCCTCAGATTTTTCCCATAGGATTTTTGGAGAAATTTTTCCCATACAATAATGAAGGATGATTGAACAAAAATTACACGAAGCATACAAGGAGCTAATTGATCGAGGAGGAGTGTTAGAATTAAGTTTATTAGTGATCAATTAGTTTGCCCCCGTTCGTAAAGAGACACCTCTTAGTAGATAGATATGACCTTTCACGAAAGGCTCTGGACCTTTCGCAAAGGGGTCTCAACCCTCAAAAGTCATATCCTTTGAACATACTCTTTCACCATGTATAAATATATAATCATACTGTTCATTCAATCAATCATTTGTTCATCTCATTCTTCTCTATACTTTCTACTTTAAACAGGGTGCATGCATTAGATCACAAAACGTGGATGGTGGATGAGCTCGGCCTTGGCCGCTCGGGGTTTGTTTTTTCCCCCTCTGCCCCTCCTCCGAAGGCATCAGATCAGACAGTAAAAAAAAGCAGAAGAAGAACGTTTGATCGCTGTGCGTGCTCCACGGCAATTGTTCGCTAGCTAGGTCGTGAAATGCCCTCTTTTGCAACAATCAGCACCGCGAGTGAGAGTGAATTCCAAACACACCAATTAGCACAGAACATGCGGGGACGGCCAGTGGAACTGGAACCATAGGTTTCCCGAGGCAGGGGCAACGTGACGGCGGGAGGGGCGAGCCCGGCGACTCCAACGGCACGAACAAGACCCGTCAGGCCGTGTAGGCACATTGGTGAAGCCGCAGGTGTCGATCGCGCTCTGCTGCCGTGATCTGACAACGATCCGTTTGGCGATCGAGGGCGCGTGCCGTGCCAAGGCGCATGACCGGCCCGACGACGTCTCCCGCGCTCGCACGTCCTGTAAAAGCGGCTTTGCGCGCGGCGCGGCGAGTAGCTAGCTAGTGAGGTCCGCGTGTGCCCGCACCGCCACGGTGTCCCCTCGCGGCCGGCGCTCGCCGCTCGCTCAGCCGTGGACGTACGCACCGAGACTGCGGGAGAGGTGGCGCGCGCGGAGAGGGTACCCTCCGCCGGAGCTGCTGCGATGAAGGCAACAGGGACGTGGCAGATATGCAAATTGAAGAATGATAACAAGAGCAAAAATAAAGTGTTGCGGGGAGAAAAGAAGAAGAAGAAGGTACCATAACTCTGAGGTGTATTTTGACAACCAAACCAAAACAACGCATTGGTCAAATCTAAAGAACCTAGCTTTTAGGCGTCCCAAGTTTTGGAGTCACCTTTAAAAAGCCAAAACCAAGACAAACAGGCTCTAACACACCCACGTCACGCCCATCAGCACTCGTAACTTATCCCCCGCATTGACCGGGGCCAACCAGACGCATCAACGGTTGCTGACTAGGGGCAGTTAGGTCATTTCCCCCCACGGGGTGCCGGACGACGACCGATCGGTTGGCGCGGGGGGCTCGCCATCGCGCCCCGCTCTTTTCTTTTGCAGCGTGCGAGGCTGCGAAGGGCGCGCGACGCAAGTCACGCACGCAACGCAAAGGCAAAGCCGACCGCCGGAGACTAAAAAACCGGCGCCGGGCCGCTCCAGACTTGCAGTGGATCCGCCCTCCCATCTCTTCTTCATTCTCGGGATCAGGGCGACGTCTGCAGCTTGAGCCTCCTCCCTGCAAATAAAGCACCTTTTAATTACTGTTACTGCTGCTGATGCTGGTGATAGTAACTTTTACTCCCTGGTGATTAGTTTATCGCGCCCTTAAACTGCCCCCGAATCTACTGGGTAGGCGAAAGCTTTCGGCTGATCCCGTTGCTAGCTCCTGGTGTCACCGGATGAGGCTCGCTGGCTCACTGCCTGCGAGTGCCGGCCTCCCTTTTTCATGTCTCGTAGGACGATTCTGTACTTCCTGTCCAGAAGATGTGCGAGAATCGCCGGCTTATCAAATCGTCCGTGTGGAATCTATATCTTCTTTTAGCGACAGCGGTTCTGCAGAAAAAAATCTCACAAAAGCCTCTTGGAAAAGGGACGTGGGGTTTAGCTATTTGATGCAAAAGGAACATTTCCACCGGAAAAATATGAAGACAGAAATATCATTTGTTTACCGCACCTCTTTTGTAGGGAAAGTGCTTGTATATGTACTCAAGATCCATTTTAAAAGTGATCGGTATATAAGCATTTGAAAGCCTACACGGAATTTTTTCTGTTGAAAAGAAAAGTTTAAGATAGTGTCCGCTAGATATCTATAGGATATCCTCTGTACCTATTAATTTATCTTGAGAAAAGCTTTAGGATCTGTTGGTACGGCCGCATGGCAGACGACATTTATCTATTGGTAGTTATTATATATTGAAATGAAAAAAATGAAGGACAACAAAATAATAAGAACAAAAAAATAAAGCACAAATTAAAGAGACAGAAGAAAGAAAAGTCAAATAAAAAAGGAGTTCTATACAATCCAGCGGAACATATATGATTCTACACTGGACCTAGAACTTAATAATAAACTTTGCCAACATCTTAATATGATTTTAGTCAGTTTAATATGATTTTTTTGTATTTAAAAGTTGTGATGTGTCAAATTGTACAATACTAATATATGGTTCATTTCAAATAACATTGTGTTTTTATAATATATTTCGATTAATTCAGTTGTCATATATTTTCTTATAGTAGGTCGATACTAAAATCATTAAAAACATATCAAAACACTATTGTGTTTTTATAATATTTTTAAACCTACTATAGAATATATTTTAAAACACTTCATTAGTTTGTTCAAAACGTCATATTCTTAAAGATAGAGGTATCGTGTATTTCCATATACAATCAGTTTGTAACATCGTCAGGCAAAAAAAAAACCAACCTAGATACCTAATGCTTTTATTACTATATATCAACCACATACTAGTACTAATGAAGAGTAACCTACTAATTAGTTTTATATTAATCACACACATAATGAGTCAGACATAACTGCATGTAAATAGCTTAAAAACCATCATGGAGCAGTAAGCCTGTGCATAACTCGCCTCATCATGGCCATCATCGAGAGCCAATGATTGTACAACTCCGTATCACTTCCGCAAATACGTACTACGAGCAGGAGTGAAAAAAGAATTGCACAGTGACAAGGCAGGCTAGCGTGGCCGCGGGTATATAACCCACCCGCCCGCCTGCGCTGCCCACACTTGTCACGCCCAGCGAAGCGCACCCCACTGACGCAGGCACGCACACAAACAAACGCGCAGGCAGGCACAGGCACCCGCACAAGAAACAAACGGCGCCTCCTCTTCTCCAGGCGGGGCAGAGGCGAAAGCGGAGGAGCGGGAGCTGAAGCGGTTACCCCTCCTCCTCCGACTCCGTCAACTGGTGAGCTCACCTCCTCCTCCGTCTCAGTCTCCTCCCCACCGCGCCTCCGATCTCGCCCTCTCTCTCTCCGGCCACCGGTTCCGTCAGTCTGGGCGGCTCGGCTGAGGGCGTCGTCCTCCCCGCGCCGCCGGATAGCTGCCGCTGAGGTTTTCTTGCGGAATTGCGCCAGACTTTTCGTTTCGGCGTTTCTTTTCCGCGATGCGGATCGACTGATCCTGCTGTGTCGTCTTGTTCCTGCGTGTTTTCTTTTTGGGGTGTGGGGAGATGCGGAGACGTTTGGATTGAGTGCACCGCGTCTGTTGGCGTTGGGTGCCTTTGCGTTTTCAACTCTGTTCCTCCTTGTGCTGCGATGTCTCTTGCTAGGATCTGTACTTTGATCCCCCTCTAGTGAAATCTGTTTTTTTTACTTGGTAGGCATGGTTACTTTGTTACTGATAATCTGCTGTCATACTAGTGGCGGCTCTTAATTATTGCAATGCCTTCTAATCCAGTTAAAATAAGAGCACGGCTTTGATGGACTCGAGACGTGCTCCCCGAGTGACGGCTTCTATATTCCTAGTTATCCCACTTTTGTTGTTCTGAATATATTAAAAAATCTGGGCCGAACGGAAAGGAAGAGCTAGTGGTATTAGCTCTTGCTTCTTATCCTGTGAGGCTGTGACTCTGTGGATTCATCGATTTCTTTATGCAGCAATTTGTTCAGATGCAAACGGTTTGAGTTAGGAAGATTAATAACGGGAATCTTGGAGATTCTTCTCAGGAAGGGGAGACGATGCAGTTGTCAGATAACCAGAGGAATTTTCTAAGTTTTCATTAGCCCTGATGCCCCGGTTGACCATACTGGCCATAAGTACATAGTAGTAGCACTTCGTTACAAACAATTGTTGTTTTACATACACCATCATGCTCTGGATCTCAAGCTTCAAATATAGTCAACCCTGCTTTATCCGTTGCGAGATCTTGAACTGCCTGCTACCTGCATAATTGAACTTCTCCTTTCCTCCAGTCACTGGCTGAAGGGCCTCTGGTATCTCACTGACACTGCATCCATCTGAATTTCTGAACCTTCCAACTCTGTTTCACGATCATTTCCAGGCATCACACAGGCGAAGCGATCAATGGGTGGTTTCGTCGATCCTTTCATCCCAGCACCGGCTTGGCCTCAGGACCTCGTGTTCACCGGCTCATCTTGGTCAGACAGCGCTTCTGCCCCCCTTGCAGATTCTGCAGGGACATACATCGGAGCGTCACCAGATCAAGACACAGAGTTCCACCTCCAGAATGGTTCCTCGCCGGTGCTCTTGAACAGAAGCGCAAAAGAGATGTTGTCGCCTGTGGAGCTGCACGAGCAGTTCCTGCAAGCGCAGCTGCAAGACGACGCGACGCAGGGCCTCAACTTCGAAATGGACGGCGCTCTGATGGCCAGCACGCTGGGCTCGGTCCTGAGCACGTCCTGTGCCATATCGCTTGCCGACAGTGCACCGGTGGTGTGCAGCTCCAACGACAGCAGCGGGAGCGAGCAGTCTGGCCTGCCACAGTTCATCCTGGGAGAACAGCCTGTGCCAGTGCCAGCTGCGTGGGCGTCAACGTTCACTCAGATTTCTTCGTTGGTTGGGGAAGAAACATCACAGGGTTTCGGCTTCCGTGCGCTTAGCAACGGTGATCTTCTGCGTGAGGCCTGCGCTGCAGATGCCAAGAAGTATCCGCAGCTAGGCAATGTGCCATCTGTACCGCTGCAGCTACATGTGGGTGACCAGAAGCATTAACATTGAAATTTCGGCTTAATTATATCATGTTCTTATATGATATGGTGATTTTTCGCTTTGTATGCTTGCAGAATGATGCTGAGTTCAACACTGGAAAGATGCTCTCTTTTGCTCCTGGTTCTAGGCAGCAAAATACAAACTTTGAGGATCTGCAGATCAGTCAAAAGGTCAAGAGTGCGATGCCAGCTTTCTTGTTTGTCTTTTTTCTCGGACATGTTTCATTTGTAATAGAAGCATAACGCATTAGACTATTAGTTAATAGTACCATCTAGAGGCATCAAAATAAAGATGCACAGTAAGCTGACGGCGTTGGCACAGGCTGAAAGTGTACGATGACGTGTTTGTTTACCTAACCTGATTGCGACATTGCAGGAATTCAGTGGTCTGCATCACCTGAACCTCTCCTCGCTGGTTCCTTGGCAGCTTGCATCGTTTAATGCTACAGGAGTAACACATAATCCCAAACAGGTTTCTGTTCTCCTAGTCTCTGTATATTGCTACTTGTACTTTTGGTAGCCAAAGTTTATTTGAACTGATCAGATGAACAACGTTTCTCCATGTACAGTCCAATGAAGCCAGCGGCGGCAAGAATGGGCTGAACGCAGCGCCGCTCATGGCGCGATCAGAAGTGCCGAATGGCAGTGGGATTGCTGGGAATGGAGCTCCGAAGCCGCGCATCAGAGCTCGCCGAGGCCAGGCCACTGATCCACATAGCATTGCGGAGAGGGTGAGCTTATTCATAATTTATTTTTCTTTGGTCTGAATTTCATCAGTTCATCAAGAACATGAGGTTTGAACGTACTGTGGTTATGTTCGTTGCAGCTCCGAAGGGAGAAGATCTCTGACAGGATGAAGAATTTACAGGAGCTCGTTCCAAACTCCAACAGGGTACTCGATTGCCAAACTAATTCCTGTCCAAACAGAAATTTGTCTGCGCACCTGTTTCTGAACCTGCGTTTCTGCCGTGCAGACTGACAAGGCATCCATGCTCGACGAAATCATCGACTACGTCAAATTTCTCCAGTTGCAAGTCAAGGTTTGCTCACCACCGCCATCTCCTGTTCCATGCTGTATGCATTACCATTACTTGTTTTCTGATCTCATCGATGTGATTGAAGGTTCTTAGCATGAGCAGGCTGGGCGCGACGGAAGCCGTCGTCCCGCTCCTGACAGAGTCTCAGACCGAGGTAAAATCATGCGAGTCTGAATCCAGAGTCCATCGTGCTTTTTAGACCATTGCTTGTTGTGACGTGTACTGGCAACGCAGAGCTCCTCCGGGGGTTTCCTCCTGTCCCCGAGATCAGGCAGGCAGCAAGCGGGCGAGGGCGGCCTGCTCGGGCAGCCCGAGCTCCGGGACGGCGCGGCGTTCGAGCAGGAAGTGGTGCAGCTGATGGAGAACAACATGACGACGGCGATGCAGTACCTGCAGAGCAAGGGCCTGTGCCTCATGCCGATCGCGCTAGCGTCGGCGATCTCGGACCAGAAGGGGACGTCCTCGGCGGCCGTCCGGCCGGCGAACAGTGCCGCCGCGGACGAGGGCGGCGCCGGCGGAGACGAACGCGACGCGACGGAGATGCTGCGCGGGCTGAACGCGTTCGGCGGCGCGAGGGAGATGAGGTCCAGAGCCTAGGGCACCGGCGGCTGCAGCCTCCGAGCAGTCAAGCCATCCTGAGCTTTAGATGCCTGACAGCTTGTGCAGTGTTCTACCGGTTCTTTTTGCGACTTAGCCTGGAGCGTGAACATTGCTTACATGTGCTCTCTTTTTTTTCCGTCATCACAAGAACATATGATTAATTATCCTCCCTAATTTGAATTATCTCTAGCAGTCGGCGCATCTCTGATTCGATTGTGACTTGCTTTGCAGCGCATCAAACAAATCAACTTAACTTTGTTGAGCATGTCCTTTTCATGAAGGATAACAACACAAATCTTAGAGAAATAAAAGCAATTAGGATTCCAGATATAACAGAAGCATTTTAGGAGTATCTTTGATTGGGCTGCCTAACATTTCACTGTTTCGGTTATTTCAATTGGTTTGGAGATGGAGCCGCAGAATTCTAGCAAATGGAGGTTATTACTCGGCTTCATCAAGTTTGAATCGTCAATGGGTTGAATGGTTCATCATCAACCGAAAGGACCAGCTCCTCCCTAGTCCTTCCTGGAGAGCAGGCGCGCGCGGAGCTCGGCCGCGTCGACGTCGGCGAAGCGGTCCTCGGGGGCCCAGCACCCCGTCTGCGGGTCCCTCATCCAGAACACCTCCCTGGACGCCGCCGCCGAGTTACTAACACCCGCCGACGCCGAGCCCCTCGCCGCCATTGCCGCCGCGCGCTGGTGCACCTCCGCTCCGGCCGCCGCCGCGGCGTAGCCCCTCCGGCTGCGAACGCACAGGGAAGCCAAGAAAAGCGAAGAGCGTCAGCTAAAACAGAGACGCGGAAACGAACATGGAACTCCGGCGGGATCGGAAGCCGGCGGGGCACCTGAGCGAGAGCAGCGTGGCGACGGGAGCGCGCGGCATTGCTCTCTGTCCCCTGTTCCCTCGGAATCACCGGTGACGGGAACGAAAGAGCGGCGACGGCGTGCTCTGCTCTGCTCGGCGTCCGGCGCGGTGCCAAGCGTGGTTATATAGGAGGCGGCGCGGGTTCAGGGGTTTCGGGCGGGGCGGCGCTAGGGTTTTTCCTCGGGCCGGCTGCCGCCGCCAGCCGTGGCGCCACCGCGCAGCTGACAGCTGGGCCTGGGTCGCGTTCGATTCGAGCAGCCCAGCTGGGGCTCTCAAAAGGCGCGCCGCGGCGGGTGCGGGCAAAGGCGCGGCGCGGGTCGACTCCAGTTCAGACGTGCGGTTGTTCAACAAGCAGCGGCTATTCTCGGCTTGCCATTGGAACGCCGTCAAATTAGCGCCGAAACCCCGAGCGGCAACCGGACAAGTGAGCAAAAGGGTGAAACTTGAAAAGGGTCGAGAATGCTCCAAATGGAACGGTACTAATGTACTTACATGTAGAACGGAGTAATAGGTAGAGGTACGGATCAGGCCAAACCGATACGCAATAGTAACCGTGAAAGAAATATACGTGGTACGATAATGTGTATAATGTATCTAAGTAAGTTTTGATACACTACGAGTACTATATTTCACTTACGTCCATAGATAGTCGATGGATTTACAATCTGTATTGCAAAAGGGGAATAAATCCGGTGGCATTTTCGCCTTTTAATGTTTGTAATATCTGGTTCTTTTCAGATAACTACTTTGCATACATAATAAAATAGAACAGTGAAGCACAATATTTAACATATTAGAAAAAAATTCATCCGAGCTTGATCTATGGTGATAATTAACTCTATCATGTATAAGTTAGTCGTAGCCTTGTGAGTTATAAGCATTAGGATACCCCATGATATATTAGGCCCTTGCAGTTAGAGCAAAGTGAGAATCATTCCTTGTTGAATTTTTAAAAGAACCGTGACTTATTATAAACACGTTATAGAAATACATTATTAGAATCATCAACCCAACATAAACTAAATTTGTCAAATCTGCTAAATATTTTTGAAGGCAAAACGTGCTCTTGTAGGCATAAAATTAGTCAATGAGTAGACGTCATATGCGTGTACCATGAAAAATCTAAATAAATTGAATTGCAACTCGAATATGATAGTGAAAACAATATGTAACCTATAGACAGAAGACTACCGATCCTAAACAAAAAGAAAGAGAAACAGAAAAAGAAAGAGTGAAGAGCTGGGGTGGCATAGCCCATTAATCAGGCCATGTTGGAGCTCTTCCGCCCATCACCACCTTAAATTAAAGCCTTGCAAAGCCCATCATGTATAACAAAGCCCGGCCCATAATAAAATAGTCTCCAAATCAACCCAATATTGCTACGGCCAATTGCTTGGAGTGAGGTAGTTGCTCCTACTGCGAGAAGGAATTTTTTTTTTCGGTTCGGAAATCCGCTCAACTCTCGACTCGGCGAGGTGTCGATCCTCCGACTACTCCTCCGCCGGCGACGCGCGAGCTCCTCCCTTCGCCCGCAGCAGGGGACGGGACCCGCGAAGAGGTAGCGGAGCAGAGCAGAGTCGCCGGCCATGGACACGATGCGCGGCGCGCTGGAGCGGGCCAAGATGCTGGTGGGCATGGAGGTCGACGAGGAGTCCGGGTTGCCACCCCCCGAGGAGCAGTCCTTCTTCGACGACATCAACCGCAGCTGCACCCTCAACACCACCCAGGCAAGCACGCACGCATGGATCCCCTCAGCTTATCCCCTCTCTCGCGCCTCTTGGATCCGGGGGGGCGGGCGGCGAGCCGTGTCGCTGCGCAGATCTAGCCGCGGATCTCGCTAGGCGGCTGCTTTTCTCCGCGGGGATCGGCGAGGAGTCGCGGTAAAATCGCTCGAGCAATGTGGTCCCGCTGTCTAACCATGACTCGCTGACCTCTTGTGCGCAGAGGCTCTACGGTTTCGCGATTTGCTTGGCTGCCGGTCTGACGTGCACCTTCTTGGTGAGTTCGCCTGCCCTCGCTGCCTTTTGGTCCCAGTTCGGGACAGCAATATTGTTTCTGATCAGTTCTAGCTGAAATTGGTATTGTTCCATGAAGTGATTGGAAGCACTCTTACGGTTGTTAATAAGTCAGGCAACTAATTGAAGCTCTACACTGTCCCTAAGCTCTTCTCTCTGTTTTTTTTTTCAAAAAAGAAGTTCTAAGCGTGTGTTCGTTTCCTACCCTCTAAATTTTAGACCCATCACATCAAAGAAAATCTTATTATTTAGAAGTATTAAATAAAGGCTAATTACAAAACTTTTTGCACAGATGGATGCTAATTCGCGAGACAAATTTAATCAGCCTAATTAATCCATAATTTGCCACAGTGATGCTACAGTAATCATCCGCTAATCATATACCTCATTAGATTCGTCTCGCGAATTAGCCCTGGGGTTCTGCAATTAGTTTTATAATTAGACTTTATTTAATACTTCTAAATAACAAGATTCTCTTTGATGTGACCCCTCTAAATTTTAGATCCCAGGAAACGAACACACCCTAAGTCTCCTCATATGATCATGCTTTTCCTTCAAATAATATGTGGATATTAACTCAATTATCAATATGGTGTTAATATTCGAGGCAGCATACAACAGCTAGCATAGCAGTCCCAGGATATAGCCATCATGATAATCTAGCATTCAAATAATAAAGGGAAAGCACAATGCAATATTTGTTTCTCTCTCATGATTGCACTTGTATTCATATATTTATACCTACCTATCCTGTTATAATTACCTTATATTTTCCCACATTCAAACCCTTATGGATTATTTGACAATTTTCATGTCTATTGTTCCAGTCAATGATTGTTTTCTTCAATCCGGTGAAATTTGGGGTAACATTCACCCTTGGCAACTTGATGGCCCTTGGAAGGTCTGTTTCACTAGCTGCCAAAGTTCTGCTTAACATATATTTGTTTCTGCTTCAGATCTTGGTTTTGCAGTAAATTGAGTCAACGCACAAACTGTTTAGAACTAAAACAAGTATGAGTAGCATAATCTAATTATGTGGAAATTAGGCGATGCCATTCCCTTCTAGTCAGTGTAGATACTTGATCAGCTGGGAGAACCCTCCTGGCATGTGGATCGACCTTAAAGTCAGCAGAGCTTTTTATATTGGTCTGGAGGTGGTTTTAGGGGGAAGCAGGTGACAATGATCACATATAACACTAACTGAGCTGGGACCTAACCGTTTTGCCTCGGATACCAGAAATACCAGCATAGGTTTAGTTTGAAAACTGACATTGAACTGTTCATATTACACCTGGGTGTAAAATTAGTGTATCCCTTCACTCTTCATATCTGTATCAAGATACTGTCTCTATTTATTTATTTATCTATATCTCAATGTTTTTTTTTGTCATGTCAACTAATGGAGGGATCATTTGTTTGGCAGTACAGCATTTCTTATAGGCCCAAAAAGGCAGTTTGATATGATGCTTGATTCAGTGCGAATATATGCCACTGCTATATACATTGCAAGCATCATAATTGCTCTATTCTGTGCTCTCTATGTAAGTAAAATGATCTAAGGCCTGGCATTAATGTCATCTTTTATAAATTTTATGTCTATGCAAATTCTACAATCAAGTAGAGTCAATTACACTTTTTTTCCACTAAACAGGTTCACAGCAAGCTGTTGACTCTACTGGCCATCATTTTGGAATTTGGTGCCCTTGTTTGGTAAGTTTAGTTATCCTTCAGTGAGTGATTTTTTTTACCTTGCATGATGTCTGCAAAGCATTTCTTCTACTTAATCTTAAACTTGTTGCCACCTTAAGCCTATTTGTAAGTAACATTCCCAGCCAGACACCACTGTTTCTAAGTAACATTCCCAGCCAGACGCCACTATTTCTAAGTAACATTCCCAGCCAGACACCACCTGACGAGGTATCATAGTGTATATATATCCACCATATGAGCAAACGAAACTTGTATTCTGCTTTAAAATTGTTTTTTCACATGTCACATGTACAAGAGTCCATCTCAGAAAAGTTAGTGTTACATGGGCATGGGTACTGATCGACAAAACTGAAGTTTAAATTGGTGCGCCTGCAGGTACAGCCTTAGCTACATACCTTTCGCAAGGTCAATCGTGTCGAAAGTGATGACATCCTGCTTCGACACTGATTTCTAGAGCAACGATCGTCGCCTGCCTGAGTCTCAGCAGACATCGGTCGGTAATCTAGTGTGTACTTCTGACAAGATGAGGAGGGAGTCACCTCACCCCTCCAGCAGGCTCTTGTAATCACTGTGAATCGAGTTCGTGTGCGTTTGGTCACGCTAGACTAGAAGATTGTGCTAATACCCTTTGATGCACTTGCACGTGCAATCTAGGCTTCAGTGATTCAGTCTGTTTGGGCCTTCCTTCCATCCGTGCAGTGCTCGGAGCATTCACTGTGGATTTATAGAACAAAACATTGTTGTATCGTTTGCTGAGCAATTGCTGTAAAAAGTTTCATCACAGAACACCGGTGGTACGATGATACGCTTGATGTGCACACCGCCGTTGATTCTGGAGCCTTTTGTTACATACTTGCATCCAGATTCCCCGGTCAAGGTGAGTAATAGTAAAACCGTCCCGCTGCCAATGTAGCTAGGCTGATCCGCGCGCCGCCCCAGCCGGTCCGCCTGAGTGCCTGACCCACCGCCGCTCCTCCCCGATGAAATCGCCGCTGCCCCGACGAAAATCACCGCCGCCACGGTGGCGAAAACCAGCATCATCGATGCCGTGGAGGAAATGTTTCTGCAACTTGGTAGGCCGTGGAGAGAATGTGATTCCTTGTGGTCATCTGCGCTGCTGAAACAATGGCGATCTGGTGTCCCACTCCCACTTTGCAGTCCATCACCATGCTGATTTTGGGTGTGTACATCGTTGGTGCGATCTTCCATTGTATTTCTGATATTAATTTTTTAACACACGACGTGTGTGTTTCTATTGATATAGTAGAACAATATAAGATCATGTTCCTGGAAGGCTATAATCAAATAAAAAACAAACTAAATAAAAAATAACTAAGAGGAACCTCTGAGATTGGATTAGGTCATCAACATACGCCGAACTCAACACACCTCATGCATTCAGGTTGGTCGGATGGAGGTAACGACACCACTGGACACTCCACAACCTTGCTGCTCGTGTACCAACAGCAGCACTGTCGCCTAATCATAAGATTTTCAAAGGATAACCCATTGTCATTGCCAGCGCCGTTGTTAACAACGATGTCCTGCGCCGAGCCAGCCACTGCCAACGATGTCCTGCGCCGAGCCAGCCACTGCCATGCAGGGTTAGCCGCTGTGGTCCGCTGCAAGCCATGTAGCTGCCATGCCATCGGATCCGCTTACGTCTCCTCACGAAGTTGACCTACACCGACTAACACCCGCAAAGCGAGGCTAGCCGTCGTAGATCGCTGCAAGCCATCGAGCTGACACAAGAACAACTGCCTTTGGACATCAACTTCCAACCGCGTGCACCGAGCTCATGATGTATACTGCGGCACCAAGCAACCTAGACACGCCGTCGAGGAAAGCAAAATGCCACATGGGGCCTCTAACAGCCATCGAAGGTTCACCTCGCACCGAAGCAGCCACCACTCTGCGGGACCGCCCAACGTCTCAACACACAGGTCTCTTTGGCAAAGCAAATCTGCCGGCCACCTCCTACCACGCCAGTCTCATACCAACTTCGTGGTCACCACTGGCGCACGGTCCCTCCTAACCGACGCCCTCAAATGCCAAGCAGAAGTCTTGCCCTCTAAACACTGCACCAACATCCACCTTTTGGCTGCTAACACCCATCATGGTCACCCCCTCTCCCCCAATCTTCAACTAGGTCTCCATCCACTCCACCGCAAGGCCCAAATTCACCATGGCAAGAGCTTAGCATCGACCCAGCCGCCGCTATGCGTGACCGATCGCCGCCAAGCAAAACATAGAAACACATAATGCGCCGCCCACAGCCGTCAACACCAAGCAGCAACAAGGTCGCCAGGAGGACAGGGAGGTAGAATGGAAACTCCAAAGACGACGCCTTCAAGAAGGATGCGACGCTACATGCGCCGTCGCCGCCCGCCCAAGCTTTGGTACGGTTTTCACATAGAGTTTCTGGTGCAAAAGCGAGGAGAGTGCCAAAACAACGTCTCCAACAGGAATTGCGGCGCTCAAGATGCTGCCATTGTCAGCCGGATGCACCGAGCAGAGCGTTCGCCCAACACCCCTTGCCTGCAGCTGCCACAAGCTTCTCCGCCGGCCATGGCTACCAACAATAAGGACTCGCTATCCTGCCAGCACCCCCGCCACCACCATACCACTGCCCCTTCCTCGCACGCAGTCTGCATAGTCTCCTCTCTGCACTGGGCCGCCGCTGCAGTGCCTCTCCATACGCCTTGCCGGGCCTCCCATGCCGCCTCCACCCGCACCGTCGCGTCACCTCGTCGGGCGTGACGCAGCTCCGCGCCGGCCGACGACTTTGCTGCCCCAGGTCACCTCCACCGCGGCCGCATCCACCGTGGTCGCCTCCACTTCCACGCACGCCCGCCTCGAGGCGTCGCAACCTCGTCGTCCACGCCCGCGCGCTCGCGGCGCCTCCGCGCCCATGCCCGGCTCCCGCTCGTCGGCGACCACGTGATGGACCCCGCCCCTCGCTAGGGAGCAGCCTGTTGCCGCTCCTGTCGGTAGATTTAGCCGCGAGGGCACCGGATCCGCGCTCGCCGGCGCCGAATCCGGCCACCAACGCCGGCGCCGCTACGGGCCGCCTGCTTCGACGGCCGAGGCGGCGGCGCTCGCTTGGGCGCGAGGGAGAAGCGGGCCGCCCCGCCGCCACCGTCCTTTCGAGCCGCACAGACTTCCGGCGGCCGGCTCGAGCGGCGGCGCGGCGAAGGGAAGGGAGGAGGAAGGGGCGGCGGCGGCGTTTCGCCCGCCCGAGTCGCCCACGCGGGAGCGGCGCGGCGGGAAGAAAGGAGACTTTGGTTTCTGTTCTGTGTATTTCTGGCATTGGAGCGACATGCATTATGCTCTTCTATTGAGATGGAATTTCCAATTCTGAAAATCTTCAGAAAATCTTCAGGTGCTGTACATTACTCCAGAATATGTAACACTCCCTTGTGAACACTGGAACATAGCAGCTCCTCAATATGGAAGGGATTCTCTAAACAGCACCCACCATACCAGTGTAAAACTAGTACTTCCTTGTATTGGCACGCATCTTTTCTGACAGTCTCTGAACGGCAAACAAATTAAGACACTGAACCTGCTCTGCTACGCTCTTCTTAATCCTGCTGCAAATTACGCGAGGCGTGAGAGCGGCCGGGGGCTCGACCCTGAGATGGCGACGCACGCGCCACGCGGACACAGGGAATGGTGATCTGGCGTCTCCTGTCCGAATCGGAACCTGTTCGAACTGAATAACGAACTGACACTTCAATCCTAATGAACGTTCGAATTAAAGCCCGGTTGGTTTGTTAGCCGTGTGTCACCGCTAATCACGCGTAGGATTGCGTGCATCGTATGCAACGAGTCTCGTCGAGTCCAATACCAATACCACTACCACTTCGGAGCAGGCCCCCCGCTCGTGGATCGATCGATAAATATGCATGGCCGCTTGCCGTCGTGCCAGATCATCCAGTCCTCTTCCACCCATCTTCCTCTCTTAGGGTTTCAGAGCTCCGGCTCGCCGCCAAGAGCGAGCTCGCTTGTTTCTTGCGCGGCGAACCATGTGCACTACCCTTCCACCCTTCGTCGTCCTTCCCGGCCTCGCCGGCGCCGACGCGAGGACGACGATGGCCACTCACGTGGAGGCCGCTCCCGCCGGGTACGGCTACTACGGCGACGGGGACGACGCCGCCGACATCGACGCGTTGCTCCGCGACATCCACGCCGCCGTCGTGCGCCCACGCACCCCCGCCGACCCGCCCATGGAGTTTCTTGCGCGCACTCGGCGACACTACAATCACTACGACGGCGACCTGGACGCCGTCCTCCGCCGCGGCATCCGGAGCGTTCGCGTTCCGGTTCCGGGCGCGGGCTTCGCTTCTGTCCCCACGGACGCTCATCGTGACGCCGCCCTGACGACGCCCGTGGCGGTGCTTGGAGAGCCGCGCAGCTACGGCGACGATGCCTTCGCGGGTGATGACCCGGTCGCCACCGTCCATACGACGACGTCGCCCCCCAAGAAGCAGCCGCAGTCGCAGCGGTGCGAGTACGACGCCGGCATCGACGCCGCGCTCCGTGACGCTGATGTACAACTTCTCCGGCTACTACAACCTCGCCCCGGGCACGCTCCACCGCGCGGTCTCCTACGTCGACCGCTTCCTGTCGGCGAGCGTGACCGCCGGCGGCTGCGCCGGCGTCAATCTGGTCCTCGTCGGCGCCGTGGCCGTGTTCACCGCGGCCAAGTACGAGGACAGGAGCACCACCCTGGCGCTCCGTGCCGACGACGTCGCCAGGCACGTCGGATGCGCCGCGTGCGACGTCGTCGCCGCGGAAAGCGCCCTGTTCGCCGCGCTGGGGTACCGCCTGAGCGGCCCCACGGCCTACACCTTCGTCGACCACTTCACCAGGCACGGCCAGGAGGAAGACGGCTCGCTGCTGATGCTGAGGACCCTGGCGCACCACCTCGCCGACCTGGCGCTGCTGGACTGCCGGTGCGGCGCGCGCTTCCTGCCGTCCGCCGTGGCGGCGTCCGCAATCGCCCTGGCGAGGATGGCCATGGGCGGCTCCGCGCCGTCGTGGAGCGAGGAGGAGGTCAAGGTGACGGGGTACGAGCTGGAGGACCTGGCCGGGTGCATGGCCATGATCTACGATATTCACAAGCACCCGGAGGCGTGGCCGGGATGCTACCACATGATGGATGACTGCAAACTCATCTACGCGCTGCCTCCTCTGGTGATCTGATCAACATGCAAGGACACCAAGGAACGCTGCTGCAAGCTAGATTTGCTGTAGCGCCTAGCTAGAAAACAGGAATTGAAGCAGTTTATGTGTCGATTTTTGCAATATTATCTGTATGTAGTATATAGGTACATCAACGGGATGATGGATGATTGGAATTCATTTTGAACTGTTGTTTTGAATTATCTGTGACACTTTCCAAGTAAATTCGTTGTGTTGTGTGATATGTTTTACCAAACTGGCAATTAATTTGTAGGTTGAAGATGCTTAGGTGTGACTGTTTGTTGCTAAACGTTTTGCGGAGTTGTAGCCTCTGTTGTTCCTTCTTTTCGATGACAAACACCGCTAGTGCATGGCTACAACCAAATAGGAATAGCACTAAAAGTAATTGCGTGTGCGTAACTAGGATGGACTTCAATAGGTGAGGCACCCTACACAAAATCACCATTCCATGTCCTGTATTTAAGGTAACATGTTTGGTTGGAGAGCGAATAAAATAGAATGGTTCCATCTCTAGTTTTAGGGATGGAGTGGCTCCATCTCTATATTTGGTTCCGTTAACACCTAACTGTAAGGCCCACCAGCTAGTCCCACGATCCTTTCCTTCCTATCTCTACTTTTCCATGGCTTCTTGCCGCGCCGCCCGGCTCCTCTGCTCGGGAGGCCGCCACCCGCCCCCTCCCCTCCCAGGTAAGGATGTGCGCCCCGTCCCGCTTCACAGCCATGAAAGCAACTTCCGATCAATCCAAACCACGCAAAAAGCTAAGAAAAAGAAATTACGCGGCCACCAATAAAAAAATCACAGGTAAATCCGGCTAGCAGATCGTGATTCCGGCCAGGAGCAGCTCATGTATCTCGTCGCCTACAACTCTGTGAATCCGGCCAGGTCGGCGCCTCCGTCTCTCCAGGTACGCACCTCCACAGCTCCGCCTTGCGTCGGCTTCCGGCCACTCAAGTCCGCAGCTTCTCCGTGCGTGCTTGCACCGGTGCACGAGAGGGGAGATGGCGTCGACACCGTCCAAGTGGGACGAGCTCGTCCCAGAATCTCAGCGAATATTCTTTTTAAGGAATCGCTCGGTTCCGCCGCTCCTCAACCAAACAGATGTAGGACCAAATACTACCTAAGCTCATTTGGCATTGGCTGGCTATTAAGATGCTACTGTTGCTACACGTTCCGTTACATGTCTAATTGTCCTGTGTTTGTGGTTATAAAGATGCATCCGTTTATAGTCACATCTATAGTTACTCAGTTATTTTTTAGAAATACCGATTATATTAAAAAGAAGATGGAAGCTCAGATTGAGCAACACAACAAAAGAGAAAATAATATCTCAAACATCAAGCAACTCAACATGCAATGCACCGCACCACTCGACACATCATAAATATCAAGATGTTGCTCCAACGCTAGGCACCACTCAACCACTGTCGACCTCCGCTTGACAGTTACCTCAGCTGCTAGGTGCAAACTTGCAGATGCCATGAGCTTAGAGCACGAGCCTCAAATAGCTTCACTACCGCTGCCTCTTGGTAGATCATCGATGCCCTCCCCAACCATGTCTATACTTACTTGGTTGACCTTAAGATACATTGGTTTAGTTCTTCAGAGACGATTACATGTGCAAGTGTACATGTGAGTGTAATATATATGTTTTGCAAAAAGAAAAAAAAAGCACATGTACCGTGCCCACTAGTGTTCAAACATAAGGTGTCTTGGTTGAAAATAAAAAAAAAAACATGCGCCCAGTACACCTAGTCAGGGAGCGTCTTCCTGCACCCGTTTTCCTGCTCCCATGCATGTTCTTGGCTTCTTGTACCAGGCAGGCTACCAGCTGCTCAGAACAACCAGCTCGGAGTTGGGGACACTATCGACCAACTCGGACTCAGCCGCGTACCAGCTCGGACTCGGATCAGCGCCGGTCGCGTACATCGTATGCAACTAACCCCGGCCAGTGACCAACTCGGTTTCAGAACCAGTTGCCACCCATGCATGGGCGATATAAATAGTAGCGCCCGTCCTCTGGCTTCCATCCTCGATCGATCCACCATCCCTCCACTTCTCTCCCTCCCTGCGGCGGCGATCGGATCGCATCTGCGCCAGCACCAGGGGCTCCGATCCTCGCTCGCTTCTTGCGCGTGGCCGGCGAACAACCATGTGCTCCGTCGCTCCCTTCGTCCTTCCTGGCCTGGCCTGCGGCGCCGCGCCCGTCCTCGGCGTTCAGCCGACGACGTACGCGGGGGGCGTTCCTGCCGCCGCGTGGTGCGGGTATGGCTACGACGCCGACATCAGCGCGTTGCTCCGGGGCGCCGTCATGCTCCACGGCATCCATAGCATCCACGTTCCGGGCCGTGGCCTGATGGCTTCCTTCCCCATGGACGCTCACGACGACGCCGCGCCGACGACGCCCGTGGCGATGCTTCGAGCACCGCGCAGCTACGGCGACGATGCAGCTGAGGACGACGCGGCGGTGACCATCAAGACGCCGCCGCCCGAGATGCGGCCGCAGCAGGAGCAGTGCGGCAGCGAGTACGATGCCAGCATCGACGCCACGTTCCGGGTCATGGAGAAAGACCCCGCGGAGCGGCCCTCGCCGGACTACCTCAGCGACACGCAGGCGGGGGACATGATGATGATCGATCGCGCCACCCTCATCGAGAAGATGCACCACTTCACCAGGTACTACGACCTCGCCCCGGGCACGCTGCACCGCGCAGTCTCCTACGTCGACCGGTTCCTCTCGGCCAGGAAGATGAACGGCGGCGAGCGCCAGCTCCTCCTCCTGGGCGCCGCGGCCGTCTTCGCCGCGGCCAAGTACGAGGACAGGAAGACCACGCAGAGGATCAACGCCGACACCGTCGCCGCATATGTCCGGTGCACCCGGAGCGAGGCCCTCGACGCGGAGCGCGAGCTGGTGGCGGCGCTCGGGTACCGCCTGAGCGGGCCCACGGCCTACACGTTCGTCGACCACTTCTTGAGGCACGCGCAGGACCAGGAGGAGGAGGGCTCGGCGGCGGCGTTGGTCAGGGCCCTGGCGCACCACCTGGCCGACATGGGGCTGCTGGACTACCGGTGCGTGGCGTTGCGGCCCTCCGCCGTGGCGGCGTCGGCGATCGTGCTGGCGAGGCTGGTCCTGGGCTACTACTCGACGGCGCCGGTGGCCGGGTACGCGATCGAGGAGCTGAGCGAGTGCATGGAGGCGATCTACGACATGCACGAGAACCTGGAGGCGTGGCCAGGATGCGGCCCGATGATGGAGGACTGGGAGCTCACTACTCGCCTCAGATACTCCTTGCCTCACTACAGTGTGCTGACCCGTAGAAAGTAGAAACATGGGCAGCTGCTAAAAGGGTAGAAAGGTTTTGGTAGACCTTGGCTAGGTATAGCAGCTAACAGCATTCTGATTTGCAATGTTGGCTACATCTGGAATTTAAGGCAGTGGATTCTTGAACTCAGTTTTGTCTGTTCCGCTTCGTAATATACATCTGGATGGATTACTGGAACTCAGTCTGTTGCTGTAAATGATGGTATCTTATTACTTGCCAATTATTGTGAAATGTAATATGATCTGATTTGATCAGAAAAAGTTGACCCGATCTTTTTTGGTACAGTAAATGTTACCAAAGATGCCCCATTCTTTCGGGCTACGTACAGAATTCAGTATACGTCGTCATTTGTACAGAATCCACCACCCGCTCGAGCTCAGCATCAATTGCAAAAAAGCAAGCACGCCACGCAGGGGAAGGGGCAGTGCGAGGTGGATTTTGTGCCTGGAGAGAAACGCTAGCTGATTTGGAGACGAGATGGTTGATGCGGGCTGCCACTTGCTGCTGCTGTTGTTCGAAGAGGAGAGGTAGAGACAGAGAGCTTCTCTGCTGTTCGATCGAAGAAGAGCAGCAGGTGCTATTGCTTTGAGTTTGAGCAAAGAGAAGGGAAGAATATCGATGGAGAAGAACACGAGAGAGACTGACGAGTGAGCCCCACACGTCGTTATAAAGTAGGGCTTGATATGTTGGGACTAGCTATCGGCTTAACTCGAAGTCATGTATCACGTAAATAGCCGGAGATGCTGGATCCCGATGAGTGGTGCCGGTCGCGTTTCCTCGAGAATGTGCGTCGTATTTCTTTAAAACTTGATTTCATTCAAAGTGTTACTCATTGCAATCCAAAAAAAAACTTTCAGTTACCTCGTATGCAAGTCGTAACCAAAATCCTCCCCTACAAGCAACGGCACAAAACGTTAGGCGACTTAGTTAAAAAGAAAGAGTCGGCCAACACCATTTTGCACCTCCATGCCCCCTTATCACTTGCATTCCGTTGTTCCAAGTTTTAACATCCAGCAGCTATTACAACTCATCAGCACAATGACATTATGACAGTCTCTGTACGGCATAGATACTGAACATGCTCGGCTGCTGCAATTTGTGCAAGGCGTGAGAGCGGCCAGGCAGCGCGTGCCGGGGGCTCGAGGAACAATGGGAGCTGCACATTCTGTTTCATTTACAAGGCTAATACTTACATCGATACAATTAGGATTATATTTTACAGGTTACACTAGAGCTGTCAGAACCAAGTATCACATGCCTATGGCTCTCGACGCCGAAAGCTCAGCTTCTCCATCCACTTCGTTTCCTGCTCCATCTCCGGACGCCTGTCAAAAATTTTAGATGACTATTATACTGGCAGCCAATGGTATAGATACGGAGGTTGTGATCCAGCAACATCAAATAGTGAAGTATCCTTACTTTGATCTGGGAGAGATATTGATCCAAGGCACCATCACCGTAAAGGATCTTGGCTCCGCAGCCAGGTTGGTCCACTGATCCTACTGCATCCTCATCCACAACCACTGCATCGATCCGCTTCTCCCCAGATTTTGTATCTGGAATCTGTAAAATGGCAGCAAATCCTTTGGAAAAGAGATACAGATGCCAGTTCCGTAGAGTTATGGGTAGGGTCCATGGAAGGAGAGGCCAAAAGCATCATGCTACAAACCTCATACATGGAATCCATGAGAATATTCTCAAGGATAGTTCTTAACCCCCGAGCACCCGTATTTTTGGACATTGCCTTTTTGGCAATTATTCTAAGAGCCCCATCTGTAAAATGAAGCTTCACCTGAAATCCAATGTTGAGCCAAGCTGAGACGCAAGGAAGATATTACTTTGTGAATGTTTTCATTGCAAATATACTCACATTGTTCATGCTAAACAATTTCTTGAATTGTTTACCCAAAGCATTCTTTGGCTCCGTGAGAACCTGGAAGGATAAAGTTGCATTGGTGCTTCATGAGAGAGTGCTCAAATAATCATTGAAAGATTCACATATACATGTACTTCTCCAGATAAGGGAACACAACTACTTCAGAACATGAATCTAAGAAAAAACTACAGAGGATATAAGGGATACCTGAACAAGCTGGTCCTCATTTAAAGCAGCTAAGCTGACGAGGATAGGAAAACGTCCAATAAATTCCGGGATAAGTCCATACGCTATTAGGTCACCACTTTCAACCTGAAAATGGAGATGCATTGGAACACTTCTAGGACAGAAAGTCATCTAAGCCCAATAGGAGAGCTGTACTCACTGATTCTAACAAGGATGATGTCACTTGAGCACTTGAAACACCACCGGCCCTCATGTTTGCACGGACTGGTGCCCCAAAGCCAATAGATGAATCCTGGCGTCTTTTTTTTTTTTGGGTAAAATGTAAGCGGAAAAACACCTTAGATGAAGACCAAGAGGAAACACCAGACAGCATATTACAAAGAGGTAATGCTAGTACCTCTCAGATATAGTTTTCTCCAAGTCCACAAAAGCACCACCACATATAAAAAGAATGTCCTTCGTATCTATCTGCATGGACATGAAGACCATATAGACTGTAATTAACCATTGTTGAATTGTTAAGCAACAGATGACAAAAAAGCAAGATCAAAGAGTTACTTGGAAGTGTTATTTTTTCCCCTTAGTCCACACTTGTGGCACAAATAAACAGTTTGGCATATCTGATCTAGCATGCTTTTACAACAAAAAATGGTCTTCACCACTACTATTTCTGTTTCATATAGAAGTCTAAGTTGACCATATGCATAGAGGCATAAAATCTAAGAAAATATTCAATGAAATTGGACCATGCAAGCACAGATACCCTGCCAAGTAGGGTACAACCACCAGTGACCAGTTGGCAGCTTTCAAAATTTAGTGATTTACAGCATTAAAGCACGGTCCCAAATCAATTGAAGCAACTAACTTCTAGATAGTCTCAATGGAGTAAGAGTGAAATAACACATATTAAGACAATATACTTCAACTATGAAACAGAGAAATGTGACCATAAACAAACACATTATCACTTTGGGCTAATACAGGAGAAGGTAGGTGAAAAACATGGTTATCTTGTGGAGTAAAAGGGTAGATCGTAAATGAGCTTGCTAACTTTACCTGTATATTATCACCACGAGGATGCTTCCTTGCTCCTTTCTCAGGAACGTTGACTATCTAAGCATGTCAAAATTTCAAAAGGGAAATAATTAGTATATCTATATAGAAATAACAAAGAAATTATAAACTTTTGTTTGGCAAAAAAATTAAAACGTCCCAAAAAAAGACTAGCTGGTAGATAGCTCAAGGGTAGGATATACATATCTTATGGCTAACAGTCACAATTTGGGTCACAAACTACATTATAGGTGGGCATTCATCGATTTTCCAGGATTTGATCCTGTCATCTCAAGGATGAGGCCTTAAGGACAGTTATGATTATCAATTGCACCCCTTCATGGCAAAAAAAAAGAAAAAGAAAAAGGGCTCACAAAGATCGTTCCATTGAATTGCAACCAAGTGAACTGAGTTCCTTTCAAATGGATAATCTAGACAACCAATGTATAATTACAGAATATCTGGTATAAATCGTACACATGTCATAAACCCCAAAGACGATATCAGAAGAGAAGCTCCAGAAGAATTTTTGCTACATAAAACATACAGTAAAGGATAGCAAAGGTCCAAACCAGCTCTAGGTAGTAGGTAACAACTCAACCTCCACAACAAATTGAAATACAGATGCAGATACCATTTGACCAAGGAAATAATCCATACATACGCACTAATCTGTACTCAAAAGCCTAGAGATAAGAATTTACTCAAATTGCATGGAGAGATGTAAAATTTCGACCCAATTTGCAACTCAGTATGCTAACTATCAAGAGAGCTAAAAGGATTACTGGGAGATTAATACATATGCCTTACCGTGCCTTCCAGCATTTTCAGCAATGCCTGCTGAACACCTTCACCCGACACGTCTCTACTAATGTTAAGGCTCTCAGCCTGCATGTTGGATCACAAACTAATTAATATCCCTACCGAGAGGGAAATCCATGGCAAGGAATCAAGGATAGATATGCCATACCTTCTTTGTAATCTTATCAACTTCGTCAATGTACACCATTCCTTGCTGTGCTGCTTGCACATTAAAATCTGCGACCTAGTTTATATCAAAATAAATAATCAAAGGTCACTTCAGAAGGCATGATATCAATACAATTCACAGTTCAATGTTTTGCTGCATGTATAGTCAAAAAGCATACCGCGAGTAACTTGTACAGTATAGATTCTACATCTTCTCCTACATACCCTGCCTGCAATAAGTAGGAAAATTTAATCCTTGGTGCTGAAACCAAGCGGATAGGATGGGAAAAAGGAGCTGGCGAAGACTATGAGTGCAGGAGCAAAAAGTAAGACATGATCATTTTTTATTATTTAGTTACATGGCTCAGTAAGAGCTATTGGATATCTGAGCCTACATACACTTAACCATTTTAGCTCATACCCAACAGTTTACTAATTAAGAAATTAAGATTATGTACAGATACTCCAGCCTAAGTATAATGTGACAGATTCTGTATTATCAGTACATAGATTTATGTAGAACTCATAAATAGGCACTTCTTGTTCTTGCTAACACAGTTTACACGATATTGTTGATGGATGCCTGTAATACAGTCTACATGACGTTTGTTCTGTGCTTAAAAATTAAACATTTCTCTCTGGAGCACAAAAGGTAGCCAATACTTGCCTGGGTCAATGTTGTCGCATCAGCAATTACAAATGGTACATTCACAAAGCGAGCTAATGTCTTTGCAAGTAAAGTTTTACCTGTCAAAGAAACGAATCATCAAAACAAATTGCTGCTGAGTGCCCTTTCTTTTTACAGTATTTTAGTTGATCCAACATTGTAGAAGACAGCTGACGTAGATCTATGACAACTCCAAATGGTTGCAAATGCCTTACCTGAGCCAGTAGGTCCCATTAACAGTACATTGCTTTTCTCTAGTTCCACATTGTCGTCATCATCAGCTTCCCCATCAAAACCACCCGAATCTGCCCCAGACCTAATTTTTTTAGCTTATATACCACATAATTAGTCACTGAAAGATATGTGCAAATTCCAGTTTCTATGGTTGCGGGAATAAATATATCCTTCATTATTTTATAGAAAAGAAGTGTGGTAAAGAAAAACTGACCCCTTTTGTAAAGATTGATGGTATATCCGTTTATAGTGGTTGTAAACTGCGACAGATAACACCTGCAGGTTTAAAATGCTACATCAGACCAAGACATATTCAGAAAAGTGTTCTTGTCGAGTACCCAAAACCGAGGCAAAGCAATCAAGATTATTGTGGGAATTGGAATGAGTAAATAGAATACCTATGCGGAACTTTCAATATTCATGATTAATATATCACAATTCAAAAGTGAGAAGGAACTAAATCTAGAAAATATCCTCCACAGAAGATTAGATCAATTGACAGTTCTGACCAGGTATATGATTATTTATATTGTTTCATGGTGCTAAAACGGATCTCAGCAACCATATCAAAGTTGTTGGACAAGCTTAAGGGCCAACACAGCAGAACAGCAGTGGGCAAATGCATTTCCAATACTGTATTGCAATTTGAATTTATACCAAAGACTGTATTGCAATTCCTAAAGAACAATTTACCATTTCAACCAAAACCAACATCTCATTTATTTCCTTTTCCTCTTGCATTCCACTAACAACATGTTAAATAGTATAAAATCACAACTTAAAGCAGAATTCATATGGAGGAGCAACATACATGCGAGAACACACAGATCTTGATGAACGAGTTTCTGAAATAAAAGTATACATGGCAATGTATTTTATCTATAACATTGAAGTTCATCAGGCAGCAGTTAAATAGTAAAACACAGGCCCCTAGCTCTGAGTTCTCGTTGCACAAGACAAACATGACAACAAGTAACATGCTTAGTATTGATACAAAGCATAACAGCCAGCCTATCAGAAATATCGATTTTGACTCTTAGGCCACCTCATTCATGCTAGCAATGGCTTCATTTTGTTTCCTACCCAGAGCAATACCACAAAACTCTCACGATACAGTGATCACAGTAATAAAAATAATATTTTAAATTATACTGCTAACAAGGCTCTAGAAGAAAATCAACAATCAAATTCCACTGTAGTCTGTAAAAGTCCCTCAAGTGAAGAAGTGCATCTTGATGCTGCTTTTTGGTCAGCTGATGCAAAATAAGTGGTCCCTGATTACTCCAATTCCCAACTCTAACTATGAACAGTATAACCAAAATGCTCGGACAAAAATAAACGCCAAAATTAAATGAAACGAGTGTTTCACCTTCTTGGCTCTATCCTGCCCAATCACGTACTTGTCGAGCCCCTTACAAATCTCCTTGGGCGTGGGCAGATCCTTCCCCAAATTGGAACCGCCCCACCCCTCCTTCCCGGCTCCCTCCTCGGCACCAGCGCTCCCGCCACCTCCCCCTCCGCCGCCTCCGCCGGCGACGCGGACGACGTTAAGGTTGGGGTGGAACGGCGGGCCGGGCGGCACGTGCACGGCCACACCCCCACCGTCCCCGTCGTCGCGCGACGAGGAGCTCGCCCTGATAGCCTCCCAGAAGGAGGGGTCCCTGGCCCTCGCGGCGGGGTGGTCGAAGATGTCGGCCCGGACGCGTCCGATCTCGACGAAGGTGCCCTGGAGCGGCGCGAGGTCGTGCGGGCGGAAGAAGTAGGCGCTGCGGCAGTTGGGGCAGAGGTTGAGCGCCTGGTACCCTCCGCCGGCGCCCGCGGCCGGCGGGCCCCGGTGGGAGAAGAGGATGTCCATGTGCTTGGAGCAGCGCGGGCAGTGGGCCTCCGCGCGGATGCGCCGCGGCTCGGGCTCGTCGGTCGAGGACGACGACGAGCTGCCCCCCGAGGAGGAGGACTCCCACTTGCGCCGCTCCTGGAGGCGCCTGTGCGGCGGCGGCGGAAGAGGCGCGGCGGCGCCACCAGCGGCGCCTGCTGCTGCCGGGGAGCACTCGGCCGCGGTGAGGGTGGACGCGGCGCGCGTGGCGGCCCCGGCGAGGCGCCTCCACCGGAGGAGGCCGGACATGGTGGTGGGTGACTCGAGTGGGTGCGGATTGATTGGGAGAAGTCTAGAGAGAGAAAGGCGGGGAGGAGAGAGAAAGGGAGTGATCTACTAGCAATCTGTTTGGGGATTTTTGCGGGGTGTGGCCGTGTGGGTACTGGGTAGCGAATTTCGGGGGGTGTTTTTGTATATTTCCACTGTCGTGTGTGCCCGTGGAATTTTTGCGTGGTGGGAGGTTTGACGTGGATTGCGCGACGGCGGTCACTGGAATCTCCGGATATCGGATAAGGGAGACTGCGGCGCTGAGCGCCGTTGGATCATGTCATCCTGCCAAAACCCGTACCTTGAGATCCGTGTAACGTTTTCTCCTCTTTGGATTTATAAAATTTTCCTAGATTCCTTTTGTACTTTCTCTTTTGGCGGGAGGGAGTTTTTCTTGAATCTTATTTAGCATTCAATTTCAGATGGTCCAAATGAGACCTTCCGGAGGAGAAAAGAAGGCCCCTATGCATTTTCCAATCAAAACTTGAGGACAAATTCAGATTTCACACTCGCTTTTACTAATATCCACGTGATTTCACTCTTCTTATAGCATGCTTAAAAGTTATAAATAGCAAACTGAGCATTGCTCAGCTTATAAGGTTACTTGAAAAAGAATTTGTCCACCTAAATTTCAGTCTACGACTCAACGTATCAACATAAGTATTTGCATTTTTCTAAATTCAATGTAAAATTTAACCCGCGTATTCTTTTCAGCAGTAGGCGACGTGTATCGATGTATCTATCGTGACTTCGTCAATCTTGAGATTTGCCGACGCAGTCTCTCGAAAGTAGTGGTAGATTTGCATGCTTGTATTTATTGTGGTGAGTATGGGTGCATATATGTAAGTATCTGCGTTTGCACTGTGTTTGGAAAAAAAACACCTCCAAACAAGCATCACCAGTGCAAGGTTCAACTTAGTTCAGCGAGAGAGAAAAATCAGGTGTCAGCTTTCATGCACCAACAATACGAATATTATCCTAATAGACATTTTCTTATCAAGTTTATCCTTTAACTTTTACTTGAGCCAATTTAGTCATTCAGCTTCCATTTTCGGATTAATCTCTCCCATCATCCTATGTGATAATCCATGTTAACATGTTGCGCCACCCTAGATATGTGTTTTGCTAAGTTATTAGTACCAACTATCCTATATAAACCTTGTTTGTGTCAACCTTTTTCTCCGTGTAGGTGAATCCATTCCGCTTAAAAGAACACATGCACCTTTACAGTCTTAAAATTAAAATTCACTAAATTAGGCTACCTTTGAAACTTACCTAAATTTTTATGGCACCAAACTACTTTCCTAAAATATAGAAAAATAACTAATATTCATCACAAGGATGCAATAATATATAACAGAACTACAATTCTATATGCAACAATATTAGTTGTTTTCCTATATTTTTGGAAAGTGTTCTGGTGCCATAAAAATTCATATGCAAGATCTAAAAGTAACCTAATTTGGTGAATTTAAATTTTAAAACTATAAAGTATGTGTGTGTTTTTAAGCAAAATGTGTTAATATTTATTTGTTCTATTACCAAAAAAATCATAAGTTTTGGAGGTGATTTGGAGGTTGTTTCGTCCGAATGAGCTAACATAAGTGACGAATATATCAAATAAAGAATGAAAGTTAGAACTATGTTCACGTAAGGGAGGAAAAAATTTTAGGACCATAGAACAAATTGAGTTATCTTCTAGTATCAAATAAGAAATTTTTTCTTTACCTAGCGTTCTTGAGGAGGGCACGGGGATCGCTGTGAAGAAGGATCTCCGAGGCGCAACTTGGCGATGATGAGTTCCTGGAAGAAGTTACTAATCTTTTTGGGTTGCAGCACAGAAATGTAGCTCAACTCAGAGGCTATTGTAGTGCTGAGTGCTGACACAACGCAGTTCCTCTGCACCCTACTCGGAGTAGGAGGCAAAAGTGTCTGGGCTGAAGCACGAGAAAGGTTGCTCTGCTTCGAGTGTGTACCTAACAGAAGCCTTTGTGAGCACATCTTCTCAGGTACGAGAAATGTTGCATGCATGGTTCCTCTCGAGTGGCATGGAAGACATGAGACAATCAGGGGGATTTGCTTCGTTTTGCATTACCTTCACAATAGAAAAAACGTGGTATTGCTGACACGGACCTTGAACCTGAAAACATATTACTAGATGATAATATGGTGTCGAAGATTGCAGACTTTGGTTTGTCAAGACTCTTTGGAGAAAATAAGTCTGAAAATATCATTAGAAGTTGTCCCGCCGGGACATTGTAAGCTTCAACGCCTTCTATGTGGTACCTGATGTATTATCTTCTTATCCAAGTAAGTATATGAGTTTATTCTCTTGCTACATCATGCAACACTAGCGGGTCCAGTGGGCTGCACAGGTATGGTGTGGTATATCTTAGATCTAGCTTAACAAGCATACATGTAGTCTGTAAAAAAAAAATCCAATTTTCCTTCTGCCCCGCAGCTGCTTGGCCCTCGCGCGACTAACGTGCGACTCGCGAGCGCCGACGCCTATCTACTCGAGACCATGCCGACTCCCCAACCGGCCTGCCCCTCCACAACTCCATTCCACCTCCAGACGGCGGCACACGGCTCCCTCCCTTTTCCTTGGCGACAGGCAGCCGGCGTGCCCCGGCTCCACCCCTGCGCCCTATCTCCTGGCGTTCGGCCCCAGCTGGGCAGCCCCTCCTTGGGAACCCGCCTCCGAGCGTCGCTGCGTCTCCAGCTCGGCTGCCAGGTTCCGGTCTCGGATGATTGCCTTGTCACGTTCATTGAGAATGATATTTCTGAAGATGTGGATGAAGATGATGTAGGGCTATTTGATGAGCTAAAGTTGGATGCTAAATTTAGCACCTATTAGCACTCGTAACTCATGCTAAAGTTTTTTAGTCTTGGCTTAAATTTAGCCCACCCCATCAACACTCCTGTTTGAAAGAGTTAGTGCTAAGGTTTAGCACTTATACAGATATTAGCATTTGGATCCAAACATCCCGTAGTCAAGACTTTCATGGCCATTAGAAAAGCGTGGGCCTAAAAGATAGTGTTCTAATTCTATTTGTTATTTAAGCTGGTGTCTTTTATATTTCAAATGTTGCTTTAAACTATCTGGATTATAATTTAAGATTTATTATGCTATTTAGTAGTTGTGTACTGAATTATCGGGTAATTTTTATGAAACTTTACCGAGTTGCTAAATAGATTTTACCGGTTTGCATATGAACATTTTATTTTTAGCATACCCCCTACAAAAATTCTAGCTCCGCCACTGCATGCAGGGGATACATGGCTGCACCAAAGTACCTAAATGAAGGGGGAGATTCATTCAATTTTGGTGTAATAATTCTAGAGGTAGTGACGGGTTTAGGATCGACTACCACCAAAGTGATGAAGAACTTTAGGCACACTTCATTGAAGAAGTAAGATGAACCAGCCCACCTACCTCTGCCATATACATTGGAGATATATAATGGAGAATAATCTCGATGAAATCCAGGTCACCAGATCCATGGTGACTTCATAGACATAGGGATGCACATTATATATATTTTGAGTCATTGGATCGACTCAAAGAGTTGATAAAATAAATTAGAATAGCATTATGTGTAAATAATTTAGGAGGAAAAATAAACTAGAGTGGCATGACATCGTAACTAATTAGCTGACAATAAACACTATTGAGTACCCACTTGCGTCCTTACGTAGACACTCTTAGGGTCTGCTTGGATCCGGCTAAATTTTAGTCCCGTACTCCCGTCACATTGGATATTTGGACACCAATTATAAATATTAAATATAGGCTAATTACAAAACCAATTGCATAAATAGAGTCTAATTCACAAGATGAATCTCTTAAGCCTAATTAATCTATCATTAACATAGGTTTACTGTAGCACAATATGGTCAGATCATAGAGTAATTAGGTTTAATGGATTCGTCTCATGAATTAACCTCCATCTGTATAGTTAGTTTTATAATTAATCTATGTTCAATACTTCTAAATAGTATCAAAACATTCGATGTTATAGAAACTAAAATTTAATTAGATGATCCAAACATCCCCTTAATTACCACGCATGACCTCTTTATCGTCCAGGATCCTAGCCTTTTAATTGGAGCTGTACACTCGTGGCTTCCTGTCATCCGAGCTCGAGGATCAGGCGGTGCAGACGTGAGAATGGTGACGGTGTCGGCTTCACGGCCATGCACTTGGGCGAGAACTACTCCTTAATGTCTTTTCAGATGTGTATGTGCATAATTGAGTATGATTGTAATCCACCGATCCTCTCCCATGCAGTGGCGGAGCTAGAATCCTAATCTACCTATAGCGAGCGTGAGTGAGTGCGTTGGGCGGCGGAGCAGCTGAGGGAGCGTTGGGCGTAGGCCCGGTCCGGGGGGGGGGGGGCGGTGGGGGAGGGGCGGCTGTCCTGGGTCCCAAAACAAAGGTCTCCTGGCACGTACATATGCAGCAGGTACAAGTAGATTGATGCGCATGAGCAGCAGGTATAAGTAGATTGATGCGCATGAGCAGCAGGTATAAGTAGATTGATGCGCATGAATACTGGGGGCCGAGTATGATGCAGAGCCCGCTCGTCTTCTTGATTTTCGTGATTTCATCTTTGTTTCTGGGGCGATTGGCGCATCACGGAAAGGCAGTATGCAGGCATCAAGTAGCGCGTCGGTGGTTCATCCTCTTGCCGCCGTGGCTGATCACAATCCACGGATGCGCAGGCATAGCGGCCATCATCTTGCATTGATCACGTGTCCGATAGACATGCCTCCAACCCTCTGGCCTCAGTTATTCCATCTCGCTATAGTTCCTATCTCCCTGAGTCACCGTCATGCAGGGCCGCATCCAAGCAAGCAAGAAGCAAGGCAGGAATCGGAGGAGGGAGCGATGTAGAAATTTTGAATTTTTGTCCATAGCTAGCCCTGATACGCACCGGCTCAAAGAATTGGATTAATTGGTATTTTATATTTGATTTGTGAACGACAGTCAGATCAATATTGATACTTCGTTACATTATGTTATTGATAATCGATTTATTGGACATTGGTGACTCAGCGAGGAACGCATAATATTTGGATTCGAGTTGTATATAAACCATTCATGATTTTTCATCTATAAATGTTAGAAAAAAATATTATTGAAAGGCCCCTGGATTTTAGTTTCACCCTGACCCCACCGGCCCTGCTTAGGCGGTGGCGCGTGCCTATTACGAGTTACCGGCGGCGGGTGTGACCGCACCTTACCAGGCTGGTGGATCCACCGCTGGTCCCATGAAGCAAACCAGCTGCCGCCGTCACGTTCATATCTTGGAGGAATGATTCCGCATCCGCCTGTACGGCAGACCAAATACACCGTAAGGGGCTGTTTGATTGCTTGCACATCGCCCGGCCAGGCTCTCTAGATGCAGGTTTATCCTGTTTGGTTGCCTGCGTGGGCATCGGAGCCTGGCTCGCTGGGAACGCAGCGAGCGGCTGTTTCCGACGGGCCTGGCTCCCGCGGCGCATTGTTTTGTACTCCTAATGACAGAATTAGTATATTATTAGTATATATTAACTTATATTAAGATATGCTAAAGAATGTTAAGCTGTGACAAAATGAATCAAAGGCTATTGGCGTATAATCATACAAATAAATGTTATGGTGATAATTATTTTACTATTTTTATCTTGCGCAACATGTCTCTACGCGGGCAACCAAACATCATCTCCTTACAACCTGGTTGGAGTGAACCATACAACCAAACAAATGGCTCTTGCATGCGCAGAGCCCGAGCGGAAGAAACCTGGTTCTTATACGTGAGCTAGGCTCGCTAGAGAAGTCCGAAGAGAACCAATCCGTGAATGCCATATCTCATATTCTCATCTAAAGCAATATTTAGACTATGCCCTATATATCTATCCTCGAGTAATAACTGCATGCTCTACTGAGCCCATGCCTAAAGAGCTAAATAATGGAGACATCCCTGCAGGTAAGTGTCTATTTATTAAAAAAAATCAAGTAAGTGTCTATCTATCATGAAAAAAAATCTAATAGAAATAATAATCGTAATTACATGAAGTACGATGAATAGTACAAATGTACAACTAGACTAACTGACTAAAGATCTCCAAGGACCTCCGTAACGGATCCGGAGCGTCCAACCAAGTGCCGTGTTCTGGACAGCCAGCCGTACAGGAAGAGTGGACGGGACCCGTACCCCGTTTCCGCGATAGGCTGCAGATATCCACACGCGCAGGCCACACAGAGCACGGCGATTCCCCGGCCGGAGGCGTGCGCCCCCGCCGGCCCGCCGCCATGCTGGTCCCCGCGCCGTGGGCGGCTACGGCGCTCTCCTCCCTCCACTCCCTGTCGTCCCACTACTTCCTCCTCCCCGCCCACTTCCTCCCGCCCGTCGGCGCCCGCCCCCCGCTCCGCCGCGGCGACCTCGCCATCCGCAACGGCGGCGGGCCGCGCACCTACCCCGGCGGCGTGTCCAAGTGGCAGTGGAAGCGGATGCAAGCCAAGAAGGCCCGGCAGCTCCTCAAGGCGCGCCTCGCCCGCGAGCGCCAGCTCTACGAGATGCGGAAGCGCACCGAGCTCCGCGACGCCGTGGCGCACCTCGAGCGGCCCTGGGACCCCGACTCCGCCGCCGACGCGTCCGCCGTAGCGCCCAACCTGCTCTCCGTCGCGGCCGAGGACCAGCTCAGGGCGCTCGCCGACCGATTCCACCGTCCCGGCGGCGTCGACCTCTGGAACGACCGCGACGGGCCCCGGGTCTTCGCGTCCCCGGCCACCGGCGCGACCTCTGCCAGGTTTTTCCCCAAGAACGCCGTCCACAGCGTGCAGCCCTACGCGCTCGTCGGCGACGGCGGAGAGGCGAGCGCGCCGCGTGCCCGCGGGAACGCCGCGGACATGCTGCTGCTTGGGCGTGGAGGCGGCGGCGCGCAAGGTGTTCGTGAGAATGCTACCGGGGATGAAGCGTATCGTACTGGTGACGTGGAGCCAGCGGTTGAACTCATGGAAAGGGATGGGACCTGGGAGCCGGTGGATGACTTGGCCGCCGCTGATGATAGCATTCCTGGCTACTGGAGTTCGGATGATGACAACGATGAGGTTCCCTCGGAATCAGAGGACATGGGAGATGCCCGTTCTAGGCGTGTGCCACGGGCAACGATGCACAGGCGAAATGGAAGGAACAATGGCGTCACAAGATGGGAAGTGGCAGGCGCCATGGCTGCTGCCAGTGATGATGACAGAGGTTGGAGTGGTGATGCTTTCTTCTCGGACTCGGAACGAGCAAGGGAAGGCCATCGTGAGCAGCGATGGCAGGAAACAAGTAGTAGTGCAAGCACAAGAAAGCGCGCTGGCGGGAGACGGCATGCCTTGAATTCTGCATCGACTAGTCGCGTTGGCCAGAGGGGACGTGCAGGTGCTAGTTCGTTCTCTGACTCTCAGGTGATCCATGGTGGTTCTGAGCCAAAATGGAGACCAAGGACCAGAGATGGCAATAAGAATGGCACCGGGAGGTGGAATGCTCCTAGACAGGATCGGATCGGTGAGGAGTTCAACTCGAATTCAGACAGTTCAAGAGGCGGTGAAATGGAACCAAGATGGGGAGCCAGAAATAAGTTGAATGGAAGAGAGAACTTTAGAGGAATATCGAAACCGAAATACAGTACTAATACCAGTGACGGGGATGCGCTGGGGAGACACATGAGGGCCAACTATGGTGATGAGCACCAGAGCAGCAGCAATGGAAGACATCGACTTGCTGGTAACTTTGCTGAGGATTTGGAGACGCCAACATGGAAGCCTAGAAGAATAAACCGAGCTAGGAACATCAACGGCGATGGCAGAGACGACAACGTCAGTGGGAGATTCAGGAGAGGCAACAATGCGAGACGTCTGCAGGAGAATCCTAGGAACATCAACAGGGAGGATGGACCTAGGATGAACAGGAATGGACAACGGTTCAGAGGAGAGGACTACTCACTACGGCCAACATCGGAATTGCACGGTTCCTGGAGGGAGAGGGGATCGGATGAATTGTAGTTAACAGCGATAGACTGAAAAGATTTGTGTGTGCTACTTTTTTGTATGACTATAAACCTCTGTCGAGTGTTGAAAGTAATGTACTACTGACATTCATCTTATGCTTCTTCAGCTCATGCGAGATAGATTGTGCAGTAATATGTCGCCGAAAAATTTACCACAAGATTGCGAACGGACAGCTTGTCCAAGATAACTTTCAGATTGAAACTGCCAATTTCACATATATCAGCTCTGAATGAGTTCGGATGAACACTTCAGAAATCATACATGCATACAACAGATTTGCATGAGTTGAGTATTACAAAAGCAATGCCATTCCCAAATGCCATAAAAGCACAGCGTTTTAAGAGCGGTTGACTCCATGGTTACAAACTAGATGGTCATGGTTGACCTTATGAGCTCAAACGGGTAAAAGAAAAACAACACCGATGAAGTTGATAAAGTTTGCTCCAGCTACTTTACCTGCAACATACAATATCACCAGTTAATCACATGAATATTAAGAAGGGAATCAGTATTGGATAACAAATAATGGAAACCTAAGTGAGTAAGCAACCTTTTGCTAAGGCCCTTGCACTAATTGAGGGCAAGCTAATCATGCACACACACTTCAAAAGACAGCAAATTCATAACTCATAGCCACAAGGTGAAGAACCTAATTACGAGTCTTTGGTTTCCATTTGCATAGACACATATATACAGACAACCTCAAACTAATATACTAAATCCATATGCACTGATACAAACTATTCCTCAGAATTTAGTCGAGTTACTAAAGGATGAAGTCAGTGGCATAATATAACCATTAAGATTTCAGCTGACTTAGACATTTCTTCCATACTCATCACTTTTGAATATCGTTATATTTGTACAACAGATCTCCAACTAATCGGCTAATAAGAGTTGTCACTTTTCATTTCACAAGAGCACATCAAGCGTCCAACGTACATTCACATAAACTGATAAGTACATAAATTAATCTGAGAAGGAAACGTTATTTTAACAACAGTAGTAACTAATAAGGGAAACCGAAGAATGCCTAACATATCAATCATGTGGAATAGGTCTCATCTACTATTTAAGTTCAGCAGGGAAATCCAAATGATGTCAAAAAAGTATTATGTTTCCTTGTTTATAAATAGTAATATAACCATATACAACTAGATGGACACTGATGATCTAGATAGGCCTGTAATAAAATATATCATGATAATTGAATTTGTGTTGACCAACATATACGGCGAAAATTAAAAAATTATCACAACATAACATGTAATTTGGGAAGTGTTACAATTAGTTATTCTTAATTTACATGCTAGGAAAATACCAAGCAAAAAATCAATGGGGGTTAGAAAACTGTATCAGAGATGAAGCTGAAGGTAAAGGAGCTTGATCATTCTCGGTGCTAGCTATTGCTGATTGATAAGCCCAAAGGAGATCACATCGACTCTAAACAATCCCTATAGCAAGGGTGAAAGTAGGAACAAAATCTAGGCCATGTCTGCTTAAGGTCACACCATGTATATGCACCTTAGAAAAGATCTCAAGATATTAACCCATGCCTATATCATCTATTTTTCACAAGTTCTTTAGATAGTTCAATAAATGCCTCTTAATGCAAAAATGAAATTTAAATAACTGTAACATATATATTGCATAAGGAAATTTAAAGCCTGACCTAAAGCAAGTTCCTTGAGGCGGGTATTGTTCATGTTATACATTCAAAGTTCAGCTTATAAAGGAAAAACATTCATCCCTCTTAATGCATTTAGTTATAGTGATTAGCCCACATTCCAGTGAGCTGCTCCGATGGTCTCGATGCCACGGAGTTAAGTTGGCAGACTATATTACATCACTGGAAAAGGAGAATGCTTAGGCTGCCAAGGAGAAAAGAGTGTGGTTTGACATTTCAGTCCGCATCGTGTGGGTCAAATCTGAAACGTGTAAACCAATCTCGTAAGATTAAGTCTAACGCAAACATAGCTATCGTGTTTAACAGTTCACTGCTGATCAGAATAGCCACATATGCCATTTGACAGAAGATACGCATAAAAAAAACACATTGTTCAGATAGTTACGCGTTCTGGTCCCAAAGCTCTGAGGAACATTCACGCAGGCTAATACTTCAGTTTAATCAAGCACGGTGTGGGTACAGTGTACGAATTCATAATCCGATCCGGAAGAAATAATACAGCGCGATCTCAGATGGGCAGATCTAAATGAACAAACCCTACCAATCCTCGAAATGGATCGTCAAATCCAAACCTGCCTAAACAAACTCATTTTGCTCGGGAAACAGGGAGCGACGGGTGGGGATTTACCTTGGAGTCACGGACCCCGGCCGGCCACCTAGTGGTGGTGGTCGCCGGAGGGGCGGTAGATGCGGTTGTAGGCGGCCTCGCCCACGAGGTAGATCCCGAAGGCGACGATGGCGATGCCGAGCCCCGGTGTGGCGTGGCGCAGCTGGTTCCCCACCAACGGGTGCCTCCTCCACTCGTCCCTCCGCCGGAAGAACTCCCCGGTCGCGTTCAGCCCCTTCCCTCCGCTCGCCATCGCCTCCGCCGCACTCTCTCTCTCCCCTCTTCTCTCTCTTGCCACTGTTCGAAGCAGAAAGAAGGTAGGGCAGCCACGCGACCATAACCAAGCCCAGGGGATATACGCGGCCCAGCCCGCCACGACTTGGGCTCACACGGCCCAAACCGTGCTGCCTGTGTGTGAGAGCGAGAGCGCGCGAGCTTCTCCAGCGTTCAGCTCTGTGCCTCTAGCCCATTCCCATGGCGATGGCGACCTCGTCGGCGCCGCTGCTCCCGAAGCCCGCGCACCCAACTCCGTCCTCTGCTTCGCTCCCCACTACGAAGCCCAGGTTCAGGCGACAGCGAGCCACACCCGAACAGCACGACCAACATGTCGACGGCAAGTGGAGGAGGGACCCGAGCGGCCCGCCCCGGCGTGGTGGGGGAGCCAAGAGGCGCCTGCGCAGCCTCGTCCTGCGCGGGGAGATCGAAGACGCCCTCGCACTCGTCGATTCCATGTCCTCCGGCGGCAGCGGGAATCGCCCGCCCGCCGTCCCCTGCAACATCCTCATCAAGCGGCTGTGCTCGGCCGGCCGCGTGGCCGACGCGGAGCGCGTGTTCGCGGCGCTCGGCGCCTCCGCCACCGTCGTCACCTACAACACCATGGTCAACGGGTACTGCCGCGCCGGCCGGATCGAGGACGCGCGCCGCCTCATCGGCGAGATGCCGTTCCCGCCGGACACGTTCACGTTCAACCCGCTCATCCGCGCGCTCTGCGTCCGCGGGCGCGTCCCCGACGCCCTTGCGATGTTCGACGATATGCTCCACCGGGGCTGCTCCCCGAGCGTGGTCACCTATAGCATCCTCCTCGACGCCACCTGCAAGGCGAGCGGCTACAGGCAGGCCATGGTGCTCCTTGACGAGATGCGCGCCAAGGGCTGCGAGCCAGACATCGTCACCTACAATGTCCTCATCAATGCCATGTGCAATGAGGGCGATGTTGATGAAGCACTCAGTGTCTTGCGCAGCTTGCCGTCCCGTGGATGCAAACCTGATGCTGTCACCTACACACCTGTGTTGAAAAGTTTGTGTGGCTCTGAACAGTGGAAGGAGGCTGAGGAGCTCTTGGCTGAGATGGCCAGCAACAAATGTGCCCCAGATGAAGTGACATTCAACACAGTAATCACTTCTCTGTGTCAGAAAGGCTTGGTTGATCATGCAATTAAAGTTATTGATCGTATGTCAGAGCATGGATGCATCCCAGATATCGTCACATACAGCAGTATTCTTGATGGTTTGAGCAATGAAGGGCGTGTTGATGATGCAGTTGAATTATTAAGCACACTGCAATCCTACGGGTGCAAGCCTGATAGCATTGCATATACCACTGTTTTGAAGGGCCTGTGCAGCACAGAGCGGTGGGAGCATGCTGAGGAGCTCTTGGCTGAGATGGTCCGCAGTGATTGTCCCCCTGATGAAGTGACATTCAACACAATAATCGCTTCTCTATGTCAGAAAGGGTTGGTTAATCGTGCAATTAAAGTTGTTGAACAAATGTTAGAGCATGGATACATCCCGGATATTATCACATACAATTGTGTCATTGATGGTTTGTGCAATGAGAAGTGTATTGATGATGCCATGGAATTGTTGAGCAATCTGCAGTCTTATGGGTGCAAGCCTGATACAATTACCTATAACACTGTTTTGAAGGGCTTGTGTAGTGCTGACTGTTGGGAGGATGCTGGGCAGCTCATGGTCAATATGATGCACAGTGATTTTCCCCCAGACGAAACGACATTCAACACAGTAATATCTTCTTTATGCCAGAAAGGATTGCTTTTGCAAGCAATTGAAACTCTGGAGATAATGGCTGATAACAGTTGCATTCCGAACTCAACCACCTATAACATAGTAGTCGATGCTCTTCTGAAAGCTGGAAAGACCCAGATAGCCCTTGAGTTGCTGAGCGGCACGACAATTGGTACCTCAGGTTTGACTACTTACAACAAAGTAATTTCCAATGTTGCCAAAGCTGGCAAAATGGAGGAAGCTCTTGATTTGTTGCGTGTGATGGTCTCTGGTGGCATTTGCCCGTATACAACTACTTACCAATCTTTAGCCTATGGGATCTCCAGAGAAGATAGAACTGACAGGGCAATCAGTATGCTCTGCAGAGTGCAGGATATGGGCTTATCACCTGACACTACATTCTACAATGCTGTACTTCTTGGTCTATGTGAAAATTGGAGGACGGATATTGCCATTGATTGCTTTGCTCACATGGTGTCCCATGGCTGCATGCCTGATGAATCAACCTACATTATTCTCCTTGAGGCTCTTGCTTATGAAGGTCTTTTGGGTGAGGCAGAAGAACTGCTAGGCGACCTGTCTTCTCGAGGAGCTTTAGATAAGAGCTTGATTCAGGAAGAAAGACGCTATTCCTAAACTAAACTGAACATGCATGTAATAGTGCCTCTGCTGACAGTAGTACAAATGTGCTGTGCAAGCGCTGAAATGTTTATATATATGTACAGTTGGGTATGCTTCGCCTTGCATTTCACATGCACACTTTGTACCTTAGTTCAAAGTTTTCATGCAAAGTAGCCCTCCATCTTTCACCTTCCACTGTACCATCCAATAGGCAGCCCTGTTTATCAATGGCAGTTTTGAAGATTTTTTTTGCCCTAATTAAGACATAATACTACTAACAGTTGCTGATAGAACTATCTTACCCTTTTCCTCCTTTCAACTACATCTGCCTGGAATTTCGCATGTTTCAGCAGCAGTTTCTCCTAGAGAATCAGACCTTGCTTTCTGGTCCTAATACTCAGCAGCAGTGAAGTTCGTGGTCAACGTCTGCCCTAGCTTCACCATAATCACATGCATATGTGGCAATCATCATACACATTAACCCAACACTTAATTACTGAACATGAGAGTTCCCAAACTCCAGCGGTTCATCTCACACTACGATGACAGCAGTTAGCCTGCTAACACAACACATCACCACTAGCTAGCACCATGTCTATTACAACAACAGCATCGCACCATGAAACAAGTACAACAGCCGGCGTATGCACCGGTCCACTACAGGTGAAGCCGGTTATCGACACCGCTTCACCGCTTCCTAATGATTCTAAACACGTCTGTCAACAGGGAGCATGTCCCGTCCCATGGCATCGTCATTCTCGGCTCCGCTTGCTGCTGCAGCTGGGGCACTTGTACTGCTTGATGTGCTCTGCCTTGGCCGGGGTGATGCGGACGCACTTGCCGTGGAACCACTTCTCACAGACGTCACAGCAGATCCAGAACTCGCCGTTCGCATAGCTCTCACCACAGGAGCCACAAAGGTATGCCTGGTCCTCCTCCTCTGCGTCCTCCCGGCCACTGTCCTCCTCCTCTTTTGGGTGAGCCGGCTTCGCAGGCTTGCTGTTAGAGTTTGTCTGTTTTGATGGCTGAAAGAGAAGGCAAACAAATGAGCTAAGGGGTTGCCTCGACAACATTGGCAAGATGTAATGCATCTGGCAACATATACTTGCTTTTGAGCCACAAATATTTACTTACTTTAGAGTTAGACTTGCTGCTTTTGCTGCTGCCATTGGGGGCTTTTGATTGCTTTTTAGCAACCCCCGTCACAACTTCATAAACAGTGGGCAGGTTATTAATCATGGTGAAGAGCCTTCTCCTGAAATGCAAATATCATGGATTATCATGTCCTGTTCTCTAGGGGTGTAAATTGGTGACACCCTTAGGTGCACCTCCAACCCTCTTTAGTTCAAATACTTGTGCTACTTCTGCAAAATGGGATCTCATTTTGGAAAATTAGCACAAATATTTGAACTAAAGAGGGTTGGAGGTGCACCTAAGGTCACCAATTTGCACCCCTATTGTTCTCCGTTCACTATCTAATATTTTTTAGCTAAACTGGGAGAAAAATCCAAGCTATTGATCCATCATCTAGAATCAAATACATGAACCCTAAACGACTGCAATATGAATAGGCAATTCTATCTAAAAATGCAAATTCGATTTGAAACCTTAAAGAGCTAAAACTCACATCACTATCATTTAATTTAGTAAAGAAAAAGTTTATAGAGTAAGGTAATTATTCCATATGCTGTGAAAATCTCCACGTGAATGCACAGTAAGTGGCTAAATTGTTTTCATAAAAAGAACCAACTAATTTTTCTGTCAAGACAAGGAGAAAGGCCATCATGACCAAAAGAAAATGCCAGGTAGATAACTACAAACATAAATGGAAAGAAATTGGCATCACCTAATTAAGGGACCCCATCGTTCACCTAAAAATGGGTCATCCCACTACTGTGGCAATATAATGGCTGGGAGCCCACTGAACACAGCTTTAAATACTCATCCCTAGCTCTCAACTCTTCGATTCCATACATCATCTCTTAACACACCACCATACCACACTCCCCCAAAGAGCCCACTGATTGACTGATCCCTCTCCACTCCCCAGTCTCCATGACAGCAACTGGTGCCTCCGCATCTCTCCTGCTAACGTCTAGAGTACTAGACCCTCTCCTTTTCTCTCTCTCTCTCTCTTTTGCTAAGAACAATCTGTTTTGGGGAAAAGAGAAAAACAAATTATGAAAATAAATCTGTGGTCAAAGACATCTGTATTACATACAGTTCCGTACTGCAATAGAAAAGCATGAAAAGGAGATACAAGCCCAGTGTAGGCCTGTACGGTGAAAAAAAAGAAAAAAAAAGAACTAAATCTTTGCAAAAAAAACTAAACACACACCTGGCATCTTTATCGAATCCAAAGCGAGCCCCAAAGTAGAATGCAACAGATAGTAGCCACGCGTCACTATGAACTGCAACTAGAGACAACCAATCTTTTTCGATCATTCCATCACGGGCAAAGTTTATCCCCAATGCTGGTTCTGGAAGTTCAGGAGGTACTTCCTCAGCTGGCAGAGTGACCTCCCAAGTCTCATTTGGCAACCCATAAAGGCACAAGTTCTCTTTCTCTGGCATAAGATGAACAGCTTTATATCAACAACACAAAATGAAGGAAACGTAATATGATGTGTTAAAGTCACTACTTGTGGTGCACTATTGAACATCAGTAGACAGCGGAGCTTGGAATGCTATTTCAAGTGTTAGTTAAGTAAAATGTGGATGTGGCCAAAATGAGTAGATGCCAGTTTACTTATATTTGTTTTCCATGAATATACATCAGCATTAGTTAAGGGTGTTGGGCAATATTAAGCCAGTCACCATTGATATCCGTATCTGACTTTTATCTTGTCTCCACTTCTTCCTACAATTTGGAATTCCTTCTACTAACACATGCTCCTTCTCATTCCTTTTTCACTCACAGTAGGGCATCCTGTAAAAATCAGGTTAAGTAATTCCCACATGATGTATCAAGTGAAAGGTGCTACATCGATTACGTTAGATTTTATAGTTTGAACCAGATTTCAAACGTCATGGTAGTAGCAACAGACCTTAGCTCTAAAGACATCTATCTTAAGTTTGAACAAATAGGTTCATGGTAACTACGAGTAACATGACATAATCATGATTAGTATTCAATCAGGCTGCACTTCCAGTACGTAGAGACATACTCGAACATGAGTTAAATGATTATGTGTCCTGCCAATTGACGCTGTCCCGTGATTGGTCATAGTCCCCTCTATTTTGTAATGTACATGATTTGTTACGTTCCTCCCAAGCGTTATGCATGTAAACAGAAATGCAAACAACCACACATCATTGGACTTTAAATTACCCAAACACTTTCTTAAACATGTAATCAAATCAACTTAAATTTCTTTAAATTAAGGACTTAAATCTACAGGTTGAAGTACACTAGAGGTCAGGATGCAGTCAAATTACCAAATAGAGTGTGCTAATCGCACACTAAAACTTACATATCTGACATAAGTCAGGGCTGAACAAACCGACTAATAGAGCTTAAGAATCCGACGACGCCCTAAACGGCAGCCGGATCGAGCACCATAAACAACCGTGGGATCACCACGCGATGAGAGACACAGCTTAACTCGACCATACGAGCAGCACAGGTGGAGAAAAAAAAGGAACCAAGTCGGGAGCCCGCCTCACCTGGGTCGCACATCTGGTAGAACTTCTCCACATCTGCGCACACCACAGAGAGCAGCTAGAGCATCAGCGAAGCATCCGCGAACCCGTAGCACAAGAGGAGGAAGCTAGGAAAAAAGCGCGGGGGGCTAGCTGACCCGTGGTGAGCGCCTTGACGATGCCGGCGCGGCGCGCGCGGAAGTCGCGGAAGACGTCCTCTGGGGAGCGCGTGTGATGGTGCACGGCCGCAGCGCCGCCTCCGTCGCCGTCCATCGCCGGCCACTGCCTCCCTCGGCTAGGGTTTGCGGGGGACGCGTGGGCAGTGGTGGTGATGGTGATGGAGTGGTAGTGGAGGGAGCAGGGGAGAGGATTACAGAGAGAGAGGCGCAAAACCACGGCGAAGGATGCGATGCGGGAATGGTAGGATTTCGTAGGGGTAATCTGGGAAAATCGGAAACCACGAGGGGGTGGTTCGGAAAGTTTCCACTTCGCTTTCATGGAAGGGAGTAAAGGTAGTGGGCCCACCAACTGGGCTCGGCTTTCGGCGCACTCCAGGGAGCGCGCGAGGCCAGACTAGACTGTGGACTGAGTGAGGCAGGGGCCCACCTGCCAAGAGGAAGTGACGTGGTTGGGCCGGGCTTTTCTCCGCTCATCTTGGGCCGGATCACCGACGAGCCCATATTGAGTTGCCTTCCGTGTTCCACTTCGCTTTGCGGTTGTGCGGTTCTTCCTCTTCTCCTTTTCCGTCGCCTGACTCCCGAAGCTCAGAGAAGCAGCTAGTCAGTCAATCGTGAGTTCGTGACTGAAAATGGCGGAGGTGGAAGCGACGGCGACGGCGGGGCGGCCGAGGCTGTACTCGTACTGGCGCAGCTCGTGCTCCCACCGCGCCCGCATCGCCCTCAATCTCAAAGGTGCCTGCGGCTCGGCCACCCGCTCAATCAGGCCACCGTTCTTTTGGGTGGATTTGGGAAATTGGGACACTGGGTTGGGTTGGGTTGGATTGGGTTCAACCGACGTGCGCTTGATCTTGAACGCTGTGTCTTTATGCAGGCGTGGACTACGAGTATAAGGCGGTGAACCTTCTCAAGGGCGAGCAGTCTGATCCAGGTGAGTTGGTAATACTCGTACAACCGTGTGCTAGGATTGCTTGGATATGGAGTTAGGTAGCTGGGCTACTTCGTGCAGTTTCTACTGACCTACTTGTCTGTTTGCTCGCCTTTGTTTAGAGTGTTGTTTGGCGCTGCTGACGCCTTGACGGGCTTTGGTAAGGCACAGCAGGGCAGCTTTAGTGTGCTTGCTCGGTGTTATTCTTTTTGTTTTTTAACGAAGTGCTCGGTGTTATTCTACATAGGTAGTCGTATGTGACAACTTTAGTCGTTCTACTTCTAGTGCTTCGGGTGGAACAAACATGGTTGCAATCAGATTGTGCATAGAGTCTTGTTTGGACAGTCACTAATTGGTTGATCTTTCTGGGAAACAGAATTCCTGAAGCTTAATCCTATGAAGTTTGTCCCTGCGCTGGTTGATGATGATGCAGTAATTGGCGACTCTTATGCAATAGCATTGGCAAGTATTGAGATATTAGCATTTGTCATCCCAATTTCGGTTATCACGTGAGTGAAATTCTTTTCTATGTGGCTATGCAGTATTTGGAGGACAAGTACCCCGACCCTCCTCTTTTGCCTCAAGACCCTAAAAAGAAGGCTTTGAATCACCAGGTGATAGGTTCTCCACCCCTTTGCTCATGATTGCGGCCACATGTTGTTCTTAATCAATTCAATATAGAAGTGCCATCTGTGGGGGAATTGCAATTTGGCATTATGCAAAATTTTTCGGCCAAATGCAGTTAAGTTGAGTGTTATGCAATCTGTTCACTAGTTGCTTTTTTGGCGGCTTCTTTGATGCTCCTATCTAAACCCATCAAATAGTTGCACCCTGTCATCCACAGTTTCATCGTATGAGGTAAAACCACTAAATAAGTAGCACAACAGAAGGGATAACAAAAGAGTAACTCATTAGCATAGTACAAATGCATATATATGTCTTAAATACTGTTCACTGTAGGCCTACATGTGGGGGCTAGGGCCACATGTTAGTGATGCAATTGATGGTGTTTTCCATCCTACTAGTGGTATCAGGACAATCTTACTCAAAAGGAAAGAGTTGTAAATGAAAAATACCTATTTTGTTGTGGCATGACTGCTGACATTGAGCTTGTGGAAACACAGACCGGAGCTCTTTTTTAGGTCTGAAGGCGTATAAAGTTGGGCTACCACACATTAGAATTTCATTGTGGCCTGGGCAGGACATGTATGGTTATGACTCAACAAACGAACTAATCAAGTAAGAGATAAAGAGTAGATATGCTAGAGATAATGCTCAAGTAAAACAATTATGGTTGGAGTTGTTGGAGTCCATGCATGTGCAAGTCCATCAGGTTTTCTGCATGGCAAGGCTGTCGTCAGGGAACAGGGATAGCATACTATGTGCTATGGCACAGGCAGGTCCAGCACGAAACCATGTAGTAGAAAGGTGCCACTGTGTAACCAAAATCTGGAGTAATTTGTGCTGTATGTTTGCCTTTTTCTTTCCTTCTGTTTTGTTCTTAGTCACCAATTCATCATTCTTAATGTGTACTTTACTATCTTTCTGTGCCAGATTGCGAACATTGTAAGTTCTGGTATTCAACCTCTCCATAATCTCTCAGTGTTGGTAAGTGTACTGCATATTACTTCTTGGCATATGAGGTCCTACATGTATAAATAGATTGATTGGCACGCCTGAGTTTGAGTTTATACTGAAATAAGATTCATATTTGCATCGTGCAATTATGCAATTTGTTTTCTGCTTATTAATTCTATATTGTGACAACTTGTTTTTGATGAACTAAAATATATTGTACAGTTTGTTTAAAGGACAAAAGCTAAACTGTTATCACTTAATTTGTTGCTTATTTCTTTGCAGAGGTTCATTGAGCAAAAAGTTGGTGCAGGGGAGAGTGTCTCGTGGACCCAACAACAAATTGAGAGAGGTTTCACAGGTTGTCTTCACAGACATAGCCGTTAATTACTGATTGAAGTAACTACTACTTTTGCTTGAAGAAATGTTTCTTGCCTTGAAGTTCGGTTGTACTTGTATTGATCATTGTAGGAACTCAAACATAGTTCTTTTAGTTCAGTTATGAAACATATTGTTTCTTAGCATTCTTATGTTTCCCTATCACCACACTTGTTTGCTATTATTAATTGTGCTTTTTCCCCTATCACTTTTGCGCTTGTTGCTATTCTGAAATGTGCTTGCTTTCCCTAATTTTTTAGCAATTGAGAACCTGATACAACAAAAAGGCTGTGGTGGGAAGTATGCAACAGGAGATGAAATCCAACTGGTATGTTTGCTTCCCTGAGATTTATCACCAGGTTCTTTTCCCCATTGTATTGAATTTCCCTTTGAAGTGGTATTACCTAGTCTTTTGGCGATATAACACTTGTTGAGTGATGTATGCGTGAAGAAAATAAACAGAATTAAATAATGAACCATCAGCTAATTCTTTTTATGTTAAGACAACTAATCTTTTAAAGTTTCCTGGAAGTTTTATATGCCAGTGTTTATTCATTGCTAAAACTAGAGGTATGGTTATCAAGTCCAAATGAACATAAGTGCAAAGTCTTTAAAATCTATTATTCTCATGGTGTGCAAGTCTTCTCTGGAATTAAATAGATTTCCTAATAGAACACTAATGCAGTATGATACAAATTGCTACTGGTCCTTGCTCAACTAGGAAGGCTACTGTTCTTTTTGAAGCCATCAAAGATAGCCCAGTATAATGCAGAACTAAATCCATGATCGTGTACTTCTGTATTCTTCTTGTCATGCAGGCAGATGTATTCCTCGCTCCCCAGATTTATGCAGCCATTGAGCGCACTAAAATTGACATGGTACAGCCTTTCTACTTTCTGTTATACGGGTGTAAATCGTTGTGCAGTTTATTTCAGTTGAAGAAGTAATGAAACATGCTGATGTGTCTTGACTGCAGTCGAATTACCCCACCCTTGCGAGGCTCCACGCATTGTACATGGCACACCCTGCATTCCAAGCAGCGCTCCCTGCTAAGCAACCGGACGCCCCTTCCTGTACCTAGGAACTGCGGTGTTCTTGCTTCGTCAGCCTTGTATATTTCTCATCTGAATACAGACAGATTTGGTGTTGTTACTTGCTTGTTGGTTATCCTGTAATAGGAACAAGCACAGAATTTCCTGTGCACAGTGCATCAGAATAAGAGTGGTTTCTGGTCTTCTTCAGGTAGGCTTCTCATGTATGATTTGTTCAGCTGTAAAATTTTCCATGGATGCACAAAATTGGCATTTGGCAGGAAGCCCTACATCTCTTTTAAACCCCTGTACATTGTTATAAAAAAAAACCCTATGTACATTCTACCATGGCTTTAATTTGCCTCGTGCCGCCTCATCTGCCATCGTGGAATCTACGGCCACCATTCACACGTAATCATTTCTTATATTCCACGGCCACCATTCACACCGCTATCATTTCTTATAAAAAGAAACTAGACGACGCACAGCACTGCTCATAAATTGAATCCAGTGAAACTATATACGCAAATAATGATCAAACTTGAATTAGGAAACAAAACCCAAAACATTCGCTCTGTAAGAGCATCTCCAACAATACCCAATACAAGTGCAAAATGATCCGTTTTGGGAAAAACCGTGAAAATCCGAGCTCCAACATATGCCTATTCCAGCTTCTAATATTCCCACACGTTTAAAAACTACCACATCTGGAGCTATATTTCCACCGCTGTGATGAGCTCCTAATAAATTCCCTGCGCTCTTCTAGTCCCACATCTTCATCTCTTTGTCTCGGCTGCGCCACGCTTCTCCATACTCTGAAACTGGCAGCCGTATGCCGTCGACAACAAGCGCCCCGTTACCGGCAATGAGCCCTGTGTCTGCGCGTGATGTCCTATGCCCGTGATGGCGCAAGGCCTCGCTCGGGATGCATGCTCGTGGCAAAAATGAATAGATAAGAACAAGAAATAGATACGTGCTATATTACCGTCTGAGTAGGAACTATGAATAGATAAGAACAAGAATTAGCATGACATATTGCGGGTGATGGATAGGTGCTATATTACTTACCATCTGAGTAGGAATCATCTTGTCTCATGGTGGCAATGGCATCGGCTTGTACTAGGCGAATTTGAGTTCAAAATGATCCACTTGCGATGAGGTGGCATATTTCAAAAGTTTGCAACTAAATATAGGGCCACCAATGGAGAGTTGTATTTTCTATGCCTAAAACCTTTTAGAAATATTTCAATTTGAAAATATTGGTACTGAATATATTGGATACTCTTAAGATGCTCCGGAGCGAAAACGCCTACAGTGATAAGCGAAAATTTAAACCCGCACGGCCGCGGCTGAGTAAACGAACCCGCCGAACCCCGACGGCACGGGCACCCGCTTCCACGGAGCGCCGCCGGCTCCCATCACCCACGCGGAGTACTTGCTGCCCTCCGCCGCGTCGGCCACCGTGCCGAACACGAACAACGCGGCGCCGTCGCCGTTGCCGATGCCGGCCGCCTTCACGCACGCCTTCATGCCCGGCGGCCCGTCGGCCACCTCCCTCCACGCGCGCGCGGCGCCGTCCCACTCGCGCACGCCGCCCTTCCCGGCCCCGACGGCCCACACCTTCCCTCGCACCGAGGCCAGGCACGTCTCGCCCGTGTCGGGGACCACCTCGTCCTCGTCGGCCCAGGCGCCGCCCGTGGCGGCGTAGCGCTCGGCGGTCTTCTTAAACGCGCCCTGGGCCTCGGTCGGGTAGCCGCTGGCCGCGAGGACGCCGCCGGGGGCCGCGACGAGCTGCGGCTCGTCGCGCTCCTCGGACATGTCCGGGAGCGCGCGCCAGGCGTCGGCCGCGACGCTGTACGCGAGGGCGGAGCGGAGCGCGTTCTTGGACTCGTCGTGGCCGCCGGCGACGTAGATGTTACCGTCGCCGCCGGCGCACCCGAAGAAGCTCCGGTTGTCCGGCATCTGCCGGCCGCGCCGCCACGTGCCTGCGGGGACGTCGAGCACGCGGACGTCGCTGGTCGGGCGGAGCGTGTCCGGGTCCCAGCCCCCCACGACGGCGACGTGGCGCCCGTCGTTGGCGGCCGCGCACTGCGCGAACAGCGGCACGGGTCCCCACGCCTCGCCCGGCCCTTCCACGCGCCGCCACTCGCCGGTGGTGAGGTTCGCCGCCGTCAGCGCGCACTCCGGCGTCGATCCCTTCCCGTCGCCGGCCGCGGGCGCGGCCTGGACGAGGAACACGACGTCCTCCGCCGCCCCAGCGGCACCCCGGCGCCGCCGGAACTCCGCGGACCCGACGGCGCCGCGCCACCCGCGGCACACGCGGCGCATGCACCGGTGCGACCGGCTCGGCACCCGCGCCAGGCACTCGATGGCCACGTCGTCCGGCAGACCCGGGATGAGCTCCCCCACCTCCAGCCTAGGGCCGTCTTCCTCTGCTCCCATCGCCATGGCACGTTCTCTCTGCTTGTCCTTGGAATCGTAGAAGAAGCGTGCTCGCGCAGTGACTGCGTACACGTCCTCAACCTCTTGCTTGGCGGCGCCCATGGAGAACGCCAGTGCAGTGCTGTGCACACGCCTTCACGCGGCTTCTTGCTTCTTCTGATGTGGTGGCGGTGCGATGCAAGGGGTTTTGGCGAGTTTAAGTAGAGGGAGGGTGAGAGTGAGGACAAATTTAGATTAGGATTTGATGAGTGCTAGGTACTGTGATCGAGTAAAAGCAGCACCTTTTTGTGTATAGTAGAATAATAAAAACTTTTCAAAAGAGAGTGAAAATAATTGGGGAGTGAGATATTTTAGGAGCATGAGTTTGATCCATAAAATTGCATTTCTAATCACATTTGACTAATGATATTTTTACTCAAATTGTTGAAGATATTTTTAGATGGGACTAGGGTAAACAGAAGATTGATGAAACATATGAACGTAGATGTGATGGTGGCAACTAGTGGGGGCTTTTAACATTTTGTGAGGTTGTTTCTTATCCGGAATAAACTTAGGCTCTGCCTAAAAGGCTAGATATTAGAGTTATGTTATCTACGACATACAATGCGGACTGGCGGGGAGTGTGGGCGTCATGTACCTTGGGGCATCCGGCTACACCATAGAGGCTAAAGGGTGGTGACTGGCAGTGGGCCCCGCAAGTGAGGAGCACCACTGTATTCTTTTTTTGGAAGCGGTGGTGGTAAATTTTGATGGAAGGCCAATGTCGCAGCGGGTGAATAGCCAATTTAGAAGTTACACGGGCTGATTTAAAAACTGGTGCGACAAATGATGAAATCGGATAAGAGCAACTCCAGCAATAACCTCTAAATCAGCCCTCCAAATGTTAAATGGGGCTGCCTCTATTTTTAGGAGCTTCCAAATTTGCTTCAACTCCAGCAATAGCCTTTAATTCTAACTTATAATAGAACTTCTAGACCCGCTAGGAATAGAGGGTGGAGAAGAGAATTTAGAGCCCTTCCCAGAATAGAGGGCCTAGAGGGTCTCCTGGAGTACATCTTTTTTTTTAACCCTCTAAACTTATGATAGAGATCTGGGTGTGCTGGAGTTGCTCTAATAAGTGGAATGATAAACCTGATTTGTACTACCTCTATTTCAATGGGTGAGAGGGGAGGGGGAGAAACGTTCATTCATGCCCGATGCTCTTTCTTCAAAACTGGGTGTTAGTTGCCTATTTCACCATTCTCTTTCCGTGTACCCTGTCGACCGAGCATACCAAGATTGTTTTGATCGTGCGCACATCCAGGATTTGTAATTGACCATTTATGGCCTAAACTGCATGCCTAGTTGTCATGCATTTATAAATTTGTGCATATACCACGAAAATGGAATTACTAAAAATGGGTGTGCAATAGCGCACCATTACACACTTTCAAAGTTGTCAACATAAGGCAAATTTTTTTTGATATTGATGCACAAAGTTTTGTAGAAACCAAAGGAAGCTAGTTGTTATGTAATAACAATTTTAGGTGCTAAATGTATTGTACACATTTAGAATGATACAATTATTCTATTTAAATTTTATAAAATAGAAGATTCATAACTTCCACAAAAAAGCTTTAAGACACATTCAATCAGCAGAGAAAGTGGGAAGTGCTAAAAATAAAGAAAATCCTACCTGGGATGTGTATGTGGGAGGAGGTGTAGAAAGAAAAACATCCCTTCAGGTAAGATAATCATGTTGAGAACAGTGACCTCTGCAGATTTAATTTCTTACAAAATAACGATGCACCTATTCACGTAGAATTTTTCAGCGGAAAAGGTGATCCAGCAGTTGACCTAGAAATGCTTCGTTTCATGTTTGCAAAATGTACAGGGAAAGAAGTATGTGGGTGTCAACCAGTCGTCGATAACAAATATCCGTATGGTACCAGAAAGACCCTTCTCAACATAATTGCGTATGATGCCCTTTTTGTGGCTAGTGATGATGGACAAGAAAATGATTTGGGAAGCTCTTAACCTGCCTACACTACCATGTTCAGTTTGGGTAAGGACACTATGATTCCCTTCGTGATATGAAAATGGCACCTGGGATGGGACACGGGAACACACACCTTGTTGGTGGCCTTTTGTAAGTCGACATCACATGGGCAAACAAACAATCTATGGTGCGAACAAATTCCTGCAACTTATCGGTTCCCACCTGAAGCCATTCGATCGGAGAATTCAGAGAAGAGCGCGACTGTTACCAAGAGATTTCTCTCGCGGGGTAAACACGAGTACACTGACTAGTAGTAACTGTCATCAGCTTGACACTTGTGTGGCGTGGTGAGCATGCGCCGGATACGGAGGTTGCGAAGGCATCTTGAAAAATATCAGCCAGAGCTGAGTGCAGGGGCTGATGCGAGCAGAGCATGGCTCGCGTTCTGCCGAAGCGAAGCGGAGCAGCATGCGCCACCCCGGTGATTTCATCAGCTCCTCCGCCTCCGCGAAGCAACGCCGTGCATCTCGCGCTCGCGGAACCCAAGAGATATTTCTCATGCAGTAACCCGCCATGGCTCCGATTGTCTCGCCGCACTTGCTTGATTGAAGGTGGTGCGTATAGGAGCACATGCCTATGCTTGATGGAACCTGTAAAGCCTTCTAGAAGCCGTCGCCGTAGCAACAGTGTGTGCACCTCTGCTTAGCTCCTGGCCTCGGCGCGCGGCTGGCCACCTTTTCCTCCTGCAACTCCGGCGCCTTCTGAATTGTGAGAAAAAAAGAGGAGATGGCCGGGTAAGGCCACGAACAAATTTCCACTACAGTACATGTTTATTAGCCCTTTTACAAGTATACCATGCATGTTATTTCTTTTGCGTGCGTCTATGGCCGCCAATGCTGCAGTTGGATTTGTTGGCATGCATGCATGCGAATTAGAAACCAAATCAAAAGTGCTAATTACCGTAAGGGGTATTTACCCCTCACGTAATAGTTGTATTCTAGACTAGAATAGAGAGGTCCGCATCTAGAGCGGAGGGAGTAGTTAGAATTTTTTTAGCAATTTATTTTTCAAGTACTCGCTCCGTCCCGAATTATTAGTTGTTTTGATTTTTTTCTAAATTTATAGACTTTGCTACGCATCTAGAGCAGAGGGAGGGGGTAGTTGGAAAAATTGCCAAAAAGAACACACATACAAGCTCTGGTTTTTAATTAAATGCCCACCTGGATGTTAATCTTTTATGGTTTTTAATACCCATAAGTCTTTTATGTAACATGGATGGTTGTAAACATGCAAGCCAACCCCTAGTTAGTTGCAGAGATGGCAGTAGAGTCGTAATATGCATGGTTAATTTGCTGCTTTGGCGTTATTAGGCAGACGACACCAAGAAATGATCTTGACCTTGACGTAGTACGTTGCTCGCAGCAGCAGTCGTCTCGTCGCGCTCTGTTTGTTTTTGTTTGAGCTCGATCGACGAAGCAGTCTTGGCTTGATTCCCGACGACTTGACCCAGAGGAATCCACGCTGGGCGGCAGCCGTGCAGTCCGGAGCACGCCCGGCAAGAGGGGTTGCTTTAATTTGCCCCCTGGCATACTGCTCCGTCGGAGACGACCGCGACTCCGGCCGGGTCCTCCTCGTCCTGCTGGATGGGGTTCTCAGCAGGCTCAGTGCCAGGGAGCTTTCCTGCTCGATCATGCTCTGCCGCTCAACGTACATTGACCGGAAGGAAATCCTTCTAAGATCAAAGATTTTTTTTATGGACTGAACCGTGAGAGGAAAACCATTCCGAGTCTCGAATAAGCTGATGGGGCTTTTCCGTCCTTTGTTTTGGAATGCCATCTTGGCACCAATGCAAAACATCCTTCTCGACGAAATTGCAGTCTCTCCTTTTGCGGCTTGTGGGTGATGATGATGCATAGAATGGATAAGAAAACGACTTGGAATCCAGCTCTTGTCACAAGCTCATACTTCCACACGCAAAAATTTGGTAGCGGCACCCGCCAATGCATGATGCCTCTTATGACATGAAAAGGACGCGTGGGACACAGGAAAACTACACAATATCTCAGCGCCTGTGCCTGGCTTTTCCTTCGTAGATCAACATCATATGGTGGATGGCCAACCTCGGCTGGTTAATTAGTTCGCACTGATCATCCGCCACGTTCCACTTGTTGGTTAAGCACGACTATTCTTCCTCCCTTCCATATACATCGTTTACGTTTCTCAAAGTTAAATTTCTGTAAGTCTAACCAAGTTTAATACAATATCAAATAAATATACTATTAATAAGATATATTTCATAATGGTTTTAATAACAAAACTATCTAAAAACACATTACAAAATGCTGTAGATATATATATATATATATATATGCTTTTTTTCTATAAACTTGATCAGATTTAGAAAAGTTTGACTTATGATAAAATTAAAACAATTTATCGTACAAATAAATATACTATTAATAAGATATATTTCATAATGGTTTCAATAACAAAACCATCTAAAAACACATTACAAAATGCTTTAGATATATATGCTTTTTTTCTATAAACTTGATAAAGTTTGACTTATGATAAAAATTAAAGCAATTTATCGTATGTTTGGAACGAAGTGAGCTGCTTACGATATCGATGACCAAACAATCTATGCATACATCATATGATTTGGTTTGATTTGATGACAAACGAACATGAAATTCCAGCACGGACATCTGCACATGATGAGAGCGTGAGAGTTGGTGTCACGCCAAGCACAAGCTACATGAACCAGCAGCAGTCCACTCCAGGGCCACCCCGGATGAGATCCAGGCCAGAAAGACGAGGAGAGACCTTCTAGAAGCAAAATCAGTGGCGGTGGGGATGTGGGCCCCCCCTGCCGAAAGAAAGGAAGGGCTTCTCGAGGCATGGTGTGTGGTGCTGCTAGCTTAGCTGGGACACATTCCACGCTGATGGAGGATGATGCTCCGGCTCCTGCCTTCTCTCGCATCTTTTTATTTTGTCACCAGGCTATATATTGATCATGCCGAAGTTTAGTCATTGTTTGCATTGCTTCCCCGATGATGGTTCTACAAAGGCAAATACATTGTCTTGGTAATGGCAGCATGCTTGTCGTCTTGTCGTGTTCATCCCCCTCTCTGCTGTAATAAAATACTGAAGATTTCTGCAGCAGTTTCTTCTGTCTAGTTTCGTTTGGTTTTCTTGAGTATTGTACCATGATCTACATTCTACGGCACCTATGGGCAGAAAAGAGCATTGCAGGATATACCAGCTGTTAATACTATCTTAGCCTCAGAATACTTCACACAGGTTTGCACTGCCAGTGGCTACATTTCTTGTTCATGAACAGACAAAGTGCGACAACTAGCTCCTTTAGTTTTGACCCCCAAAAGAAAAGGGATGATCTGCGATATTATTCCCTGATGAAAATTAACAACTTGACATCAACCCAGTGGTTCCACTCCGAGAAGCAATGCCATCATCAGCACTTGCAGGATGCAGAGATACTTCTCATGCTGTCCGATCCACAAACATCACATCCAATCAACAAATATCACATCCAATCAACTACTGCACTTGCTCGCATTTCTCCCACCATTTTTCTTCTCATGCGCGTTTGTTGTGTGCTTGTGTTCTTGGATCTTCCTCCGGGGCCCTCAACCCACTGGTGCAAGAGAAGCAGCCACATCCACATCCAAACAAAAGGCATCCACTCCGGTTGTCTCGCACTTGCTTTGCACATGCCTGAACCAGAACCAGTGAGCCTTCTAGAAGCCATCGTAGCAGCAGAATCCCTGCCGAGCTCGTGGCCGTTTTCCTCTGACAGCTTCGTGCTGAGCCAACCTTTTTAAGGAAATAATAATTAAAATGGTCCGGGCTCAACCCACAAACAACGATCTAGTATAAATATTAAAGAAGGTTGGAGGTGCCACCAATTTGCACTCCTAAGTATCTATGTTCGTCTATGTGTGTATTCCTTTTAATTTCGAATAAAAGATGAAGTCATAGAATAATTTGTGCTTCCAGGTATATTTAGGTCAGCATTATTTTCATGAATATACAGTGCACTTTGCGATTTCTCCTCACCGCGCGATCCCAGTACTTCCCTAGAAAATGCTGACAAGCGCCAAAATTTTAAGCTAATCATGTTTATAAATTAAAAAACTCTATAGAAGCTTAAGCAAAAAAAAATTAACAACAGAAAAGTTGACCTTGACTCCTGCCCTATGGGTCCCCACGAGCTAAGCCCCGATCCCACGGCACGGGCAATTTACCCCGCTCACAAGTCACATGAAGGCAAGCTGTGAATTAAGCTGGGGTAGCTTATTCGTGAAGGGACAGAGACGGAATCCCCCCATGTCCAAATAAGATGGTCTAATACGCCCGATAATTTCTGTGTGTGGTCAAAACTAGGGAAACAGAGCTCATAAAACACACACCATCGTGGAGAAAGAATCTGACTGAACAAGAAAGTAGGAAACAGTGCACTGACAAAGGAGAAGAGTGCCATTTCTTGTATGTTTTCAATCTGCTGAGGCAGGTCCAAAAAAAAAAAAATCATTCGTGATGCACGCAGCTAGTTCCAAGCTTCCAGTAACATCTATCGTGCAAGCAAACCATCAAATGCTGACTTATTTTTTCTGCGAAGTCGGGTTCCAGATCCTGGATATACACACGCTATGAAGACGAGCCAATTGCCTTACAACGAACGAGAGACACTGCTGCAAATCTAGCATCCAAACGAGCCCGCTGATTGCTTATCATGCCTGGCCTGAACCACCTGCGCCCTTCACTACCTCATAGACCGCCGAGAAATCCAGGTCCCCCAGGCCCAGGCTTCTAGCCTTCTTGAATGCCTGCGATCGAAAATGGCGGTGTCATGTGTTTTCACTCAAACCCTGTGTTCTGTGAGGCATAGCGCAAGTCGAGAGGGAATGAAGGCGCACCTCATTCGCAGCAGCTGAGACTGGCATGGAGACGGCGTTTTCATCTCCCAGGGCAAGAGCTAACCTCATGTCCTTCTGCTGATGTTTCAGAGGAAATGCAGGGCTATAGCTGCCCTGCAGCATTGCGGGCCCCTTCAGCTTGAACATTGGGTTTGCAATGGCGCCGAGATCCTATTGAGGTCAAGAAACACAGATGCGGTTATTCAATCGTGACAGGGTGGAGCAACAGGTTTACAGCAATCAAAAAGAAAACCAAGTGCCATACCAGTACGTCAAGAAGCGTCTGGGGGCTCAACCCACTTTTGTCGGCCAAACAGAGTCCCTCAGACAAAGAATTCATCATACTGCACCAAGAAACGTAGCTGTACTCAGTTAACTTACAAACCACAAAGGTAAACATGTGCTACCAGCAGAAAGGGGTTGTGCGCCTCTGAATGTGCAACAAGTATCTCAACAGAATCACATCTGACAGAGAAGGCCTATAATTCTAACAGACAAAAATCAGGCGGATTTGCTAGATATGCTATCAAGCACAAAAAAGGCTCGGATTTGAGCAGGAAAAACCTCTATCATGTGATAGAGTTAGAAATCATTATCATTAATAGTAAAAAGGATAAATTAGCTCCAAAAAAATTGCAACCTACAAATTATGTCTCCAGTGATCCTTAACAGTCAACATAGCACTAGGTTATATAGAACAAATGAGCATACATAATTATTACATTTAGGTGATCCCAAGTCCCAAATATGCATTATTCTGTTCTTTTGTACTTGTAGCTACACCTGCATTGCACATTATGATCCACTAATATAACAGAAGTACTAAATTTGTCATGTCACAATGATATCAGTAGATTTTTAATCATGAGTACTTGAATGTCTACATTTTAAGTGCTTTAATGTCTATATGCTTTTCAACTGCCCAAAATAAACAGCTACCTTCCCATGATCATGTTGACCACCAGCTTCATCTTAGCTCCATTTCCAATCTCTCCCAAAAAGAACGACTTTTTCCCAAGTACATCAAATGCAGGAACCATTTCATCATACAATGTCTGAAATGTAAAAGGGAGAATCAAATGAGCAAACAAGATATGGTAGGGGTATAGTTAAGCGATACGTGGTATTATCTTTTGGCAGGGCCGTGCTATTTGTATCTGATAACTTGCAGGTTATAAGTAACATGCACTGGTGAGTTTTCCTCATTAAACAACATATCTTGATCCAAACTTTGTGTCCAATTAAACGAGGCTAATATATGTACCATACCCTCCTTAAACTGCAGTGATTTGATTACTCATTTTCTCTGTTATGATCAAAATTGAGTCTAGAATGAGTGAGGGAAATTATGAACATTAGATCCACAAGCAATCAAACAATGCATAAGCGCTAACAAGAGCTACAACTGAACCCAAATGTAGCCAACTTAATTATTTCCATGGATGAAGGATAATGTCACATTGGAGATTCTGTGAAGTAGCATAAGCTCATAAAGACAGCAAGTTTGCAGCAATATAGTTGTAAGGAGATCAACTCAAACTCAGAACACAGCAAATAACCTTGTCCCCGGCAGCAAGAATGACCAATTGACCATCTTCAGCTGGCTTCTTGCTCCCTGAAACCGGAGCTTCAATGAAAGCGCCGCCTTTTTGTTTAACTTCCTGAAAAAGATTGATCAAAGAAGAACAAATCTCAGTAGATTATTAATAAACCCTATCCATATGGTAACCCTGATGAAAGTTACATTAGATACTAGAGAGGACATAAATCAGCTGCATATCCTGTGTTCACACAGTTCACAAATAAGATGCTATGAAATTAATCTCGGATTAAGCACGAGTGTGCACTAGTTCATAATTCATATAGATGATGGTGCATTTGTGCCTACAGCATCGAGCAGGATTTCCATGGAGAACAGATCTATGACTAAATGCATTTGTCAGGAAGTACCCAATGGTATGTAAGGAAATTTGATTTTTCTTCCTTGCCTCCAATTACATATTCCTTTCCTCATTTCATAAACTCTATTAATGGAAAATGCAAAAAAAAAACAAGTGGTACATATACATACTTTAACAATCATTCTTCCCTTACTCATTATATAATTCTAAAAATGAAAAGGAAAAAAAAAGATTCAGTGTGTACTATCTTAACCCATCAAAGTGCCTCAATATGCAAAAGTGAGTTCGAATGATTAGAAGATGGGAATGCATATAAACTCTAGGCAGATCTGATACGGTGGTAGAACGTGTACTTATGCGTGCAAGCTGGAAAACCCACAATCCTCTAATTATAATTTATAAGCAATTAGGACATTCTAGAAGTGGCATCAAACTACCATATCCAGTGGTGAGACCGTGCAGAGATCAAGGGGCAATGTTGCCGTAAACGGCCGTGTACACGCTACTTGACAAGCTACCGTGCAGTTTAGAGCCTGAACGGTGATTACACAGTCCAACCGTTTACACGATAAAAAACAGGGCTACACGGCCTACACGGTGTAAGAAAACGACAACTACACGGTTTTACACAACGAGTAGACCATTTAAAACAACGTTTATGCTATAGAGAAGTATCAACTATACCTTATTTTTTAAATGGTATGACATTTGTTATTTGTAAATTGTGATTTGTCACGTAAAATAAGAATGATCAATTGATAAGGAGCATATGATTACATATTTGGTCTATTTAACAGTTAAGCTTGGTAATCTGTAATGTTTGGTTGATAAAATATTAGATTTTCTGAATTTCAATTGCATAAATATATGGATTTTATTTCTACCGTACAAACCGTGTAGCCTGTGTACACACCGTTTACACGACATGTACACGGTGTACTTGCTACTCGAGGGGTGACCGAACGACTACCGTTTAGCGTTTAGGTGAACACTGTCAAGGGGCATGCCAACCATTTAGATTTATACATTGCAGATAATCCGCTGAAAAAACAACTACTCAAACTACAGACTAGTATTAGTAGACATCGTTGCTGAATTCCTATTCTGTTGAGACATCCATGAGAATTGATAAATGATACAAATACCAACAAACAACAATGTAATTTTTTGTCAGTATTGCTCAATTTTTAAAAAGTACATCGCCTGACTTTGTCCCTAGCGGCCTTTCCGGTGGCAATCCATACACCCAGACAGTCAAAAGATCACACCATCTACCAGTAAGATATCAAGTCCTTAACAGAGTATGCATCACCGCATTGGCAATTGAACGAAGCTTACAGTCTTGTAGACTGTATGCATAAATTAGAGCTTCTATTATCAGGGAATGCATAAAGTAAAGGTACTGAGGGCATGACTAACAAATCTAACCCAAAGAAAAAGAACAAGCACTGGGGACGATACCTCACTAATCTTTGAAGAAGTTGCGGCATCGACAGTGGACATGTCGATGTAGCCTTTGCCAGCCCCGATCTGCTCGAGCACGCCATCCTTGTCGAAGACAACCTAGATGTAAAGGAAGAGGTTTGGAAATCAATAAAAAAAAGAGGTTGCGCCTTAGCAATGCTACAAAGGTGCCATGAATCGTGCGCTCACGGATAGGGCGGCGCTGGGGTCGGAGAGCATGGCGATGGTGTATCTGCACTTGGCGACGACGGCGGCGGGCGTCTCCCCGACGGTGGCCCCGAGCGCGACGAGCTCCTGGCACTGGGAGAAGCGGCAGCCATGGATGTCAATCAGGGGCATGAGCGGGCTTAGTCGGACGGGAGGGGATTGAACCGCGCGGCGGCGCTTGCGATAGATACCTTGGCGATGGTCCGGTTCCAGACGGTGACCCGGTAGCCGTGGCGGAGGAGGTTGGTCGCCATTGCCTTCCCCATGATGCCCAGCCCCAGGAAGCCGACCTCCATCTCGACCTCCTCCCACCCCTGCTCCTCCCTCTCCTCTCTTTTTTCCTGAAAGAAATCCCTCTCCTCTCTTCTCCTCTCCTCTGTGTGCGCGACGCAGCAACCGCGGGGATACACTTGTGCAGTTGTGTTCGACCTTTAGGCTAGAGACTAGAGACAAGAGAGCGCCGGCAGCAGAGCACAAACCCTCCCTGCCAATCCTCGATTTCTTTACAATTTTTCCTCTTTTTTATTACGGGTCATTTTTGTCGCTCTCTTTATCCCCCAATCCTTTGGATTTTTCGATGCTGCTGCGCCAGGTCTACGGAGCTGGAGCGCCGCGCCGCCGTCGACGGAGCGTCGGACGGCCGGATTGGGGCTGCGGGCCGCCGGAGCCACCCACCTGTCAGCAGCGGCCGGGCTCGGCCTAGATGTGTGGTTGGTGCACGTGCACCACAGCACCGGCTCGCCGCTAGGTCGCTTTCGCTCGCTGCCGGGCATATCAGCTCGGCGTGGCCGAACAGCGCGCGCCGAGGCGGCGCCCGCCGGAGATCCCACACGTGGCCGTGGGCTTTGCTGTTTCAAGACCGTTGTTGGGCTTCGACGAGCTTTTTGGTTGACCAAAGAGAGAGGTCGCGCGTGGCATGGTGTGGTAGTAATGCAACCCAGCCCAGTTGATGGCACTTCACTAATCACTGGCCTAGCATAAAAGAGGCTCTACTAGCATCAGCATGTGGCCCATATACATAGGACACGTACGTTTTTTTTTTCTTCTGGTTGTATTTCAGGCCCTTTTCAGCATAGAAGCTGCGAAAAATGTTGACCTGGGTCAGCAGAAAAATAGGATCAAATAAAACAAAAGAATACGGAAAGATATCAAGAGCATGCCCGTTCCGTTTTAGACGGTAACAGTGAACGGAATAAAACTCATTTATTCCGCGAACAGGATGGTAGAAAGGGATTCCAAGCAGAAGCCCGTGGGCATCCGCACAGATGGGGCACAGTTTCTGCAGCGGCGTTCATCGCACGACAAAAAAAGAGAGAACGAGGAGCAAGACTGCGCGTGCACGCTGCGGAAGGAGCCACACGCTTCATCTGCGCGAACTAGAGACGACACGCGCCGCGTGGACAGCTTCTGCAGGCGGCAGGGTACAGTAAGAGTAACAGCGTCGCCCCCGGCGGACCACCAGCAGGCGACGGCGCCGGTAAGAGCAGCGGCGGTGAGCAATGTAGGATGAAAACGGTCGAAACATCCACGAAGGGCTTCAGCATTTTCACTTTCATATTTTTCCATCGGAAAAAAACAACATCGGTAACATCGAAATGATATTTTAAAAAGTAATAAATATGTTAAACCGTAGAGCACAGCACTAACCATATAACTTAACCATATAACTTGACACATTTCATAGACAAGTACCGATGGTTAAGATATTAGTCTAAGTATCCATCCATTCATAACATGTATCTCATTTCATATTACTAAAAATTTAAACACTAATCCCACCATCCATGAGATTATCCATAGTCGTGATTTAGGATTAGAATAAATAAGTTCTGACTGATATTCTAAAAGTGTAGGCAGTAGGGTGTGCTGGCATTTTATATGAATACGATATTTTTATCGATAAAATACGGTAGAATATTCTAAAAATATGATATTTCTCGAAAATGATCGGAAGACGCTCAAATCATTTTCATCTTCACTTTATATTTTTCTAAACATTTTCGCTTTTATTTTTTTGATAATCTTTTTTATTTTCGTTTAGGTCGATAAAATCTCGAAAATAATTCTCGAAAATCGAAAATTACTATTTTCATTTTTATTACTAGAGCAGTGCGACGACACGTCACGACGACGCGCGCGGCTGCCCGTTCCAATTCCAATTCAACAGCTCGATCGGTCTCTCTGTGTTCCAGTTCCCACACGCCACCGGAGTCCGCACGCGTGGAAACGATTGTCTGACTATTCTCGGTCGTGGCCGCCTACACTGGCACTCCATGCGTGCTGCACCCATGGAAGGTTGGTTGATCACATGTGTACATGGACGCCGCTGTCCACTTGTGCCGTCGAGCACGATCCGGCCCCCGCCACGGCCTCGCTGGTTGATGGTCGTCGTTGTCCTTGCAGCGTGCGCTCGATCACCACCCTCCAGATCTCTTTAACTCAATACCATTTCCGATATAAGGTTTAGGACAAGCGAATCAGTCCTTGCGGTATTAAGTCCGTCTGCATCCAAACAGAGAATCGAATTCTTTTTTAAACGGAGGGAGTACTGTATACTTATCAAAAGCGGACCAAGTAACAGCTAAGTGTCTGTTTGGATCCAATGGAAAGAGAAAGAGAAAGTGCAAAACTTTTGCTCTTTTACACTTTTTTTGCACTTTTAGATCCAAACACCCCAAAGTGCAAAAGGGCAAATGCTACCGTAATTTTGCTAATTATGGATTAATTAGGCTTAATAGATTCGTCTCGTTATTTAGTCCTCATCTATGTAATTAGTTTTTTAATTAAACTATATTTAATACTTCTAATTAGCGTCCAAACATCTGATGTGACAGGAGCAAAAATTTTACAATTTGCCCTTTTGCCATTTGCCCTTGGATCCAAACAGGCTCTAAATCTAAATATTTCAGATTATGCAATGCTGACTATCTAAATATTATGCAGTCAAGTCAAGTCAAGTCAAGTCTTCGATTCTTAAACTGACCATCTTGCCATGCTACTTGCGGGGATCAGACAACCATTTCCCGCGGGCGCTGGCGGACCTCCTCAGTCACTGGCCGGGTCAACTGATGTTCCCCCGATCATCGTCTGACGATGCAGCGGCTCCTCGTCTTCGTCTTCGGGTGTGTTCGTTTTCTGGGGTCTAAAGTTTAGAGGGGTCACATCAAAAAGAATCTTATCATTTAGAAATATTAAATAAAGTCTAATTACAAAACTAATTGCAGAACCCCAGGGCTAATTCGCGAGACGAATCTAATGAGATATATTAGTTCGTGATTAGCGGATGATTACTGTAGCATCACTGTGGTAAATTATGGATTAATTAGGCTCATTAAATTTGTCTCGCGAATTAGCACCCATCTGTGCAAAAAGTTTTGTAATTAGACTTTATTTAATATTTCTAAATGACAAGATTCTCTTTGATGTGATGGGTCTAAAATTTAGAAGGTAGGAAACGAACACACTCTTCGTCTCCATCTCCATCTCTCCTGCCAAACTGCCATCACATGCTGCAGTGGTGGTTGATGGCCAGCTCGGTGCATGGATCGACGGTCTTACTTTTCTCCCATGTTTGGGAACGGCGCACAATCCCAGTTACCAACTTGCCATGCAGGCATCCCTTTTTAATTATCAGTGCGTGGATCTGAAATCGACGGACTTATGACGATGGTTTGTTTATCAGTATGTCTACGTCAGTCATTAGTCCACATAGTTACTTCATCAGACAAACCTGGACTGAAGATATTGCTAACAAATTAAACTGAATAAAAACAGCGTCTCCGACCGAGGCGCGCGCCTCTCGCATACTTATGTTATGCCTCCGATTCATCTAGTTACTAGATCATCGCATCGACCTGGCAGATACGACTACTGCATGAACGAACTAAAGTCCACATCAACTACAATATAAGGATGCGGGATACGGATCTCATGCGCCAAAGCCGCGGACTTTTCTAGTATAATTTAGCTGCTCAACCTGCTGATTTGCTGGCTAATAAGCCAACGCATTCACACCGCGATGATTCATTTGGGAGATGGAAATGCCAACGCGATGAGGTGGTTTGCTGGTAAGCTTTGAGCGTTCTCTTCATTCGCTCGCTATCATTGTCCTTGCAGCACGCAGCATGAGCTGGCTCGATCATCACCACCCAGCAGCGCGACTAGCAGGCCCTCGATCCAGCAGTCGTCTCTCTGCACATGACCCTAACGAACGATCGTTCCCAGATGGCTCTCTCTCTCTCTCTCTGTATGTGTGTGTGAACATGCATGTCGCCCGACGAACGATAGATTGGTCCGATCCGGCCATCCCCTGAATGCGAGCGACAAAACGGCCGGAATTGAAGGCCCCTCTCCGATCGGTCGTTCTCAACCCTCGGCCGCTGCCACGCTGGCTTTGGATCGTCTAGCAGGCTCAAGGTATGTTTGGTTAAACTTTCCAACCTATTTTTGCTTTTGTAAAAGTTAAAAACCAACCAAAATGTTTAAACGCTCTAAGCCTTTTTGTCCGAAAGCAGTTTTCACCATAGTATAAATGGAAGAGCACCTCTCCCACCGCTTTCAATAGCTTTTGGGGTAAAAAATTACCCACCTACCACTGGTTGTGAAAAAACGGTTCGCTTCTATCCCCCGCTCGTCCGACTCCCGTCCTCCGTCCCACCCGCGCCTCCCGCCCCACCGGGCGCCGCCCTGCCCCGGCGTCGCCCCGCCCTGCCCCGTCGCTGCCCCGCCCTGCCCCGGCGTCGCCCCGCCCTGCCCCGTCGCTGCCCCGCCCTGCCCCGTCCCGCCAGCCCCAGCGCCGCCCCGCACCGCCCTGCCCCGGCGTCGCCCCGGCTCGTCATCGCCCCGCCCCGCTCCGTCGCCGTCCCGCCAGCCCCAGCGTCGCCCCGCCCGGATGCTCTCTCCCAGCCCTGCTGTGCCCGCTCATCCTCTGGACACCGACACATCTTGGCTGCTCCTCCCTGAACAGATAATGCAAGAAATATTGTGATGCGATTATTGCATTTTATTGGTGCTGTAAAGATTCATTAGATTTTAGATTTGTTAATGGACCATTAGTGCAAAATTGATATATGGTTGGCTGCTAATTATTATTTTAATTTCTTGTAAATATGTTGTATATCTATTCAAGATAAAAAAGTAAAAAAAATATTGACATCTCCTTGTATTTAGTAAAAAAATAAGATATCGTCAGTTTCGGGGGCACTTCAGACATCTTACCACTCACCTCAGAGAATCGGCAAAAAATAATCAGAATTACCAAACACTAAGCTTACATTGACATATATTATAATTTTACGAGCCAGTTACCTTGTGTAATTGCTACAGTTCTATTTATGTGGATCATATGGACGAAAAACTTAGAAAATTTAATATTTTCTTTTCCAAAAGATATATTTACATGTGAAATAGTGAACATATTAGATTTGTACGAGTATTTTGGTATATAGACAGTCCCACGAACCTTCAGAGGTATTACAGGTATTTCACCCACAACATACAGTTTTCCACAGCTCATAACTGTTTTAACCAAATAGTCTTCTATTTTTCCTACAACAGCTTTTCTACATCAGTTTTTCCACTGGCCACACAGGTCACATCAGCTTTTGCAAAAATCACCGGCTAACGAACACACCCTCGGTCCAGTCAATGTTTGTTTCCGCCGCGGCGTCACTGTCGTTTCTGAACATGTTAATTTTTTTTTGTCTCAGCAGGTTAATTAACCGCATCGAGAAGGAACAACTCATCGTCGCATCTGAGATGTTTCGTGCTGCTTTGGTTTTTCTCACCTCTAGACAATGCATGCCCATTCCACATTTCCACGGAAGGTCCAAGTCAACATGCTCCTTCACACGCTGACTAGCAGAAGCGCCAAGTGGGTGACGGTTAGGAGGTTGCCAAAAGAACATGCTCCTTCGTCGTAGTCAGTGAGAGGCTGTTTGGATGAGTGCTATCACACTGAATATTTCAATATCAATTAAAAAATTTAGCATAAGTTAATTATAAAAACTGTATAAACCTAGAGCTTATTCGCAAGATGGATCCGGTATCTAGGATCAATGCTTCAGAAAGATGGAGACATTGATGAAGATGTTAGACATAGAATTTCAGCTGGTTGGTTGAAGTGGCGGCAGGCTTCGGGCGTCCTCTGTGATAAGAAGGTGCCACAGAGGCTAAAAGGTAAGTTCTATAGGACGGCGATTCGCCCGGCGATGTTATACGGTGCCGAATGTTGGCCTACAAAAAGGCGACATGTCCAGCAACTGAGTGTAGCAGAGATGCGTATGCTGCGTTGGTTCTGCGGGCATACAAGAAGGGATAGAGTCCGGAACGAAGAGATTCGAGATAGGGTCGGGGTGGCACCTATCGAGGAGAAGTTGATCCAACATCGGTTGAGATGGTTTGGACATGTACAACGGAGGCCTCCCGAGGCGCCGGTGCGTAGTGGAGTTTTAAAGCGGGGCGATAATGTTAAGAGAGGTAGAGGTAGACCTAAACTAACTTGGAACGAGACGGTTAAGAGAGACCTTAAGGAGTGGAATATCGCTAAGAAATTAGCTATGGATAGGAACGCTTGGAGACTAGCAATTAACGTACCTGAACCGTAATTTTTGTTACTTTTTGTTTAACTCCTAACTCTTCCTTTGGCTTGTGCCCTTTTGTGTTTCTTATTCTTGTTTTCTGTGGGTTTCATCTCTAGCCTACCCCAACTTGCTTGGGACAAAAGGCTAAGTTGTTGTTGTTGTTGTAATCTATGATTAGGACATGATTAGAACATGATTACTATAGTATCACATGGGCTAATCATAGACTAATCAGGCTATCTCGCAAAAAAGCTTATGGATTATGGAATTTGTTTTATCATTAATCTATATTTAATACTACTCAGTATCAAACATTCGACGTGATGAGGTTTATAATAAACCTTCGACGTGATGAGATTTATAATAAACCCTGTAGTAACAAAACCGAGTCTAAGACTGAGTCGAGTAGTGGAGGGAGATATCTCCCCGCCACGTCAGCTCTCACGCCACTCTCACCCCACCCCTCCAATGCACAGGTTATAGTACCAGCTCTCACTTCTCTCTCCTCCACGTCAGTTTTTCTTTTCCAGATTTAATTATTTCAACCTCCATGTGGACCAATAGAAACGCGTCACATCACTCCCACCCCACCCCTCTCGCCCGACGCCAGCGCGCCGCCTCGCTCCCGCCCGCCTCCTGCCCTCGCGCGCCTGCCAATGTGGGCGAGAGTGGGGCGATAGCGCTCCCGCCCGGCGGGATCGATCCCGCCTTCTCTCTCCCTCCCGCTCGCCTCCCGCCTCGCTCCCGCCTGAGCCGTGCCGATAGGGGGGCGATACCGCCGCCGTTGGCACCAGCCTAAGTACATAAGAGAGCGAGAATACAGTAGACCAACGACCATACAAGCATGCGTCATCCAGCAACACGGGCGGACGCGGCTGCGATGCTCCTTCCGAGAGCCAAGTCCCTGTCCGATTTGGCCACTCCCACGACCGCAGTCCGCGCCCGTGGGATGCAATGGCACCATGCGGCAGGGGCTCATCGACCGCAGTCCGCATACTGCTCGATCGCCCACTGGAAACTTACTTGCTTCATCATCTCCAAGTTTACTCCCCATCTCTCTCGTAGATGTCCATCATCGATCAGCCCATGTTCGATGCATGCATCTAGACAGTTTTCAGATCGGCTCTTTGCGAACGGATCGATCGGCACAGTCAAGTCCAGTAGTCAGCGAGCAAGTGGCAGTCAGCAAAGGCATGCTTGCAGTTGGGAGTGTCTTGCTAGTTGCGGGTGAGTAACTATTTCTTTCATGTGCTTTCATTTCGGACGCGGCCTGGCGAATAGGATATACCATGGGCATCAGTTGTTAGGCCTCCATCTGGCCTTCCTTTCTGCTGAGCTGAAATCGACCGGCCGGTTTGCATTGGGAGTACTAGTCAGATGAGCCAGTCAGCTCATACTTCTCATTATTTATACAATTACTTAATTATGTTTAATAGATTCGTCTCGCAAATTAATCTTCATTTATACAATTAATTTTATAATTAAACTATATTTAATATTCCTAGTGAGCTCTAGGGTCGGCTAGTAGCCCAGTACAGACGGGTACGGGGCAGGTTATTCTTGCACCGTTGACTGTGATCGGGAAAAAAAACTAAGTCTTCTCAAATGAAAACAAAACGCACGTTCCAGATCGATAATATATATGCTGCATATACCTGGTAAAATAATGCAGACATAGGAAGGTATCGAGATACTTCGTGCTGCTTTATTTGTTTCTTGTTAGTCTCTCTCTCTTTCTCTCCCCTTTTCCTCTTCAACGTCCAAGTCAAAGCTTATGACCAGCCCCATCTCGTAAGCATATATCTATAAATATGATGAAGAGGCGATGTCTAATTTGCTGCCATCATGGTCACCACCTCTGAGCATGAATAATGCCCCCGTTTGACATTGTTGGGGCGGCGAAGAACAGGAATAAGGAGTAAAGAACCCCACCCACACACCGCTCCGATCGAACGTCCTGCTGTGGGCTTTGGCGGCTGGCGCCATGGCCGGGGGAGGGGCCAAAGGCGGGTCGGAGATCACGCTGGAGCACACGCCCACATGGATCGTCGCGTCCGTCTGCTCCGTCATCGTCGTCATCTCCCTGCTCTTCGAGCGGCTGCTCCACCGCCTCGGCAAGGTCCGGTTCATGAGACATGCTCTCCACGGTTAATCACTGCTTTATTTGGCCCTTGTTCTAATGCGTGTGTTCTCCTGCAAGAACAGAGGCTGTCGAAGAGCCATCGGAAGCCGCTGTACGAGGCCCTCCTCAAGGTAAAGGAAGGTTAGTTGGTCGGACATCATCACCATTCTCCTCCTCTCGATCGCTGTTGCCTCGAGAACGTGGAGTGCGATTCTGACTGTTTCCTGATCGATGCGCCGGTGCAGAGCTGATGCTGCTGGGGTTCATCTCCCTGATGCTCAACGTCTTCCAGGGCGCCACGCAGAAGATATGCGTCCGGGAGAGCGTCATGCACCACCTGCTGCCGTGCCCGCGCCCGCCGCCGCGCGCCCCCAAGAAAGCCGCGCACTACGGCGCCGCCGCGTTCACCGGCGTCCTGGGCAGCGCGAGGAGGCTCCTCGCCGGAGGAGGCGCCTCCAGTGACTACTGCCTGAAAAAGGTGCGCACCATCTGCCGTCTGCCCTGCTTTGCCGGATGGGATTATTCCCGTGGCAACCGGCGTTTACCTGAACCCGTTCAGGACACCCTCTCATGTCTGACCGGCTTCCGTTTACTCGATCCATTCAGAGAAATAAAAGTCATATTTTGCAAATAAGCTATTTTATTTCTGATCTCTGAGTTATTTATACGTTTCAAAGTAGTATTTTTCTTGAGAAGTGATTCTGTAGAATCGTTATTTTGTTTTCCTATACGCTGTTGAGAAAGATATATATTGCCATTTTCCTATCACTGCCCCCTTCATCTTTCATGGACAGCTCACACCACTTCTCTGCTGTCACATTCTAATACAGGGCAAAGTTCCAATCCTCTCTACTGAAGCCATTCACCAGCTGCACATTTTTATCTTTGCCCTAGCAGTCACGCACGTGGTTCTCAGTGCTGTTACACTTATTCTTGGAGTCACACAGGTATTCAAACGTGAAGCTTTGTGTTCAAAACGACTTGTCACACCGTTTGCTAAATATTTTGTTCATTACCATCTAGACAAGAAAATGGAAACACTGGGAGGAGAAGATCCAGCAAAATGATGACAATGGTATGATACAAGCATCTCCTAGTTTAGCAAGTGATTAACTACACAGCTTTTGTTTTAAGCGGTGATGGAACTGCATGCTCATTATGTGTCATTGGGTCAACATTTGTAGGTCCTCAAATGATCAAACATGTGCAAGAATTCAAATTTATCCAATCTCACTTCAAAGGTCATGGAAAAAGATGGGGAATTTTCGGTTGGCTGGTATCTTACTTCCCATGTATTTTTTTTATATTGTCAGCACATAATGTATGATGTTAACACCAACTGGATACTAACTAATAGTAAATATACCTTTAAATTTAGCGTGCCTTCTTCAAACAATTCTATGGGTCAGTCACTGAGGAGGACTACACAACCCTGAGACTTGGCTTCATCATGGTAGTTACTAATACACTCTCTTCTGCCTTTTTTATAATATGCCACATTATATATGAAATATCTTTATATTATTATTTGTCTGTTTTGTAGAAACATTGTAGGGGGCATCCAAAATTCAATTTTTACGATTATATGAATAGAGCACTGGAGGGTGACTTCAAGAAAGTTGTTGGCATAAGGTAAATGCAGAAGCTACCATGTTAATATATATTAGTTTTCATATAGTTTAGTAACGCTAAAACGTAATGGTTGATGAACTAATGCACATGTTTTTTGTTGCAGTTGGTACCTTTGGGCTTTGCTTATGATATTCTTGCTACTGAATGTTCATGGTACAATTTGTCTGCTAAATGAGTATTACTTCTTCATTATAGCTATATAAGATACAATACCTTTTGTGAATTTTTCTCTTCATAACTTATCTTTTATCACTTATATTTGTTTGGCCTATATTAAAATGTTTAAGCCTATGAGAAATACTAACACTGTTCTTTTGCCGTGTTGTTATAGGATGGTATGTCTACATATGGCTATCGGTAGTCCCTTTCATTGTAAGTAAATAATTATATTGTAAGTATGAATATTAAAATACATTAATATATGCAAATTCCAATTTTTTCATCTGATAATAGTCTGGAAGTATTAATCACGCACCTTGTGCTAGTTTCATAGTAAAATGATTGTCTTATAGTAAGGTCACTATATACTTCTATTTCACCAATATATTCGCAACATATTTATGTATCTTCTTCCTTATAGGTGCTACTTGTGGTTGGAAGTAAGATGGAGCATATTATTACTGAATTGGCTCTCGAGGTTGCCCAAAAGCATACGGCAATAGAAGGGGATCTAGTTGTGTCTCCTTCGGATGAATACTTTTGGTTTGGCCGGCCTAAACTAGTCCTCCTCTTGATCCACATCGTCTTATTCCAAAATGCATTTGAGATTGCATTTTTCTTTTGGTTGTTGGTAAGATCAATAAACTATACCCTTGACATCCTACCAAGCATCAATGTATTGGTTATAGGATAAACTTACAATCACATGATGGGTTGTGTTCTTGTATAAAATTTAACATTGAAACTTATCATGAAGAATTGACACAATCATAAATTGGACCATATAGAATACCATATCAAACAACCTCAACATGTTTTCCTTAATTTACATAGTATTGTGAAATTATTTGTCATCTTAAAACTCAATGAACCTTGCAGGTTATATATGGATTCAAATCATGCATTATGGGAAAACCAGCATATGTTATAGCTCGACTTGTGATAAGGTATCCTATAATTATCATATTAGAAACTTTTAAACTTGCAATAAATCAGGAGCTCATATTATTTCTGTGGTTTCAGTGTGATCAGCCAACTCCTATGCGGTTACAGCACTTTACCACTCTATGCTATCATCTCGCAGGTATGCTAACTAAATTTATTTGGGTGTTCAAAATGAATTCATTTATTTGTAATACCCATGTTGTTCCTTGTGTTTTGCTTTAGAGAATTGGCCACTTTTAACAACATTTAAGTTTATTAAAAAAATTAGCATGCATATTAAGTGGTAATATATTCAATCTATGCCATGCATGTGTATTAAGCTACAAGTACAATCCTAGATTGTTAATGTTCTCTAATTAATTCTAAGTTTTGATTATGATTTCCTATATTGTTTATTGATGAAGATGGGAAGTTCATTTAAGAAAGCAATGTTCGATGAGAATATATCTGAAGGCCTCGCCAATTGGGCTCAAAATGCTAGGCAACGTAAAAGAATGCCAGCAACAAATCTAGGTGATAGTTCACCTGATGGTGAGGGAATTCAAATGGTGAATGCGCAAAGAGTGTCAGCAATGGAACAAGGGACTGCTAGGCTGATTAAGTGAATACATGAATGTACTTGCTAATGCATATTGTGTATGTATATATATATATATATATATATATATATATGGAAGTTCAGATTTTTAGATTTATTTTATATGCAAATTACTTGTAAATTTAGAATTTCTTTACATACATCTGAAGTGACACGGTCATTTTAGTTCCATTCTATGTATTCATTGGGTGTTTTCCCATCCAAGTGCACTCCTTGATGGGATCTATAATGGAAATCAAAGGTGCATGTAATGCCTACGTTTTATTATTTCTATTCAATTTTCACCTCCAACAATCTCGACTAAGGATAGAGTTTCCTAACATAATCCAGTTTACCACTTATCCTATTATGTTGGATCTAACAACCTAATGTCCTCGTTTTCTTTCATGTCAAATCAACAATATAATTTTCATCCCCTATCGTACGTGTATACTACTTGTAGGTGATGCTAGCATTGGGGAGTAAGATCATTTTTGCGAAACTGTTGTTGGGTAAGGATCTAAATTTCTAGTATGATTTCACTTTTATGTCTGGGTGGGCTATGACATAGATGTGTGGTTGGTGCACACATCTATATCCCAACCACACGTCCCAGGTAGTCCGCCTATTATGTTTAATCACCTGGTCCCGTTCTGGCCTTTTCTGATAGCGTGTACGAGATCTTTGTCCCGTGTACATATAGAGTCGCTTAGGCATGACTGAAGATCCAAGGTTTCACGGATTAAGACATTTGCTACCCAAGTAGAATAGGGACCATTAAGAGAAGACAATGAATGTAGGAATAAGTACTCGTCGTTGCGACAAAAAGAATGCTCGTTGGCATAAAGTAGTCGGCGATAATGCGGGTTCCGTGTAAATTAAAGTAGTCGGCGAGAGCGTGTGTTGCAGCGTATAAAGTAGTTGGTTGTGGTGTAGCCTTCGAGGGTAATTCCCATCGATGGGCATACCCAAACTAGTGGTTGGCACATGACCAATCTTGTCGTTAACAAGTTGGAGAAAGATATAAGTCACTTAGCTTGATTCATGGGCGATTTATTGATGAATCCATCTAGTCTGAATCGATTCCGACTGGTTGTTTAGCGTGCGACAGCCATCCCCGACTAGTTTCTAGTTGAGATAAGCAGTCGAAGTAGCAGCGGCACGTTGACGTTGTCGCGCAAGCTGAAGTCAAGGTCGTCTGGGGTTTTGATCAAATCAGATAGTTGAATCTCGTCGAGATCCTCGACGAGGTCATCGATGTCACGACGGGAAGTTGGTGCATATGCCTTCGACTTCCTGATGTCGATGAGGTGCCGACGGATGTTGTCTATGCTGTTGGTGACGAAGACCCACGAGCCGAAGATGAAAGTCGCGCCCTCCTCGAGCGCCACGGTGGTGAAGTTGAAAGATGCCATCGAGCTTGTTAGGGGATCTTGAAAGGATCTTGGTGATGCCTAGGGGGGTGGCGTATCTGAAAATTTCTAAAAAAAATCTTTGCAGCGGTTAAACCTGTCAGAACTTTCGACCCTGTGTAGGAAGTTCCAGTGGGTCGAAAGTTCCGGCACTGGACCGGAACTTCCGATAAAAGGAAAGTTTTTATACAAAATTTAAGATTAAACCTGAAACTGCAGAACCTGACTGAATAGGAGACTTCTGCAATATTTTTGCAAGCACAATAAGTTGAGTACGTAGATCGTCACAAAATAAATTCTAGGTTTACAAGAACTAAATAAATGCAATAAGCTCAAGACACAAGAGATTTGTTCCCAAAGTTCACTCCCACTAAGGAAGCTACATCTCCATTGAGGAGCTCACAAAGAGCTGAATCTTGCACTAATCATTTACCTCACTCAATCAACCATAAAAGAGGATTGAGTCAGTTACTATAAAATCCACAAAGGATGGGTAATACAAACTTACCGGGGCGCGCACACACGAGAGGATGCTCAACCGGGCGACGCCGAACCGTCTAGAAGCAAGCTTCAAGAGTAACAAATGCGAATCGATGGATGGAGATGCTTCAAGTGCTCTTGAGATGAACGTGGCTGCCTTCTCACTCAAGTGTTCAAGCCTCGCACCTCAATCTTGCTCTCACCCAAGCCCTAGCTCGAATCAACTCGAGGATTTGCTCAAAGGAAGGATTGGGGAGTGGAGCAGAAGCTTATGATGGTGTTTTTCTCGGAGAAGAATAGCAGCAAGTGAGGAGGGGGTGCGGAGGGGTATAAATACCTGACCCCCAAAAAACTAGCCGTTAGTGTGTTGGTTAAAACTTCAGACCCTATTAAGAACAGCCGGCTGAAGATCCCCTGTCGGAACTATCAAGAAACTTCCGGCAGGGTTCAGAACCTCCGATGCACAGTAAGTTAGTGAGAAAACTAAGTAGACAAGTGTGTGATTTTATGTCTCTCTTAGGTAGTAAGCATCTCAATTAAGCAATTTGATATCTTCAAGCTATCCATTCGCATCCCTCTTAATAGTACGGTGTTTCCTGTACTCAAATTCAAAATAGAAAAAAATAAAGATATTCTTTTGAGCTCCATCACATCCTATCAAGTAGATTGGCGTCTTTTCATGCAAATATTTTATTTCATTGAATTTTAATCTATCCATAGCTCAATAAACACTTTAGCTCCTTAGTTATGCATGTCATCAACACAAAAACCCACTTAGAAAGCCAAATGCACTTTCAATCTCTCCCTTTTTGGTGATTGATGACAACACAATTAAGGCTCATAAGTAATACCATAAACATTATGAATTCAATCATATAGTTGAGCTCCCCCTTAGTATGTGCATTCTTCAAGATGAAATCAAGAATGGCCTCAAATGACATTTGCACATATTAAAAGAGTCGCCCTATATCATTTCATTCATGGGGTGCAAAGTGTGATAAGAATAAATGTGATGCATATGACAGGATATACCACAACAACAAAGTGAAAATAAACAACCATCAAGTCATGAGCGTCACACAAACATTAAGTTCTAAAATCACACTAGCATAGCAAATCATAAATAAGTCTTAAAAATTAAAAGTTTCACTTGGCACACCACCACACATAACACAAATACAAGTCTCATTTGTCCACAAGCACAAGGGTTCAATGTTCAAGCTACTAGATACTAAGATACATAGATAGATCATCCACATCCACATATGGCCCTATGGTGAGATCACTCCCTCTTTGGCATCAAGCGCCAAAAAGGAGAGGCTCTTCCATAGCCATCACTCATCATCCCCATCATCTTCTTCATCATCCATAGGTATGTCGGCAGCGGGTACTTCCTCTTCTTCTTCTTCTTTATCCGACTCCTCGTGCCCACCCAAATCTTCTTTAATATCATCATCATCCACTTAGGGAGCACCAAACATCATGGAGGGGCCTCCCATCTCCTCCCAAGGATTATAGAAAACTGGTGGAGGAGGAAAATCCAGAGGAGCACGAATAGGAGAGTGTGGAATATCACTTTTGGCCATTATCTCCTTTTGCCTTGCCTCAATCTTGAGGAGCTGCTCATCAACATACTTCTTGTGGGCATGGATCTCCTCTGCATTGTGGCGACCCACATTGAAGCATGCAAATAACCCTTGAGATATGAAATTGAGAATCCCTTTCTTCTTTGGAGCACGTGGAGGACCACGAGAGGCTTGAAGGACCTTGTGAACTAGATGGACCATGAGAGCTAGAAGGGGCATGTGATGGTCCTTGAGTGGAGCGGCGAGGTGCATGAGCTCCAAGTTTGAGGAGATGCTGAAGTGAACCTTTCTTTATCTTGTAAACTTGATGGCCCTTATCGGTCAAGATTTCAACACCTGTCACTTCTTTGATCATAGCAAAGATATATGGAACATAGTGACAACCCTTTTTGGGTGAAACTGAACATGTGATGATCTCCTCCCAAATGAAGTCAAACATGCTAAACTCATTTTTATTGGGAGCCATTCTTGTAAGCAAATTCTTGGACATGTTGGAGATGTTGTCCTAACCACCACTTTTGGGACACAGAGTGTAGCGGAAGAGTTGGTTGAGCAGCTTGTAGTAAGGTGTCAACCCATGTATTGTCCCAAACTTAATATCACTATAAGCACTGTCATACATGAAGTGAAGTTCTCCATCATCTAGCACATTTTCCTCTTCATGTATCTTTCTCTCGTGAGATCAGCATTAGAGAACCCAAGAATGCCTGCAAACTGTGCATATTCAACTGAAAAAGGCTTGCCTTGTATGGTCCAATGGAAGATCTTGGTTGAGCGATGGGATTTTTGAATGATTTACCTTGAGAATTTTCCATGCGAATCGGAGGAAGGATGATGGGGATCGGATCTTCCGAGGAGTAGAGAATTTAAAGAAACACCAAACAACCAAATCCCACAGTTGAAACTTGAAATCCCGTGGAGAGTTTGAGGGGAGAGTGAGGAGGCCATCGATTTTGAATGAGAGTGGAATTAGGGTTTGGGGGAGGCTGTCCAACGGGTATATATTGGTGTAAGTGAATTGTCGGAAGTTCCGATGCGGGGTCGGAAGTTCCGACGAAAAGAAATTCGAACCCGAGAGCCCTTGGTCGGAAGAATGCTGAAAGATCTGATGATTATTGGAAGTTCTGACCTTGTGCCGGAAGTTCCCATGAACATTAAATTTGTCTCCCGAGAGCCCTTGATCAGAATAATAGAGAAACCTCCGATGCAGATCGGAAGTTGCGACGGTAGCTTATTTTCTCCAAAGAGACAGATTTTGAGATAAATAATTTTGGAGATTTTGAGAGATATGGTTAGTAGACATATGAGATAACTTGACACTTAGTAATCAGCCACAATCAACAATACATAACTATGATCACAAGAGTCAAGTTTTGATTTAAAGATCAAAGTCCAAATATTTTAAAACAACTCAACATAAGTAAAGTCAGTTTTCCTACCTAGACAACAATCAAGTACATGCAACAAGTCAAGCTAAGTTACGAGAATCCAAGATATTTAGTTCACTCCTCAAATCACAAAACTTTTGCTCATCTAGAGGCTTAGTGAAGATATCGGCAAGTTGTCGTTCGATGCTCACATGACTTAAAGCAATATCTCTCTTAGCCTCATGATCCCTTAAGAAATGATGTCTTATATCTATGTGCTTTGTTCGAGAGTGTTGCACTGAATTGTTTGCTAGCTTAATAGCGCTCTTATTATCACACAAGCGCGGAATCTTGCTAAACTCACAACCAAATCCACTTAACGTTTGCTTCATCCACAAGAACTAGGTACAACAAGCACCTGCTGCAATATATTCAGCTTCGGTAGTGGATAAAGCAACCAAATTTTATTTCTTAGAGTTCCAAGACACTAGGGACCTTCCAAGAAATTGGCAAGTTCCCGTGGTACTATTTCTATCTACCTTGCAACCGGCATAATCCGAATCGGAATAGCCAAGTAGATCGAAAGTGGAGCCTTTGGGATACCATAAACCAAATATCTCAAAGTTCTCTTAACAGCTATTAAATGACATTACTTAGGATTGGCTTGAAATCTTGCACACTTGCACACACTAAGCATAATATCGGGTCCAGATGGATAAAGGTAAAGAAGAGAGCCGATCATGGAGCGATATACTTTTGATCAACCGACTTCCCTTCTTCATTGAGATTAAGATGACCATTTCATACCATGGGTGTCTTGATGGGCTTGGCATCGGCCATGTCAAACTTCTTGAGCATATCCTTCACATACTTGGTTTGACATATGAAAGTCCCTTCCTTCATTTGCTCCAAGGAAGAACTTCAAATCACCTATCATGAAAATCTCAAACCTCTTGGTCATGATCCTACTAAACTCCTCACAAAATTTTTTATCAGTAGAACCAAATATAATGTCATCGATATAGATTTGGCAAACAAAGATATCCTTATCAACTTTGTGAGTAAAGAAGGTAGTATCAACTTTGTGAGTAAAGAAGGTAGAATCTGCTTTGTCCATTACAAAGTCGTTCATAAGAAGAGAATCCTTAAGGCATTCAGACCATGCTCTAGGAGCACATAGAGCGGCTTATGGAGCTTGTACACATGATTTGAAAATCTTAGATCTTTAAAGCCCGGCGGTTGTTCTACATACACCAGCTCGGTAGGGGGCCGTTCAAGAATGCACTTTTCACGTCCATTTTATAAAATTTAAAATCATGGTGTGTAGCATAGGCTAATAAAATACGAGTTCACTCAAGCCTAGCTACAAGTGCATAGGTTTCACCAAAATCCAAACCTTCAGTTTGGGTGAAACCTTGTGCAATTAACTTTGCTTTATTCCTTGTGATGACACTAGTGTCATCTTGCTTGTTTCAAAATACCCACTTGGTGCCAATCACATTTTGCTTGGGTCTTTCAACCAACTCCCATATTTCATTTCTTGTGAAGTTGTTTAACTCCTCTTGTATGGCAATTACCCAATCCGGATCATCAAGTGCTTCATCTAACTTGAAAGGATCCAAGGAGGAAACAAACAAGTAATGTCTATAAAAAGTTGCTAAACGTGAATGAGTAGTTACCTCTCTTTCAATACTTCCAAGGATATTATCAATGGGATGATCCCGTTGAATGCTTTGATGAACTCTTGGATGAGGCACTTGTGATTGAGGTTGAATGGGTCTATCATCATCATCTTCAATATGTGGAGCATATTCTTGAGCTTCCCTACCTTGTTCTCCCCCTTGATCAATGCCATGAACTTAATCGTCACCATGAACTTGATTTTGATCTTGAGGTTGTTAAGAGCTTGGTGGTTCAACTCTTGTGGATGATGATGAGTCATTGTTTTTTTCTCTAACCTGAGCTTGAGTTTCAACTTTATGAGCCCTCACTTTACCCAAGCCCATCCTCATGATTAATAGACTTGGGGTTCCTCCTCATCTACAAGGTTTTTATAAACTTGCTCTACTTGAGAGCCATTGGATTTATCAAAAGTTATGTCTACCGTGACCTCAACACAATCGGTGGTTTTGTTGAAGACATGGTAGGCATGTTCGTTAGTATCGTAACCAAGTAGAAAGCCTTCATCAACCTTTGGTGCAAATTTTGAGCTTTTAATTTTTCTTAAGTATAAAATCCTTACTCCCAAAAACTCTAAAGTAGTGCACCTTGGGTTTGTTACCGGTGATTATCTCGTTGGGTCTCTTGCCCAAGTATTTGTGGAGGTAGAGGCGGTTGATTGCATGGCAAGCCGTGCTGATTGCTTCGGCCCAAAAAATATCCGAAGTCTTGTACTTATCAAGCATGGTTCTTGCAGCTTCAATCAATATCCTATTCTTTCTCTCCACGATGCTATTTTGTTGAGTGTATGGAGCGGAGAATTAACAATTGATCCTATCTCATCAAGAAATTCCTCAACATTGGTGTTTCGAAATCCTGAGCCATTGTCACTTCTAATGTTCTTGATCTTCAGTTAATATTCGTTTCGAGCTCTTCTAATGAACTTTTTAACTATTCCTTGAGTTTCACTTTTATCTTGCAAAAACAATACCCAAGTGAATCGAGAAAAATCATCAACAATGACAAGACTATATTTGTTATTGTCAATGCTTATATATGCAATAGGTCCAAACAAATCCATGTGTAGAAGCTTCAATGGTTTTGATGATGTCATGATGTTCTTGGCGGGGTGTGAAGCACCAACTTGCTTTTCGGCTTGGTATGCGCTACACAGCCTATCTTTCTCAAAAACAACATTGGTTAGTCCTAGGATGTGTTCGCCTTTTTGAACTTTGGCCAAGTTCCTCATCCCAACATAGGCTAGTCGGTGATGCCAAAGTCAACCCAAGTCCGATTTTGCCACTAAACAAGTCTCGGGCTCAACCTTCTCTTTTGAGAAATCAACAAGATAGAGTTTGCCCTTCAAACGACCCGTAAAGGCAATAGAGAAATTCTCCCTTTTAAAGACGATCACACCCTCATTTGTAAATAGACAACTAAAGCCTTTCTCACAAAGTTATGAGACCGACAACAAATTGCATCCCAAAGATTTAACCAAATAAATATTTGTAATTGAAGTGTCATGAGAGATAGCAATTTTACTCAAACCAATCACATCCCTTTGCTATTGTCTCCAAAGACAATAGTTTCTTTAGATACATTATGAAGCTTTAGAGATGTGAATAAGTTCCTCTCCCTGGTCATATGATTTGAGCATCCACTCTCAAGCAACCATAAGTGCCACTGGAGGAGTAGGCCTACGAAACAAGTTAACCTTGGAATTTAAGTACTCAAAAAGATTTGGGTCCTTATAGGTTAGATGGATAAACTGTTGGAATCCACATAATAGCCTTTTTAGTGTAAGCTCAATGTACTTGACCATTATTTTACCACTGTGGTCCATTGCCAACATGTAGTTAGTGGTGTATCTTGGTGATGGCTCATGCTTGAGAACCTTGTCCTTGATGGGAGTCTCAACACTTTTCTTGACTTTGGAGGGAATTGTGGTGGTCACACCATGAGCAATGTCATCGAGTTCTCAAAATTTGCTCATTTTGTTAACATGACACATTCCTTACCTTAACCACCTTCCGGTCATTTACATTTTCTCTCTTATAATATTCAAGCCCATCCTTTTTGTTAGAATGTCTTACATTGACGTAGTTAACCTTAGGATTGGGCTTGACATTGCCTTCATATCCATTCTTTACTAACATGTTCATTCTCTCAAGTTGAGCATCCTTTGCTTGGATCAACTTCTCTAGCTTTGCTATGTTAGTAACACAAGCTTGCACGTCAATTTTATAGCATTTGGAGCAACCTTCACTTGTAGAGATATTGAGGTTAAGAGTTGCTTTGGAATTGGTTTTGGTGCTTTCCCAAAAAGCATTATAGCTAACTTCAAGACCATTGTATTTAGTCGTTAAGCATGAGAAGCTTTCTTTAAGTTCACTATAAGTGGCCTTTAGGGAAGTTAGATATTCATTTATCAAAATATTCTCCTTTGACATCCTCTCATTTGAATCATTAACTAGAGACAAGTCAATAGCCAATTTTTCAATCTTCACCTTTTCTTCGGCAAAAGTTTTCTCTAAGGCAAGGTTTCTCTCATTCTCAAGGATGAGAAAGTCTTCTTGCCTATCGAGACACTTTTTTCTCTAATTTCTCCATAAGTTTTTTAATTTCTTTGAAACCTTTCTTACCAAATTCTTTTATCATATAAACTCTATGTTGTTCTTTCTCATCTTCAAAATTATTTTGTGCACTACTAGATGTAGAGAAAGGTTGGGAAGGAGAGGTTAACGATTCTTGTACCTTAGTTCCTCTTGCCATGTGGTAAAAAGGAGCATCATCTTCATCATCGGAGATGTTGTTGAAGAGCTTTCTTGATGATGTAAGTATGGGTAGAGTTGCCATGCCTTCATTGTCGGAGTCTTCATGACTTGACTCCCATTCTTGATTAACATGAGCATGACCTTGATATTTCTTCTTACAGTCCTTGGTCTTCTACTTGTACCTCTTCTCCTCCTTTTATTTGTTCTTTAATTGTGGGCAATCGGCAATGTAATGGCCCACTTCTTTGCACTCATAGCATCTTTTTTGTGATGGCTTTTTCTAGTCATCACCATTTTTCTTGTAATACTTCTTCTTCATGAACTTCTTGAAGTTTCTCAAGACCAAGGCTATTTCTTCATCGGTGGAAACTTCATCACTTGAATCTTTCTTCTTTGACTTGAGGGTCTTGGGACTTGATTCAACCTTATCACTTGAGCTAACATTGAGTGCAATATTCTTGTTGATCTTGTGACTAAATGACTTGGATACATCTCTCTCAACCAGCTCTTAATGGAGAATTTCACCAAGAAGTTGATTGGGTGTCTTGATCTTGAATTTTGGATCTATTCTAATCATTGTTGCAAGAATAGAGTTCCTTGATTTGAAAGCTCTAAGAAACTTCTTTGTCACTTTATGATCATCCCACTCTATGCTTCTAAGAGATCTAATATCCAACACAAGGACTATTGGTCTATCATACATTTATCTCACGGTTTCTTCATCATGCATGACAAAGTGCTCCAACTCTCCTTGCAACAAGTGCATCTTGTCTTCTCTAACATCATCGGTCCCTCATGAGGCTCTCTCAATGTGTCTTAAATTTTCTTGGCCACTTCAACATTGCGGATTTTGTTGAATTTTTAGGCATAAAGAGAGCTTGTGATGACCCTCACGGCTTGCACATTTTAGAAGTAGTCTTCAGCTTGTTCGGCCGTGAGTACACCATTTGTAGGCGGAGTTACACCTACAACCATAACTTCCCAAATAGAGGGGTGAAGTCCGTAGAGATGCATTTTCATATCATACAACCACTTGGGATAATCTGTCCCATCGAAGAAAGGAGATTTTCCCAAGTGGACAGACTAAAATTATGAAGAGGATACTGTGATGAAGTATAATTATGAGAAACTTGCACCAAAGAAAGGATGCTTCTCGCTTTCTTCCTTGATTCGCTCCTTCATCAACTTCTTGGCCTTATTCTCAATCTTGGCCTTCATCTTCTTTTTTCTCGTTCTTCTTGATTCCTAGTCTTCACCCTCATCTTTATCATTTGAACTTGAATCTTCACTTGATATTGATCCATGGATGGAGGGTGGACGATTTGTTTGGCTAAAGGAGTTCACGGTGCTTCCCCTAAGGCCTAGACCCGCAGTGGCTTGAGCGGCGGCAGCTTCGGTGATGTTGGTGGTGCCGTCCTCAACTTGAGACATCTTGTTATCCCTTAGTGGTTAAGACTTAATTAGAGATTAGGCTCTGATACCAATTGAAAGTATCTTGGTGATGCCTGGGGGGGGGGGGTGAATAGGAGTATTTGAAAATCCCTGAAAAATCTTTGCAACGATTAAACCTGTCAGAACTTCTAACAAAAGGAAATTTCTTATATGAAATTCAAGATTAAACTTAAAATTATAGAACCTGGCTGAATCAAAAATTGCGCAATGATACTAGCAGACTTCTGCAAATGATCTTTGCAACCACAACAACTTGAGTACGTAGATCATCACAGCACAAATTCTAAGTCAACAAGAACTAAATAAATGCAATAAGCTCAAGACACAAGAAATTTATTCCCGAAGTTCACTCCCACTAAGAAAGCTACATCTCCGTTGAGGAGCACATAAAGAGCTGGATCTTGCACTGACACTTTACCTCACTCAATCAACCACAAAGGAGGATTGAGTCACTTACTATAAAATTCACAAAGGATGGATAATACAACCTGTCGGTGTTTAACCGGCTGCCCACCGAGGGGTATGCCCAAGGTGGTAAGTTTTGGGTGAGGGAACGCCGAGATCAGGAACTCGAAGGTGCAAGGAACACGAGATTTAGATAGGTTCGGGCCGCAAGGTGCGTAATACCCTACGTCCTGTATGGTGGTTTGTATTCCTTTGGTGTAGAATGATCTAAATATCCTGTTTTTGGAGAGGGGTTCCTGTCCTCCCTTATATATCCGAGAGGCTAGGGTTACAAAGATACTAACCAACACCAGCTAAGGAATCATACCAGAACATGTCTCGAGTAGATTCTCCCTGTATCGGTTAGCCTTATCTCATATTTAAACAGAATAAATAAGAGATAAACAAGATGAATAAGAGATAAGATGGACTTAATCTCTTAGACCTCTTTAAACTACGTTATGTACCCAGTCCCGTGGCCCCGGGTCTGACAAGCCCCCCAGCTCTTCGTAGCTGAGTACTGCAGGCTTATCGAGTACTTTCGAAGCAATCTTCGACTTCTTCTGAAGCTTCGTCTTGAAGTCCTTCTTCGAGTACTTGCTTGGCTGCAAGAGAAGAACCTTGTCAACTGGCGCCCCTCTTACCGTGAACCTTTCCCCATGGAAAATGTTGACGAAATCGTCACATTTCTCCATTTTGCCGAACGGGGATTGGCCCTCCCCTCTTGTTCTTTCTTCCGCGGCCTTCTTTATTACTACGGGCTTGAGCTCCATCACTTCAACCCGAATTCCATCTGCCACATTTTGATTTTCATCTATTTCTACGAAGCTTTCCTCGGAACGAACCCCACTGGGATCTTTTCCGCTTACTCTTCCGTATCAAACCACAGCCCACAACAAAAAACCTTTCCGTTGCAGGGGGCACCGGCATCCAACTACGTCAGCAGGCCAGCGACAAATATCTATCATACAAATTCCCCTCCAACCTTCCTGGGTGGAAAAACCACTGGTTTTATATCGAGAACCATGCTCCCCAACTCCCAGCGAAATCAAACAGACCGCCTGCAGTGAGGCCGGAGTGGAATCTTGAACCTTCCAGTGGGGACATGGATCAAGTCAGGGAATTGCTGGACATCATAGAGGCACAGAAGATGAAGGGAGTGACTGGTGCTTCCGTCATGTTCTCCTTTTTCAAACGCCGTGTCCAGCCAATCCAACAACGCCACTGGCTTGGATTCAAGTACACAGGCACTGCTGATCCTTCTCGCATGTGCGCAGAGGAATTATCAGATGAAGCCACACTCCAGCGAGTCCAGCGGGTGTTACTGGACGTGGATGCCATGCCGTATGTGCCTAAGTTGTTTTCCGCGCGAAATCCGCCCAAGCTAGTGAGTATTCGACTTCTTTTTGTTGAAATCAACCTCTGTTACTCCATTGCTGACTGAAGAACCTTCTGTAGGGACACACAGAATTGTACCGCAGCTACCCACCGTGACCCGATATCCCCCGGCCAGACCACCTCCTCCCCAGCGCCGCTGTTGAGGCGAAGAGGGCTCGCATTGCTGCAGCTCAGCGCAGGAGCGGGTCCACAGAGGATGTGAGCTCCCAGGCAGAGGATGGAGCTGAAGGAGAAGCGTGTCGGGACAACTCCTCCGAGCCAGGCGTGGAGTCGACCGGCGCTTTGCCGCTGGTGCCGCAAGGCCGTCGGTTGGTGCGCAAGCGAAAGGCACAGGAACTCGAATCTGCCGGGTAAGAGCTTACTGCTTTGTTGTATTGCTATATGTTGATATTGTGTCATGCTTACAATGTTCTCCTGTAGTCCTTCCGCCTCCTCCTCCCGGGCCGAGCCTGAAGAAGAAGAAACAGCTCCATCGGCCGCCGCAGCCATCACCATTGCCGTGGCGGGAACCGCGCCGTTGGCTGGTGCACCTCCGCCGCCCACAACGGGAACGCCACGACAGGCCGTGCGGATGAAAAGGGCCATCAAGAAGAAATCTATACTGTAATTCTACCTCTGGTTGCGCAATAAACATTTTGATCTTTCGACTTGTGCGTTGACTGACTTCGACTTCATTAGAGCTGCAAGCGCCGCGGACCTCCAGCTAACGCCGGCCTCGACTACCCCAGCCCCCGGGTCAGCGAACCGAGAAGAATCTTCAAGCGCGGGGCCAGTCACGGCAGCTCCAGCCCCCGAGCCGTCGGCCCCCGAAGAGTCGACGCTCGCGGAGCCAGCCCCCGAGGCGGACGCGACGCTGCCCAACTTGCCGCCTCCCGAGCTCCAACAAGTCAAAAACGAAGCTGGTGGCCGGGAACAAGTCGAGGCCCCCGATGCCGCTCCTACGGATGGCACAGGTGAGCATCCGACCGCCCCGGCTGGCTGCCGGGATCCGCGTGCTGTATGCTGAGAATATATTGTGATTGCAGGTGCGCAGCAGTCGCGTTCTGAAGAAGCCGTGGGAACCTCAGGGAGACCCATTGAGCTGCTCCTGTCCGGGTCGGTTTATCGAGATGCCGTTGCCGCCGACCTGGCGGGTGACCCGCTGCTGACAGACGACAACATAGAGAACTTCAAGAAGGCGTATGACTTTGCCATGGTAAGACCTGAGCACTTTTCTACTGGAGACCATGTCGAGTTGCTTATCTGGATTTCCCTCCTTATGCAGAATGTGATTGTCCACTCCTAGAAACAATTAGAAAAACTGAAGACCCTTGAGAGTGACCGCGAAGAACTTGCTGCTCTGAAAAGATGCGTTGACGACGAGAAGACGGAGAACTTGCATCTCGAGAAAGTCAACGTCAAGCTCCAGCGACAACTTGAGGAACGGAGGAAGGAGCTCGAGGCACAAAAGCACGCGTACCAGGAGTAGCTCAAGGAACAAAAGAAAGCGCACCAAGGTAAGCCATTGCTTCCCTCGAGTACTTGCACTGAACGACTCATCCTGGATTTTGAAAAGTTTTCCACCACAGAGCTTATGGGAATCTTAATGAGTAAAGAAGAGCTACTTACTGATGTGAAGATCCTGCTCTATCGCCGTACAGATGACGTCGAGAGGCTGCAGAAGGTGATCGGTGACACTGAGCGACAGTTCGTCGACGGCCTTCAACGAATCAAGACGCTGGGCGAAGAACTCGAAGACCTTAGGGGGGCCGCCCGGAAGCTGGTGGACATGGTGGATCCACCGGAGGAAGCCGAAGCAACCCCTCGGCCCTTGCTAGAGTGGCTCCGCGAGGCCCCGAAGAAAATATTCAAATTCCTCTCCGAGGCTCCTGTCACATGCGTCAACAACGCCCTCGCGATTGTGAAGTCCTTCCTGCCAAACGCACAGCAGGAAATATTTGCTCAAGGAATGGCGGCGGACTGCACCGAGGATCAGTTTGGCAGATACCTCCTAGAAGCCCAACCTGTATGAGAACGTATAGTTCAAAGTGTAATGCAGGATTCGGGTACTAAGAACAAGTATTTACTTCCTTGTATATATAGTTTCTTTTGATGTCTCTACTTGTGTGTGTGTGTGTGCCTAGGCTGAACTGGAATCCAGGCTTACAAGGATTAAGTAGTAGACGCGATCCTGGGTGCAACGACCCGGAGGGTAGCTAAAACTCGTCTAACAGATTAGCCACAACTCGATCGAGCGAGTCTAAACTTGTTAGGAAAGAACGCGAGCATCGTTGCAGGATTGCCGTGCGTAAGGCAGAAAAACAAGACTACCCCGAGTACAACGACTCTGGATGTAGTCAAAGTCGATCCTCATATGAGAACGCTCCACAAGTTAGGTAGGATCCGGACGAACGGATCGAACTTGTTGAGAGCAAGTGCGGGCATCGCCGCGGGTCTGCCGTGCTTTTGGCAGAAAAGAAACTACCCTGAGTGCGGCCACTCAATATGTAATCGAGGTAGCTCTTCATGCGAGCCTTTCCAACGTACTGGGTGTAAGCCAGTCGAACAGATCGATTTTTTTGGAGTAAATGCGGTGGCGAGCGACCATCCAAGGTCGCAGCAGAAATCGAGTCATGGAGAGTAAGAGCGGAGCCGGGGCCTCCGTCAAGACATGGAGTCGAGGAGATATAAACATGGCAGTTGCCTCCGTAAAATTCACGGCAAGAAGTTGGTTTATATAAATACTGCTTATGGCAGTAGCCTTCTTGTGTTCATAAAGGAATTTCCAACCCGAATCTTGTGGCACATAGCCTCCAAATTGTTTCGAGAAAAAGGGATCTTCTAAGCCCCCGGGGATTCAGCTATCACCGAGCATCTTCTTATGGGTAGAACTTGCGCAGGTTCTGGACGTTCCAGGAGTTCGGGACATCCTGACCCTCGGGACATTGGAGCCGATATGACCCTGGCCTTGTAACCTGCTTGATGACGAACGGGTCCTCCCACCTTGAGTTGAGCTTGTGTAGGCCGGATTCATCCTGAATGCAACGCAAGACCAAATCACCAATGCTGAATGATCGCTCCCTCATGTTGCGATCATGATATCGCCGGAGCCCCTGCAGGTATCGAGCTGACTGAACAAGAGCGGTGCAGCGAGCCTCTTCAACAAAATCGAGCTCTAACTGCCTCGCCTCGTCCGCCTCGCCTTCATTGTATATTTGGACCCTTGGAGACTTCCACATGATATCGGCCGGTAAAATAGCTTCAGATCCGTATACAAGGAAGAAAGGCGTTTATCCTGTGGTTTTGGACGGCTGAGTCCGAAGCCCCCAGATGACATGTGGCAGCTCATGTATCCACTTGCCCCCCTTCTTGCTGTTTTCATCATTAAGTCTCTTCTTGAGGTCCTCGATTATCATACCATTCACCCGTTCGACTTGTCCATTGGCCCTTGGGTGTACGACGGAGACATATTTAACCTCGATGCATGCATTCTCGCAGAACTCCCAGAACTGGTTGGCTGTGAAATTTAATCCCAAATCCGTGATGATGGTATTTGGGAAGCCAAAACGGTGCAAAATATCGGAGATGAAATCAACAACTCGATCTGGTGTAAGCTTGGCTATCGGCTTGTGTCGGTGTTTAACCGGCTGCCCACCGAGGGATATACCCAAGGTGGTAAGTTTTGGGTGAGGAGACGCCGAGATCAGAAACTCGAAGGTGCAAGAAACACAGAACTTAGACAGGTTCGGGCCGCAAGATGCGTAACACCCTACGTCCTATATGGTGGTTTGTATTGCCTCTTGTGTAGAATGACCTAGAGATCGTGTTTTGAGAGGGGTCCCTATCCTCCCTTATATATCCGAGAGGCCAGGGTTATAAAGATACTAACCAACACCAGCTAAGGAATCATACCAGAACATATCTTGAGTAGATTCCCCCTGTATCGGTCAGCCTTGTCTCCTATTTAAGTGGAATAAATAAGAGATAAACAAGATGAATAAGAGATAAGACGGACTTAATCTCTTAGACCTCTTTAAACTACGTTATGTACCCAGTCCCGTGGCTCCGGGTCTGACAAGCCCCCGAGCTCTTCGTAGCTGAGTACGGCAGGCTTATCGAGTACTTTCGAAGCAGTCTTCGACTTCTTCCGAAGCTTTGCCTTGAAGTCCTTCTTCGAGTACTTGCTTGTCTGCATCGAAGCTATGAGGTGCTCATGCCCTAAATTTTTATTTTTAACATGGCGTGCGATTTGAAAAATCGCACTCCATATGGAGTAGCCCCCGAGCCTTAGGTTGAATCGGAGAATCAAGCTGAGGGTCCCATTTGTCTGTAATTCTCCTTATCCGTCAAAGAAATTTGAAAAATAAGTAGTCGATGCAACGTACCCCGCAGCCCCCGAGCCTTAAATCCAAATCCCACAAATATGGAGATAAGGATCTAAAAACCGTGGCGTGTAGGCTAAAAATGATGACTCAAAAAATTACCAAAGTGATGATACAAATGATGGAAACTAGACCATCAACCCGAAAAAACCCCTTTTTTCGGGCTAACTAGCCCTGAAAAAATGATTAATCGGATTTTTAATCCAAACAGTCCACCAAATGACCTCTCATCTTCAGAATATTCCCAAAAAATGACCCTTGAACTTTGGAACAGTAACTTTCCCCACCCCGCTGGTTATTTAACCCCGCGATAACAGTGGGAAAAAACTGTGCTTTCAATCTGCATTTTGCCAAGAACTGCCAAAATCCCCAAACAGAGCCAAACGCCGCCGCCACCTCTCCATAGAAATCCTCCCCTTCCAACCTCCCCGCCCCTCTCCCCGCAGCCCCCGAGCATCTCGTGGCCAGCGAATAGGAAATGGCGCCCAAGAAAGCAGAGATCGAGGGGAAGAAGAAGGAGGCGTAGCCTTCGACCGCGGAGTGGACACACAGTAAGTGCTCCCTCAACCATCTTAAGAACCTAGTTTTCGAGGGGTTGCTGCAAGAAAAGAACCTTGTCAACTGGCGCCCCTCTTACCGTGAACCTTTTCCCATGGAAAATGTTGACGAAATCGTCACATTTCTCCATTTTGCCGAACGGGGGTTGGCCCTCCCCTCTTGTTCCTTCTTCCGAGGCCTTCTGTATTACTATGGGCTTGAGCTTCATCATCTCAACCCAAATTCTATTTGCCACATTTCAATTTTCATCTATTACTGCGAGGCTTTTCTTGGAATCGAACCCCACTGGGATCTTTTCCGCTTCCTCTTCCGCCTCAAACCACAGCCCACCTCCAAGAATCTTTCCATTGTGGGGGGCGCCGGCATCCAACTGCGTCGGCAGGCCGGCGATAACTATCTCTCATACAAATTCCCCTCCAACCTTCCTGGATGGAAGAACCATTGGTTTTACATCGAGAACCATGCGCCCCACCTCCCGATGAAGTCAAACAGACCACCTGTAGTGAGGGGAAAGTGGAACCTCGAACCCTCCGGCAGGGAGATGGATCAGGTCAAGGAGCTGCTTACGTCATAGAGGCACAGAAGAAGAAGGGAGTGACCGGCGCCTCCGTCATGTTTGCATTTTACAAACGCCGCGTCCAACCCATCCAGCAGCGCCATCGCCTGGGATTCGAGTACACAAGCCCTGCTGATCCTTCTCGCATGTGCGCAGAGGATTTGCCAGATGAAGCCACGCTCCAACGAGTTCAGCGGGTGCTGCTAGACGTGGACGCCGTGCCGTACATGTCCACATTGTTTTCCGCATGAAATCCGCCCAAACCAGTAAGTATTCAACTTCTTTTTTGCTGAGGATAACCTCTGTTACTCCGTTACTTAACTAAAGAACCTCCTGCAGGGACACACGGAGCTGCACCGCAGCTACCCGCCGTGACCTGACATCCCCCGACCAGACTATCTCCTCCCCACTGCCGCCGTTGAAGCCAAGAGGGCTCGCCTTGCTGTAGCTCAACGCAGCAGCGAGTCCACCGAGGGCGTGAGCTCGCAGGCGGGGGAAGGAGCCGAAGGAGAAGCGCGCCGGGATGACTCCTCCGAGCAAAGCGTGGAGTTGACCGGCGCTTTGCCACTGGTGCCGCAAGGCCATCGACTGGTGCGCAAATGCAAGGCGCAGGAACTCGAAACCACTGGGTAAGAGCCTACTGGTTTGTTGTAATGCGGTACCTTAATGTTGAGTTGTACTTATGACATCCTCCTGTAGTCCTTCCGTGTCCTCCGCCCGGGCCGAGCCCGAAGAAGAAAGGACGAGCCCCGCGGCCGCCGCCGCCGTCACCATCGCCGTGGCGGGGACCGCGCCACAAGTTGGTGAAACCCCGCCGCCAGCAACGGGGACGCCGCGTCAGGCCGTGCGGATGAAGAAAGCCATTAAGAAGAAATCTGTACTGTAAGTCTGCCTCTGGTTGCACAGCAAATGATTTGATCTTTTGACCTATGTGTTGACTAACTTCGACTTCATTAGTGCTGCAAGTGCCGCGGACCTCCAGCTGACGCCAGCTTCGGCTACCCCCGCCCCCGGGTCCTCGACCCGGGAGGAATCATCAAGTGCTGGGCCAGTCGCCGCTGCGTCAGCCCCCGAGGCATCAGCCCTAGAAGGGTCAGCGCCCGCGCAGCCAACCCTTGGGACAGACGCAACGCTGCCCGACCTGCCGCCGCCTGAGCTCCGACAAGTCGAGGTCGGGGCCAGTGGCGAGAAACAAGTCGAGACCCCTAGCGCCGCTCCCACGGATGGCGCAGGTGAGCATCCGATCGCCCCGACTAGTTACCAGGATCTGCATGCTGTATGCTGAGAACATATGTGATTACAAGTGCGCAGCGGCTGATTACTGAAGAAGTCGCGTGAGCCTCTGGGAGACCCGCTGAGTTGCTGCTGGCCGGGTCTGGTGGCCAAGATGCCGTCGCCACCGACCCGGCAGATGACCTGCTGCTGACGGACGGCAATGTAGAGAACCTCAAGAAGGCGCATGACTTTACCATGGTAAGACCTGAGAGCCTTTATGCTAGTGGCTATATCGAGTTGCTAATCTGGATTTCCCCTTTTTATGCAAAGTGTGATCGCCCACTCCCGGAAGCAGGCAGAGGAATTGAAGACCCTTACCCGCGACCGCAAGGAACTCGCTGCCCTGAGGAAGTGCCTTGACGATGAGAAGACGGAAAATGTACATCTTGAGAAGGTCAACGCCGAGCTCCAGCAACAACTCGAGGAGCAGAAGAAGGAGCTCGAGGCACATAAGGAGCAGCTCAGGGAGCAAAAGAGGGCGCACCAAGGTAAACCATTGCTCCCCTCGGGTACTTGCACTGTATGACTCAACCTGGGTTTTGAAAAGCTTTCCACCACAGAGCTTAGGAGAATCTTAACCAGTAAAGAAGAGCTACTTACTGACATGAAGAACCTACTCTATCGCCGTACAGATGACGTCGAGAAGCTGCAGAAGGTGATCGGCGACACTGAGCAACAGTTCGTCGACAGCCTTCAGCGAATCAAGACGCTGGGCGAAGAACTCGAGAGCATCAGGGGGCCGCCTGGGAGCTGGTGGACATGGTGGATCCACCAGAAGAAGGCGAAGCAAGCCCCCAGCCCCTGCTAGAGCATCTCCGCGAGGCCCCAAAGAAAGTGATGGAGTTCCTTTCCGAGGCACCTGTCACGTGCGTCAACAACGCCCTCGCAATTGTGAAGTCCTTCCTACCGAGCGCGAAGCTGGAGATATTTGCTCAAGGCATGGCGGCGGACTGCACCGAGGAGCAATTCGACAGATACCTCCTAGAGGCCCAACCTGTATCAGAACGCATAGTTCAAAGTGTAATGCAGGATTACGGTACTGAAAACAAGTATTCGCTTCCTTGTATATATATGGTTTCTTTTGATGTCTCTACTTGTGTATGTGCGTAGGCTGAATTGGTATCCAGGCTTACAAGGCGTAAGTAGTAGACACTACCCTGGGTGCAACGACCCTAAAGGTAGCCATAGCTCCATGTAGGAACTTGTCTAACAAGTTGACCACAACCCGAACTCGTGGGTCTAAAACTGTTAGGAAAGAACGCGAGCATCGTCGCGCAATTGCCAGGCTTTAAGGCAAAACTACCCTGAGTGCATCGACTCTGGACGTAGTCGGGGTTGCTCCTCATAGGAGCGCGCTCCGCAAGTTATATAGGACCCGGACGGACTGATCGGACTTGCTGGAAGCGAATGCGGGCGTCGCCGCTGGTATGCCGTGCTCTTGGCCGGGACGAGACTACTCTGGGTGCAACCACGCAGGATGTAGTCGAAGCAGCTCTTTGCACGAGCTCATCCAACAAACTGGGAATAAACCAGTCGAACGGGTCGGTTATGTTGGGAAAAATGCGACTGCTGTCACGTGCGACCATCCAAGGTCACGGCGGAAATCGATATGTAGAGGAGTTAGACGGAGCCGAGGGTTCCGTCAGAGAATGAAGTCGAAAGGATATGAACGTGGTCATAGCCCCCGCAATATTCACGACAAGAAGTCGATTTATATAAGTGTTGCACGTGACCGTGGCCATCGTGTGCGTAAGAGGGAATGTACAACCCGAATCTTGTGGCTCATAGCCTCCAAATTGATTCGAGGAAACAAAATCTTCTAAGCCCCCGGGGATTCAGCTATCACCGGGCCTCGTCTTATGGGTAGAACTTGCGCAGGTTCTGAATGTTCCAGGAGTTCGGGACATCCTGACCCTCAGGATATTGTAGCCGATAAGACCCTAACCTTGTAACTTGCTTGACGACGAACGGGCCCTCCCACCTTGAGTTGAGCTTGTGTAGGCCAGATTCGTCCTGAATGCACCGCAAGACCAAATCACCAACACTGAATGACCGCTCCCTGACGTTGCGATCATGATATCGGCGGATCCCTTGCAGGTACCGAGCTGACCGAACAAGAGCGGTGCAGCAAGCTTCTTCCACAGAATCGAGCTCGAACTGCCTCGCCTCGTCCGCCTCGCCTTCATTACAGTTCGACCCTTGGAGACTTCCACATGATATCGGCTGGTAAAATAGCTTCAGATCCATATACGAGGAAGAAAGGTGTTTGTCCTGTGGCTTTGGACGGCTGAGTCCGAAGCCCCCAGACGACATGTGGCAGCTCATGCACCCATTTGCCTCCCTTCTTGCTGTTTTCATCATAAAGTCTCTTCTTGAGGCCGTCAATTATCAAGCCGTTCGCCCTTTCGACTTGTCCATTGGCCCTTGGGTGTGCGACCGAGACATATTTAACTTCGATGCAAGCATTCTCGTAGAACTCCCAGAATTGGTTTGCCGTGAAGTTTGATCCTAAGTCCGTGATGATGGTGTTGGGGAAGCCGAAACGATGCAAAATATCTGAGATGAAGTCGACGACCTGATCTGGCGTGAGCTTGGCTATCAGCTTGTACTCAATCCACTTAGTAAACTTGTCGATAGCCACCAGAATGTGGGTGAAACCGCCTGGCGCTGTCGTGAAGGGCTCGATCATGTCGAGGCTCCAACTAGCAAAAGGCCAGGATGGCGGTATAGTGATGAGGCTATGGGCTGGAACATGAGTCCGTTTGCCGAAGAATTGACAATTTTGGCACCTGCGCACAAGATCTTCCGCGTCGGTCAATGCAGTGGGCCACCAGAAACCGGCCTTGTATGCTTTCCCCACCAGCGTTCTTGAAGCCGCATGGTTTCCGCAGACGCCCTCGTGGATCTCCCACAGTATGTCGTAACCATCTTCCTTTGTGACGCACTTCATGAGAGCTCCTGACCGAGCGCCACGCCGATAAAGCTTGCCGTCAACCAAGACGAAACCCTTGCTCCTTCGCAGGACGCGTGCCGCCTCCGCGCTCTTGGCGTCAATTCCCGCTGGTAGCCTTTGATCTCGAATGAAGTCGATAAAAGCCTCTCGCTAGTCCTCCCCTAGCACCATAACCTCTCGATCGGGTTGTTGGGGACCCGCGTCGATGGTTACCTGCGGAGAAGACTTGATGGATGGCTTCTTGAGCTCCTGGACGAAGACTCCCGACGGGACCTGAGCATGTGTGGACCCCAGTTTGGACAGGATATCCGCGCCAACATTGTGCTCCCGCAATACATGGTGAACCTCCAAGCGGGAGAAGTTGCTTTCCAACTTGCGCACTTCCTGTACATAAGCATCCATCGTCTCCTTGTTGCAGTCCCATTCCTTGTTGACCTGTTGAACAATAAGAAGGGAATCGCCATATACAAGTAGTCATTTGATCCCTAGTGATATCGCCAAACAAAGCCCGTGAAGCAAGGCTTCATACTCGGCTTTATTGTTGGATACCTCCCACAGGATCTGAAGGGCATATTTCAATTATTTACCTCGTGGAGAAATAAACAAAACACCAGCGCCGCCGCCGTCGAGCTTGAGGGACCCATCAAAGTACATGGTCCAGTGCTCTGGCTTGTCTACTGGAGTTGGGACTTGATTCTCCCTCCATTCAGCCATAAAGTCGACTAGAGCCTGTGACTTGATTGCAGTGCGTGGCTTGAAGTCGATTGACAAAACCCCCAGTTCCACTGCCCACTTAGATATGCGCCCCGTGGCATCTTGATTATGAAGAATATCCCCCAACGGAAAATCCGTGATCACAGTAATCTTGTACTCGTCGAAGTAATGGCGTAGCTTTCTTGATGTCATTAAGATTGCATATAAAAGCTTTTGAACAGATGAATACCGTACCTTGGATTCGGAGAGGACCTCGCTGACAAAGTAGACAGGCCTCTGCACCCCAAACGCCTGGCCTTCCTCGCCTCTCTCAACTACAATGGCACTGCTAACAACATGAGTTGTTGACACACATTCTCCATTCATTATTCTTTTTCTTTTCAAGAACGGGGTTCGCTACCCACTCTGGATGGATTACTTCTTTAATGAATCCAGCTGCGAGAAGTTTAGCAATCTCCCGTTTAATGGCCTCACGCTTATCGTGGGAAACCTTCGCAGGCGTTGCTTTTTAGGCGTAGCCTTCGGGTGTACATTCAAAGCATGCTCGATCAACACCCTGGGCACCCCTAGCATATCCACTAGTTTCCACGCGAATATATCTCGGTTAGCCCGTAGGAAGCTGATGAGCGCGAGTTCCTATTTGTCACCTAAGCCTGCACCGATGACAGCGGTCTTAGATGAATCTCCCTCCTGAAGCTGGATCGTCTTGAGGGCCACGTCATCAGTCGACTGGATGCTCGACTTGCTGGCCTTCTTGGAAGGAATCTCCAGCCCGGATTGGGAAAGCTGCTGCGCGGCCGCGAGTACTTCTCCTGAAGCATCTGGCACGTGAGTAGTCGAAGCATACTGGATCGCCTCCTGATTGCAGTCATACGACTTCTTCAAGTCGCCACGGAGGGTGAGTACTCCGCTGAGTCCTGGCATCATAGGAAGCAGATAGACATAATGCGGCACTGCCATGAACTTGGTGAGTGCCGGACGACCCAATATGGCATGGTAAGAAGATTCGAAGTTAGCCACTTCGAATTTGATGAATTCGGTACGATAGTTCTCCTGCGTGCCGAAGGTGACTGGGAGGACCATCGTACCAAGTGGGTGTGCCGCGTTACCTGGGACGATGCCGTAAAAGGGGGACTTGCTGGGAACCAGCATGTCCTTGAAATCCAGGCCCATTTTCTTCAGAGTGCTGATGAAAATGAGATTGAGCCCGCTCCCGCCATCGATGAGGACCTTGGTGAGCTTAACCTCTGCCACCACAGGATCCAGGACCAAGGGGAATTTACCGGGCTCCGAAAAGCTCATCCACTGGTCGTCGCGAGAGAATGAGATGGGGATCTCCGACCAACGGAGTGGTCGTGGTACCGCCGGCTCAATAGACAAAATCTCCCGGAGAAGCAACTTCTGCTCCCGTCTGGAACCAAATTCCTCATCTCCACCGAAGATGACGTTGACGACCTTCGAGGCGTCTTGAAACTTCGGGTTGCGCCCGTGATCCTCGTCATCCTCGGGTTCTTTGTCCGCAGGCTTCTTATTCTTCTTGCCACCACCGGAGTTGCTGAACGTCCTCCGAAGGTGGTAGCAGTCAATGGCGACATGATTGGCACCTGGGTGCCAAGGGCACTTCTTCTGCAGGAGCTTCTCAAACTCCTCCTGCGTCATCGACTTCTTGCCCCGCAAAGGACGATCGATAGCCGCGATGACATCATCTGGCTTTCGTTTCCGGGGCGGACCCAAAAAGTCCCGCTGGCCTTTGTCGTTGCGGTTGTCGTTTGGGCGCCGCAGATTACTATCTTGATGCTGCGGGAACCGCTCCCGCATCTTCTCCTCCTGTTAGGACCAATCGTGCATCATATCACGAAGGCCCGCAACAGTCTTCGGCCAGTTCCGCCCAAAATCCCTGTAGATGCCCGGGTCGGTGATGCCGTTGTAGAAACAATCGATGATGTCGTCCTCCGAGATGTTGGCGATGGTGGCGTGAACGTCGAAGAAGCGACGTGTGTAGGACCGCAGGAGCTCATTACGTTCCTGCTTACACTGAGCAAGATCGTGACGAGTACCTGCACGAGCAATCGCTCCCTGGAAGTTGTAGATGAAGACCTTCTTGAGGCGCTCCTAGGAGTCGATTGAGTTGCTGCTGAGGCTTTCCAACCAAGTAAGCGGTGCAGGGTCCAAAGCCATCGGGAAGTAGACGACTTTGGTGATATTCGACCCCCCTGCGACCTCAATGGCCGTGGAGTAGCAACGGAGCCACTGCTGAGGAGCTTGCTTGCCGTCGTACTTGGTAATGCCGATTGGTTTGAAGCTCTCCGAATACTTGTAGCTGCTAAAACGAGCAGAAAAAGCAGGGAATCGGTCGCTACAGTCAGTATCTTCAGTTTCGACTTCTTCGCGGACCTTGCGCCTGGAGGAGATCACTGTCCGCGCGTCGCGACCTTCATTGATGTGCTGGCGCAGGTCCTCTGGAGAAGGTCGATGATTGGCCTGCCACGGATGACCCCCTTGCGGTGGCTGCTGCCTCCCGCCAGGAGCCTGGCTCCCGCGAGCGTTGTCGTTGCTGAGCTGGTGTCGAGGACGGCCGCCAGCCGTTCGGCTGTGAGCCTGACTTCGACTCTCACCCACGCGCTCCTCCCTGATGGTGGACGCCGGGTTGTGCTGATCCAGCTGGATCCAAGCCCTCTGCGCATAAAGAAGTGCTTGACGCACTTCTAGATCGTGGCTGCGCTCGAGGATGGCCGTTACCCTGGCGATGTTGGCCACCGGAGTCCTGAAACCCCGTTCGCTTACGGCGGCGAACTCAGGGTCAAGCTCGCGATGCATAGATCGCCTACGCTCGTTGGCCCTCCTCCGCTGGATTGTGCGGGCCCTGTTCCTGGCCCTCCGTGCCTCACGATCGGCGTCGTTCTCGTCGTCGGTGTTGGCTGTGATCTCATCTTCGGAAACCGCTTCAAAGTTGACGATGGGAAGATCCCCATCGTCCTCGCCTTCTTCTGCCATTAGCACCTGGCGGGAGGCGAGCTCATCGAAGCCCGTGTCGACTAGTTCTGTCGACTCCTCCACCACGGTAGCCAACGGCCTGCCCTCCTGAAAAGGCAAAGGCTCGAGGTGGGCCACAAGTCAACCCTCAGCCTCGAGTAGATCGGAGAGCGCCATCCCCCTCCAATGCACAATGCGTCCATCCGGCACGGAGGCGATCATCAGATCACTGGCACCAAAACAACCCGAAGCCTCCCGACGTGCGGTGGCTTCAGGCCTTCTAGCCTGGAGCAGAGAATCCAGGTCCTTCTCTAGCGCATAGAGAGACCCAGAGACGTTGGCCTCCTGAAGATCAGTGGCCACGTTGCATGAACCGAGTTGAGATTGGTTACGCAAATTCTTAGATTGGAACGAGTCCAACCCAAGGGAAGTTGCCGCAACACTGGATGAAGTCGAGCCTGGAGCAGTCTCCACCTTGATCTTTGTTGCAGAAGCATGGAGTGGCAAGTTGTCGAGCCCGTCGATGAACTTGTCGAGGTCGCTGCGGGGATCCGCAGCGGAGGTCTTTGGCCTCATGTCGACGAGGAATCACCGAAAATCGCCCACACCATCTGGGATGCAGACCCACGAGCCAAAAACGAATGTCGTACCCTAGGAGGGAACTGACCTGGTGAATTTGAAAGATGCCATCGAGCTCGCCGGTGGATCTTCGACGCGATCCCCTACCTGGCGCGCCAGCTGTCGGTGTTTAACCGGCTGCCCACTGAGGGGTATGCCCAAGGTGGTAAGTTTTGGGTGAGGGAACGCCGAGATCAGGAACTCGAAGGTGCAAGGAACACGAGATTTAGATAGGTTCGGGCTGCAAGGTGCGTAATACCCTACGTCCTGTATGGTGGTTTGTATTCCTTTGGTGTAGAATGATCTAAAGATCCTGTTTTTTGAGAGGGGTTCCTGTCCTCCCTTATATATCCGAGAGGCCAGGGTTACAAAGATACTAACCAACACCAGCTAAGGAATCGTACCAGAACATGTCTCGAGTAGATTCTCCCTGTATCGGTTAGCCTTATCTCCTATTTAAACAGAATAAATAAGAGATAAACAAGATGAATAAGAGATAAGATGGACTTAATCTCTTAGACCTCTTTAAACTACATTATGTACCCAGTCCTGTGGCCCTAGGTCTGAAAAGCCTCCGAGCTCTTCGTAGCTGAGTAATGCAGGCTTATCGAGTACTTTCGAAGCAATCTTCGACTTCTTCTGAAGCTTCGTCTTGAAGTCCTTCTTCGAGTACTTGCTTGGCTGCATCGAAGCTATGAGGTGCTCATGCCCTGAATTTTATTTTTAACATGGTGCGCGATTTAAAAAATTGCATTCCATATGGAGTAGCCCCCGAGCCTTAGGTTGAATCGGAGAATCAAGCTGAGGGTCCCATTAGTTTGTAATCCTCCTTATCCTTCAAAGAAATTTGAAAAATAAGTAGTCGATGCCACGTATCCCGCAGCCCCCGAGCCTTGAATCCAGACCTCTTTAAACTACGTTATGTACCCAGTCCCGTGGCCCCGGGTCTTACACAAACTTCCCGGGACGCGCACACGCAAGGGGACGCTCAATCGGGCGAAGCCGAACCGTCTAGAAGCAAGCTTCAAGAGTAACAAATGTGAATCTATGGATGAAGATGCTTTGAGTGCTCTTGAGATGAACGTGGCTGCATTCTCAATCAAGTACTCAAGCCTCACACCTCAATCTTGCTCTCACCCAAGCCCTCGCTCGAATCAACTCAAGGATTTGCTCAAAAGGAAGGATTAGAAAGTGGAGTAGAAGCTAGTGGAGGTGTTTTTCTTAGGGAAGAACAGCATCAAGTGAGGAGGGGCGGAGGGGTATAAATACCCAACCCGTAAAAATTAGCCGTTAGTGTACCGGTTAAGTGATTGTCGGAGCCGACTTGATTAAAAACGGCCGACGGAGGACCCCTATCGGAACTATCAAGCAACTTTCGGCAGGCGTCAGAACTTCCGACACACACTGAGTTAGTGAGAAAACTAAATTCATAAGTGTGTGATTTTATGTCTCTCTTGGGTTGTTAGTATATCAATTAAGCACTTTGACATCTTCAAGCTATCCATTCGCATCCCTCTTAATAGTACGGTGTTTCCTGTACTCAAATTCAAAATAAAAAAATAAAGATCTTCGTTTTAGCTCCATCACCGTCTATCAAGTAGATTGGCGTCTTTCATTGAACTTTAACCTATCCATAACTCGATAAACACAAAACCCACTTAGGGGGCCAAATGTACTTTTAGATCTTCGATGAACACCCCTTCCTAGCGCGCCAGTTGTCGGTGTTTTACCGCCAAGCCAACCAAGGGATACCCCCGAGGTGGTAGGATGTAGATAGGGTATCGCCGAGATCAGGAACTCGAAGATGCAAGGAACACAAAGATTTAGACATTTCGGACCGCAATGTGCGTTATACCGTACGTCCTGTGTGGTGGTTTGTATTGCCTTACGTGTAGATTGATGTTGTCCTTTGGAGGGAATCCTATCTGCTCTTATATAGTTTGGGGACAGGAATACATGGAATCCTATAGACCAATACTAGCTTAGGAGTTCTACCCGAGTACTATTCGGGTAGCTTCCTTCTGTACCAACTAGTTCTACTCGAATCCGAGTACATCCCAAGGTATGGAACACGTCAAATCCTTTATCCTAGAAATATTTATGCTACGTAAGCAGTCCCGTGGTTCCAGATCTGACAAATGGAAGGGAAGGGAGAGAGAGAAGGACCGGGATCAGAATGAAATGAGTGGGAGTGATTTATGAAGAGGGAAATAGATAGGTTTGGAAAGGCATCACCGTCGGGTTGTATCGAGCGCATTACCGCCGGATCGTATTATAAACCGGCTAGTATCACCATGCTCCAATGGGATCCGACGGTAATAGTCTATCACTACCAATTTGGTTCAAACCGGTGGCGAAACCCATCTGTAAAGAACAATTCTGTAGTAGTGGATGTCTAAGTACTTGAGTATATGAAAGTCAACTGCACAAAGACTACAGAACACACATCACACAATATTATTCTAACCAATGTTTGATGAGATTTTGTGTAAATCCTTTAGAAAACGATGATAGAAGATATAAGCTGACGTGTGCTATTCAAGAGACAAGACAATACAATAAGCAAGCGATCGTATGGACACGTTCATACGTGCCTGGTAGAAAAGAATGTCACGCATGCACGTGTATTCACAAGCTACCAATTGTTCAATTTCCTTTCTTAATATACGTACATGCACATGTATGATGTATAGCTTGACGGGAGAGTAAATGGACAACAAGCCTCACAACGTGCGCGACACCTGACACGTTGATAAACATCGATCACAGGAAGTATAACGCTGAGTCCAGCCAATGCAGTGACGCGGGGGCGGCCATTCAGCATAGCGCTGGGCCAAAAAACCGAATTGGGCCATGCCCATCTATTCCACCCGCCCCCAGTCCAATAGAGAGCGCTTCTTCTTCTTCCTGTCGTCAGATGCAAAATCGCCAGTACCAAACCTCCAAGCGCCGCTCCGGCCGCCTATTGCCATGGGGAAGGAAGAGATTGGGGTCTTTGCTCCGCCAGGTGCCCCACCATGCTGTATGGGGAGCTCCGCCTCTGCAAACAAATACTAAAAGTATACTGTCTCCATCTCCTTCTGCCTTTTGCTTTCATGTTTGATCCCCTTCTCCTTCATATTTTTCCTCGCTATACTCTCGCCTGGTCTTCGATCTCGCCAAGTTCTAGGTTCGTTCGACCCCGCTGCCCCTTTAGTAATCAGTTTTCGCAATCCACTTGGACAGCTTGAGCCTTGAGGTTCCTGACCTCTTGGCTGCAAATTCCTCATCTTATTCTTCGATTTCTTTTTGTGCGGATTTCTTGCCTCAACTTGATCTTAGTAGTTTGTAGGGTTCTGTTATGCCCAAGAATCTTATGGTCCGGATCTTTCTATTCCCCTCAAAACCTTGCTTGTGATTAAGGGTTAGCTAATTTTTAATCTTCGTCTGCAGATCGGCGCCGTTTTGGTCGCGGAGGCGTGATCTTTCTTGTTGATTAGGGTTCTTTGCGTTCCCTATGGTCGGAGGTTCGCCTAATTTAGCTGGCAATAGAATTGCGTTAGTGAATGAATTGCAAGTTTGGATCTTTCTTGCATCAAATGGTTGAGCAAGGCAAATCACGAGGCCCTCCGGCGAAGGCGAAGAAATCGCTGCTTGTGGAGGTTGACAAGATTGGCCAGGCGGGCGGGGTTGTGTTTGCAAGAGAATCACCACTGGCGCCCAAGAACGACCAAGGATGCAGCGTCAGCTATAGTCATGGGGATGATGAAACCCAGGAATTAGGTGGGGGTGTGCAAAATGGGTGGGTCGACTTTGGGCATTCCCTGCAGCTGCTGCTGTTCTCACGGCAGTGGGGCCTCGCTGAGAGTCTTGTTGCTCTAGCAGATCAGCAGTCGCTGCTGGATTATGGCCTGTCAGTTGCCCTTGACGCCATATGGTTCTTGCGGATGAAGCAGGATCTTGAGGGGCTCAATGGTCTGATAGCGAAGATTGTGGCCTCGGGAGCAAAGGATTTTGCAAGAGCAATCCTCAGAACGTCACTACTTGCATCTTGTGTTGCAGCTTGCCAAAGCAAGGCTATCTCTGTGGGTGATAGCATGGAGATCGTCGCCGACAGGTGACTCAGCTTATACGTATAAATGTTTCTTTCAGAAGGGTCTGTTTAATACATTATTGGTGATGCTATTTCTTTTGGTTTCGAAATTTAGATTGCATGACCGTCTGCGGGATTGTCCTGGTGCCGACCATCTGAAAGTTGAGGCAGGTGCCAAAGTGCAGAAGTTTATGGAATGGGCTTTGCAGTGTATTCATATGCATCATTGTTCTGAAGAGACACAAAGGTACAGATGGAACTGCAACACTCTCCGAGAGGTGCAGCTCCATTTGTCAGCATTTAGAGTCTTTTTGGACATAGCTGGTGACAATCTCAGTGGCAAGATTTTCACCGAGGCATTTGATGCGGCCTGCTTCCCACTTACACTATTCTCAAGTTTATTTGAACCTGGATGGTCTTCTGGGAGTTCAGCAGTCTCCATTAAGGGTCTTTTATCATTGCTGGTGGAAGGAGGCGCTGACAATGTAAATCAGTGCTTCCTGGAAGCAGCACGCTTTGGAAGTACTGAGCTTGTACGTATTCTGCTGGAGGTAATTTAGGTTCTCATTAATCTTGATGTCAGAGTTAGTCAGTGTGTTTAGAAAAATAGTAAATAGATATTTCAGCAATGTTTTATTTTGCTTTTTTAGAAGAGATTGATTGTGTGAGTTATTTACCAAGAAATTAGGTCCAGAGCTCTAGATTATTTACCTAGTTTTTCTTATGTTCCTAATACTAGAGAGGCAAGTTTTGGGATGTCATCTAGGAGGATCCAAATCTTTGAATGGGCTGTGGACAATATTTACCTTTTATTTGTGAGCCATAGAATATTGGAAACAGTTCCAGTTGCAGTTCAAGATGATATTCCAACTTATAGTCATATTTAGTGCCTTTTGCTGACAAACTCTTTGTTTCTGTGCAAAGAACACCATCATAGTGGTGATCTGTATAGCAAATATACTTAGGGGGTGTTTGGATCCAAGTGCTAATGGTCAAAAGTGCTAAACTTTAGCAGTAGTTCATCCGAACAGGAGTGCTAATGGGTATGCTAAACTTTAGCCAAGACTCAAAAACTTTTTAGCAAGGGTTTTGGTGCTAATAGGTGCTAAAGTTTAGCACTCAACTTTAGCACACCCAAACAGGCCCTTAGTCAATGATAGCATCCATTTATACTCTGTCGTGTAGAAAACCCAAATTTCTAATGAAAGCACTCTATTGTAACTTCTCCTACATCTGGGTCTGCCAAATTTAGACTGATTGATCAAAATTGTTTGTGTCCTTATTTTGGTGTGCAACTAAAACACAGTCAATGGTAGTTCATTCTCTTCGCAAATTATAGTCTAGTTAGGGGGAAAAAAATTGATGGCTAACATGATGGCTAACAGTAAAGATGGGCTTTGGTAAGATAACAAACTAAACACGCTATTTTCGAATTGCTGCACTATCCTCTTCCAGCAAGATCTTGAGTGTGTTCCAACTATCTAGAAATTCAATATTTTCATCTTTACTGTTCTATGCTTTTAAGATGTAATCGTATAATATTATAGTAATGTAACTATCATTTTTTATGTTGAAGCTTTAGGGCCTTTTAACTACTTATTAACTACATTCTATAGCAGCTCTTGAACCACATCAACAAGCTGAGGCATTTTGTGGTTTTCCATTGAATTGGACTGGACTATGCGCATAAAATCTATGTACTCAAGTATAATTTGATCTTACAATTTTGTAGCATTTAAGAGTTTTTTTTCTAAATTTTGGCCTAAAATAGGTTAGCAGTCTGTTTAGATTTGTTTGGGTATGCAGTGTAATGGGATGCAAACCACTTATTCTTTGTAGAACCCTAGTTTGTCTTATTATCTTAAATATGTCATACAATCATATTACTTCCTTACATGATGACATCAATTTATATGCCATTGTCTAGTAAGCACACTATTCTGTAGAAAGCACTAATATTATAACTCCATGTTTCTACATCTGAATCTGCTAGAATCTGGGCATCTAGTTTGTTTGTTTCCATAATTTTAAAATGCAACCAAAATATAGTCAATGATAGGTCATTTTCTTGCCAAAATATAGCCAAGTTATGGCAACCAAGTTGATAGTCAATTCTGCATGTTCTTTGCTTATTTATTATTGATCTTAGGTAGGATCAGAAAATAAATACACAATAATTTCAAACCGTTTCCTGTAAGAACTTTCAGTATAGTCATTCAAGAAACTAAATATTTCAGCCTTTCCTCTTCTTTGCACTTAAAAAGTATCATATTATATAGTTATGTGCTACCTTTTTTCTGTTATGTTGTAGTTTTTGGGATTTTAACTATTTATCTTCATCGGAGAGCTTGTCGTACTCCAATTAGCTGAGGCATTTTGTGCTGTTCAACGGAATAGTATTTTGTGCTGTTTAATGGAATAGTATTGGGCTTATATGCATTTTGAACAAAAAAGTAGATTGCTCATGTATTATAGTTTGATCTTGGATTTTGTAGCAATTGTGAACTATTCTACAGTTTGGCCAGAAAAAGTTTAACTGTAATATAAGGCCCTTCCGGTTTAGATTTTGTTTCCTTATGATGTAAATGGAATAAAAACCAGTTTTTTTCTTTTGAAACAGTCCTGCCATATTATCCTGAAAATGTTGAGCAATGTTATTGGCGTCTAAACTATCTTTTCCTTTTAACTAAAAATATATTATTGTAGTAATGTAACTACCATTTTTTGGTCGAAGTTTTTGGTCTTTTAACTACTTTTTCTGCATTCTAGAGCATGTTCTCAAAGTTCTTCATGGCATTCTGCGCTTTTCCATGGAATGGGATTGGACCTAGTGCATAAATATTGATTTACTGAAGAAGTATAGTTTGGTCTTGAAATTTTGTAGCATTTGCATCATTGTAGAGAATTTTTCCTGAAAAAGATTTATGGTGATATGAGGTCCTTCCTGTTAGATTTTATTTCTTTGTACGCAGGACGGAGGTGAAAATCACTTTTCCTTTATGTTAAAAAATATTGTATTATCCTAGAATTGTCAAACAACTGTACCCTTAAACATCTTTGGAAAGTAGTACATCTGAGTTAGTACAGCATGACAATGACAACCGTAACTTGTATCCCTTTATGCAGATTGCATATCAGAACAGCTTGGCTGTGGACATTGACCTGGCTCTAGTGTATGCTTCTCATTACTGCAAGTTGGACACAATGGCATGCTTGGTTGATGAAGGGAATGCATCCTCTTTCCTTGGTCCTCTGATAAAAGCTGCTGAGCGTGGGTGCTTGCAGGTCATCCACTGGTTTGTCAATCGAGGTGTTTCTGAGATTGAGATGTGCCTCGCCCTCACAACCGCTGCCTCCAGTGGCCATTTCACGGTGGCATCCTACCTACTTGAACAGATCCCCCAGCAGATCCTCGAAGCTCTCAGCACACAGATCCTGAAAGCTGCTCATGGCCAGGGCAGCGGATCGCTCAACGGCGTTGCCTTCCTCCTGAGGTCCAACTTCCTAAGAGACGCTGCCGCAACATATGAGGCGGCAGACCTCATCGCGAGGGGGGCCACCAACGGCGAGCCCCCCGACCTGGTCGCATTCCTGAAAGAGCACTGGTCTCAGGATGCCTTCGCCGAAGGGGTGAGCGCTGGCAAGGCGCATTTCGTGAACGTCATGAGGGTCCTCAGGAGAGGCGCGTCCCCTGTCTGCCTGGATGCCCTCCCATCGCAGATGGTGCTCGGCATTGCCTACCTGCCCCTGTACCGGGCGTGTGTGAGCGAGGCGGGCGGGCAGCTGCTGCCGCAGAGACTGAGGGGTGAGCTGGTGGAGGCGACGGGCCGACTCGGGGAGCAGGCTGGCGCGGAGAGCCAGGGGAAGGATCTGGTGATGGCTCTGGAGCGCCACATGCCGTCCTTCTTGGTTGGATCTTGAGAGGTTTACCAAGTGTAAATAAGCTTATTAAACATTGTATGGTCCTTATTAAGTTGTGTAAGAGTGTACAAAACAGTGTGTAGCTGCCAAAATCCCAGCCTTCCAGCGGACTGGTGGTAGCAATAGTTTTGGTGCGTCACAGGCCTCATGGTCATGTACAAAGTGCTTTTGTAAGAAGAGAAGTTTGTCTATCGATTGCCTGTTGAGGGGGGGGGGGGGGGGGGGGGTGCAGTTTGCGTTTATATATCTATCTATGCATGTATATGAAGGCAAATAAACTCTATGAAAGCATTTTACTTATTTTGTGTTATTATGCCTTTTTAAACTACTCCGTAAATTCACATATCCGTAAACATGCGTGCAATAAGATCTACGACAGCACAGCTCAGGTGGGTTCGAACCTAGGCATGGTATAGGTCCTCGCATTTTGTCCCATTTATTTCAGCAATTAACGATGGTGCTATCCTTTTAGTGGTAGGTAATATGCTGGATGACACCAACAACTTGCATGTTGTGACTTTATCAATCTCAAGATAATTCATATCAATCCCTCGGAGGTATGTTTCGTGAAAGAAAAAACTGATTTATTTCAATTTTTGTTGGGCCTTAAACCCTGCAGATGATCATCCCACGCTTTTTAACAAGATTAGTAGCTACTATGGAATGATCAAGTAAAGGAAGCTAGAGTCAATAAACACAACTGATTTTCTACTTATTTACACCATACTTTTTAGTTACATTTGTTTATTTTCTTCTGGTTGCAAGTTGCAGTTTTGGCAAATACTTTCTGTAACTTTATATTACATTTGGTGGGAGTATGTTGTAGCAAACGTAAGCTCTATACATACACCAATTTTCTTACAACTCAAGTAGCAGAATAAGACTCGTAACTATAAAAGAGAATCACTTGTAAATGAATCTAGTAGTTAGTAAAAATATACTTACAATGGAATACCCAAATAGTTGTGCATGGAGGATACAAACAGTGATCAAAAACTACATCAAGATCCAATGGCAACATTTTCTTCTTATCAAGAGCCAATGGCATTTTTCTATGCAATATATGTTTCTCTAAACATTTTCTACTCAACATTTTTATTCTTCAATCCAAGATGCATTATTTTGTTCATTAGAAAGAGTTCACTCCATTTTTTTCCTATTTCAACATTTTTCAGTACCAACTTTTGACAACTCAACATGTCCTCCATGCAATATATGTTTTGTCAACTTTTTTTCTAGTCAACAATTTTTCAACCTTTTTCTAGTCAACATTCTTTCAAAGATGCCACATCTTTTCACTATATAGTTCATTCTAACTGTTTTTCTTTTTCAACATTTTTGTTCTTATCCTATGAACAACATTTCTTTACTCAACATTTTATTTCCTATTTTAGCATTTTTTTCTATCAACATTCTTTCAAAGATGCCACATCTTTTCACTATATAGTTCATTCTAACTGTTTTTATTTTTCAATTTTTTTCTTATCCTATGAACAATATTTATTTAGTCAACGTTTTACTTCCTATTTTAGCATTTATTTTTAATTATATGGCTCATTTGACAATTCTTCAAGCTGCACAACATTTTTTTATTCTATAAAAACTGAGTTGTTTGCTCTAAGTGGTTGGCCATTAGATAAGGATCTAGTGGTGCACCACCATGTAGCCAGCCTCCGTTCCAACGTACTAATAATAATTACATTTTAACAAAAAGCAAGATGTCAAGTCAAAAATAAAACAAAATACTAGACAAACATAGACGGAGACCATATAAAGTTACAAGCATCTAACGAAGAGAAAACTAACAAAAGAACATCCTCAATATGCGTTTGAAATCGATCCAACGTACACTCGAATCAAAACCTTTGTCCCCTCAAAAATTTTCTTGTAATTCACATCAATCTACAAGACGTACTATAAGTAGGACGCCGGGTCCACGACCTCGTTCCGGCCACCGGCCGCCGGCGTGAGCGCCAGCGCCAGCAGCACCGCCATCAGCGCCACCGGCACGAGCAGCACCGCCAGCGGCGGCGGCGGGAGCGGTGGCAGGACGAGCGGGAGCACCAGCAGCAGCACGGTGATGAGCGCGAGCAGGAGGCACGACTCCACGGAGAAGTACTTGGCGCAGAAGCCCCTCGGCGTGCTTGGGTCATGGCACTTGTGCCGGCCGGGGACGAGGTGAGCCGTCGTCGTCCTCCCGCCTGGCGGTGATGTCAGCGACGACGGCATTCACGTGCGCCGCTTCGAGGAAACGATGGCGGTGGCTGGCCCCCTCTCGGCTTGCCCTCCGGCCGGAACGCTGCTTTTAAAGCTCAAGATGGTCAACATGAGGTACTAGGTCAATTTCTTGCCTTACCTTACTCTGTGATGAGTGTGCAAAGAGAGTGAGTAAATCAATGAAATAGAGTAGCGCACGCGCAGCACAATTTTCTACTTTGTGTATTGATGAGCATGTTGTGCTGAACTGTACGGGTTTTTTCGTTACCGCTATGATGAGATTCTGTGTATAAAACCAATAAACCATGCATATGTTGCTGATCCTGCACAATATTGTAGTCTCGTTGATGCTCTTCATCAGTACTTGACAGTGGATCACCTACCGTTTCTCTTTATTCGGACCAAACGACCATGTAAATGCACTATATGGAGGGCCTCGTGTCGTGAGTCTCATCTTATGGTCAAGTGTATTTTCTTCGCTATCTCCAGTGTTCTCTTGCATATGCGATATGGCTTGGTCCTTCGTCAGACTTGACCAGCTGATCTCAACATGTATATATATACCGCCGCCATACCTTGGTTTGCTAGGAGTATCTCGTCCTCATCTATTTGTCAGATTTCTTCAGCATTTTTCTCCACACTTCAGCCATGAAACGAAGCTTGGAGCTATGTCTGGCTCAGCTGCGCCACGCCTCAGCTTTAATCTGTCCTACGCCACTAGCTGGTTTAACTCGGCCTAATACCAGCTACACCGTTTTTTTCTCGTTCCCTTAGATCAGTTAAAAATACAAACAGGGAAGTGCTTTGAATCAAGGCCAACGAAACCTGAAGATTTTGTCAAGAGGTTCCATGGTTTTCAGGGCTTCCGCTCTCTCTATATTTCACGCGATCTCTCCTTACCATCATTACTACAAATGCAATGAATAACTTTATTTTTTTTAGTCCTATTGCTCGATACCTTGGTTAACTATTTTGATATCTAAACAACTTTAATAAATAAAATATTTTCAAAGAGACCCTTTGAGCACCTTTGAGCTTCGATGTGACCAGAGGTACGGTATGTAGACCCATTAGCCATTAGGGTTGATCATGATTCACAAATGTTCTAATTTAGTCTATCGTCCCTGAGACGAGCTAGAACTTTCAGAGATTTATTAAATGATGTGCAGTTGCATGCGTGAGACGATGTAACCATCAAAACAGCAGTATATCCATCCTTAATCGACGGCGACCAAATAAACACTCCAGTGATCTGATTGAATGGATGGATGGAGCAGCGTAGTTTCGTTCTCCCTACATACATGCGTTGCCTGGATCGATCCCGGAAAGGAAAGAGAACGAAACGAGCTAGGGAAAAGAAAAAATGGAGCACGAGACCGTGCAAGAGCATATATATATATATGGCGTACCATACCTCACCTGCTGCTGCTGCTGCCGCCGCCGCCGCCGCCGGTGAGATGCGAGGAGATCGGCGCGCATCTTTTCAAGCCATGCATACATGCACGCAGCCGCCGACGCTATCCAACCACCATCATCCTGCTGTCGGTTGTTGGTCGGCCGGCCGGTCGCCCAGGTCACTATGCTTCGGATGCGGAGTGAGCTAGAGCGAGCAAGAGATGGAGCTTGCAGGTGCAGGGCGGCTAGCTATATACTCCTAGTCGAGAGCGATGATGAGCTGGAGGACCGGCCGGCCGGCCAGTCGTGGGAGAGACAGGATCGGAGAAAGAAGAGGGCAGCCAGGTTAGTTCTGGGACCGGGTACACTGCATCCGGCCCGGCAAATACGGTGCCCCCCCGTCGTAGTCTAGTCTACCACACAAATGCTGAGGTGACGGCAGGCGGCGATGAGTGAGTTTTATAAGCCAACATCTTTGGGAAAAAATGGGGGGGGGGGAGTGCATGCACTCGGGTGGTTCCTCTCCCCTGGCCCTGGCCACACCCCCCCTTTCTTAATTACTACTAACACTACTACGCCGCAGTAGTCACCCGGCCTCTTGTTAGTCCGCTGCACTTTCCCCCTTCTGTTTAATGGTTATTATTAAGTTAAACGAATACCCGGCCTCCTGTTAATCAAAGGCCCATACCACGAGTACACGTACTGCCCGCGCTGGCCCGGCCACCTCTTTGTCTATCTCGCCCTTTTTGTCTTATGGTGTCCGCACCTCAAAAATTGGGGGTCTTGATGCTGTCCTTGTCGATGCTAATGGCTAATGATGGGTTAATTAACCTTAACCTGACAGTGCTCGTGTCTGGGTCTACCTTGGGAGCATTTTTGTAAGTGCGTGCTTGATTCCAACCTTAGCTTGCTTTGCCTCGTCTCGACCAGCAGCAACGAGAGGGGATGTATATATGGACACTTGGCAAGAAAGAGCTCGTTCTCAACCAATATCAACCATGACTCGCCTGTGCAAAGTGCAAACCAGATAGGCATCGAGTACACAACACCCTGCACTCCGACACGCACAATTCGTGGGTCTCTTCTTTTCTGTTATATACGTGGACCATCATCACCGATAAAAAAAAAAGATATGTTTGAACATGTAAGATCAAAGCTCATAGAGCAGTTGTCAGGTTATTTTAAACTGGGTACGGCACTGAGGTGTGTTCTAGACATTCTTTTTTTAGGGCTATTTTAGGCATTCGGAGGCATCAAAATGAGAGACATAGACCACTCGAGAGTCGAGACAGCAAAACATCCTCAAACGCTGGTTGGATCTTGTGTGTCCTGTGTTTAACAGCGGAACAAAGGGTGCCCAGGTGCCAATGTTTAATGCCTGTTTGGATTCTGTAACAAATAAATGTACAGAGTTCAGGTTAAGGTTCATAACAGGACTAGCATCACACTAAACAAACAAAAGCATGGAAAATGGTAGGAAGAGCTATACAAAAGGAAAAATGGAAGAGAGTTTTGTCCATAATTAAGCTCAGGACCAGAACTGTCCGCCTAAGGGTCATTGCTGAGCTGAGCCCACCCAGGTACACAAACAACATCGATGAAACCTTGGTACAAGACCAGCTCGAGAGCGCATGCTTCCAGCTGTTAATACTTTCCCTCTAGTCATCGAGCTCAACAAGCTGAGCTCTTCTCTCGGCAGCCTTCTTCCTCACAAAGATCCCCCACCGCATGGCAGCCTTGATCTTGAGCCACCCGACAACGGCTTTCCCAGGCGCACGGGTGCGGTCGTCCTCAACACTCAAGTTCGGGGAAGGTGTAGGCATGTAAGAAGGGAAGTTGAAGCCGTCTTCAGTCAGGTTGGTTCCTGCGCCGCCCATGCTCAGAATCCGCAACATTTGCTGCATTTCTTCATTTTCTAGTATCTCATGGCTCCTCATCCTGATCTCCTCCATCAAGTAGTCATCAACCCCACCACGGTTCTCCTGTGGTTGCGACCATTGATCAAAAGGATTTATCCCTGACTGCATGGACTGACCAAGCGCTGGGAATTCAAAACTTTGGTTCTGTTGCTGCGGAGGTCCCAATGCTAGCATATTGGACCCTCTTGAAGCTTGAGCCTGAAGCGATGAACCACTAAACTGGCTTTCTGGCGACAGTGCACTCCTGTCATATTGCATGGTGATGTTTGTGGGAATGTTCTGAGTGTTGTCTGCATATCTTGCTGACTGGTTTCCATTGTATGCACTTCTAGTTCCATCTGCTGAAAGGTAAAAGTAATTCAGTGATTTCAGTACAGCGCACACATGATATATTGATCAAATTCACACAACTATCATGTGGACCGCACATCCATATTCCATAGTCATAAGCAGTATCATGTTTCTTTACACAACAGACAATTGTTAACTCAGTATTGTACATGTTGTTGTAAAGCAACAGCTACAGTATGCATTATTAGTGCAATTGCTTACTAATGACATGATTCCAGCATCAAGAATAACTGAGGAAGCCTACTTGACTGGTCATTGTCATAATCTAGCATACGCAGAAGCAAAGCCTTATTATGCTATCATAACAGATTAAAGTAACAGAAAAATTGAAGTGAAGTAAACCTTGGGTTATGTGCAACACAATGAAAATAATCCATCGGAAAATTTCATTATCATTTTTTCACATTAATGTGAGTTCACAGAGTTCCCGGGTCAAGGTGGTCGAGGAACATGGTACCTCGCACTCCCAGGACAGGGTCGCCATTCCAGGGTCAAGGAACAGTGCCTTCAACCCCCTTTTCTGTGACTATATGTGAATTAGCAAGGATGAGTGAATGGGCTTAGACTGAAATCACTGGGCATGTCATCAGAAATGATAAAAGAAGGGCATTGGGCAATACTGTATAGTGCCATTGCAAAGATCAACTAGTTGGAAGATTCCATTGTGTCACTAGCATGTGGCCACCAGCATAAATGTCATCTTCATACTACATGTTATTTTAATTTATGCCCTTCGCAATAGTACCATGCTAATTCTCCTTAAAAATGTCTGGCCTAGTGAGGCATGGCTAAAACAAAAAAAGGTTAACAAGAAGGCTCAATAGCTCACCATCATTCATACTACCCGCCGAGGCAGGTTGTCCAGATTTCGCTGGCAGGGACAATTGTTTCTGTGAATTGGCCGAACCATATGAAGCAGGATTGCTTGTTGAAGCAGCTGCAGTGTCACTTCTTGTTGTGACAGATTTCTTTTTCTGCTTGAAGCTCAAGAGTGCCTTGCCATCATATTCTACAGCATGCATCCAGTCCTCATATGCCTTCTTTACCAATGCATCAGCATAGACCTACAGTTTAAGGTGAGCAAGGTCATGATTTATTCAGTAGACCACACCTTGGATAGAAGATTTGGTTCCAAACCCTTGGTGTTTAGCTAATAAATCATAAAAACTCTCAAAACCATCCCTCTCATCCCAACACCCACTTAATGTTCATGACTTCCAGGTCTTGACTTTGCCATGATTCATTCAGTTGAGTATAGTGATGATTTGTTAATGTATAGCAACTTCCCAAGCTATTCTTCAAACAAGAATATGATTATTTGCATACTGATTCACTGCTGGTTACATTAGCAGAATATCAAACTTGATGAAATAACACAAATTTGTAATGGTTTTCAACTTAAGGCCTTGTGGGTGGCAGAGTCGCAGAGAGAGAAGGGGGGCACTAACCTTCTGATTGTCTGTGAGACTTTCTGCTGAAATGAACTGATCATCAGCAATCAAACCAGTAAACTCGTAGATGTTATTGAATATTGCACCAACGTTTCTTGTGTCACTAGCATAATATATATAATGCTTTCCACTTAAGACACAAGTCTTTGCATGCTCAACAAGGCTCTCCCACATCTTATTTGACATGCCACTGCCCAGAATCTACAGAAAACAAAGGACGTTAGATCATATATGAAACACCGTAAGTTACAACCTAGTAAGTAGTAACAGGCATCATAGAACTCACGCTGCGTAATCTCTGCTGATCCCTAACAAGAAGCTGGAGGAAATCTTCAACCGTGTAGATTCCACTGGCATTTAACTTCTTGTGGAATGCACCATCCTTGCCAATCTTTTCTAATCTCCAAACATCATCCTTCAACGCAGGTGGGTAGTGCTTTTTGTACACTAATTAAATACAAAATCAGCATGTTTGGCAAATGTGTAACTCTAAAAAAAAGACATAATGTTTATATCATCTAATGCTATGAGTAAATCAGGAATGTGTGCCACACATACATTCTCCTCTGTGATCCTTAACGGGGAAAGCTTCTGTCTTGGCCTCTCGGACACGAATACCTTCACAAAAGCCAGGAGCAATCCTCAGCCCAAGTCTGAATTTCCTGCTTCTTATCCAGCTGGAGTTGTCAGTGAAGGTAAGCTCCCCTATGGTTCCAACACCTTCTTTAAGAGTCACTTGCAGGTCACCCGTCAAAAGAGGCCTCTTCCCTTCACGCTCCTTGACAATATTATTTTCAAACTCTTCTTCTGTCCAATCCTCATCTTCCTCTTTATTAAAGTCGCCCTCGAGCACAAGGATATCCAGTTTTGCAAACGATTCAGGTCCTGAGGTAACAACACATCCAGTGTTTGCATCCAGCAGCACAACATGTATAGCTGCTCCCTGCTCACCTTCAACTTTTCCACCAGTAAAGATTGGAAGAGCCAACTGGCTCCTGAACTGAAGCTGAAGATTTCTACCATCAGGGCCTTCAATTCGTTTCGGGGAGGATCTGTTTTAATTTGTATTAGTGTCACATCTCAAAAGTGTTTAATGTGGTCAAATCACATTTGCAACAATAAATTTCAATTTAAGCATCCTCCTCCAAGCATCATTGTGAAGACAAGTTGGTTTTTTTTTACCTTCCTTGGATCCTAGCAGGGCCCAATTTGGCTAAAGCACGCTCTACTTCTTCGCTTACCTAGTACCCAAATAGAATGGATCAGATATATCAATAAGGATAAGAAATTGTATGCAGAATTTACATATAAACTAAAGCATAAGTCCAGCAGCAATTTGACTCACAACTCTTCGGAGAATGGGCTCGAGCGATGAACAAAGCTTCTGCAGACTGTCCATCTTGAGAGCTTCCACAATGACACTGAAGAAACATATCATTAGTTAAGCAACAAACATATTTGTAACAAGAAGTTTATATAGAAAAAAGCTGTAACTTATCTACTAAATTCGACCAAAATTATTTTGTGAATTATAAGCATCTCATTTGACTATATAACCATTGCATCTAATATATTAGCAAACCCTAACTGTGCACCCACCTTCCGTAAACAAGATACTACACTAATACACAACAACAGCAAAGCTTTTATTCCCAAGAAAGGTGGGATGGGGTAGAGATGAAACCCAACATCAGGCATCAAAACAAACTAAGTAACTAACAAACAAATCTCAGGGTGAAAGGACTAGAAAAAATGGTATTTGTAACAGCAATAAAAGTAGCAGCAATAATAGTAAGAGCGGACTGACAGCCCTGCCCAGATCATGGTTCTGGCATGTGGATTGCTAATTTATAACTCAGCTTGCATTCACTACTGAATCAGGAGAAATTGTTTCTAGAACAGCATGGCAGAAATACATGCTAATATTGAACTTCAATTTCTATAATCACTGGATCATCCACTTTCTACAGCATAACGCTTTGCTATCGGTAAGTTGGTGCTCTGAGGTGGGCAGCACCCAGCAGCCAAAAGAGCAAACACTCAGAACTGCTGGAAAAAACCCATCAATTTTGCATGGACCACACTGCATTTAAGGTTCATAATTATCCACTCAAGCTTCTTCCTTATTTTGTAATAGTTTCCACCTCATCTCAGAACAAAAAATAGTTTCCACATGTAAACCAAACCATCCTCCAGTTCAAACTCAGTCTGACAGTTAACCAAATTGACAAAAAACCTAATTAGGCAAACTTGCTGCAGTCATTTGTACCGATTTTAAGTTTAACAGCAACAGCAGCACTAGCAACATCCACTACTGCTTCCATCTGTCATCTCAATCGAACCAAACTAAAGCGAAGGATTCAAATTTCATCCGACCGCAAAGCAGCAGACAACCTAGCCACGGAACCGGAACCCTAACCAATCACAAACCTTTGTAGAGCAGAATCAGAAACATTTTACGCGCGCTCACCTCGCGAGGGCGGGGACGCGCGGCCGCTTGGGCGCATGGTCGTCGTCGTCGCCGCCGCCGGTGGGGTCAAGCCCGCGCTTCGACCCCGAGCGCTGCAGCCGTCCCGGCCGCTGCATCGCGGCGGAACCCTAACCCTAGCCTCCCCCCGTGCCCTCCGCAGCCGCCGCCGGGGGCCGTCAGATCTGCGCCCATCACAAACCCAGGTTAGGGAAACAAAAGCGGGTGTAAATCCCCAAAATAGCTACGGGAGCCGGACTGAAGCGGCCGCGGCTACCGAATCGAAGGCGCCGGCGTCCAGGGCGGCACCCCTCCGGCCGGAATCGCGAGGGCTGGGCCGCGGCGGGAGATCTGCGCGCGCGTGCGCCTCTCTGATGAGTGTGGCGGCGAGCGCCGGTGTGCGTGCGTGGCGTGGGTGGTGCTCCGCTTGTGCTCGCTCTCGCCAGCCTCCGCCTTTCTTTACGGCCCAAATGTTTTTGTTTACTTGCCGTGCCTCGCATACCTGGCCGCAAGCCGCTCCGGCACGGCTCTCGCTCGCTGACATCCCGGGCCCGCTGGTCCGGAGGTCCAGCCACGCAGGACAATGACGAGTGGGTCCCGCTTCCGTGGGTCCGCTGGTCAGTGGGTGGGTGGAATAGTGGGGATTGACGAGGTGGTGGGGTGCGTGACGACGGCGGCGGCTACGGGAAAAGATGGCCGGACCAGATGATAGGATATTTCTTGCCCAATTGGGCGTTGTGCACTGCCGCTCATTTCCGGTGAACCACTGACTGGTGGGCCGCCGTCTGCATGGGCCGGGCTGTCGGTGAGGGTCGCGCGGGGTGAGGCAGCACGTATGACAGGTGGGCCTCGGGAATGGCGTCCCACCAATCAGTGGAGTGGGTTCGCCTGGTTCAATAGAGTTCGTGGTTGGTGAAGAAACACATACACATGTGGGGCGCCCGACACTGTGCCTAGTCAAGGATGCAGGGATCTTCTGTGGCGATGGGATCCCGATCCTGACACTCCTTCCTACTGGCTACTGGGATCGTGGGCACAGTGTGAAGTGCCAAGAGAGATGCGCTACTGTGCTTCGACGGATGGATTGCGCCCGGCGAAAAATTTGTACTCCATTCGGTAGGTCGGCTTCATGCCAAATCCATGTAAGTACTTGATCTACGCATCACTATTAATTTACTATATATTTACTCCGGTACTTAATTGTTAGAGAAGTTTGGCTTACCTAACTACGTGTGTCGCGATTTGTGCTTTTGCGACCTCCATCTTCTCCGGCTCCATGAGGTTAGAGAAATAATATGATCCCTAGTTCTAAAGGGTTTGAATGGAAAATTCCATCTGATTTTTCAAAGTGAAAGAGATTGAATTGGTGAGTATGCATAGCGCTCCTAAAGAGAGAGCTGCGAGAGATGGACATGGCGGATCCAATGGAGGTGGTGATGGATTTGTCACCGATGAGCCGCCAAAGAGGAGATTGGAGTGGATGTGAAGTGATGCGGTGGCTAACGGTGTTGCTGAACATAGGCAATCATGAGGGATGCAATTGTGAGTGCGCGCAACAAGAGAGATCTGGGGAATCGGTGCAACGGGGAAGAGGCGGCGGCTAGGTTAGGGATGTTGAATTAGGGTCAGGGCGGACATACTTATATACGAGTGAAGCGAGGATGGACCATCGGATCAAGATATACACGAGTGGAGAGAGGATGGACCGTCGGATCAAGGTTTTAATGGGAGGGAAAGTAGACTTTAAGATAGAGTAAAGAGTTTGTGTACAGGGTCAAAGAACAGTTGAGCCGTTGGATGAAGATTTGATGATTGATGATGGTGGCTAAAAAGTTTAAAAAAAAGTCCAAACCTTTTTTTTACTTTAGTGATTAAAGCTTTACATATCAAAGCGATATTTTAAAGCTTAACAGTTTATCATTCGCGTTAATCTTGTTCGTTCCGTTCAAAAAAAATGTTGTTTGTATTTTACGTCGTAATGCTATTGTTTCCTAAACCAGAATGCGAATGCCAACACCTCAATCCCGTGAACCATTGCCTTAGCCCGAACAACTCAACAATTTCAAGAATATAAAAAAATGTTGATAATATACGCTGCACTAAAATTTTGCATCAAAGTCGTCAACAAGAGATTAGCAGAAGTGGGATTAGGTATCGAGGAGATCCCGAATGTTTTGGTGGGCTTACAGGGGTCTCCTTGGGAGATATAGCCAGCCAAGTGGATCGGAGGAGGGAGCCATATATATTATATAAGAGCAGGGCAAGATCATTGAAGGTAAAACAACAAAGTTCATGCATGCCGGTGGATTTGGGCACAAGGGCATGAACCTGATCGAAGGTAGTGTTTGGTTGAGGAGCAAAGTGGAACGGAGCCGTTCCATCCTACTTTTGCAGATGTTTGGTTGCCACACTAGTGGAGCGGAGCGGCTCCCGACGGAGAATATTCTCCCCAGATACCGAACGAGGCCGCTCCAGAAAATCGGACGGATGGAGCCGCTCCGCTCCGCACTCGCTCCTGCCTCGCCTCGCTCTCCCGTCCAGGTTCGTTCCCCCTCCCGTGCTCCATGGCCGCCTCCTCCCCTGCGCCGCCGCCTCCTCCTTGCACCGCCTTCTCCTCCCCCGCGCCATGGCCTCCTCCTCCCCCGCACCGCCGCCTCCTCCTCCCCCTGCTGCGCCGCCGCCTCCTCCCCCGCGTCGCCTCCTCCTCCCCCTGCCGCACCGCCTCCTCCCCCGCCGCGCCGCCTCCTCCTTCTCCCTCATTCTTACACCATGGCCGGCCTCCTCCTCCTCCCTACGCCATGGCCTCCTTCTCCCTCATTTTAAGTCTTTATTGATTAGCAACTAATTCATGTCTTTTATTTTGAATAGGGAAATCAGATTGGATACTTCTAACACGAAACAACTGCAGCTAAGGTATACTAATTCAGTCAGGAACAACTGCAGCTAAGGTATACTTCTAACACGAAACATACCTCTACATTAACAATGGATTATATTATCTTCATGTGTTGTGGATTGGTAATTTTTCTTTGTTGTCTAATAATATATAGATGGATGAGGACGATCAGCTTATTGTCTTTATAGCTGCTGCTCATGTGTTGCTTTCGATGATGGCAATGGTTATTAAAAGTAGAAAAAGAAAACGCCATGGTCATACACCCGTAGGACAAATTAGATATGCTCCAATTGATGAGAGGGATAGGAGGAGGTTTGAGTACCTTAATGATAAAATTTGGAAGAATGATGTTACTTGTGTCAATATGCTTAGGCTTAATAGAGCATCGTTCTTTCGCTTTTGTAAACTTTTTAGGGATAGAGGTTTATTAGAAGACACTATACACATGTGTGTTGAGCAGCAATTTGCTATGTTTTTGCACACAATTGGCCACAATGTTAGGAATAGGGTAGTTGCCACTAATTTTGGTAGGTCCGGAGAAACCGTTAGTCGGTACTTCAATAAAGTGCTTCATGCAATTGGAGAGCTACGCAACGACTTCATTAAGCCACCATCATCGGCGACACCATCTAAAATTCAAGGGAACCCACGATGGGATCCTTATTTTAAGGTAGTGGTTGGTTTGTTTGCACAAATTTTATTGATTCTAGGTACACTTTTGAGGCCTTACACATTCTTGTAATGCTAAAATAGGATTGTATTGGAGCTATTGATGGCACACATATTCGAGCGTCTGTTCCTAAGGAAATGGAGGCTGCATTTCGTGGTAGGAAGAGTTATACTACGCAAAATATAATGGCAGCCGTAGACTTTGATCTACGGTTCACATTTGTTACAGCTGGTTGGGAGGGAACAGCCCATGACGCCTCAATTTTACGAGATGCTTTAGAACGCCCAAATGGTCTTCGTGTTCCCGAAGGTACAATAAATAAAATTTGAGTAGCTCATTTACACTAACCCACTGTATATAATGACTAGTGTACCTCACATACATATCCTTATATGAGGCAAGTTCTACCTAGTTGATGCCGGATATGGAGCCAAACCGGGTTTTCTGCCTCCTTATCGTGGTGTGAGGTACCACTTGAATGAGTGGGGCAGCAACCCCGTACAAAATGAGAAGGAATTGTTCAACCTTAGGCACTCATCTCTCAGGGTTACAGTAGAGCATGCATTTGGTTCTTTGAAGAGGCGATTCAAAATTCTTGATGATGCAATACCATTTTTTCCCTTTCCTACCCAAGTAGAAGTTGTTGTTGCTGCTTGCATTATTCATAATTGGGTCATAGAAGATGGCGGTGATGATTTGATTATATCTGAAAGTGATGACCTCCCTATTATTACCCATCAAACATCAACATATGGACAAGCAACGGAATATACCTTCATGGTTAATTTTAGGCAAGAACTTACCAATGCCATGTGGGCAGACCGTCAGCAATATTATTCCAATACTTCATGAGTTATGTATCTTTTTATTTGTTTGCATGAACCTATGTACTCTTTTATTTGTATGAGGCTATGTATGTTTTGTTTCTATGAACCTATGTATTTTTTTTCTATGAACCTATGTATCTGTTGTTTCATTTAATGATGAAATCAGATTTACTTTGTACTATTTATATTGCTGAAATTTAGTTTAATTTTCTTTCAATTTAAAGCTTGATACAATGGAGGGAGAGGTAAAAGGTGGCACTGTTTGAACAGCAAGTCAGTCCACTTTTGTGCAAACTTTTCTTGCTAATCTTGTAGCTGATGGTTCCAAAACATCAAGTGGTTTCAAGAGAGTTCATCTCAACGCTTGTGCTAAGACTTTGAATGAACATTTTAAGATCAATAGAACACATGAACAGATTTCCAACCACTTGAAAACATTGAAGAAAAAGAACATTAGGATCAATCAACTTAGGAGCAAGAGTGGTGCTGTTTGGGATGAAGAGAACTTTATCATCCAATATGATCATGAGATGTACACAAGTCATTTTAAGGTAATAACTTTATTGTACTTGTATATTTTCTTTTATCATTATTGTTATCCTATAGGTACTAATTACCTTGTCCAATAATAGGATGAGAGCGGAAAGCAGAGAAACAAGGGTGATGATGAGTACATAAACAAACCTCTTCCATACTATGGCAATCTAGCTACAATCTTTGGTGATAGTGTTGCAACAGGGCAATTTGTGAAGACCTCAAGTGAACCTCTTGCTGTAGATGTTGAAGATGGTACACAAAAGGATGAGATGAATATTGGGACACCATCTAGTTCTACTATTGATAAAGATGACACGGCGGCTTCAGGCAATAGGCCCTCCAAGAGAGCTAAGAAGGATGACAATGGAGCTGATCCTCTGGTTCAAGCCTTTGATCATGGTACTCAAACCCTAGCTAGTGCCATACGAGATGTAGCATCAAAGAAAGATTTGCCACCGGGTTTGTTTGGAGCTGTGGATAGCCTTCCTGGTTTTGAGCTTGAGCAAAAGGCTAAATAGTTGAACCATCCTAATGTTGCACATGGCTTTGTGGATGCGCCATTGTTGTACAAGCTCTCCATGGTTACTGAGTTCATTAATGCTAATATGTAGGCTTGCTAATTAGCAAATGATAGCAAGACTTTATTTTGGGTGACATGAACTTGTATGTCATGCTTTTGATTGTATCCATGAACAAGGCACTTTGGATTATATGCATGTCGTGATGACTTGTGGTTTATTCTATATGTTATGTTATGATGGATCTTAAGGAGCTGTAATCTTTGGATTATATGTTATGATGTTATGATGTTATTAGTATTTTTTGATTGATTATTTAGTTAAGATATGAGAATGTGATTATTTTCTACTTCACTTGACTCCTCAACCAAACACAGGATGGAGCCGCTCTGTTCCAGTTCACTTTGCAACCAAACAAAAAATAGAACCGCTTTGTTCCAGTTTACCAAACACGGAATAGAACGGCTCCGTTTCTAAAATCTAGGAGGGAGCCGCTCCGTTCCACTTCACTCCTCAACCAAACAATACCGAAGAGTTTGGACCCCTGAACCCCGCAGCGTCGTGGTGACGGGTACTGTTCGTCATGTAACCATGCAACGGAACCACAGAGTCACCATCCGGAGGCTCACAAATTACAAAGAGATTTCCTGCAAGGGCAACAGGACCGAGACCTCTCGCACCACATGCAGAGTTGAAGCAATCTGCTATCTGAATCCGACTGCTACGAGCCTACGATAGCTCCACTTACCAGCTGGAGTGCTCTGCAGCGCTGCAATAGAGCAAAAACCGCACTCATAATTTCCACTCGTACCAGAGACAAGAAAGAAAACCGCACTGAAGTAACCACACAAGGATTCCTCACAACACGGGACTGCTGCTGTCAAAGAAAAAGAATGTTAACCATGTGCAAAACAAAACCATAGGGCAAAATTCTAGAAGCCTCAACATCAGAATTTTTGAAACAGATGGTTAAGTGGGGCTACTGATGCATTCCGTGAAAAACAGAATACAGCAGAGGAACATTGTTTTTGTTTCACTGATAAGTAAAAAGGAGAACATGTTTCTCTGATAAGTAAAAAGAATACTTCCTGTTGAAGAAATTTCTGGATCATTGTGCTAGATGATGTTGAACCACCTGATCCTTGCAGTACTTGGCAAACCTCGTCACGTTGCTTCTTTCCTCTCGGAACATTGCTGCCAGCTTCAGCAGAGAGTGCAGAGCTTCCCTCCATCCCAGCATTTTCATCTTTCCCTTGTCTTACTGCCAGAAAAGCCTCTCGATTCCTCTTCCCAAGGCTATGCTGGAGCTTATGCGCATTCTGGTGGCCACATAAAGCATGAGCACTCTGGAACTTCTGACGACAGTAGCTGCAAGAAAATATTGTTGGAAGCTTTGGAGGATATGACTGCTGGAGCGACAAGTTTGAGTTGAACTCAACCTTATCCATCTGCATATCCATGGACTCAGGTCAGCCTAAAAATGATATGAACAAATGATCAGAAAGTGGTTCCTCCCCCTAGACTTATAAGGATATATGCAAAAGCGCTGGCTTGCAGTGAACATACCTTAACATATTTGCAGATACATGGCTAGGGATGATTTGCTTGTGCTTTTTTTTTGTGTGTGTCTTTCTAGTCTGATCACTTTGTAGGAACTTTTGTATGTGCCTGGCGCCTCTGAACTGTTGCTTGATGTGCTCTGCATGATGATTAGCTTGCCATATATGGAGATCACACCCGAGTTAAAAACAATGCACTAACCTGAAATTTACTGCAGGTCCTTGAAGACTTAACATGGCTGTCCTATAAGACAGCTTTGGGAGCTTACAAATTGCATGGTCCTGTTCACCAGTTATCTTGCTCCGATCAACCTAACTAAAGCAGGTTTGATGTAGAAGGCTGAATAACTTAATTATGCAACAGTGATGGTTGCCGGCAGACCATCCACTTCTGTGAATTAGTTGCTTGGCTCCATCCACTTATCTCTTAAGAGTTTGATCGAACAATGGAACTTTTGCAAACTGGTTGCTTGGCTATCCAATAATCCGATAGGCTTACTGTAGCCAAGAGCACTGAACCCAAGACTGAAGTTCACATTTCCAAGTCTGATTAACCCACGACGCGAAGCTAATGGAGTCATTTTGTTCGTTCTGTTAAGCTTACACCAAGCTCAAATGGTGAATTGCTGAGCTACATTTTATTCAACCTAAATACCAAACTATAGAACCAGCTGTTGAATGAAAGAAAAAAAAGGATATACTAAGAAAGTCAACTACCAACAATGACATTACTACCCAGGTATCTTCCTAGTCATCTCAGACCATCATAGGCTTGAACTGCCTACCTAGAAAAGCTTTGAGCAAAAGACATTTGGTTAAAAAATTTTGCTGTATGCGGTGGCACTGGAGGGCTGCTATGATAAAATTAAGACAACAAAGGTAGTGGCCCATTGAATTGGCTGCTATGATGAAGTTAAAATAACAGAAGAATTCATTGAATTGCCTCCAGAACTGTTCACATGAGATATCTCACTTGTCCAAACAATTGACTAATTGAAGATATTTCCACTGATCTGATTCAGGAAGGAAATGAATGAACATTTGTATAGAAGCATGTTGTGCTGGAAACTTCAACAATGAAGTTTAGATGTATGACAGTTAGGTTACTCCTGTTTTCTGGAACAGGGTACCTTGAGTAACATAACAATACTTCAAGTGTGTTAAAGCATGCTTCAGTTGCAAAGTAATGTTAGAAGTATCAACCGTATACAATTAAAGTAAAATGTACAACACAATTTAGAACTGGAATTTTTTTTAGATGTTGAACTGAAATGTTAGATACAAACAATGACGGCCAGCTTCACTTTTTTTTTACTTACCAGTTTTTTCTCATTAACTGTGCAATAACATCGATTAGATTTGTTATTCTTTTCTCAAAGCAGTAATATGGCAATAATTTATTCATACGGACCCAAACCTCAACTGCAATTGAGGATGTCTGTCATGTACCACCAAGAAAAACAATATGTTGATGGTGGATCTGATAAATTCTACCACTGCTGCAGCAAAATCTCTTTGTGTAGAATAATTACTATTTTTAGAAGTGTGCTTCCCCTTATCAGACTAAGTGATATTCAATAATCAAACCTGGTGCTACTTCCCAAAGACCACAGTCAATTCTTTCATTAGGTATACTCTTCGATCTTCACATGGTGTGCTTATATTGAACATTTTTCATTTTGCTGATCATGTAAGTTTCATTGAGTCTTTATCATTGTTACGCACAAATTCAAGCATGCCATCATCTTTCCAGGTACAGTTATTTAATTTAATTAATGCAAGCTGCAAATGTTTCAACTGGAAGATAACCCACATCTTCGGATGGTATATTACTGTTGGTAGCATCATAAGCACTTGCACACTATTGAAGTCTAGCACCGGTAACTGATTTGATGGTACTACAGTGCACTGTGTCAGCAACAAATTAGCAATAGGCTCCACACACTCACATGACATGGCAAATATATCATTAATAAAATTAGGAATTTTTCGCTAAAACAATAAATTACATTAGCGCATTCGTCTACATGGCTAGCACGTTTCAATCTAGGAGCATTCAAGAATACAACAACCTAATTGTTCCTGATTCTAGGCTTCAATCTGGGAGCTATGATGTTTTAATCTAGGGGCTATGATGTTTTTTACCAACATGGTTGTTCAATTCCCAGACGAGTTTAACAAGCTGCACTTTGTGTTGCAACAAAATTTTAATTTACATTGCTTTCCATCCATTACATAATTCAAGTAAAATGGCAAGATCTTTTACACCGTGCTCAAACCAAGCACCACAGGTACATTTCATCGAAAAGGTAATGGCCACACATTTATCCAAGAACAGGAGCGCCTACCTCTCCCGCTGGCTCGACGCCAAACACGCCGTCCCTCCGTATCACAAACTCGCACGCTCGCTCCGGCAGGTGCGGCGCGAACGCCACCTTCATCCGCCTCCTCGCGATCCCGCTGGCGCCGTCCACTTCCCGCGTCAGGAACAGCCGCGTGTTGACGCAGTTGGCCCACGCAATCCCGAGCGCGGGGCTGACCCGGCGCCCCGACGACCACGCCACGGTGTTCCCGGCGTCGCCCTCCACCACGTCCACGACCTGGTTGGTCACCACCACGACGCAGTGGTGCCTGTAGGCCAGCTCCTTGAGCTTCGCGGATATCTGGAAGAAGAGCGCGGACCGGCGCTTGAGGTCGGCGGGGGAGGCGTCGAAGTCGGCGCGGAAGAGGGTGGCGATGGAGTCGAGGAGGATGAGGCGGATGGGGAGGCGGTGCGGGGAGCGGCCGGGGTTGGCGAGCAGGCGCTGGGCGCGGGAGAGGAGGGAGAGGAGGTCGGTGGGGGAGTGCGCGGCGGCGACGAGGACGTGGTCGAGGATATCAGGGCGGGATTTGGGGGCGAGGCCGCGGAGGCGGTGAAGGGGGAAGGGGAGGTCGGAGTGGAGAAAGAGGGCGGAGGCGGAGAGCGGGGACTGGGGCGCGAGGAGGGCGAGCTGGAGGCACAGCTGGGTCTTGCCGGAGGCGGACTCTCCGGCGATCTCGGTGACGGAGGCGGCGGGGAGGCCGCCGGAGAGAAGGCGGTCGAGGAGGGGGCAGCCGAGGGAGAGCTTGGCGGCGCGGCACGAAGGGAGGAGGAGGAGCGGGTTCTCTGGGCGGGGCTCGCGCTGGCTGTAGGAGGACGAGGAGGAGGCAGCAGGGGGCCTAGGCGCTGGCGGCCGCATCGCCGGCGAGCTTCGCCGCCAAAGGGGATTGGGGTTTCGCTCGGAATCTGGTTTTGAAGTGTCGCAGGTACTTTCCCGCTTGGATGAGGAAATCTTTTTTTGGCACTTGGGCTGATATTTGTGCGATGGATAAAGGTTGGGGCGTTGGGCCTAGCCCAGTTGTCTTGGTTTTCAATAATCTCTCTCTCTCTCTCTCTCTCTCTCTCTCTCTCTCTCTCTCTCTCTCTCTCTCTCTCTCTCTCTCTCTCTCTCTCTCTCTCTTCAATTATATTTTCTTGACATCATCGAACTGTGCTACTAAAAATACAAAGGGAATAGCACAAATAAAAAAACTACCAAGCATAATACTACTAAAAATGACTAGCAACTGAGTTCAGACAAAGGGGGTATTCCCAGTTACAAGTAAAGGCCCGGGCATAATTGTTCACAGTGAAGCAAAATTTTACATGGAGATAGAGGGCTATCATGAACTCTAAAAATCCGCCAATTATCAAACAACAAACTCGCCCAATTTAAAAGAAAGAAAATCATAAAAATCCACATACAAGATAATTCAAGGGTATTCAAATACCCTACAAGTCACTTCCTTGTGCTCTAACACGCGCAAGTGTATGTGTGTTTAGTTCCTCGTTTTTTTTTATAATATTAGTTCCTCATGCTCCCTTTGATTAACGATATGTATTATGAGGATGTGCTAGAGATGCTCCATGCACGAATAATTGTACCAAAACTCCCGCGAGTAGGAGAATCATGTAAGATAGGCAGTGCCACCCAAACTCAATTAAAATAAAATAAGGTCGATCTTGATTAAAAAAATCCTAGACATGCTAGAGCTATTCACAAAGAAAAAGTGTCTGATAACGTCGAAAACTAACCAAAATGCCAACCTCGGAGAAACCGAACTGGAGAAGGAAGCGCACGAGCAAGGCAACACCATATCTCAATCTCAATCCGAGATGGCATCAATTTTCCGTGTTCCTTTCGGAGTTCGGATTGGTGGTTTGGAGGGGTCGGCAGAGTTGGTTGCTGGCGAAAGTCCGGGCGATGCATCACGCCTCTACATAAATCCGACTCCGAATTGGAGGCGCCTATATATAGAGAGGTTTTTGAGGGGAGACACCCGCGCCGCAGCATGTTTCATCTCTCGTTCTCCACACTCTCGGCTCGCCAAGGCTCAATCCAGCTCTGATGATCATGGCGGCGGCGGCGGCCGCCGCAGGCCTCGAGAGTCCGGCGCTCGTCGGCGGACCCGCCTGTCCCGCGGAGGCGCTCTTCCAGTTCGGGAGCATCGACGACTACGAGATGGTCGAGGAGATCGGGGAGGGCACCTTCGGCGTCGTGGCCAAGGCGCGGGACCGCCGCACGGGCGAGACGGTGGCCGTCAAGTGGATCCAAGGCGGCGAGGGCGACGGCGAGGACGGCGCGGCGCACCTCCGCGCGGCCGTCCTCCGCGAGGCCGGCTGCCTCGAAGCGTGCCGCGGCCACCCCTCCATCGTGGAGCTCAGGGGCGTCGCCGCCGACGAGGCGACGGGGGACCTGTTCCTCGTCATGGAGTTCGACGGGCCCAGCCTCCAGCCCCGGCTCACCCGGCCCTTCTCCGAGGCCGAGGCGCGCGCGTGCGTGAGGCAGCTCCTCGGCGCCGTGGAGCGGATGCACGGCGCCGGGCCATCCACCGGGACAACAAGCCCGACAACATCCTCGTCGGCGCCGGTGGCGCCCTGAAGGTCCGCGACTTCGGGTGCGCGTCGCCGGCGAGGCCCCTCGGCAAGGCGTACCCGGAGCGGCGCCCGGGCACGACGCAGTACAACGCGCCGGAGCAGCTGATGGGCATCCGCTGCTACGGGCCGGCCGTGGACATGTGGGCGCTGGGGTGCGTCATTGCCGAGCTCCTCATCGGCATGCCCCTGTTCATGGGGTGCACGGCGGAGGACATCCTCGTGCAGCTGCCGATGGGGCCGGAAGCCTTCGACGGCATGCTGTCGCTGGCCGGGCGCGAGGTCCTCGCCGGCCTGCTAAGCTACAACCCCTGCGAGAGGCTCACCGCGGCAGACGCGCTCCAGCACAGGTGGTTCGCCGAGGAGGACGCGGCGGAGCCTCCTGCCGCCGGAAAAGCAGAGTACCCTGGCTCATCGCCCTTGTCGTCAGCAGCACAGGAGTGGAGCAGCTCACAGTGGTGGCTGATTCACAAGGAGCTTCTGGTTCCTGTCAAATTTGATTCGTGTAGTTGTAGTTTTATTCTTTCGGAGTCTTTTCATTGCCAGCAAGCAATGCATTGTACTCGTATTCCTTGGTTCCCCTGTAATCTCGAGTACTTTGCAAGAAGAAATTCATCGATGCTCCCTCGCCATCTTCAATGTCAAAGTTAATCTGTTCTTGCAAATTGTTTTGCATAAATTTAGGGTACTGTTCAACTCACATTAAAACACATTACGGACGCGGATGTTTACATCCACGCACGCACGCTTGAAGCATTGTCTGATTTCAACGGTACGATGAGACTCGGTGTCCGTTTTTATAGTTCACAGTTGAAAACCGAAATATCACGATAGTTAGGGTATACCTGGATCCACTAGCGTAGCTAATTTAATCAGGATGGATGCAAACGGGACTAGGTAATGCGCAGCTAAAACCCTTCTAACAAGCTATATATCTATTCGATTAGCTAGTCCAACTTAATTAATTTCAAGTAGCCGGCTAATAGATTTGCTGGGTGGATCCGAATAGGATCTTAATCGGAGGGTACCAATCATACTTTTTTCTAGTTTTTTATAACACACTGCAGTGAAGAGTTCAAATTGACCATTGCGGTTAAGCGGTTTTCCACGCATCCAACTGGTCAAATAGAAGTGAGGATTGAGTTTTAGAAGAAGAGAGAAGATTATTTGCCGAGGAATAATATGACATATATGTACCCTGACCCGACGAAACCTTTTTAGTGGTATCTTGACTACAAGTGATCTGGAGACATTTCTGGTCGATTTTACTCTTCGCGGTGCAGAGACGAAGTACTAACTTTTATACTCCAAGCAATGCAGTATCTGAATCGTTAGCTAACCTGTGTAGACAAATTCCGATGCAGGCATGCAGAAAGCAAAAGGTGCGGCCACGGTGCGGATACCCGGTACCGGAAGGAACCACCGGCGCGGTCGCTTGAGCATCGTCACGAGTCACGGACGGCGGCGACCTCACAATCGTGGCGAGACTAACTGGTGTCCGGCCAACCTAAACCACCACTCCACCGCGCGCTCACGTGGCGTCGGAGAGGAAAAAGAAAAACCAAAGAAAGTGCACGGACAAACCGTTGGTGCTCGGGGGAAGAATCCAAGATGCCTCCCTCCATCCATCGCTCTAGTTCATTTTAGGATTTTCACAGGATGCTATATATCGGGCTCATTTGTCGGACTTCTTTGATTAGTTTCCTTGTTTTTTTTCTCGGATCCCATGGATCCCCGTGGGACAAATTCCTCCCCCGACCCCACCCCGGCCTCCCCGCGGGGGAAACTCTCCCCAATCCCTGCTGATAATAGGGTGGGTCCCCGCGGAGCTCCGCTAATTCAGAAAATTTTGCCACCTTGACTCGCAACACGGGCTGAAAATATATTTTCACATAGAACTATCTTGTGCGTTCCGTGAAGATCCAACGTTGCAGGGCATCCATTGATAGATAAACGAGATTTAGTTGATTGACAAGAATGCCTTCTTTTCTTTCTAGTGTTTTATATAACACACTGCGCGTGAAGAGTTTAAATTGATCATTGCGGTTTTTGCACGCATTCAGCCGGTCAAATAGAAGCAAGAATTGAGCTTTAGAAGAAGAGATAAGATGCGGCAGCCTTTTACTTGGCGAGGGCCTAAGATGCCATATATGTACCCTAACTAGAAGAACTCTTTTAGTGGTATCGTGAGTCTCTTGACTACAAGTGGTCTGGAGACATTCTGGTCGATCTTACTCTTTCACGGTGCAGAAAAGCAACTTTTTATACTACATGCAATGCAGTCTCTGAATCGTTAGCTAACCTGAGTAGCTAAATTCAGATGCAGGGCATGCGGCAAGCAAAAGGTGCCAACATTCTTTTTTTTTCTTTAGATAGGAAAAGGTGCCAACATTCGGTACCGGAAGGAAACACCGGCGCGGTCTCGCGAGTCAATATCAGGAGTCACGGACGACGACGGCGACCTCACTCGCGCGGCGAAACTAACCGAACCGGCCACCCAAAACCACCACTCCACCGCGCGCGCACGTTTCGTCCAAAGGAAGAACCAAAGAAAGTGCACGGACGAACCGTTGGTGCTCGGTGGAAGAATCAAAGATGCCTCCATCTCCGTCGCTCTCGGTCGCGGTCTCGCCGTCGCCATTGACCAGCGGACCCAGCTGGTCCCGCTCGCCTCGCCTGGCCAGTGCGCTGCGCGCTACGCTGCCACGAGCAAGAGCCTTGGCCGCCAAGCCGGCCCGCGCGGCCGCAGCCAGGTGCAAGCGCCCCCCAGGCCACAGCTTCGCCGCGCCTTCTCTTCCCCCTCTCCCCCGTCACATCACTACGCTACGCACGCGCACGCCGCGTCGACCTCTCTGCCCCCGTCGCCACGGCATCACACTCGAACGCTTCGGGCTCCCACCGCCTGCCTGGGATATATAGGTGCGTGCGAGCTCGCGAAGCTCGAGAGCGCTCGCTTGATCCATCGACAAGCACCCACGCTTGCCAGCCGTGCCAACCGGGGGTTCAGTTCGGTCGAGCAGCATGACGCAAGACTCCGAACAAGGCGCCGCCGGGGCCGCGCGCTCGTCGCAGCCGAGCGGCGGCGCCGGCGCCGCCGATGACGCCCCCGCGCCGCCCGTGTCGGCCGCGGCGGGTGCCATGAAGCTCGGCAGCATCTTCACCGTGGCGGGGATCCTCCTGCTCTTCGTCGTCTTCGCCTTCGTCCTCGTCTCGCTCCAGTACTGCTTCAACGCCTGGGACAGAGAGGGGCGCCAGGAAGACGCGCCGAGCGCGCGGCGGCGGCGCCGCCGTGGCGGTAGTGATCGTGGGATCCGGACCAGAACCAGGGGCGTCGACCCGGAGCTGCTGCGCTCGCTGCCCGTCACGGTGTACCGCGCGGCGGCGCCGGGTTCCAAGGAGGCGGAGGAGGGCGCGGTGGAGTGCGCCGTGTGCCTCGCGGAGCTCGAGGACGGCGAGGCGGCGCGGTTCCTGCCCCGCTGCGGCCACGGCTTCCACGCCGAGTGCGTCGACGCGTGGCTCGCGTCCCACACTACCTGCCCGCTCTGCCGCCTCACCGTCACCAAGCCCGATGCGCCGCCGCGCCCGGCGCTTCTCCCTCCGGTGCCGCCGGAGCCCGCGAGCTACGCCGCGACACTGCCCGCCAGCGTGCTCCTCGGGGTGTCCGACCGGGGCACGCTCAACGCCGTGACGGTGACCGCCGACGGGGACAAGGGCGCTTCCACCGGCGCCACGGGCGTCCTGGCGATCGAGATCCCGGAGCCGGCCGTGCCGGCGCCGCCCCAGCGCGACGCCGCCAAGTCGCCGGGCTCGGCGAGGCTGAGATCGTCGTTCAGGAGGCTGTGGAGCTTCGGAAGGCAAGGGGCGGGGGCGAGCTCCTCCTGCTCCTGCGCCGGTGCCGGCGAAGGAGCCGACCTGGAGCAGGGCACCAGCACTACCGCCGACCGGCCGGAGAGCAACACCAATTTTCTGAGCTCTCTGCAATAGCGCAGATGTACATACAGTCAATATACCATTTCTTTTTTTATTCAATATACCATTTCTTTTAGTTTTAGAATAGAGTATGTACATTCTTTTTGTTTATTCTTAGATTTCAAGCTTCCATATGATGTAATTGTTCATCGTTCTCCGTTGATCCGTCAATGAGCAACCAAAAGGCAAAAGAAAATGCCTACTTGTGTTGTTCTTTTTTTTTAAAAAAAAGCAGTCAGCATTTGTGAACTCAATAAGTTACATTCTGCTGCATCCATGGGTTCTAACCGCCAGTCCTCGAACTTGCCTCAGGGTGTCATCCCGATTCCCAAATTTTCAAAATGCACATTAAGTACTCAAACTTGCTAATCGTATCGTGTGAAGTCCAAATCAATATTTTTAAATTATAAAATGAAAGTGTTCAACTTATGTGGGTCCAAATTTTATTTTTCAAAATTTCTGCTCAACTCTTATATTTTCTAATTTTTTTCCAAAATTTTGTTTTAAAACTTTATGCCGAATATTTTTTTCCCAATATTTCCTCCAAAATTGCCCTTTATTTTCTATTTTTTACAAATTTGATTATATAAGTTTCTTATTTTACAATTTTTTATATAGATCTTTTATATTTGAATATATTTGTACAAGTAAACTGGTATAAATTATTTTTGTATGTATATAATTTTTTTATTTAAATAAATTATATAACTTTCAATTTAGCTTAAACAACTGTGATTTGGATCTTCCATAAAATTTAAGAATCTAAATGTGTATTTTGAAAGTTTGAGGATAGGGATGACACTCTAATCTAAGTTCAAGTTCAAGGACCGGCGGTACATGTTATTATTTCCCTCTTCTTTCGACTAATCAATAGCGATTGCGTCATCGAGAATCATATGCCTTTTTATTTTTAAATTAAACTTAGGAAGATCTTAGAGAAAAGATATAATTCGAGATTTAGCACATACTTATTCAACTCTGGCATCTCATAATAGTTTGGGATAGTTTGCGAGACGTGTTTAACTTGTCTATTTACTTCGCCGGAGATTCTATAACCGGCAACTCATTGTCGGCGGCGACCTCAACACCGTCAAATCTTTCTTGCCAAGTCTTTGCTTGGTACGCAACCGTGTCGTCCTCGGTCCGTCCATGTCAACAAGCAGCCAGCGGATTGGAAGTCAAGCCGTGACATGGATGAATGCATTGCACGCATTGACGCATCTCATGATCCTCGTGCATGTTAAGCTTTTCTGGCCCATGTCGCTGTCAATTTTAAGTTTAATAAACCAGCCGATCAAGGCAAAAATCACAGTTCGATTTGTCGTGTTAGCTTTCAACCGGTCAAATGGAAAATGGCCGTTTACTCATGGCAGAAAAGGAGAGAACAAGCATTTCGGGTGCCATCTTTTGCAAGAGGAATAAGGTGCCATGTTGACCGCTGGTGTTAAAGCATTTAGATTTTTGCGATGGTGAAAATGAAAATGATAATTTCCAATTTTCGAGAATGGTTTTCAAGATTTTATCAACTTTTAAGGCTAAATGAAAATAAAAATAATTATAAAAAACAAAAGCAAAAATGGTAAAATAATATGAAAGTGAAAACGAAAATAATTTGAGCATCCTCCGATCATTTTCGAGAACTATCGTATTGTCAGGACCTTCATACCGATAGAAATACCGTATCCACGTACAAAGCCAACACCCCTGCTATCCATATTAAATATCATATATATACTTTTAGAGTCATGACTTATTTGTTCTAACCCTAAATCACAACCTAGCGACCTGAATTCATAGGACTATGAATAATTTCTTGGATGGTGGGATTAATATTTAAATTTTTAGTACTATAAAATGAGATACATGTCATGGATGGATGGATATTTGGATTAACATCTTAACCATCAGTACTTGTGCATAAAATGTGTCAAATCATATGGTTAGAGTTGTGCTCTATAGTTTGACATATTTATCGTTTTTTTAAAATATTGTTTCGATAAGTTTCGATCATTATCAATGTGTTCTCGATCGTATATTTTCATTTCCAAAATTATTGTAATACCGATGCCATTTTCGTTTTCGATAATATCGTATCGTTTTCATTTTCGATGAAAAAAATATGAAAGTGAAAGTGATGAGCCTTTCACCGATGGTTTCCGACCATTTCATCCCTAGACAACAAGTTTGCTCTTTATTCTTTTTTTTGTGAGGGTCAATTACTCAATTTCGTTCTTTCATTTGAGTAGAAAATATAGATTAGTTTGGAACAATAGCAGCTAATTTGCTCCAAACATGTTATTAATCAAGTAAAGACGTGGATGGTATCTTTGAATTAATGTGATGAAACTACAACTATCATGTTATTCATTTGAGTAGAAAATAGAGATTAGGATCTTCTCCACAAAATTAAAACCATATGTCGCCTCAAATCAATCAAAAACCGGTGCATTGCAACTACCAGACGCCAGCAGCTGACACTGAGAGGCGCGCGCGACCGTGGAACGGTCTCGTCGCCACCGCTGACCGGCCGGCCGGCCTAAAGCCTGGCCCAGGCGCGCAAAGCACCAGCAAAGAGTTTCAAGCCTAGCCGCAGCCTCCTTCTCGGCGCCTTCTTCCTCGTCCGCGCACGCGCCCCATCGCATCAACGCCAATTTCCCCACCATCACGGCAATGCTCGGACACTTCGTGCGCCCCCCGGCTTCTTGTATTTGTATATCTGCGCGAGCTCCCAACTGCTCGGCATACACTTGCGCTTCGCCGCGCACCACACACCGAAGTGGTCCGAGCATGACGCACCCAGGCGCGAGCGACGATAGCATGGACTCGCCATGGCCGAGCGGCGCCGCCGCCGCCGGCCCTCCCACGGCGCCCGTGGCGGCGGCAGCTGGGTCCGTCATGACGGCCGGCAGCATCGCCACCGTGGCCGGCACTATCCTGATCTTCATGGTCATCGCCGCCGGGCTCGTCACCCTCCAGTACTTCTTCGACGCGTGGGACACCGACAGGCATGGCGCCCGGGCGTCGCGGCGCCGTGGCGGAGGGGCGGCGGGCGGCGGCGGTGGGATCCGGGCCGCCCGGGGCGTGAATCCGGACGTGCTGCGCTCCCTGCCGGTCACGGTGTACCGCAAGGCGGCGCCGGGTTCGAGGGAGGAGGACGCGGCGGAGTGCGCGGTGTGCCTCGCGGAGCTCGAGGACGGCGAGGAGGCCCGGTTCCTGTCCCGCTGCGGCCACGGCTTCCACGCCGCGTGCGTCGACACGTGGCTGGCGTCCCACACCACCTGCCCGCTCTGCCGGCTCACCGTCGCCAAGCCCGACGCGTCTCCCGCTCCTGCCTTGGCTCTCCGTCCGGTGCAGCCAGAGCCGGCCAACTACTCCGCGAACCTGCCGGCCAGCGTGCTTCTCGGGGTGTCCGACCAGGGCGCGGTCACCGCGGTGACCGTGGCCTCCGACGGGGACACGAGCGCTTCGACGGGCACCACGGCCGTGCTGGTGATCGAGATCCCGGAGTCGTTGGCCGTGCCGGCGCCGACCCTGCGCGACGCGGCCAAGACGCCGGCCGGCTCGGCGAGGCCGAGGTCGTTTCGGAGGCTGTGGAGCTTCGGAAGGCAAGGGGTTGGGGCGAGTTCCTCTTGCTCCTGCGGCGGCGCCGGCGAAGGAGACGACGTGGAGCAGGGTGGTGCAACCCAGGGATCTGCCGTATAGCGACGGAACCGGACTTGCGGCGGGCCGACCGCCAACGGTCGACGGACACGGATCGGAGATCAGTTACAATTTTCGATCTCTGTGCATAGACTTCGTTTGTACAGTCTCAGTCTGTAGCATGTGCACGTTCTTTTATACTCCCTCCATCCAGTTTTCATGGGCGTATAAGGTTGGAAAAAAGTATCCAGTATTCATGGGCGTCTAACAGGAGTATGCCGCTTTTTTTTTGGGGCGACGCGAGCGTCGCTTCGGAGGGCGGCTGCTCATTAGAGCATCTCCAAATATGTCCAAAACAATTTTCAAAAATCTAGTTTAGGCACCAAACACGAAAAACCCTTCTCCAACAGCTGCCCAATCAACGTCCCAAAATACCCGCACGCCCAAAACCAGTGTCAGATCGAGCCAAATTCCCGCCGGTCCTTCGCGCTCCCAACCGCGGAGATCATTGGAGAAGCGCCGACTCATCGTTCTCGGTTGATCGATAGAGCAGTAGGCCAGTGCCCAAAAGCTGGAAAAGTAATTTTCTCTTCCATGTGTCTGTGTTTGGAAAAACAGGCAGCAAACCTTTAGGGCAAACACGGTCAGTTGGAAAAAGCTAAATCTCATCTGAATGTTTTAGATGGCCCCAACACAAGCATTGTGATGTTCTACATGTGTAAAGATTTGTGCTATATGAGGGCGAATATATAAGGAAACTTCAGGTGTTTTATAGTCCCCATGAACTTTTGCTTGTACCTTTGTTATAACTAAGTTTATATCTCCCAACTTTTTAAGCATCAAGCAACAATCAACTATCTCTAACTTGCTATTGTATAGCAGTATATGCTGTCCGTGTTTTACCGTCAAGCCCACTGATAAATACCCTTGAGGTGGTAGGTTGTACGTGAGATGTCGCCGAGATTTAGCATGCACCGGATTAATGTCATATGGAAATCCACCATTGATTGATATCTAAAAGGGAAAAGTCCAGTTTACACCCTTAAACTATCATAAAAATCTAATTTTCAACCTTCATCTGCAAAATCGGATAACCAGAGCCATCCAACGGTTAAAACCGGGCAAGTTTGGCCCCTTCAATGGTTTAGATGGCTCCAACACAAGCACTGTGATGTTCTACAGGTGTGTCAAGATTTATGCTATATGCGAGCGAATATATACAGAAAGTTCAAGTGTTTTAAGCATGTAACTTTTGCTTGCACCTTTGTTAAAGCTAAGTTTGTATCTCCAATCGTTTTATGCCAATATACCGGATTAATGTCACAAGGAAATCCACTGTTGATTTCAGAAAACTATGGCATGTTTAATTTGAGGTCCGTCAAATTTTATCAAAATTTTGTCATGACCGAGAGGCCTCGGGCATGGCAAAAGTTTAGTCCCCGCGCGAACTATGTCTGTGACATGAATGTCGAAATGCCACTAACTTTTTTTAGAATGAAAGTATATCCACCATGTGTGTTCATTCAGGATGTTTAGTTGCAGAAAATGTAAAACGAACCCTAATGCTATTTGAAGTGTAGATAACGAGGAGTAGAAGGCTCAAAAGTCAATTCAGCTGGCATCTCCATGAGCCAGGGCTCAGGGCATAGGGCATGCCCTCAGTCCTTACTCAGGATTATCTGTTGGGGGCTTGGTTGGGGCTGCCAATTCGTGCGGCCATTTTGCTGGCCAATGGTTTGGAGCTTGGACATCGTACTGGCATGATTGCTTCTACGTCGTTCTCTTGCATCTTTCTTAGGGAATCATCTGCTTCTAATTCTAACTTGTGCAATGCTTTCTCCAACTCATCAAGAAGTGGTATTGACACCGAACACTTTAACGCAAGTGATGTTGCCATTCGAGATAGACGTGCAGCATGTGCTTTCGAGTTTTCTTTCTCACTTTCTTTTTCATCAATATAAAAACCTCTTTTTGCATATTTTGTCCATCTGTTCAATATATATTGTGATGGTAGAATGAAAACATCATTCACACTGAATACTTTGAAGGCATGGCTGCACAATATACCTATATATAAAATATTGAAGCAAGTGATTAGCAATTTTTAAAAGAATTAGTACTGTAATTCAAAATGTGTTCAGCATGTGTATACATACCTATGGCCTCAAACTTTCTACAAGAACATGTAATAGACATATCTGTACTATTGAATACAGTAGTTACTCCTTCCTGAGAATGCATATGAGTAACCATAAATGTTGATATTGAACCTTCAGATTGTAACATTTTACAAGAAAATGAGAATTGAGATTTGAAATTTGCCTCGAACTCTGCATATATCCTCCTTGTATAAAACTCAGCAGCAGTTTTCAACAAAGGTAAATCTGGGATGTAATTAACCGGGCTCTTTATACGGGATTTAAAATCTTCATCCAACTCATTTTCACGAAGGGAAGCAGAAACTTTCTCACATTCGACAATAAGTTCAGAAAGACCAAGTTTCCTCCAAAATTTTTTCTTAAAGACATTATTCATACCTTCACTCCTTTGAGTTGTTGTCATGTCAGCGGCCCATTTTTCTCTCAAATCATACAGATTTAGTAGCCATGAGTTTTCTTCAAGTTTATAATCAGTTAACAATTCATTCCACTTTCTTTGGAAACGCTCCTCTGGTCTATCTTCGTACACACATTTTTAAAAGCAGGTAAAAATTTCTTGGGGTGCTCATGAATTACATGACTGAGATGCTTTGCTGCATTAAGATAAATATGCCACAAACAAAGATGATAACTTGTATTTGGGAATACAGAAGCAATTGCTCCTGCCATGGCCGCATCTTGATCGGTAAAAATTGTACTTGGATGCTTGCCTGACATTGCCGTCAAAAAGGTTTGAAACAACCAAATAAATGATGGAATAGTTTCATTAAATAGCAGTGCAGCCCCAAAAATTATTGTCTGCTTGTGGTGATTGGTTCCAAGGAGCGGAGCAAATGGCATTTAAAACTTATTTGTCTGAAATGTAGTGTCAAATGACACAGCATCACCAAAGCATGCATAATCCATGATAGACTGACCATCAGCCTAAAAGAAATTTGTTATCCGAGCAGTTGGCTTATCAATTTCAATGGCATAAAAAAATGCAGGATCCTCTATTTGCTTATTTTTCAAGTATTCCAACAGTGTTTGTGTATCATTAGATTCCAAGTATTTTATCCTCTCACAACCAATTTTATTATTGCAATCCGTCCTTGAGAATGGAATATTTTCGGCGCCACCATAAAATTGTTTCATGAACTCAAACACTTGACTTGGCTTCATCCCAGCTTCCCTTATCTGAGCAATAAGTACTCTGTCGGCTTCTATAACTTGTCGTTGAGATCTTAGCTTGCAAGTCTTATTTGGACTAGCTAGATAATGATTGTATTTAGATATCACCTTTTCACAGTCCAAATACCCTCTCTACCGACACTAAACTAAATGCGAGCATTGCATCCTGTCCTTGTAGTGGCTTCTGATGAACTAGTTTATGCAAATCCTTGTTTGCTACAAACTATAATTTTGGAATATATTGTTTTATCTACTCGGCGCTTTATATCACTCTTTCTAATACTGAATCCAACCTTGCCAGCATAGTTGTTGTACATGTTATAAGCATCTTTCTCAGACTCAAATGTCATTCCAACTTCAGGAACTACCACTCTTGGCTCATTTTTGTCATCAACCTATCGTACGATTTGTAAGAATAAAAATCATATTACAACAGCTTAATTATTTTGTGTGTTAGAATAATAATTGTATTGCCACATCATATTTTTTTAAAAAAATATTAAATGTCAAGTTCATACGCACCTTAGATGATGTTGTTTCCGTGATTGTGTTGTCATCACCTTGAGTGATTGCACCAGTCGCCAATGATGCTACATGCAGTGTCTGCTCTTTCGGTGCTTCATCCGTCTCTTGCTCTATGGTCATCGAATTTGTGTTTTGTGTCATCTAACATATGCACATGTAACGTATGATCATGAGCACTACAATCGTGTGAATGATAAAATCATAGAGAAAACATACATCCAATAAATAGGTGACTCACGTGTGCAATTTGCTGGCCGTTGACTCCACAATAATCATCAATGATTGAAGAGTTCTCATGCACAAAAGGGAGTGCAGGTTGTATTGCCGCCTCATCTTGCTCTGTCATCTCGTGACTTCTTATTCGTTGTGTTAAACTTGGCTGCGATGGAGGAGAGAAAGAAGGTGCAGGAGACGGGAAGCAACGATCAGATCGGCGGGGGCGTGATCCTGTGTTGCGATCAGATCGGCGGCGGCGGCATGACTCTGTGTTAGGTTAATCCTTTACGGGGCTGGAGCTAATCGAGCCGGAGCTGGAACTAATCAAGCCGAAGCCATGATAGGCCGTGCGGTGACAACAAACTTGCCTTAAGATTCGATTAGATGGACAGGTGGCGTTAATCCATCCAGGGCTGCAGCAGCCTCGGTTTGCAGCCGGGCTGCACCCAATTTATTTCCCGCCAAATGGCTAGTGAAAACCCAGGAAGCCGCCGTGTAGCGCTGGCAGTCTAGCACAGAAGATTGATAGTATGCAACTTTCCAAGAATTGTGCATATAAAATTCTCTGCAGCACCTTATTCAGACCACTATTAATTCTTTTTAGAAACATAAGAAACATGCGTACAGTGCCACCACGCACGTGCACACATTATAGTGTAGCGTTTACACGATGTGTAAATGGACTAAACAATCGTTTAGGCAAACAAGTTCTGGTAAGTGAAAAATTATAACAAAACGTATCACATTTAAGGCTTTAACTAGATAAAAAGTGATGTGCTTTGCTTATAGCTAATCTACATTTCAAAATTGCCTGTGACCAAAATGTTACCTACTTGCTCTACCCTTACCGTCACACAATGTGTCCGCAACCTTTGCGTGTTCTCCCTTGTTGCTTGGCCTGCTCCACATACACTAGTCTGAATGGGTCCATTCGCTTTGCGTCTACCTCCTCCATGACCACCGCAGCACTAGCCCTCCCCCATCCCCTCCCCCTCCCAAGTTATGCATCACCGGCCTCTGCTTCCTCCGTCATCATCATGGCGTCAGCCTCAAACTCCTCTGTTATCACCACCACACCGGCCTCCTCATCTCTTGAGCCCACGATGGCGGAGCTGGCCTCCACCTCCTCCGTTGTCACCGCCACACCAGCCTCCTCCCTCGAGCCCATGCAGCGGCGGCACTAGGCTCCTCTTCTTCAACTCATGGCACAAGCCTACTCCTCATCTTTGAGCTTGTACTTCTCTTGGTGAGTTCTTCCATCATTTGAATTTTTTATGGTTTGGATCACCTAAAATTCACTAAGTCCTAGGGTACATCCAAATTCAGGGGATGAAAGAACTCACCACAATAAAGTGTACTTTTTCATAATTGGATGAAGTTAGGTTGTCCTTAAATAAATGAGATGTTATGGCTTAAATTATTTAATTTTGTTCAATTGTGTATCTTAAACATACTGCTTAGAATAATGATATATATGGTTCATAAACCTGCATAACTTTTTACAGCATTCACTCGTAGCCGTAGCAATGCACGGGTATATTTCCTATCCTTTGCATGGCTTTCTTTTAAACATGTGCCCTCTCCAGGCAGTAACTAAACAGCTCAAAAGGTAACGCAGCGGGCGCTTCACTCACGGTACGGGGCACGTTCATGTCCTCATGATGAGGTATTTTGCGTGATTGCTTCTGCAACCTGTCAATTCCAGGAACCAATCAAAAGATAGCCAAATGCGTGGGGGCGCATACGAAAACTATCCCACATACAGATCCAGGGTTCGAGCATTGCATTGCAGCACGACAAGTTGTTCGGGGGACTTGGGTTCAGGGTGGGATAGAATCGACAATCAGTCATCATTCACATGCCAGTACCAATCAGTCAAAAGTTCAAAACTCGTAGCCGCTGGCCAGGGCATTGCAGCTAGGCGCGAGGGGTAGCCGCTCGATCGCTCAGCCAGCCCCCACGCGTATGACTACGTGCGTGCGTCACGCCCCCTCCAACCTGAAAGTAGCATGACACGAGATTCCGACCATGGCGGCGGCCTGGTGGATGGTGGCATGGCGACATCCTCGCCGTGGCCGGTATCGTCCTGCTCTTCGCGATCTTCGCCTTAGAAGTCGTCTCCTTGCACTGCTGCTTCGGCGCGTGTCACCGCTGCGGCGCCCCGACGTCCGCATCGTCGCAGAGCACGCGGTGGCGGCGACCCCGAGGTGCCGCGTTCGCCGCCGGGTACGACATACCGCACGGCGGCGCGCTCGGAGGAGGAGGAGGAGGAGCACGCGGCGAAGTGTGTGGTGTGCCTCGCATGTTGGGGCATTAACTCTTATATAGGCAGTATCTAGGCTGAAATAGACTAGTCGTAGATAGCGACATACTGCAATTACTGCTTGCATGCACCCCGTGGACCAAGTTCCGCTCTCTTGTAACTTGCGTCTGGTCTTGTACCCAGCGCCACTTCATTGTACCTTGTCCCTTGGGACATCTAATCAAAGCTCACAGCAGCAACCGGGATCCAGTCAGAGCCCTAGTGCAAACAACCTCAAATGTGTGCGTGTGTTCATCCCCACCCAGTCTAGGCAAACCACTCGGTTGAGCCTGAGAAATCACTCGGTGGGAGGTGGATTTCCAACAATTGGTACCAGATCCTAGGTTAAGTATCCGTTGGATCAATATCTCCATCCGGGAAGCCCTTAGGTCTAGGCATGGCTCGAGGGAGAGCAAGAAGCCGATCGAGGGCAAAGAAGGTTTCCATGGGAAGGAGGACCTGACGCCCAAGGACTAGCGGCCAGAAGACCCAAAGCAGCAGGTGAAGAAGGAGAAGAAGCCGGTCGGTGAGAAAGATGCCGGGGGGGGGGGGGGAGGGTCACCGTCGAATGACTCTGTAACCTTGCATCGCCACCGGAGGCATCCCTCCCCTTCCCCGCATGGGCGGCGCTGTCGGTACGGGGAGTGGCCAGCCGTTCAGAGGGTGGTAAAGGAGTTGAGTGGCGTAAAGTACCCGACGCTAACGAGATCCAACTACACTCACTGGAGCCTGGTCATGAAGGTGGTGCTCCAAGCCCGCAACCTCTGCAATGCCATTGAATATGGCAACTATGACTTTCAGGAAGATTGCATGGCTAGAGAGGTCCTTATCCTCTCAGTGCTGCCAGAGATGGTGCCGCGTGTGGCCAAGAAGCAGTCGGCTGCAGAAGCATGGGACGCCATCAAGACGCTGTGCGTTGGTAGTGACAAAGTCCAGAAGGGCAGGGCTCAGCAGCTGCCGAGGGAGTTCGAAGCCATGACGTGTCGCAGCGGCGAAAAGGTGGATGATTTTGCATTGCGCCTGTCCAACCTCGTCATCAACCTAGAGGAACTAGGTGAGGAGATAGAGGAGCAGCGAGTAGTGGAGAAGCTCCTACACTCGGTGCCACCTCGGTTCGACCATCTGGTGTAAAGATGGCAACGGGTACAAAATATCTGTGTGCCTATGGATAGCAAACCCGACGAGCGCGGATATGGGTTTGCATTTATGTCCACGGACGCGGGCGCGGGTACAACCTTAAACCCGACAGATATCTTCTAACGGGTTTGAAAAAATAATATCTGCATCCACAAACCTGCCATACCTGATTTAGCGACTAATATGTTGGTCCTAAACCCCTAATATATAACTTCGTTTAGGGTTTCACCTCATCTCCTCATTCCTTTCCTTCTCCCTCACCTAGCCGCCTAACCTGAGCGCCCGCTCTTCCCCGTGTGCGCCGCCGCCCACCGCCCCTTTCCAGTCTTCGTCCTCCTTTCCCCTTCCTGCATGCCGCCGCCCGCCGCCCCTCTCCTCCTCGTATGGCTTGTGCGCTGCCTCGGTCCTTCCCCCTCCTCCCCATGCCACTCGGGCTTGGCGCCGCCGTCCCCATCATCGTTGACAAGCTCCTCCCCGAGTCCTTGTGCGCCACCGCCCCCTTCCGCTGTTCCTCCCGCCGGCCGGCCGCCAACGTCCTCCTTCCGCCCAGGCGTTGCGACCGCGGCCCGTGCTTCCTGCCACCCGGCGCGGCAGCACCGAGTGCAGCCGTGCCCGCGCCCGCACGGCACAGGGACGCGCGTCGCGGCCCGGACACCCACCGCTCAGATCCGGCGCATGGGGATGGGGGCGCGGCACAGGGACGCGCGCCACGGCCTGGCCACCCACCGCTCAGATTCAGTGCACAGGGATGGGGCACGGGCGCATGGCCGCTCCCAGGCCTGACACAACCCTGCCATCCTAGGAGACGAGGGCAGCGCCTAGGTCCCCGCGGTGGCGGCTCCCGACGCCCGCGCCCAGGCGCGCCTAGGTTCCCGCGTTGGTCGCGCCCAGGTTCCCGCGCTGGCAAGGCCCAATGCCGTGCCCAGGCTAGGTGCTCTTCGTCCTGCTCTTGCGAATGGGTATGGGTATCCGCGGGCACGCGGGTATCCACGGGTAGCGGGAACGGGCGTTGTTTCCTACCCGTGGCGGGTTGCGAGCGCGGGTGCGGACATGGATTTTAGCATGCGGGTACGGGTTTACGAAGTTGATATCCGCACGGATTTTACCTGTTGCCATCTTTAATCTGGTGACGTCCATCGAGACATTGCTGGACATCTCCTCCCCCTCACCGGAAGAGGTGACTGGGCATCTGAAGGCGCATCAGGACCGCATGGACCGTGCCGACTCGAATTACGACTCGGGTAAGCTGTTGTATGCTGATGCGCCGGGTCGGCGAGATTGTGAGTTGGGCAATGGCTCTTCTAGGACTGGAGGCACGAGGAGCCAGCAGCGATGCCCGCCGGCTCCAAAGAAGAAAGCAGTCGACGGTGATGAAGTAAAGAAGCCACCGCACCACGACACTTGCCACAACTGTGGCCGTGCTGGCCACTGGGCACGTGAGTGCAAGCAACCCAAGAAGGGGCAAGCGCACCTGGCCCAGGCAGAAGAAGAGGCGTGCTTTTCATGGCACAAGTTTGCATGGAAAACCACCCGGAGGAGCTGCAAACCGAGTTGTTTTCTGTGCAGAAAGTCAAAGAAGTAGTCGAGATGGTCAAGAAGGCGGTTGATGAGTACTCGGGCGACCACGGAGTTGGCCACGAGCCTGCTCCCCTGCCTGCGACAATGGCTGCAACGACGACTTGCATCAAGGAGCCTCGGGCTCAAGCCTACCTAGGAAAGAGCGGGGACGATGAGTTGATGGAAGGGTGGTACATAGACACAGGGGCCACCAATAACATGACGGGATGGTGCGATGTCTTCTCCCACGTCGATCGGGCCATGCGCGACTCGGTCAAGTTCGCTGATGGGTCGGCCGTGGCCATCTAGGGCTATGGCACCGTCATCTTCTCCGGGAGGAACGGGGAACACAAGGCCCTAGATGGGAACTACTACATCCCGAAGCTGCGCAACTGCATCATCTCAGTCGGGCAACTTGACGAGATCGGGTCCAAGATTCACATCGAAGATGGTGTCTTGCGGATCCGTGATCGTGAGGGCCGGCTGCTAGCAAGGGTTCTCCGCAGCGGGAACATGCTGTACGTGCTGCGACTGGAGGTCACGAGGCCGGTCTTCCTCACCGCACGCCATGGCCACGATGCCTGGCGGTGGCATGATCGGTTCGGGCACGTCAACTTCGACGCCCTGCAGCAGATGGGGCAGAGGAGCATGGTGTGCAGGCTGCCACAGCTGGCTCACATTGAGCAACTGTATGACATCTACGTCACCACCAAGCACCGGCGCACCCCCTTCCCCAAGAAGGCCAAGTACAGGGCGGACAAACCGCTCGAACTCGTACACGGCGACTCGTGCGGCCCCATCACGCTGGCGATTCCAGGAGGCTGGGGCTACATTCTACTGCTGGTAGATGATGCCATGAGGTATATGTGGGTGGCTTTCCTTGCAGAGAAGAGCAGCGCGTCGGAATCCATTAAGAAGATCAAGGCGGCTGCGGAGAACAAGTGCGGGAGGAAGCTGAGGGTGTTCCGCACTGACAACAACGGCGAGTTCATGTCGGCATCCTTCGTTGAGTACTTTGCTGACCAAGGTGTGAAGCGGCACCACTCAGCGCCCGACATGCCCCAGCAGAACGGTGTGGTGGAGCGGCGCAACCAGTAGGTGGTGGCTATGGAGCGTGTCCTATTGAAGCAGAGGGGCATGCCGGCCATCTACTGGGCAGAGGCGGTGAGCACGGCGGTGTCCCTCCTCAACCGCTCATCCACCTGGGCCCTCTCCGACAAGATGGCATATGAGGCGTGGCATGGAAGCAGGCCGACGGTCCAGTTCCTATGCACTTTTGGGTGCCTGGCGTACGTGAAGGAACTCGGGCATCGTAGCAAGCTTGAAGATCGGTCGACTCCAGGCGTCTTCATTGGCTACGAGGAAGGAGTCAAGGCCTACCGGGTGCTGGACTCGGTGACACAGCGTGTGCGCACAACGCGCGATGTTGTGTTTGATGAAGATCGCGGCTGGAGCTGGTTGCAGGAGGAAGATGGTAACACCAGGTGCAACTCCGACTTCGTCATTAAGTACCTGGTGGAAGCTGCGGTGGCTGTGGAGGAGTCAGCTACCCCCTCGAGTACTTCTTTGACTTCCCCTGGTATGTCTTCGAGTACTACAAGCTCCATTTCGAGTACTTCTAGGGTGAGGCGACCCTTCCGACTGCTTCCCCGACTCTCCCTGCTCCCGCTGGTGCGACTCCGAGTAATCATGAGGCCACTCCAAGTACTCTGGAGGGTACTTCGAGTACTCGTGAGGCCGCTCCAAGTACTCGTGAGGCCGCCCCGAGTGCTTATTCACCTTCGAGCGCTACTTCGAGCACCAGCAGAATGACCAGCAGAAACAGAGCTATGTGATCTACCCACAGAAAAAATCAATCGAGCGAGAATTCGATCCAGGCGGAGGTAGTGAGGTGGAATGGCACGTACCCTTGACCGGGAGATGGGTTTGGACAAAGACCAATCTAAATCCATCCTCCCGATGAACAGTATCGTAGCAGTGCCCATTAGGGCCGTTAGCGAATGCATCCGAAGCAGGTAGGCGCTCCGTCGCTGATTTGGGGTTGGGGATGAGGCCGGGGTTGACGAAGGTGGGGTCGTGGACGGATCGATCCCAATGGCGAGACAACTTGCCCACTTCGATCTTGATGTCCTCCATGAAAGCCTCAATCTGTGGCTTCCACTCATCGAATGCCGCCACCGTTGACTCCAATCGACCGACCCTCTTGTCGTGGCGCTTCTCGAGATCGAGGAGACGTTGCTCCCAATTGAGGTCGCTGTCGGAGAAGCCCTTGTGGAGTTCATTGAGGATGAGCTTGGTATTGGGATCCATGGCGCCCGCACATTTCTGGAGATGAGTATAGTGGTGATGATGCGGAGGGGAATCTAGGGCCTAGTCTCTGATACCAGGTGTTAGCTAGAAGGGGAATTGGGGATAGGGTAGCAAGAAATTGGGGATCGGAGCAAGAGTTCTTGAGGAGGATAGATTGTCCAGAGGATTAGTTTTTGGTTTAATTCATACATGCCTCTTCTCTCCTCGCTCATATCTCGTATACAAGTTCACGAGCACACAACTCACGCACGCAGCTCATACGCTTCCAGCGGCCGCCGTGACGGGCTTCACCCATTCTAGGCCTTCCAGGTGCACATTGGGCCTCCTGGGTCTTGTGGTGCGTCGCGGCGCATCCATCCCATGCGTAGACTTGCCAACACTAGTAGCTGACAGGGGCCTGCAGGCGTCAGGAACATCCTCGTCTTCGGCGCACCGGGGTCATTCTTCGGCCGGCTCTTCCTGGCGGGGAGCCTCCACCTAGCCTGCTCCTCCTAAGGCCTCCACTGGCTCTCCCAGGTTCCCCCGGAGCTGGCCTCCGGCGAGCTGGTGAATCGAGGCAGCATCTCGGCCAGCCGAACGAGCTTCCCCGCGGCGATCGGCACGTACGGGCGGCAGTTCCACCGGGACCTCACGCTGTTCCTCGAGTCGCGGGCCGTGGAGGTGGTCGCTGGCGGCTGGGTGCTGGTCGCCCTCAAGGGGCGGCCGGCCAGGGACCCCCGCAGCGCGGGCAGCGCTATGCACGACCACCCCAACAACATCCTCAACGACATGGCCGCGAGGGTGATCGCTACCTCCATGCTCGACATCTTGTAATTGAGCGAGCAAGAAACGAGTAGCTAGAGAGAGTCCATCAAGATTGATTGGCCGCTAACCTTGGCACGCACGCAGGGGCTCCTAGACTCGGTGAAGCTGGACTCGTACAACATCCCGGCGTACGAGCCATGCGCGGAGGAGGTGCGGGAGATCGTGGACGCGGAGGGCTCATTCGAGATCGTCGGCGGCCACGCCGCCACCATGCGATGTGGCGTGGTTCTCTAGGGCAATCCGTGCTGTGCACGAGCCACTGCTGGTGCGCCACTTCGGCGCCGGCATCGACATGGGTGAGTTCGTGAGGACAGCGGAGGCGTACTTCGCCCGGTTGATCAGCGATGGGAGCTAAAGGGGAGCCCTCGTGCACGTCCTGTCGCTCAGGAGGAAATGCAAGTGCTGAGCTTGGGCCGGTCGTTTCAGAACATCACATTTTCTCTTTACACTGTAGCTTTCACAAAGTTATTAATAATAAGCACATTTTCTCTTTGCTTCAATGGAAATGATGAGGAGGGACCCGAGAGGGAGGATGAAGACGCAAAAGAAACGTCCAATCGCGATCTAAGGGTGCAGATTCATCGCCTAAAATCAAACTTGTGTTTAGGCACCTAATAGATAGCATCGTCCATTCTCCATTGTTACAACATGAACCAAACACGTACCTAAGAAATCACGGCACGCTTAAGATATAGACGTGGCAAACCTTCTTTTCTAAAATATAATAAATGCTCGAGAACATCTTATACCCAGTGGCGAATCTAGCCAGGAAGTGAAGAGGGGCTATCTTCCTTCTCTTCTTCTTCCTCCCCTTCTTCTTTATTCTTTCTTCCCAAAAATGGAGGGAGCCTTACGGGGTATCCATTGATCTTGGAGAGGTGGGGCTTGAGCCCTCCTAGCCCCCCTTTAGATCCGCCCCTGCTTATACCTATGTTGACACCAAAATTTATATTATGTGAAGCAAATTCAGTGGGAAAGATAAACCTATCAAAAAAGACTATTCCAATCAAATTTAACAAAGTCTTTGTTTATCCACCACAATCATCACAACCATGACCCCTGTGCGTTGTTCCCCATGGTCGTCAACGCTGCTCGTAGAGAGGATAAATAGAGAGCTAAGCAAAACCTACACAAATCTCAATCGCATAATGACTTTTTGCAAACCGCAAACACAAGAATAATCGACTCTGACATGCAACACGAGGGCTTACGTGCACGACGGTGGCCTCCCTGAGGTACATGACGAGGAGGAGGTAATCACTTGCTTGAAGAGCAAAGCTGGTGGAGAGAACTCCCCCCCCCCCCCCCCCCCCGCCTTCCCTAGTGACTCGGGGGCGATTCCGCTCACCAGCGCCCCTTCTAGCCCCAGGCCGCTGCCGCCGGCCGGCCGGCTGGCCAGGCAGCAGCGGTGGCCTGTGGCTAAGTCGAAGTCGGCCCAGCTTGCTTCCTCCTCTCCCCTTCCCTTTTACTCTCAGCTCTAAACTTAGGTCGTCTTTCTCGGCTCCGTCTTGGTCGCTGCTGGTCATCAAAGGCCGCATCCGCGCGTCTCTTCGCCAGATCTGTGGTCCCCACGCCCGGATCTTCTCATGGAGGCACCGCTTCTTTGGTTGGGGGGCTTAGCCGCCGGGGGCCGCCCTTGCCGGTGTGTATCGGTTTCGGGTGCACCCCTTCAATCAGTCGCCGCCGGCCCCCGCTTCTGGCCTCTTGGGTACTCTTGCCCGGTTGCCGGCCGCCGAGGCACCCGCCCTGGGTGCGGGATCGCTGTGTCTGGTTTGTCACCGTCCCTGGTGGTTGCGGCTTCACCGTCCCTGGTGGTTGCGGCTTCCTGTCCTGCACCGGGCTTGCAGCCTCCAGCCTCCTCTCTGGTGCTGTCGGGGGCCTACCGCCTCCGCCATGGTCGATGTTGTTATTGCTGGTCGTGGGATGGGTTCCCCTATCGTTGCTTTGCTACTACCCTGCTCTGCTTCAGCTTGTTAGATCTGTAGATCCGACGGCATTGTCCAGCATGGAGAGGGGTCTTTGGGTCCATGGCGAAAGCCTTGCACGACTTCAGTTGGTGCTAACAATGGCGACACCTTCTGGTGCCGTTGTCCTCGCTGGAGGCATTTTTCGACTTTGATTCCATTCTTCGGGTGAAAACCTGGTCTGTTTGTCAGGTAGACGGAGATGGCGCTTTGCGTCATGTCTTTCTGGGTGGCATCGTCTTGAAGTTCTATCCGTGCGCTGCTGATGCCCTTGGTGCCATTCTTGGTGTTTCGGCATTTCACTTTTCTTCTGGCAGGGTAGTTGCTACTGGCTTAGGGCTAGTTTAGGCTAGCCATTGTGTGGTGGAGGTGGTGTTTACCTTTTTCTTGGATGTGTTTACAGCTGAGATGGTCGCTTTCTCCTATGTTGGTAGCTTGAGTTGCCTCTGTCTACGTGGTATCGTTGTAACTCTGCACTTCGGGGATTATCTCGATATTGCGTTGCAAAATTCTTTTCCTCTTAATGAAATATATGCTTAGGCACGTTCGCTAAAAACTTGGCGCGGAGGTTTCACATGGCGTGGGAGTTGAAGAAGCCAACGTTGCTGGCCTGAGCTCTAGCTCCATACCGTTGCAGTAGATATTTGGAGATATTACTGCAATGCCATGTCGCTAGTGATGCAAGTGTCCACTTTATTTTGCGTTAGTCCTTTTCTAATGTTGCATGAGGCATTCTTGCATGTTTCAATAACTAATTTGCAAGGTTATAGTTCTTAGAGAATTCGGATATGCGTTAGACATCTTCATTTGATGTGGTGGGAATTTTTTTCTTCTCGTAATCGTATGAGATCAAGACGTTAATGAGCTACTCTTTGCAACATAAATTTGTGGACGTCGCAAAAGGTAAAAAAATATTTCGCGTTGCGGTCTCTGATTCTCCACGTCGCAACAGCAGATTGTCCAAAGGAAAAATCCCGCACCGTAGCAGCGCCGTTGACGATTCACTTAAGATGAGCGGCTTCTGGAATAATCAAACTTTCCGGATTCGAACTTGGGCGGTTGGGGAGCTCGACGATGTACCAACCCGAGCAGGTGGTCGAATCCTCCCGCCATCCTCGGCCGCTTCGGCCGGCGTGGCCGCGCGGTGGTCGTCGCCCCCATCGCTTGACCAGTCGGTCGCCTTTGATTTCCGGTCGCTTACTTCTTCCGCACGGCCTGCCTCCGCTGGCTAGCTAGCGGACCAGGATTGGACGCGTGGCCCGACGAACTCGCCGCTGTGGAGGTCTGCGAGGAGGAACCCGATGCTGGCGTCACTGCTGCCGTCCCGTCCGTGCCGAGCCTACCGCCACCTGTGTGGTCGCGTGGAGTCCGGGATGAATCAGCCACCGGCGGCCGAGGGCCGACGGCACCCGACCACCGCCGTTGGAGAGGGGGCGCGTGTGCCCCCGTGGCGGCGATGCTGCCGGCCTGATCAACTTCGGTTCAATCACTACGATGACGCACGTGGGCTCGGGGCGGTTGTAGTTGTAGAGCACATTACGTTCCTCCTCCTATAAGTCCAGGGCGCATGCCCACACAACTACACAAGGAGAGCAAACAAAGAAAGAAGGAAACATGACGGAGGCGCATGGCATCGTCATCGTCGGCGGCGGCATCTGCGGCCTCGCCACCGCTCTCGCTCTCCACCGGTGAGCTCGCTTGCTCGTTTTGTTAGTTTTCCATCTTACTGCGGCTAGCGTAGCATTGTTTGTCTATGATCTCTTGGAGCATGTAAGAAGTAAGACCATGCAATAATTTGCATTGGAAAAGACTTTTGTTTCTGGAGGGCCGGATGATGGCGCAATGGAAAAGTCTTCTGTCATTAACCTGCTGCTGACTTGCACCGCATCCAGGAAAGGGATCGCTAGCCTTGTGCTGGAGAAGTCCGAGGTCTTGCGAGCAGAGGGCGCGGGCATCGGTGTTCAGGCCAACGGGTGGCGAGCTCTCGAGCAGCTTGGCGTTGCCGGAGAGCTCCGGAAGACCGCCGGTCTCATCACCTCGTATGTTCCTAGCCTTACCACTAATTTTAACTAAGTCACCTACTAGTATGTATAACACGCAGGTGGAAAATCATTTCAGGTATCATGACGTGTGGCTGCAGGGAGACAAGAGTACCCGGGATCGGTATCCAGTCAGGTTAGCATGCAATTCTTCTGTTTTAAAATATGGTTTAGGCAAAGATTCAATGAAATTAATTAATTGTTGTATATGTTTCTATAATTTTTAAATAAATTTGGTCGCAATTAAAATCTAACTTAGGACAAAACTAAAGAGTCGTAAGAGAGTAAACTGACCCAGACAAACAACATACCATAATAACCACTCAATAATCTTGTTGGTTCGGCCAGGACGGAGCTCCGGTGCTTGAACAGAAAGGACCTGATCGAGGCGCTGGCCAAGGACCTCCCTGCCGGGGCTATCCGATTCGGCTGCCGCATCGCCGCCGTCCACGAGGATCCCGGCGGCCATGGCGCCGCCGTCCTTACAATGGCCGACGGCGCTACCATCAAGGCCAAGGTAACACGGCAGCAAACCTGCAACCACACGCATCGAGCTGCCATCTTCAGGCGACTAGTTTTCACTCTCCGTCTGAAAAAACTCTCGTCAAAAATACAATGCAGGTCCTGATCGGGTGCGACGGCGGCACGAACTCGGTGGTGGCCAGGTACCTCGGACTGCCGCCGGTGAGGACGATCCCTCGCCTGGTGCTGCGCGGGTTCACGAGCTACCCGCACGGGCACCCCTTCAAGAACGAGTTCCTCCGCCTGAGGGTCGGGGATTTCTTCATCGGGCGGCTGACGATCACTGACAACCTGGTCCATTTCTTCGTCACCATGCCCACACCTTCCCCAGGTACGAGCACTGAACAGCAAGCAGCCACGCTCGATCTGGAATTCAGCAACCGACCTTTGACCTGATCACCTGACGTGCAGATGCAGGGCTCGCCGGCGCGGACTTGAGGGACGTGAGGGATCTGGTGCTGAAGGAACTGGAGGAACACCGGTGCCCGGCCGAGATCACGGAGGTGGTCCGGGGGTCGGACCCGGAGTCCCTCAACCTGGTGACCAAGTTCTGGTACCGGCCGCCCTGGGAGGTCGCGCTCGGCGGCTTCCAGAAGGGCGCCGTGACGGTCGCCGGCGACGCGATGCACGCCATGGGCCCGTTCATCGGCCAGGGCGGCTCGGCGGGGCTGGAGGACGCCGTCGTGCTCGCCCGGACGCTGGCGCGGGCCGCTGGCGGCGCGGGGGAAGGGGAAGACGGGGAGGCTGCGGTCGGCGGGGCGATCGGGGCGTACATCAGGGAGAGGAGGCTGCGGCTGGTGTTGCTGTCTCTAGAGTCGTACATCATGGGGGTCTTGCTGGTGCGCTCGCCGTCGCCGGCCGTGAAGCTCGCCTGCGTGGCCGTGCTGGTTCTCTTAGGCAGCAAGTCGCTCAGGCATGCCAACTTTGACTGCGGTCGCCTCTAGGCTAGCTAGGCTCTAGCTAGCGCTTCCTTGTGGATCGTGGCGCCTAGTCAGCTGAGCTGTCATGTGGATAATTGGATTTACATATGTTTGATTTCGAAAGATGCGAGTAGTGGATTCCAATAACGGGCGCTTGGACGTCCGATGGATCGGGCTCCGTTGCAATATCAAAACAAAACATAAACATAGAAAAAGATTGCAATATTAAAAAATACGAAAAAAATAGTTCAATATAAGCATCGTATTCTGACAAAAAAAATCCCGCCGCAACATCGAACGCGCATGTTTCATGCAATATTTCCTAAACATCCAAAGATATCTATTGCAACACCATTAGATACCCATTGCAACATCCCAAAATCTCTGCTGCAACATCCGTTAGAAAATTAACAGGATTTAAGATTAATTTGTACAACCATAGCAGCATACAAAAGAATATACATTTACTAGCGATTAACATGAATAGCTCTAGTACTACACAGATCAGAATGAATTCATGTAAAACTATACATGTGACATAAACAGACACCAGATCTAGCCACGAGATCATCATAAAAGAATTGCAGGGAACACTGGATTAACTTACAGTGGATCCCACGCGGATGCAACGAAGAAACCATCGATGAAGAGGAAGGACTCGAGCGGACGTGCGAGCGCACTTTCTAGAAACCTGATTCGCCGGCACCGGTTCGGAGACACCGCTCTCCCTCAATCCGCTGTACAGCGGACGAAGGGACGGCAGGGCTGAACGCGGCGGCGCAGAGAAAGAGAGAGAGTCAGATGCGAGTCACCGGTCACCTCCCGTATATAGGACGTCTTCCATATATAGAGGGGGGGTTCGCTGGCTCTCAGGTTCGATCTACCTAAATCCTAGGAACCGCCCCTTGGGACCTCTATACGGCAAAAGGCAAAACTAAACTGTTGGGAGAACACGACACGACGCGATCGCGCATCGTCGCAAGTCGCAAGTCACGCGATAATAACGCGTAACGCGCGCGCGTGTGGCTTGTGTGTGTTCATAGCATAGCATCCTTCATCCCTTTGTTTTACATGTGTAGAGACTCACAAAGCCCCATATATATGTTAGTATATGTCCACTTAAGTAAGCAATGTGGGACTAAAGTCCCATATGCCACTTCTACTACACCACCTTGGCTTCCTATATGGAATTGGGCCACCCAATCACCAGCCATGTATGGGCCTATACTAGGCCACAATTTCAAAACATCATGATATACTATTGCAACATCACCACCTAGTGCTTCCCCTGCCACAGACTTCGCTCCTTCTCTGCAATCTCCTAGAGCTGCCCCCCATGGCTGCCGCCCAGAGCTTCTCTGGTGGCCTATGCGGCTCGCCCCTAGGAGGCGAGCGGCAACTGGGGCCGGGGAAGGCGCGGGGGAGCGAAGACCCGGCCCCACCGCGTGCACCTCGCCTGCTGCCCGGAGCTCCTCCGGCAGCCGGCGCGGGGGAAGCCGCAGGGGAGCGGCGGCTGGCGTGGCTCACCCGCGCCGCGTGGGGGAGTGGCGGCCGAAGCAACTCCTCCTGGCGCTCCAGCCTGCACGGAAGAGAAAAGAGAGGGAGAGAGATATAGAAAGATTTTGCATCGAGAGCCAGTTTGGATGGTGGTTAGGACGTCCGACGGGTCGGACGTCCTATCTCTAGCATTACCGTTCCAATAATGAGATCTTGAGTTCAATTTCCTTCACTCTCATAATTTTTTTAAATACGGAACGGACATAGATGCCCTTAAAATCTAGTTGGTCATATCCTGGTAGAGTGTTGGGCGGATCGATTAGAGCTCAAACGCTGGATCTCGCACCGCGATTTTCGGGTGGTCGAAGATTAATCAACCTTCTAGCCTTTATATTGTCCTAAAATATTTTAAAATAATAAAGAGAAAAATCAGGATTTTTCTTGACAGAAAAAAAAATCAGGATTCGTGATGGATGTCCAGAAACTAGCCCACGGATGTTTTCTCTCCTTTTTTCCTCAAAGATCGACATCATTTCGCTTAAAGATCCACATCCCAAGCTAAAAAGTATGCTGCCAGCCAAACCGTCCTTTTTACAACAAACTGCAAATACCGAGAACCCTACGCGGGCCTGCTCTTTCCGTATTCCCTGGTCAATCATGGGCTTCAGGCCTGGAAGTCTTTTGGACCAACTTGGGCTTGGGCTAGCGTGCTCCGTGTTCACCTTGTGTGCGCGCGCTTTTTGCTGCTGCGGGGGGAAAGTGGCGCGAACGGACGCCCCCATCTTGGCGCGAACGTCCCCGCGTGCCGCCCCCACGTGGCCCTCGCACATGCCTTCGCGCCATCTCCCGTTCCCGCCAAGTCTTGGCGCCATCACCCGGTAACCCGCGTGACCATATATGCATCTCGCCCCGTACCCCGTTTCACCGCAGGTAATCCCAACCCCATCCAAACCCTCCCACCCGCCGCCGCAATCCTCCCCTCCCCGAGATGGAGATGGACGCCGGCACTCCGTCCAAGAAGGCCAAGACATCGGCGGCTGCCGGCGCCACGCCGCAGAAGCCGTGGAAGGCCGCTCCGGCCGACCAGATCCTGACGCCGGAGAAGCTGGCGCCGAGGGTCACGGTGGCGGCGGCGGCCGAGCAGATCTGGACGCCGGAGAAGCCCGAGGAGATGCCGAGGGCACGCAGCCGCAGCGTGGCGTTCTCCGTGAAGGAGGTGCGCCGGGCTGCGCTCGGGCTGCGGAGGCCGGAGAAGGGAACGCCGGCAGCGGCCGAGGAGGCGGACGAGCTCGAGTCCCTCGAGCGGGAGCTCGGTGTTGGCGCCGGGGCCAGCCAGAGCCCCGTCAAGCGCAAGGCCGAAGTCAAGCTGCCGGGAAGGTACAGATCTGTAATATTTATGTATTTCGGATCCAGTTTTTATCCTTCTATACTCCCACAATCGAAACCTAAGATAGCTCTAGAATTCCTAGTGAAATTTCGCTTGTGGTGATATTAATCTCATTTTTGTGTTATTTGTGTCCTGCTGTGATCAGTTATGAGATGCTTTGTGAGTTCTTCAACTGCCTGGAGAGCTCCACTCGGCTGCTCCGTATGAAGGGATCCAAGGCGTCTTTCCCCAATATCTGCGCTAGCATCCAGCATCTGTCTGAACGGTAAAAATCTCGTCTCACCAATAGTCATTGAACTACTGCTGCAATGGATTATGACAATTCAATTTCTTATTTTCGTAATGCTGTCTGCAGGAGATTTACCTACAGCCATCTTGCGCAGCTCAAGTACGTAATGCCCGAGGCAATTGTCATCAATAAGATCCTTTTGCGCGATGACACAACATGTTGTATGAAGCCAGATCTTCAGGTGAACCTCGTGGTTGGTGCGGTTGAGAGCGTCAAGAAGCAAAAGGGGGAAACTGCGTACTCAGCATTGAGAAGGATCTTCAGGCAGAGGCTAGTGGATTTCTTCAGGGACCATCCTGAGGTATGGAGATCTTATATATTTCACAGTTGATTGCTGCTTATCAAAAGCAAAAAAAAAATTCAAATCAAAATAGACCAGTCGCTTTATAAATAGTGTTAGATTGGACCTGAAATGATGATGGTAATCAAGTAGTCATATACTTAATACTCGGAGGAAGGCTAGAATCATGGTTCATCTGTTATTAATTTCAGGGAGATGACATTCCAGAGCATGAATTGCCACATCCATTTAATCGAACAAGATTGAGCATGCCCCAGGCTGCCCCAAGAGTTGTTCCTGAACCGGCATCCCCAATCGAGGCTTCTGATGTCAATGGACAACAGGCTACTATGATGTCACACATGTCACAGTCATTCAAGAGAAGGTTTTCGCAGAGGTCTCCAATCAGTTCTGCAACAGCTAGCGCCACCAGTCAATTGGTGAAGGTTGAGTCTACTGTTCTATCACCATTGAGCAGGAATTCCCTATCCAGTAGCTATGTTTCTGCTTCTAAAGAAGCTCAGCCAGAGGAGGATGGCAAGGTTGTTGTATCCATTTCTGGAGTTTCAGAGGGCACACCTGCTAAATATGCCTCTACACCAGTGAGATTAATGGCGTCCACACCAGACCTTAAGACACCAAAGAGACCAATCTCTGATGCAGGTTACGGCACACCACCTCTAAAAATGTCAAAGAGATCAGCTCGTGCTAAGTTGTTTACCACTCCAACAAAGGTTGATAGTATGGATGGAGAGGACCAAAACACTATTTCTGCTGTTGATAGTGATGATGAATTACTCAGTTTTCTTCCGCAATCCCTCCTTCAGTCGGTAAGTCCTTGGCAATGACAGCATCAATTAGCTCAGTTGCTAATTTGCTCGATTGTGAACAAAGAATGATATAATAATGCTATATTTGTTCATTTCAGGTAAAGCAGAAGGAACTGAGGGCTATGGAGGAGAAGGAAACTGGTTTTTCTGATAAGGTTAAAAGGCAGAAGTTGATTGCTTCCCTGCCAAGTGTCTTTGATGTTGTATTCCTTATCTACCAGTCAAGACAGCGGTCTGTAATGACAAAGCAGGAGCTGATTCATAAGATAGTTGCAAGCAGTCCAAAGATTGTGGACAGAAGTATGTGAATTTATAATCTCTCTCCTTGTTGCTTAACTGATGCCTGCAATGTGGATTTTGACATTGAATGGTTACATCTGCAGGTGAAATCGAAGAACAGCTGACATTGTTGAAAGAGCTTGTTCCAGAGTGGATCTCTGAGAAGACTGCACGGAGTGGAGATGTTCTATGCTGGTAAACACTCATCCTTATTTTGACAACTGTGACACTCGTTTGATATTTCAATCTTAGTAGTATACCTTTTCCCTTGTCTGCAATGGCAGATATAATATTAATATCATTCTTGGCTAATCTTAATTCCCTGTATTACTGATTTTCAGCGTCGATGCAACTTTGAGCCAAGCGGATATTCGCCAAAGACTGTATGCTGCTGAGTAGGAAGGATATACTAAATGCGAATCACCTTGTTTGGTAACATGTACATATGTCACCAGCCAATCAGAGAATTCACTCAGCCATGTGTTACCTGAGATGCTGTGCATGCGCCATTGGTGTCTGTGATCTGATAGATACTTGACTATATGTAATGGATGACATGTATAGCAAAACCAGTCTAACAACTGATTGTGACCATTCCTTTTTTTCATGTGTAAATTCCATTGTCTGGAATATCTCTCAAGTCAAAATGTAACACTCTATGAATACTGCTTTACAAGGTTTGGGTACATGTAAATTCGCTCCCAAAAAAGTGTTGGTGCATGTTTGTACTACAAAACTACAAGTTTTCATATTATTGTCATGGAGACTGACTTTACTGCCAGAATTCTGAGCAAAAAGCTGAGATTTGGTTCTGTTGCATTTCTTGATTGCAAGCTGAAAGAGGGATTATGTTGATCCAGTATCCTGTCCATGGCGAGGGCAGAGAATCACCTACTCGCTGTGGGTTGTTAATTCAGTCACTCCAAAAATTGATTAGGGATAGGGATAGTTTAAATATTTTTCAGAGCAAGAATATTGTGGATGAAGTTAAGAGTCAGAAAAAGTAAAAGTTTATAGAAGCACATCGCATACAAAAAACACCCCGGACCAAACTCAAAGTTGCTATCATCCAGCACAGCTATGTAAGGGTGAAAAACCAAGCTCAAATAATAAAAAAAGGAAAAGTCCGTTTTCACCCTCGAACTACCACAAAGATCCAATTTTCAAACCCTTTGAGTAGTTTCAAAGGTGGTTTTGTATTTTCTTAAAAAATTAAAAATTCTTATTAGATCTAAAAAGTCAAAGCTAATTTATTTTAAATTAGAAAAATATAAAATTAGTACCAAATTTTTCTTAAAATGCAACCTATCTATTGTTGCTCTATTTAAGTCTTATTTATTAAAAAAATAATAGGCATAACTACAAGCAAACAATACTAGAAATATAAAAAAATTGGATCCGAATAACTTTGAAGTACAATGCTAATAGATATGTTACATTTTTAGAAAAATGCTGGCACATGTTTTATTTTTTATTTAAAATGAATTGCTTATAAATTTTTTAGTTTAAACTTGAATATTTTTAATTTTTATAAAATAAAAAACCACCTTTAAAACCGCTTAGAGGGTCAAATTTGTCCGATTTCGACAATTGGGTGGCCTCCGTTATCCGGTTTTGTAGTTGAAGGTTGAAAATTAAAATTTTGTGATAGCTCGAGGGTGTAAGCTGGACTTTTTCCAAAAAAATAATTTTTTTATAGGGGAATCAAGCTTAAGGTGATTTCTTAGAGGGGTTTGTAATCATCCCTTCTCTCTTAACCGGGCAGTGGAGCTAGAATCTTGCTACGCTTTTAGTAGACATGCATGAATACAACTTTCCTTTTGCCCATAACAAGATTAAGGCCCTATTGCTTTGTGATTCTTTTTAACAACTGTAACTAGCCGGTTGTAATATTCCATGCAGAACAATGCAACTAGATTTTCTGACTCGAAAAATAACATTTGGGTAAACACTCTGTGAGGAAGCACCGGTATCGAAACCACTGCTGTCCAAAGTGAACTGCCAGATTTGATTCCTAGATCATTCAATTCAAGATCTCAAAGCTGCCAGGATTGAAGATGCAGCAAGCAGATTAGAGCATCAACTTGGAGTTGGAATTAAAGAAATTTCAGACCAGAGCTCTCAAGAGGCAGAATGTTTGTGACAACTGACGAGCGCTCCAGCGGAGCATCGCCCTTGCAAGTTGCAAGCTCCGCGACCGTCAACGGAAACCTGAGCCTATTCCTCGCATTTTTGTACAATGATACTAGGATAAACCAGCTATAATTTGTGTGATGACCATTCATCAAGACTTTTGACCTCACGGGCAGGAAATGTTCAGGGAGTCTAGTTTACCGGTGTTTTACTTCTAGAACCTTTCATCCAAACAGGCCCTAAGATTTGCATTCTACAATATATGCCTTAACTGTCAAAAATGAGCAGAGTTACAGATAAGAGAAAGGCAGTCATACAACACGGGAACAGACCTCAGTCACAGGCCAGATGAGAGAAGGCAACTGCCAACTATGCATTTGGGAGCAGTGCTGCAAATATATGGAATTAAAGAAAATTTGAAACTTCAGAAACTGTAACAGAACTGCTGCTATATCAGATCCAAGTCCTCGGGTATAGGATTCTTCGGCAAAAGGATATCGCACAAATCAGCTGCATACTTGACTCATCTGCGGTGGTGGTAGTGCCTGCTGTCATGCCTGTCTCTATCTCTGTCTCTGTCCCTGTAATGCCGCGACGACATCTCCGAGCTCGAGCTGTAGTGGCCCGAGTACTGCCTACTAGGGTACGAATGTGGGGTCCATGCACCGTCCTCTGCCGGCAGATTGTCGTAACGAGGTGGGCTTCTCCAACCCCTGTCTGAGTGTGACCTCCCCAAGCTCGGGCTCAACTGCCCATAGTCGTGGGAATGGTATCTCGATGAATAATGATCGGCACCAGGAGGTCCTCTATCGCGGTAATCCCTCGAATCCGATGAGTGGTGGCGGGCAGAGGACTGGGGCGGGGTGCTGCCCCACAGCCAGGGGTCACCATTCTCTGGGATGGGGGCATTTATTCCAGGGAATTCCACTGTCATCCTTTTCCGAGGTGGGGATGCTTCTCCTTGCTCTGGAAGCTCTCCCTCCTCATACTCTAGTTTCACCTCGCTGTCTCCAAATATGGTGATACCAGAAGGTTTGTCTTCATCATCAACCACATCTAAAAATCACAATCAGTGAGCAGCGAGATCCTGATAAAAATATCTGTTATGAAACCTAAGTAATGCCTAATGTAAACAAATATACACAAAAGTTCACATGCCATCCAGATGGTAATGTTCGCTGTCCGACTTCTATATAGGAATGAAGCAAAGTTGGGAGTGCTAGTGCAAGATAAAAGATGCATGTAGATCGAAGTCAAATGGGCCTAGCCAAGAATATGGTTTGAAGAACTAACCGAGGAAACTATGCATATAAGAAACAAATGTTTGCATACTTTGCACACAAATATTCAAATGTATACTGAAGTTCTCAGCTTACCTAGGTAGCCTGGAGGGTAACCTAATTCACGCATTCTATGCAGCCAAGGAGGGGGATCGTTTTCCTGTAAAACATCATTATACTCAGAAAGTGATCCTAGCATTCTGGAATTCAATAAAAATGTTCGCAGAGTAAGGTCATTCAATCCCCAAAAATATTTTAAAAAGACGCACAGAACTAGTACTCCCATAGTAAAATTAACATGTCTGCTCGGAGGGCTATCCGAACATCAAGTACAATAATAAAGTCTAATCCTGCAGTGTTATTAATACTTTGTTGAGGCTTCTGGCTTCATTTGCTAGTAGAAAAGTGACTACAGGTAAGCATATTGAAATTTTGTGCCAGCAGGTCTAATGCATTTAGTTGAGTAAACATGATGTGAATCTTTTTTTAAGTATGGTCATGGAAATCTATTAGTCATTGGTTGATAATAAATGAGACAAGGGTATTGCACTCAAGGCAAAATTACTTAACCTTGAACAACAACAGGAATCTCATGCACACAATAAACACGACACCTGAATAGACGAAAGTGCTATTTCGATACACAGCTTCGTGATTAAGATAAATACAAACATTACCGGAGTAATAAACTAATGCTTTTCACTTCATGAATGCAAGTATGTGGTGTAGTATTTCAGTAAGTTAACAGGAGGTGCAGATCAATAATGTCATTTTATTTCACTGCAAACACATCAGAAGAGGACTGATCAAGTTTTTTTTTTTGAGCCCAAGACTGATCAAGTTGGTAAACAAGGTAAACATAAACATTTTATCAATAAAATCAGGATGGTTCAAGCTCTGACTGCAATTGATATAGTCATTACCCCGATTCCCAAGCACTCTCTAGTTTCAGGTCCCAGTACTCCAGCTTTAAGATCATCAAATTTGCCGGGCGTTTTCTGGTAATATCGATTTTGTACACGGTTAGCATTAGATTGGTTTCTTTTCAAATTATGCTGCTTCCGCGCATTGCTAATTGCAACATTGTCCCGAGGCTTTGGGCAATCCTTCAGAGCATGGCTATAAGAACCACAATTGAAGCAGCGCGAATCATCCTTATCTGCCCTGCTGTCAGAGAAACAAGATACCTCAACTGTTTGTCCAGTGAAAAATACAATTACAATATTAACGAGAACAATCATAAAAAACTAAATGTTAGTTGTATTTTGAAAAAACAATAACAGAATGCCAGCACAAATATAATCAAACAGCTGAAGACCTTAAACTTTGATCAAAGATAAGCACATGAGTTTTTAGAATTATAATCAGACAATGGGAGAGTTTCTGAATAACATAATGCCACATTATCAGCTACTGAAGGATCATTTCAGGCATAACTTTGTAATTTATATAGTAATGAGATATGTCAAGTATCAAATGCCACACAAAAAGAATAAGTATCCATTAGCACTCAGATCGACAACAAGATAAGCACACGAGGGGTAGAGTTTATCCATTAGCCAATTGACTCTTTAGTGCATACTCATTAATACCAAAAGATTTTTCCTCTAAATAACTGGAGGGATAAATTTTGACACTACATTAGCATAAGAAGATAGATTAAGATGCAACACTATTAATACATACAAATGGTTGAAGAATAATGAGACACTACAAAACTAAACAAAACAATCACTGAGGCCCCCAATGGAATGTGGTAAATTCCCAAATTCCTGTGGAAGTTGAACAGTTTCATGAACTTCCAGAATCCTGACAAATTAAGTGTACCAGACAGGTCCAAAATGATCAAGAAAAATGGTGATTATTCATAGATAGTGACACTAAAAGAATGTAAGGAAGATGACAGGCTCCAAAGATTTCTTTACACATCAGGCAATGCTAGCAACATGACTAAGGACCCCACAGATACACACGAAGCAGTTAATAATAATAATAACTTCTACCTTTCAGTGTTTGATGAATCACCCAGAGGAGTTGAGCCCAAGGTAAATTCCCGATCATACAGTGGAACAGAATCATCATCCATGGTAGCACTCTCCCTTGCTTGGTTATCCACCCAAAATGACTTGTCAGGATAAGAGAAAAAGAGAAAGCAAACAGCAGGGTCAATTATTATATTTCAGTAAAGTATGCTTCAAAAAGTAAGAACAAATCATAATATTACATCAAATGTTAGATGCATATTATCAGTAATACAGTAATGAAGGACAATAAACTATGCCCACATTACAATGTGTAGGACTAAAATGAGATACTTCTAAGGGAAAGAATAAAAATGTATAGCCGCAAGTGGGAACTAACACTGGATTCCACAATTTACTTATGTTGAATAGGAACGCTCTTGGTAGCATATTTGTTGCTCTGTAAAGGGATAAGATTGATTTTATTTCCAGCATGTCCTTAAAGTGTATCTAAAGGAAGAGGTCAATGTCACCAAATAAATGGAAAGACAGAGCAAGGACCAAAAGCATTATGGGAGTCCCTACCGCAATTAAGGGGTTTGTCACACATTAACACAACTAGAATTGCACTATAGGATGCCAATAAGAAACATGCTCACACTAGCAGGCAGCTAAGTCAAGTGTGATAGCAAGAAGCAGAATACCTCAGCAATGGAAGCAAGAAATTTAAATAGGTAAATTTAAAACCTACTATTTTGACATCTGTTGCAAGAAACTACCAAACCGGATCCTATTGTTAGAAACCTATAACTATTTTGACATTTGATGCAGAAAACTACAACTCTTTCACCAGAACCATTGAAACTATGGGACCACCTGTTGTCCATGGTGAGAAAGTTGCAGTTTCTTTGCAACAAAGTGATAAAACAGTCGTAGGTTTCTGCAATGGGCACCGGAAGTTGTAATTTTCTGCAGCACATGCCAAAATAGCTGTAGATTTTTGACAATTCACTCTTTATTTAAAAAAAGACAATAATTTATAGAATTTGGGATTGCTCATCATTACAGAAAAACAAAATAGATTCTAAACTGCGCGCAGTCTTCAAAAGTTCGACCACCGATTTACATTTAATTTCTTAGATTACAAGTAATTAAGATTAGTAGATGTTTAATATAAACCAATTGCACTATACTTTTTTGACTTTAACAAGACACCACAGTAAAATTAAAGAAAGATTAAAGATGTATGTTGAAAGTACTGCCAATGCCCGAAGAACATCCATTCAATATCAAAGCATAACAAAAAAGAAAGGCAACACAAAATACATCACCAATAAAATATTTAAACTATTCATATACTATTGCTCCTGGAAATTGCCCTTTACTTTTATGATGCGGATTGATTTTTCTACTTAATAATGTGAAGGAAGCTTGAATTGCTCATAAAAAAAATGTTATGGAATTCATATAAGTAGAGACGATTTCGACAAAAAATTGAATTTAGCAGGGGTCTAAATGTAATAAAAATGAGTTGAGAAACCAGTCCTAGAAAAAAATCTGCAATATAAGGAAATACATACCACAGCACAAGATTTCTCGGAACCAACATGTAATGCTGGATAATAAGTCTCTTCACCACTTTCTAAGATCTCTTCCACAGCTTCCTGTTATTTCCAGAAGGAAAATAAACATCACAAAAGGAAACTTCAATTCTATCATTTCTACAGATAATTCTTTCTTGATACATTATCTGCTTGTGCTGATAGGTTATAAGGATAATACTGAATCACTACGAAGCAATAACAAATTTCAGTATTCACTATTGAGTATTGAGGGAAGATGAAAGTTTCAAAATTATAAGAACTGGAATGAATTCTGCCGTGTTACTTTTTTCCATATCCCCAGAGTGGAAACAGCTAACACTCGCTTATCGCACTACCAAAGACTAATGACATACAAATAAATGAATGATGCACATACATCAGAAACATGCATAATTGTGTGGAACGGTACCTTCACTTTGTGCTGCCTTCTGGCCTGCCACTGAGACCACTGTTGCATCAGTTCCATAAGCTTTCTTTTGCTTTCCCTGAGACATTAAAATACAAAATACCATCAGAAATAACTAAATGGTTTTGAAATCTTTTCTGGAGCATGGAAGTGGCTACAACAAAATGCCATGTTCTACAATCCCTATGAGAATGGAAAGCATGTTGTAACTAACCTTGTCAAGCCACTGTAGATGACCTGAACTGAAGGCTCCTTTGATTCCACACGAGCTCTTTTAACTCCTCTAGCTGCTAAAAATGCCATATCAAGGATCAACAACAACTAGAAATTGGCAATTCGCAATACATGTTTGGGGTCCCAGGTGAACAAGTAATAGTCTGCACTTCTTATGCGAGTACAGTTCCCAGGATTCAATGGAAACAAATGGATCTTCAGAAATATAGACACCTTGCAGTGGCAGAAGTATATTAGCAGAAATATAAATATATTCCATTTGAGAGGATACGACTTTCTTCAACAGAGATGCTGTTTGACCCATAAATTGGTGCACTTTCGGCCCCAATACCCTTGTCCAGCTTGACCTCAAAACCAATTACAGTCTGTACAGCTGCAACACTGACTTCAGGCTGAACGGAAGCATCTAATAGCTCATCCTTTACAACCACATCATCGTCCTCGAGGTCCATATCTTCCACTTGCCCCTCTTCAAGATCTATGTTCCCATCAGACGGCTTGAGATTAGTACCCACAGTACCAGCTTCCCCTTCTGGTTGGAGTTCAGAAGCCTGAGGCGCCGCCCCATTCACATCAGGAGCTTCAACCTGAAGGTCTCCCCCTTCTTCACCTTTCGCTTCACCCTCGCAAGGTGCCTCAAGGCTGATGAACTCGTCTGATGCCATCTTTTCGGGGGGCAATTACACTATGCATTCACATTCCGGGTCGAATCTACAAAAACACCGCCAAAGATCCGAATCCAAATAGCTTATGTTAGGGTTTGGGGTTCTCGGTTTCGCACATCAGGAAGACAGGAAGGGAAAATAAGAGCTAGGCGTACCTGGTGGGTGCTCGTCGCCGGCGAAGGGCCCGACGAAGGCCTGGCGTAGGGCGGCGGCGGCGCTCGCCAGTCGTCACCGCCGGGAAAGAAAGGCCACGAGAGGGAGAGAACGGGGGAACGGACGACGAAAGGTTTCGCGGAGCCGGATTCACTGACTTTGCTTCATCAAGTCACGTCTTGACTTCCAGCTCGCTATCCAGCGTCCATTCCGAATCCAACGGCTCCTTTCTCTCTTAGGCAAAAAGGGCCCAGCAGGAGCGCTCGTTCTTTAATAAAATAAATTAAAATTTGCTAAAGTTTGATAAAAGCTTTCGTAAAGCAATGGAGCCGGGCATAGATGTGCTAATGTATTGGCTCCAAACTCTATAGCTATGCACAACACGCCATGGTTAAACTTTTCAAATTATTCGACTGGGGACTTCGCCGTCCAATGCAGCACCAATCCATCACCAACTTATGAGCAGTAAAAAACTAACAGGTGGGCAAGTGAGGCATGGAGGAGGAGACTCATGGCATCGTGATCGTCGTCGGCGGCGGCATCTCCGGCCTTGCCATTGCTCCTGCTCTTCACAGGTGACTTGTAAAAGAGTACTACTACCCCTACGCATTATTTTTTTTTTGAAATAAAACCCGACACATTATCAGTTTCCACATTAAGTTTTTCATTTCAGAACCTAGGATTGCTAGCCCTCCTAATGTCAGCGCCCAATCCAATCCCTCGCGCGGTTCTGCGAGGATTCAGATATCCTCATGGGCATCCATAAGGGGCCGAGTATCTGCACCTAAAATCCCAATATTGTATTGCCAATCGCTGAAATCTTGTTCATTTCTTTGTGAGGAGGCCCAATCCTCCCACCGGTGTATGAAAAAGAAGATGGCAGCTAATATCATTTTTTTATTTGCCTCTGACGCTGATCTGAGTTGTTATTGTCCTGCCATTATTTTTATTATCATTGCCGGCGAGGGACACACGCACATTACTTAACAAGCACCTTAGCAGCCTGTGACTAAGACTTCAAAGTCAAATGCAGCAGCCTTATTAGCAGCCTATGAAGATGCGCGCATCATTCCCCGGCACCAACGGCGACAAGGAGGGGAGACATGGAGGAGGAGGTCCATGGCATCGTCATCGTCGGTGGTGGCATCTGCGGCCTCGCCACTGCTCTTGCTCTTCACCGGTAACATCCATCGGCCCTTTAGTTTCGTCGACCGCTGCAGCAGCTTCTCAGTTTCTGTCTCATTCCCCTTTTGTTTCCCTCTTTAGAGTAGTATATTTCAGTTTCTGCGACTAGTTTTACAATACCCTGGTGGTTTTCAGCCACATCAGATCTCTGCCTGGAAACGTTTTATCTTGAGTAAATCTAGCTGTGAAAAATTCAGGCCGCTGATGTCTTGTCAAGATGTTTTTTTTTTCCTTTCATAATCTGGCCCCCATGCCATAGTCTCCAGTCTCCACTTGCGTTGAAGTTTTGATTTCTGAAGTAGCAGTGAACAACAAAACAACCCGCTGCTTATTTGCTATCCAGGAAAGGGATTCCTAGCCTCGTGCTAGAGAAGTCCGAGACTTTACGAACGGCCGGCGGGTCCATTGGCGTCCATGTCAACGGATGGCGTGTCCTAGAGCAACTTGGGATCGCTCCAGAGCTCCGGGAGACTGCCGACATAGTTACTGAGTAAGTTTCTAGTGTTTTGTTCAGTTCAGGGAACTAGTTACCTCCCAATCAGAGTCTTCTCTCGACTGTTGTCTTTGATTCTGACAAGTTCCCTCGGAAATATATCCTGACGACTTTGATGTTTGGAATTGGTATGATGGAAACTTTCGCCCTGGAAAGTGACACTTCGGTACAAGGAAATGCTTAGTTCGCGTCTGTCATTTCAGGTTTCACGATGTGTGGACGCAAGAGCAAGGAGACAAGAGAGTCGTGGTACCTGTCAGGTACCAACTGTCACAGAGCAATCTCATATCTAGATCCAGAGCCCTTGCAATTCTGTGAAAAGATTAAGGCACTAAAACAGAGCGATCTCCTCTCCATCATTGGCCAGGGGGGAGCTCCGATGGTTGAAAAGAAAGGACCTGATCGAGACAATGGCCAAGAACATACCTTCAGGAGCAATCCGCTTCGGCTGCCACATTGCAGAGATACACCCAGCAAATCCTGAGAACCACGGCGCGGTTCTTACCACAGTGGAGGGCAGTATCATCAGGGCCAAGGTAACGCAGCCAGCCAGCAGCATCGATCCACGGATCCAGTGCTGTTGTTTCAACTTCGTTTATTTTTTAGAGCTTTTTCTACAGTCCAGGTACACGGAGGTACCATGTAAATCTTGGTATCTCCTAAAACAAGAAAGCACCCTGAACCTTCAAAAAAAAAGGAGAGGAAAGCACCAGTAAGCATTAGTTGAAATTTGGGGGCGTACCCAAGGCATATGCCGGGTGGGCCACGGCATGTAGTACAGAGAGTCCATATAATTTTTCTTTTCTCGGTTAGTATTTGCGTCGGCAGTTTCTCATCCCTGAGCTTTTTCTACTCTTGGATCCTCTCTGTCATCTCCTGCGTTACAAGCCAAGTTCCCCTCTATCCAGCACGTCAAGATGATTCACATCTGCACTCTCCTCCAATCTCCACCGGTTCTTTTCTGTACTCTCCCACGTACATAGAAGAGTAGATCTAGATAATTAGATATCTAGTCATCTTTTTCGGGAAAGACATCTAATCATCTTATATCATGTAAATCAAGATTATTAGATTATAATTGATATGAGTGTACTACTTAAATGCGATGATATTCCATGTGAGATTAAATGCGATGATATTCCATGTGAGATCGAGAACTGCGAATACCTTGTCATGAATTGTGTTCCTTACTCGTGTGAGGGTATTTTAAAAGTGACTGAAATTTAGTTTGTTCCTGCTCAATAAAGTCATGTCTTCATTCATTTTAGTATACGAGTTGGTAAAATTATGAATTACATCTCTTTTCTTAAACATGCACCAATACTATTTAAGATGTTGATCAATATTATCATACCTTTAGTTATTTTATATGTGTATATATATCGAATTGTTATATAAATTTATAGTTATTTATCGAATCATTCTATAAATTATACTGAGTTGTTGTAGCATTTGTGCGGTATACCCTATATTAAAATTCTACGTACGCCACTGATTTGGTGCCTCCAAAGGACTGTAAAAAAATCATCTTTTTTTTGTTGCTCTAACTTCTGAATATCTCTGCTACTTGTGTTCCCTTTGCGCAGGCCCTGATCGGATGCGATGGCTCAAACTCAGTGGTAGCCAAGTACTTGGGCCTGTCCCCGCCGAGATCAACCTCTCGCATGCTTCTTCGCGGGGTCACGAGATATCCGCATGGGCATCCATTCGGGCCCCATTTCCTGCGCCTGAGATGCAAAGGCCTCTTCGTCGGGCGCTCGCCCATGACCGACAACCTCGTCAGCTTCTTCGTGGCCTATTGGCACCCCGGCGCGGACTCCACCAAGGACGCGCGCGCCATGAAGGCGTTCGTGCTCGAGAAGCTCAAGGACCAGTGCTCCGACGAGATCATCGAGATGGTCCGGGACCCGGACCCCGAGTCGCTGATCGTCCTGACCAGGATCTGGTACCGGCCGCCGTGGCAGGTCATGTTCAGCAGCTTCCGGAGGGGCACGGCGACGGTCGCCGGCGACGCGATGCACGTCATGGGGTCGTACATCGGCCAGGGGGGCTCGGCAGCGCTGGAGGACGCCCTCGTGCTCGCCCGGTCGCTGTCGCGGGCCGCCGCCGGCGGGCGCGAGCTGCGCGAGGAGGAGATCGGCGCCGCGATGGGGGCGTACGTCAGGGAGAGGAGGCTGAGGGTGGTGAGGCTGTCGCTCGAGTCCTTCGCCATGGGGACGCTGCTGGCAACCAAGTCGCTGCTCACAAAGCTCGCCTGCTTCGCCATCGTGACTCTGCTGGGCACCAACTCGCTGGGGCACACCGAGTATGATTGCGGTCGCCTCTAGCAGCTGGGTTTCTGGTTGTGGGCTGTGTCTCCCTCCGTCCCAAATTCGTTTCGCTAAATCTATATATATATATATATATATAGTATCTTAGCAAAAATTTATATATCTATATTTGCCGAAACGATCTACAATTTGAAACGAATAAAGTATTTTTTTAATTAGACAAACAATAAAAATTTAAAACTATCCCAAGAAGTTTGATGTTCACTTAAGGGATGCAGAGCAGTAGGCATTGACATTCAAGTTTTACGGATGTAGAGCCGGAAGCTATGGTCTTTGATTGGAAACTTGTGCACGTGCACCGTACACTCCGAGCCGTTGCCGACGACCTAGCTCTCTAGACGGAAAAAAATTCCATGCATCTGGATCATGCATCCGGTACGCACCACATCAAGACCTCAATTGACTTTGTGGCTCTCGACACTATAATATAACCTAGTTTTCCAATCCCCTCTCTGCGTTACTCACCTTACAAATTTTATACAAACCTTGGCTATCAATAGAAAGTTCAGACCGGCAGTTTGATGGCTGCAGTTTTTAAACACATCTGTGGCTTTAATTTTGTTAGTATACATTTATATAACCGTTACCAACCAAATTCACGCTTATTTAAAAAGACATGTAGATACGAATTTTAGCTACGAACTACATTCGATCGTTACCATGCAACCTAAGCATCCTAAGGAAGATTTTGCATCATCTTAGAATGGTAGCATTAGTGCAGTGTTAGTGGGGTTTTAGTAGGAGTTTCATAAACATTAAATATCGTGCCACATCAGCAAATTTGCTGATACGACGGAGTAATTATAAGAAAAGAGATGAGGGAGAGTTTCATAGAATAAGAGAAGAGTTTTATCACCATGACACTCATCTTACTCGGTTACCTGTACAATAAACTTATGCCCTGAGACTGATCTGAATAAAACTAAGGGTGTGTTCGTTTCCTGGGTTCTAAAGTTTAGAGGGGTCACATCAAAGAGAATCTTGTCATTTAGAAGTATTAAATAAAGTCTAATTATAAAACTAATTGCAGAATCTCAGGGCTAATTCGCGAGACGAATCTAATGAGGTATATTAATCCATGATTAGCGGATGATTACTGTAGCATCACTGTGGCAAATTATGGATTAATTAGGCTCATTAAATTTGTCTCGTGAATTAGCATCCATCTGTGCAAAAAGTTTTATAATTAGACTTTATTTAATACTTCTAAATGACAAGATTCTCTTTGATGTGATGGGTCTAAAATTTAGAGGGTAGGAAACGAACACACCCTAAACTATAGAATTAGAATACCGTAGTTTGAGACTGATCTAAATAGAACTAAATTATAAACTATAGAATACGATGGTAGCATGGTAGTGAAAGATCCGCGTGCCAGCCACAAGAGTTCTATCTCCTGGATTGTGACATATCGCCTATGAAGTCTTGGATGATTTTATTGAGCTCTCTAGGGACGCAATCTTTATACTTTACTTGTAGTGGTGTGAGTGTGGTGCGTATGTAATATTGATATGTGTTCGTACATAGATAGCTATATCCATACGAGAGGTGTAAAAAAACAACCACTAAGTACGGAAAGGGCCTTTAGTCCCGATTAGGAACCGACTTTAGTTCCGGATTCCCAACCGGGACAGAGTATCCAGGACTAATGTGTTTAGTAATTTGTCCCGGTAGCTCTCTGACTCGGGACTAATGTGATTTTCTCAAAATAAGAAAAGCATGCCCTAGGCCCCACCCCACCCGCCGCTCGCCCACGACGGCCGGCTCCTGTAGGTCCAACTTTTCCAATTCCTTTCTCAATCACAAAATCATTCACGAAGCCAATCACAATCGCAATCCACAAATAAATCATCCACATAATCTATCTCAATCCCGTATATCCATATTTCAATCTCAGAATCATTCACAGGGAAAGTAAAGAAAAAAAAGAAAATAAAGAGGAGTGGCTACTGTGAATGAATCAATCTCAAACAACTTCGTCTTCTCCAGGCTCACCGGGCCGCCACCGCTCCCGGCCTTGCGCGCCGGGGCCTCACCCACGCCGGCCACCGCGCCCTCCTACCGCGCCCTGCCGCCGCACCGGGTCTGCTACCACGCCCTACCGCCGCACCGGGCCGGCCGCCGCGCCTTGCCATTCTCTCCTGCACCGGCTGCCGCCACCGCCAGGCGCGGGCCCACACCGCCGCTGTGCGCAGCGGGCGCGGCTTGCCGCCGCGACTAGCCGCAGCACCGGCCGGCTGCGCTGCCCTTGGCCGGGCCCCTCCCTCTGGCACCACTCCCTCCATTCTCCGCCTCTCCTGCTGCACAAGTAGGAGAAAAGAAGTCACCAGCCGCAAGAGGAAGAAAAGAGAGGAAGAGGGAGAAGAGAGGGAAAATGATAAGGGAGAAAGGAGAGGACTCAAGAGATCGAGACGACAGAGAGCTAAAGTATTGGGAGAGGTGCACGGGAAAAGAAAAAAATCGCATTCCAGCTTTTAGTTCGGATACTCCTTTCAATCCGAGACTAATAAGCTCATTTCAGTTCCAGTTGATGGCTCCAACCGAGACTAACGGTCAGTCCTGGTTGGAGCCACCAACCAGAACTAACAAGGGATCTTTTGGTTTCAGTTTGTACTACCAACCGGGACTAAAAGTCTCTGGGTCCCTTCCACTCCCTAGGACCCGGGACTAAAACCTCCATCGGTCCCGGATCCAACAACAGCTGGGACTAATGCCAAAGATCAAAGATTGTTTCTGTACCAGTAAACTAAACTACTTCGGTAATTTTCAACTTCAAACGACTTTCGATCTGTTTGATTTGCATTGCTTCTCGGGCACACAAGACTAAATGTTGTGAAATTTAGTGGGCAAGCCCCGTTTGAATTTGATAGGTGATGGCTACATGGTTTTCTTCCTAGACAATCTGGCAGGGATTTCTAATCCGCGCGTGGGCGCCGGGAGGCTTCCAAGCGATTGATCTCCGACTACACCAAACTTTCCTTTTTTCGAAGTTTTATTTTCCACGGCTTTCCATTTTTAGAAAATTATAAAGTTATATATATAACTTTTGTGTATAATTTTTATGTGCATATTTTTAAATATCTTTTTAGTGAAATTTTTGTTAGAGAACAAAACTTTTAGACATAATTTATCCTTATAATTTCCAAAATAACTTCTCAGTGATAACTTTTCATCACAAGTTCATATGAGAATAGTGCCAAGTTTACAAGTATTATGATAAAAACATCTCCGCATAATTTTTCTAACATAATTTTTATAAATAACTTGTACGGGTAATCAACATCACCATGAATTTATACACATAACTTTATTCGCATAACATAACTTTTTCTAGACAAACTTACCAAAAATATGAATTGGTTAGCCATATAGCTAGTGATTGTAGCTACCCATGTGTTAAATAAGGAACATACGGGAACAGGAGCAGAGCTACGTGTAGTTGCCGTTGTCAGCTGACAACGACAATATTTCCGTAAGCAAGTGGAGAGGCCGCAAGAGCTTTCATTCTTCATTCTTCATGATAGTGATTCTTGCATATTCAGATATTCCAAATGATAATGTTAGGCCAGTCTCAGTGCATAGTTTTATTGCACAATTACCAAAACTAAAAAATGCTAACTGTGTTAGATGAGTGTATGGTGATAAAACTTCTCTCTCATCCTATGAAACTCTCCCACATCTCTCCTTAGAATTACCCTATCATGTTAGAAAATTTGCTGATGTAACAGCATTTAATGCCCATAAAACTCCTATAAAACCCCACTGGGACTGCCCGTAACGCTCGCTTTTCATAAGACGGGATGGCTACAGTGGTGGTGAGGAATGAAATTGTAAAGGATAATTATTATTGTAAAACTTAGCAATCTCATAATATATCATCATTTAGTTTTCGTTGTGTTATTCATAGAACTATAGTTTCAAAGTGTAGGTTAAGTACATTGCATTGACATCAACCATAAAATTTCGTGGCTTCGCCCTTGTACGGAAAATGAAAAAAAGAAAAGAAAATGGAAGAAAACGTACCTACGCTAATGATTGTAGCTACCTACATGTTAAAAAGTAAAAATAAAATAGAAAATTAAGGGAAAAAATGGACGTTACGTGGAAGGATATTGCTGCATGCCCGTATCACACGTTAATATGGGGTGTCCGAAGATGGAGCCCGCAGGGTGGAGCGCGTGAGACGCATGAGCGCATAGTATCTCGAGCGAGCAATCGCTGAATTGGATTTGCGCAATCTGGCGGCCGTGCTCCGCAAGTACGAGCACGAGTGTGGACTGTGGAGCAGGACGTGCTACCGTGAACCCGTGATGCACTCGCAATAAGGCATGGCCTTCGGCGGCCAGCTACCTGGCGACGGCGGCGCTCGCCTAGGCCATCAACGCCGCCGCATCGATGCAGTCCAGTACTCGCTGTGTCCGGGCTGCGCACGAGTCCACGCCGGAATGGAACGCTCTCCCTCCGGCCTTGCCTTGGCCGCGGAAAGCCAAGAGTCCTGGGCGCCCTTTGCTTGTAACACTGGGAGCCGTTGGATTGAAACTGGACGTCGGAAACTGGACGGTGCTCCTCCCCCAAGGCCCCGGGGCTCATCTCTGTTTCTTTCCTCCTTTGCCTTCTCTCGGTCTCTCTCCTCCCTTGGTCTTCCTTTCCTGGCGGCGACGACTGGGCGAACGCCGGCGCCATCCGTCACGTCTTCGCCCGGCCCTTTGCCGGCGCCGAGCATCCACCAGGTATGCCCGCCCCTTCTCTCCCCTTCCGCTGTGCGTAACGGAGCACCCCAAAACCTAACAAAGCTATTTGTGCTCGGATCTGAGTGACCCAGTTACAATATATCACCTACTAACTTAGATTCTTTTTGCAAAAATTATGTCCCCTGCTGGGTCCGCCCCTGTTTGCAGCCCTCTTGGTTAAGCTTTGGCGGGGCTTAGCATCGTGCACTAGCGACCTGTGGCGCTGTAATACATAGATGACAGGTGAAACATAAAACCTTAGGCCACCAACTACATGGAGTCGCGCTAAGTGTTTGGAAAAAATTGCAAACTTTATCCTCCTTCAGAGGTTCCTGGTAACCATAAAAGAAATTTTACAAGACAGATGTCCATGGCTGTGCCATGGTGATGTGTTGATGAGTGTATGGAAGATAATTTCTCTTGCAGTAATATCTTTAACTTCATGTTGGTACGTGTGGCATAGCATTGTGACAATTTGTGGCTCTAAGGCTCTAACGCATCTGCCATCATGCAGTTGAGGTTTCCATATCTTCCTCTGGAAATGCATCCCCCACTGACTTTACACAGGCATCCTATGTGCGCTGAGGTACCTCACTAATGTTCTTCTGTCCTTTCTGAGTATTTGCATCTTGATGTTGTTGCATTGACTTAGTAAGATCTACCATTTTGATTTGTTACTCCAGATTATCGAAGAATTCCAGAAGTGCCATTTGGACCACCCTGTCAAGAAGTTCTTTGGAGAATGCACCGACCTTAAAATCAAACTAGATCACTGCTTCCGCCAGGAGGTGAGTGCTTTGAATTCCTTGTTTTTTATCATGCAGTCCTAAACCTTAGCCAAGGTCTTTCCCTAAAAAGAAAGAGGCTCCTTTTCTAAATACCATATTACTGTACTTGAAATTCAGAAAGCTTTGAAACGAAAGGCAAACTTTGAAGCAAGCAAGAAATTTAAAGAACAGCTGCAGGCCTACAAAAGAGAAATTGCAGAGAAAAACCAGGAATAAGAACTTGGAACAAAGGTCAAGGACCTAAAGGTGGATGCTCTTTATCTGTGGCAGGATGTCCTCAGTTGCTTCTAAAAAAACTCTCACATGATGAGTGGCAGCTAAAACCAGCAGCTAGAAGTTTATGTTCTTCCTTGATTCTGAGATGTGCTGCTTTTTCCATGTTCATCCATGCTTGTGTAATAACGATGAAGCTTTGTATCATACATAGACAAATCACTTTTGTTGCTTAATACAGACAGTTTTATTAGGAATTTTGCGTGCCCTTTACTTGCACTGTTTATTCTATATTGATTTGGTTTGCCAATCTTTTGAAATTTGTACATTCAAATTGCGTTAGTTTTTTTATCTGATTAATTTGTTTGCTGTTTGATGTAAACATATCACAGCCAGTTATATTTGGTCACACAGAGACAAGTAAACCAACCTGCCAGTTATTGTGGAATTCAGTTTCCTTTACGTACCAATATACACTGTGTGAGAATCGTCATTATGAAATTGGGATAGAAGACCTTATTGAACTCATTAAGATTTTCAACAACATGTGGATGTGGGGGCTATTCATCACCACAAAATTGAAAATGTCCTAGGACTTCCAACTTTAAATAATTTGAAGCTTTGGATACCAGCATGGATTCTAGATCATTCGTAGTAACTTTGAAGAATTTATATTGAACAGTAGACATTGATTAACAGATCAATTTGACTTGCTTAAAAGGATGAGTAGTGAGATGGCAACATCTGGGATAGTTGGGGTGGTCAGTGATTAGGGTTTGTCGGCTTATTGCATTCCAGGAAATTATTTCTGTATGTACATGCTATCTGCCATGTCCATTGATCTTTTCAACTTCCTCCAGTAACTGTGTGACAAGTGCTATTCCTATTTGTATATTGAGTTCTGGCTGAACAAACAGCAAATGAAGATGTTTCATAATTCCTAATGTAATTGCAAATGAATCTTTTAATCAAGAATTGATGGTTATGATTGGCATTGCCCCATTCTTTGAGCATAAATTTGTATGGCGATTGTAAATCCTATAGAGATTACTCCTATTGTACAAGACCGTGTTATGGGGAAAGAAAGGTCTGTAAACACTATCGGACACTGAAATGACTACCTCATTCCAAGATAAACCAGATGGTTGCCTCCTCAGCTAAAAATAATTATTCTATGGATTGTTAATATTGTTGACATCGATGAGTTAGTTGGGTATAGAGAGCAGTGTCTCGGTTGCTTCTGATCCTTACTGCCATCTGGCTTGAAGACTGAACTTTGACATAGGAATAGGAGGGTTGAGCTCATCTGCAATAGTGTTTGGATTTAGTTTGCTACTACGGCATCAAGCCACCCACTGATGAGCTTGGGGATCATGACTTGGCCAACACTTTGTTCAGGCATCTCATAGGAGGATTTTTTTTCAACCCTTTCAGATTCTCCAATGTTCATAATTCAGGTGAGTTGATGTGGTTATGCCTCTCATTAACCTTCATTTTGGAATTCAAAAATTAGATATTGTTAATCCTAAGTACTACTGAACTGCGTATGCAAGAGTTTGACCTTGATTCCATAAATTCCGTGACACCATTTGTGTTGCTTGGTGTTTATGGTCTCGTAACTACTAAATTGTAATTTCACCGCCTTTTTTTTCAGACACACATGGGCCAATCTGTGCTGAGAATTTGCTTTCACCATATATTGATGTCACACTCGTACATGTTTTAGGCAAGGTACTGGTCTAGCATGTGTTCGACTTCATTGGAGGAGCTCTCTGTCAAGCTATTGTCCCCTAGTTTTATATTTGCATTTATGCGGAATGGTGGTTGTTTACCTACTGTTCTAGCATGTGTTCGGCTTCATTGGAGGAGCTCTCTGTCAAGCTATTGTCCCCTAGTTTTATATTTGCATTTATGCGGAATGGTGGTTGGTTACCTCATGACACAAGGTAGTGATACATCTATAGCTCCAAATGCTGATTATTTCCTTCTGTTTCATTCCCATTAGGAACCTGAGGATATATTAGCTGAAGGAGACATGGATTCAGCTCAAGCTTGAGTGTAGTTCTCCGGAGGGGAAGACGATGACCAATTGCACAGCTTGAAACAGTGGCAGCCTACATCTGGAGATGGAAGAACTAAGGTGTTTCAGAGACACAGAGGTACTCTTTCTGCAGATCAGGAGCATTAGAAAGAGGTCTCCGCCATCAAGTCATGGATTCATCAGGAATGCAATCACTGTAGCATAATAACAAGAGATCACTGGTGGCGGTGGATTGGCTGGAAATGGGCAGTGGTGACATCCCAGCGTTACAGACCAGAGTGGTGGAAGCTGCTGTTCCATCTCTTTGTCCTTGAGGTGGACGATGGGGAGGCAAGCCTCTCAACACTGTTCATGTGGTCTCTGCCTCTGCCTGGGAAGGCGCACGTTCTGCAGGTCTGGATTTCTCTCGATCAGGATGCTGTTCACAAGTTAATGGCGATCTGCTATGATGTTCATCATCTAAGAGCAAGAGGAGATAAACAGAATCATAGCTTGTATGCTATTCTTGCCACTGCTATTCTGTTAATATTTGCTACGATTATGTAGGGTTCCCAAAATTTATTGTTTGCTTTTCTGGTGCTACAATGTTACGCTGTTTCTATTGAAGCATTGTACTACCGTACTCTGTGGGAACTGTAGCTGCTGATCAAACATGAACAGATCGTGAGCCCTAATGACTAATGTATACGTACTACTGGTTTACAACAGTCAAGCGATCATGGTCCCATAAAATAAGCTGGAAAAGCTCCGCGGGAGTTGCTTGGAAGCTTGCTGGTGCAGCTGTTATTATCAGTGCCCTTTTTTTCCACTAAAATAGAAGAGGAGCGATTCAGAGGTGACCAGCGGTAGGTGACTAGCACCACGGAGCGACGAAGGATAGCAATCATCCATGGAAGCAAAAGCTATCCCGCTCCTGACTCCCTACACCATGGGGAGGTTCGACCTCTCCCACAGGTCTGTATGTTCATCATCATCCATCGCTTTGGTTTTGTAGCAAACGATCAGTTCAGGATCTCGTGCATTCACTAGGCGAATCAGTTGTTTCTCCGCATAATAATGTTCTGCAGGTAGTCCTTCCCTCAGCTCTTACGGTGAGCGCCCGTAAGGTGTTTGATGAATTGACTCACAGCCTGCAGAGCGGCTGCCTTGGAAAACTTTGATGTCTGGAGGTTGATTTCTGCATATGCAAGTGACCTGAGCATGCATCCTCTGTTGATCTTGATGCTAGGGTTGTCCACGCGCCCCTCACAAGGTCGAGGTGCTATAACAACCTTCCTGGAGAGCATGTCGCGCTGTACTACTCGCAGAGGGCATCCAAGGCTGGCCTACTGATTGCTGAAGCCACTGGGGTCTCTCAAACTGCTCAGGGGTACCCCAACGCGCCAGGCATATGGACCAAGGAGCAGGTGGAGGCTTGGAAGCAGGTGGTGGATGCAGTGCATCGGAAGGGTGGAGTTTTCTTCTGTCAGATATGGCATGTTGGGAGGGCGTCTACTTATGGTACTGTTGCTTCTTATCAATGATCTTGCTAGTTAACATGTGTTAAGTAAAGGATTATCCATATGTTCTATATGGTCTTTGGTCTTGAATTGTTAGTTATTGCATTTATGCTGGATTTGTTCAGAGCATGACATCATAATATTCTCGTATGTTGGTTGAATAATTTTCTGTATGTAGGATAGGCTACTGGATTATGTTGACTCATTATGCTAGGCATCTGAAATGTTATGACGGCTCTGGACAAAAGTCCAGAAGAAATTGATGTCTTTTGTCTTGAAGAACTGTTCGAACTTGAGCTTAAACTAAAACCACAGAAATTATTGAACACCACATATTTCTACTGTTCTTCTCTCAAGCTAATCTTGTCAATGCTTATTATTCACACATATCGTTGTTTTCTCCAGTGTTGCATTTCATGTAGTTTTGAGGTTCCCCTGACAGCTATTTCTGGTATACACGAGCAGATTATCAGCCCAATGGACAAGCACCAGTTTCTTGTACGGACAAGCAGATCATGCCTCAGGTTCTCAAGGATGGAACTGTGGAGGAATTCTCTACCCCAAGGAGGCTTAGAGAAGATGAAATCCCTCAAATCGTCAGTGATTTTCAGCTTGCTGCTAGGAATTGCATGGAAGCAGGTATGTCCTTTGTAGTGTATTTTACCTTTGACTTGCACTACCCATCTTCATAAATCATGATTGTGATTTATTCAAGTTAAAATCCAAAAAGCTCCCAGCTGCACCAATGTTTACCTTGTTAACCAGATTATATCATTTATTATTGAGTTACCATCATGAACATTAGGCTTTGATGGGGTTGAAATCCACTGCGCATTTGGCTACCTGATTGAGCAGTTCATGAAGGACAGCGTCAATGACAGAACAGACAAGTATGGTGGAAACATGGAAAACCGCTGTCGCTTCGCTCTTGAGGTAATTCAAGCAGCCATCAATGAGATGGGAGCAGACAGGGTTGGTGTCCGTCTCTCACCATACTCAAACTGCCTGGACTGCTGGGATTCAGACCCAGACGCACTCGGCCTGTACATGATCGACGCCATGAACAAGCTGGGTATCCTCTACTGCAGCATGGTTGAGCCTGAGGTGATCAAAGTGGATGGCAAGGTGCAGATCCCTTACAAGCTGTTGCATTTCAGGAAGGCTTTTGCTGGTACTTTCATTGTTGCCGGAGGATACAACAGGGAAGAAGGCAACAAGGCTGTTTCTGAGGGTTACACCGACCTAGTGGCATATGGCAAATGGTTTCTGGCGAACCCAGACTTGCCGAAGCGGTTTGAGCTGAATGCACCTTTGAACAAGTACGACAGATCAACGTTCTACACACCTGATCCAGTTGTCGGGTATACCGATTACCCTTTTCTTGATCTTTCATCTGTGTGATTCCTTGAGAACAAAATTAGTGCTATATATACCTTGCTATTGACATGGAATCCCAAGTTAAATAAAATTGTTGAACTCGCTGGACAGTATTAACTCCACAGCTGCCACAGTAAACTTTTCATAAAACTTGTGAAGTTTATTCTTTCCTGGAAATTTGAAAAACACTGTATGCTAGGTTTCAGTGCTCACTGAACATGCATCATCACTTGCGCCGTGCCGCTGGTTGGCAGATCAGGCCTGCGGTACGGGAAGCCGACTGCAGGTCCCGGCCTTGGCTGTGATGCTCAGTGAGTTTTCTGGTCAAGTTCCTTGCATTTCAAGTTCTTTAATTTTGTAGTTGCTACACTTAGAGTTTGTTGTTCTAATCGCAACTACTTTGTTAGCGTCTCTAACTGCAACAAGTGGATCAGATGCACACACATTTTTCTTTTGGGTGTATACATGTGTCTCTCTCTTCCTCCTCCCTGTCAGGCTTTCCAAGCCTCTCTATCACTGCTATTATACACATGGACCAAGAAAAGCCCCGACTCCTAGCCGCCCCGAGCGCTGCGAGGCGGCGCATTCGTGTGTTGATCTACCCTCCATCAATGATCTCACCTTGATCTGCTCCGTGGAGAGACGCACATGAATGCTCTGGTCTGAGACCATGGGATTCGCCGTGTATGGCTACCAACTTGATGCATGTTTTTTCCCCCTCAGTAATGGTGCCTGTTCGTCTTCTCCTTCTCGACCCGCGCCTTGCGGACCGCCTGCTGGATCTGCCTCTCGTGCTCCTTAAGCATGTCCTCCATGTTCCCGCCGGGCGGCATCAGGGGGCCCGAGTAGTGGATCCTCTTGTTCTTCCCTCCGAATCCCTGAAAAGTTAACGATTGCAGTGTGATCAGCCATTGCCTGAATTTTGGTCTCATCAAGAGTGCCATTGCTAGGAGCTGATGTGTCTGGTCGGTACTCACGGCCGATGTGTCCCTCACGCCGAGGTCCTTCTGGTGGGAGGAGCCCGGCCGGCCGACGGCGTTGGCCGGCTCGGCGACGTCCAGCCGGTTGTACCTGGGGTTGGCGTTCCTGGCGGCCGACGAGCTCGGGTGCAGGTCGGTGCCCCGGGACGGCGCGTAGGAGCGCTGCGAGGTGAGCGTCGACGCCCTGACGGAGCTCGACGTTCGCGGGACCCCGCGCTGGTCGTTCCTGTACCACGTCGACCCGAACCCGGCGGTCCGTATCGCCGCCGGCCCGCGCCCGGCCACCGCCGGCGGCGGCTCGATCCGGAAGCCCGGCACGCTGTCCTCCTGCGAGCTGTAGTGGTGGCTCGTGCTCTTCTGGTTGGCGCGGGCATGCCTCCTCTGAAATGAGAGAAGCGGTCGCCTAGTTCAGACAAAAAGTTTGAACTGCCTTCCTGGTGTTCGAGCATCAGGAACATACTGAAAGGAGCATGGAGGAGCTCGAACCTGGTAGTCTGCAATGGCGTCCTGGGCTGGCGCGGCCTTGGCGTCGTCTCTCCCGGGCTTGATGGAGACGGAGCCCTTGCCTCCGATGGCCGTCGCGTTTTGCCTGCTGGCCTCCTGGCCTCGGAGCTTGGCGTCGTACTCCTTGCAGGGCGGGAACTTGGGCAGGCTCGCCGGGTCACACGCCAGCGGCTTCGTCCGGAAGTACTGTGATGGATGGCAGAGACGGAATGCAGCAGGATGTCAATGGCGGCTGCTGGTAAGAGCAGAGCAGAGGGAGGGAGAGGAGAGGAGAGGCGAGAGCCGCCTACCTCGCTGTCGAGAGCCGAGGCCGCCGTTCCCCGCGCCGACGGTTCGATGGCGAGCAGCGTGTCGAGGAGCTCCAGGGCCGTGGGGGCGAAGTCCTTGAACGTCTCGGCGATCTTGCGCCGGTACGGCCGCTGCGGCTTGAAGAGCGTCACGTCGGGCAGCTTCGCCTTGGCCCAGTAGTCCTCCGACGGCGACCCGCAGAGCTTGAAGATCTTGTGCAGCTGCTCGATCTCGGTCTGGCCGGGCATGATGGGCTTGCCGGCGAGCAGCTCGGCGAGGATGCACCCGGTGCTCCAGAGGTCGACGGCGACGCTGTACTCGGTGGCGCCGAGCAGGAGCTCCGGCGGGCGGTACCAGAGCGTGACGACGCGGCTGGTCATGGGCTGGCTCTTGGCGGGGTCGAAGGTGGTGGCGAGCCCGAAGTCGGCGATCCGGAGCACGCCGCCGTCGTCGATGAGCAGGTTGGAGCCCTTGATGTCCCGGTGCAGGACGCCGCGGGCGTGGCAGTGGCGCAGGCCCTCCAGGATCTGGCCCATGAAGCACTTAACCTGCGGCTCCGTGAAGCGCTGCCCGGAGAGCGCGGCGAGCCCGGCGAGGTCGTGCTCCATGTACTCGAAGACGAGGTAGAGGCTGTGGGAGAGGCGGGAGGTGACGATGCCCTCCAGCTTGATCACGTTGGGGTGGTCCAGCCGCCGGAGGATGTGGATCTCCCGCGCCATGAACCGCACGCTCTCCGGGTCCATGTTGACGAAGCGCACCCGCTTCAGCGCTACGATCTTGCCGGTCTGCAGGTCCCGCGCCTTGTACACGTTGCTGTACGTGCCCTGGCCGATCTGCGATCCGATCCGATTCGTGTTAGGATTGCCAATTACTATCAAGAGAAGAGGAATCGATTTGTGCTTGCAAGAACAGATGAATGATCACCTTGTCCAGTCGCTCGAACGTGTCGGCGCGACGGGGAAGCCAGCCGTGGACGACCTCCCCGGCGACGGAGGTGAGCCAGGAGGGCCATCCGGCGATGACGTGCTCGCCGGAGAACCCCTGCGGCACGCTGGAGATCACCTGGTACGCGCCGTCGTGGTCCGCGGCGCCGCCGTTGGCGTCCGCCGTGTCGCGCCGGTGGTGCGTGGGCGCCCCCGCGGTGCTGTAGGACTTGCTGAGGGATGTGATGACCACGACGGCGGGCGCGGTCTTCTCGACGGCCTCCTTCTTGCCGGCCGCCGGCGCGGGGGCGATCGCGGCCCCGCCGCCGGCGTTGCTGCCAGCCTTGGCCATGGCCTTGGCGTTGGAAACCGTCCGGGACATGGCGGCGTGCACGGCGGGGGCGTCCTCGTCCTTGGCGGCGAGCGTGATGAGCTCCTTCAGCGACTGGCTCGGCGCCTTCTGCAGCGGGCCCGGGGCCGGGGCGGGGGCGTGTGGCTGCGCCTCCGCGACGCCCTCCTTGGAGCACAGGCCGCCCATCGCCGACGGCCGACCGCGCGCGCTCCCGCCAAGCCGAGGGAATCAAACGCCCAGGGAACGAGAGCCGCGGCAGGAGAGAACCAAGGCCAGCTAGGATGACGCCGGCGGGGCCGACAGGAAACGGGAGAGCGGTGGTGGACGGGCAGGCATGGCGGTTGCAACCGCCGGGGCGCTTGGCGCGCGTGCACGCGGGTATCCGGCGGCGGGGCCGGACACGGGGTGCGCGCGCGCGGGAGCAGCAGCGGGGGGAGAACGAAGAGGGGGGCTCGAGGACGCCGAGGCCGTTGCGAATAAGCGACGGGGAGGGGAGGGGGGCAAGCGGCGGTTGGCGCGGTTCGCGGAGGGCCAGTGGGGCCAGGGCGTCAGTGGGCTGGGCGAGGGGGTGGTCGGGCCGAGGTGGCCGCCGGCCAGGTTGGGGGAGTGGCGCGCACGACGGGAGGAGGAGACGTGCGCCCCAATTAGGTAGACCAGCCAGCAGAGCCCCGGCGTGTGGCGCGCTAGCCACGCGGAGGCTCCCCCATGATTTGGCCGGCTGATGTGGAGAGCCGCTGGCGGTTGGTTGGGGTCTGCTGCCTGTCAAATGTCAAACGGATGAAATCAAACATCGAATCATTAGCCTTCGGTCAACGTCGGGATCATGAGCCAAGCTGCTAAAGCAGCGCGCGGATGTATGGCGAGGCGGGGCAACGGCGCCAGGAAAGCTCGACGGCGGGGTGATGCTTCGGTGAACAAGCATGGTGGTGGCGCGACACCAGTCGAGTCGTCGAGGGTGGTAGGGAAGGTGATGGAAGGTGTTTATCTTGACAGTACGAAGGAGAAGAGCGCAAGGAAGGAGGAGGAGGATAAAGATTTAGAGGTATGAGAGGAGTATTGTCATGTTCTTGTTAGATAGAGAGTTGCTCACGAGCTTACTAGTTGCTCTGCACTGCCAGCTTCTAGCGTGTTGAATGTTGATCTCGGTTAGGGTTTAGCTCACAACGATTCCTAACCCTTAAGACGGTCGAGTGATAGCGGTTAAGAGAAGAGTACTAAATGACAGTGAGCATGGCGGTGCCATCTCAAACTATCTTCACACGGTAGGGAATGACATCGAAATAAATGTCATTTTATATCGCTGGAATTTATCTCAAATATGTCATTTTATATTGCTAGAATTTGTCTCAAACACTCGGTGCAAATAAACATGAAGCACTCGGTGCAAATAAACATGAAGGATGGATTGCCTCCTGCTGAAAATTTTGAAGCAAGGTACTACAATCTATAGCGGCCGCAGACGCAGTAACATGTATGTTGTGGTTGCACGGTAAACGCTACACTACAAGGTAGTACCAATTAAAAGTTCGCATATTGAAACTTAGCGGCTATATATTATTGTTGCACTCGCAATGCAACAACAAGGCTCCAAACGTTAGTCTCTATACTATGTGGTTGTATTAGACCTTGCAGTAATTATTCTTATTCGAAATACAAAGATTTACAACTCTCCTGATTATTCCATCTATTTTGAAGAAAAAATACCATTCTAGTTTTGTCTCAACTCTGAAGTCAAATCATCTAAGGTTTAATCAAATTCATAAAAAACTATGAATACTTAGGATAGCAAATATATATCATTATATTTCAGCTTAGAATACTTTTCTATAGTGTATGAATTTGGTGTCGTAAACGTTGATGCTCTTGTTTATGAAAAACTGATCAAGCTTAAGATGGTTTGTCTTAGTATAAAACTAGAATGACTTTATTTTTGAGATAGATGGAGTATTTTAGAAAAAAATGTGTTTAGCTAGTAGATGAAGTAATGGTGGTGATCTAAGAAGAGATTTATACACATGGGAGATGCTGGAGGTATAATTGTGTGCTTGAAAGCAGTGGAAGGTCTAACAAACTACTAGTCCGTCCAACTAAATTAAGCCCGCAGGCTGCTGGTCCGGGCTAAGCCCAACCAACAAGGCAATGCAACTATTTTTTTACTACAACTCAAGCATATAATGATTACTCCACTATAAAAATTTCACCGTATTTGGACTAGGGAAACTGTAGCTATGAATTAATCACAGAAAAGTTTATATCTAAAAGTACAACAAAACTTTTTTACTAAATTATATCGTATAATATGTTCACTGCATAGATCTACTCACGTGGAGTCCAACAAAACTGAATTTTCCATTTTATGATTTTTTATTTACTATGATTTTTTAAAGATTCAGTCAAAATAAATATAAAAGAAAAAGAGAAAAACCACTAAGACAAACCAGCCAGTGAGTCTATATGTCCGGTATCGCGAGTCCGAGGAGTCCAGACAGGCGGTTTTATTCTCTAGGGAGGAAATACGGATTTGTCCCAAAGTTTAACGAAGTAAAAAGAATTTTTTCCACAAAACCAACTTCCAAGAAAGCTCTCTCGGTTGTCTCAGGCCGCTGAAGTGAATTGAGCAAACGAGCCTTTATTCATGTTTTCCATCATACAACATACACAAGATGCCCTACGAATCTTTTGTCAAAAGAAAAAAAGCATATACATCATGCTTTAGCTCTCAATAGGGGTCGCAAAAGCTAATGCCGGTTTTCCTGACTACGGGACAATTAAGCACGGGGACAAAAAAGAAAACTTGAGATGAAAATCTTTAAAGAAGACTTGTGTTTTTTTTTTGGCACAAAGAAGTTTGGCATTCAAATGCCACTTTTAGAACAGAACAACTAACCTCATTGCAAAAGAAGATGAAGAGACCCATATCCACTACTTAGTTGAGATAATTCCGTCCTAACTAACACTCGAGTAATTTTCGATTTGCTTTCTCAATTTTTTGTACGCCGGCTGCTTGCCTGCCTTGCCATGCCGGCCCACCCAGCAAGCGAGCTGTCTGACCGAGAAGGCCGAGTATGACGGGCTCGCAGCTAGCTATGAGCACCAGCGTGCATTTTGATTGTTGTTGTGGGTTCAGCTCATTAGAGCGTGGTTATCCAAGCAAGATCAGCTGGGATAGTTTAGATGAACCATGAAGTTCAATTTTTCTTGTACTTGTTTTTGATCACATGGTGTCATCTAAACCAGCAGGTGTGTGTGTTTTCTACGTGTCATTTTCCATTTTGTTCTACCTCTTCTCTTTGCAGTATTATTGTTTTGTTAACTAAGATGGCATGCCAGCAGTCAATCTCATGGCAACATACGTGTTTCCTTGTTGGGCAGATTTTTAATTATTTCTTTCATGGTTTAATCTCTTTAGGTATGTTTTTGTTATTTTTTGTTAGATTAAGGTATGTTTTAATTTTTGTTCTTCTCTGTCCCCTTGAGCTTTGCCATTCCTTTCATGTTATTTTCGAAAAACAAAATCTCGATCACGTGCTGCCATGGTTGTAATTTCAGCAGCAAAATCGATTTTATTTAGCTTAACCAATGCGAGTTGGCTGCTAGCATGTACATCTTCAGTCATACTTGCTGAGTGCATTGTATTGTTTTAGTTCATTCACCAGTGCGTGGATGTACATGTGAATCTCCTTTTCATTGTAATGAATCTTCCTGACAACATGCTAGTCTTCTTTCATTTTCCGGTTGGTGCATGCACGGTTCTTTCAGTCCATTCCCCCTGTCGGTGGTTTGATTAGAAAAAATGAAAAATCGATTGATTTTTAGCTGCTCGTCACTCAAATCTTGCCATCTACTAGGCAGTTCCACGTGGCAATCCTTCATTGGAGAGAAAATCGATTGATGCAAAGAATTTTTTCACTCGATTGTTACGTAGTCATTCCCTTCTACAAAGCCAAAGTAAGGCTTTCACTTCGGGAACCATGGGCTCTAAAAAAAGATTGAGAAAAAAGGGACAAGGCCACCCTAAATTAGTGAGCCGGGTTCTAATTACTATGGAGTCCGCTCTGAATGTAGCCACTAGCCGGGTGACCAAAACTGGCGGGCGACAAGATGGAACTGTTCACTACTAAAAAAGACTTGATTGGCACGATAGATTAGCTGGGCCACCCAGCGGCGTCGATGGCCGGCCGCTCAAAGGCCTGGGCGATCGCTGGCCATCGTCGTCGCCTCCGTTGAGCTCGACTGATAGCTAGGCGTTGTCCGTGGCAACCTGCAACCCACCACCGCGGTGTGCGGACCTCGATCGGCCAGGTCGTTCGCACAGCATATTGCGCGGTGTCGATTGCCCTTTTATGTGCACGGACAGAAAACTTACCATTAGAGGTTCATCGTCAACTGTTGAGGTGCTGATTGCTGGTTTAGTTTGCTTGTGGCACAACGCTGTCCTGATACAACGAACTGGCCATCCACTCGAGAGGACGTGCTGTTGGTGATATGCCCCTGAGTCCATCATCACAGTACGGTTTAAAGGTCCAAGAGGATATTGATTCAAGAGAGATTAGGATTACTAATGGGCCTATGAGATAGAAGCCTATTAGTACGCTCTATATATACGAGGGAGGGGCTAAGGGGGCGCGACAAGCCTGTGAGCCGCGCCACTTCCCTAGCCGTCGCCCCCCTTCTCTCGGCCGCCGCCCTTGCCGTGTGTACGGTGCTAGCACACCGACGCCCGGCGTTTCATCCCCGTACGTGTGGACTCCGTGGAGGTGCTGCTGCGACTGCTGCGCTGATCGGCTGCTGGGATCAAGGACGAGGAGCTCGGTTCGTGGGACGTGATCGACTACTTCCTCTACACCAACGCGCGACTTCTTCCGCTGCGCTGCGCGTCTAGTGGTAACGATCTATGTTCTTCTACTCGCAAGTATCTTAGGTATTTGCGGTAGTGATGCTAGTGTAGCCTACCCGTTCACCTACAGTGGTATCAGAGCCATCTTGCGTAGTTTTTGGTCTGGATCATTAGCATATAGGTGATATATTGTTGTAGTAGATTGGATCTATTACTTTTGCACGGTTTGATTAGATCAATTGGTCATAAGGGGTTAAAATTGGAGCGAGTTGATTGCGCGGCATGTGACAAAAAGATTAGTTCGTGTTCTTTCTCTGTTATGCATACGACATGTCCCTACCGGCTGGAATCACCATCAGGGACTAACTGTATGCATAGTCAACAGATTGATCCAACAGATCGAGGTCATGTGTAGATGCAGTCTTCTCAAGTGCAAAGTTTGCACGGTCAATGTGATTGACCTAGTGAAAATTGAGGCATTATGAATGGCTCGGATTTGAGGTGATGCGATCACTCTGATGAGATTTCATAGGGATTCCATAGATGCGATCTGTGTAATTCCATGAGGTTTTCAGGGCGCTGCCCTGAGACCCGCGGGGGGCGGCGCGGGACCGCCGTTGCTTTCTCGCTATAGCGGCTTCCTAAGCGCTACTTTGGTAGAACACGTCGTACGCCTAACTTGTTTTTGCAGGGTGTGATGTGAATGGTATGGCCTCAATGTCATGTAATGATGTATGTGATGATTTGTGCGGCCTGTGTGTCGCAAGTTAACACAACCGGGTTGAGGTTGCACCATTATTGTATAACGACCTGCGTGTCGACTTGTGATGTTTGAATCCTCATGTAATTATTTCACTAGCTATTAGATGTAGTAGCTTAGTATCTTTTCATGGAGGCTTCAATCATGATGGCGATCATGATCATCACAAGACAGGACGGATGGCAATGGAGGTCACCTTGGAGCCATGGCGATGGAGCCCATTGTGATGCAAGAGGCCATACTATTCATAATATAATATGATTATATGCCTGTGATGTTTATTTCCTGTCATACTATTCTTTCATGCTTTTACATATGGTGGATGTTTTAATCATGATAGAATGGCTTCCCTTAGAAAAGGTTGAGTTTTTTATGCCTTTTACCAATAGCTGCACCTATAAATTTTTTATCGTTGTGTGGTAGGTTTACCAAAGTAGAGTACCCTCAACTATCACTTTTGTATAGGGTGGATGTCGAACATTCACAAGCATAGTATTGGTTTACTCAACAAAGCTATCAAAATAGTTTTGGGCTTTAAGGCATAGGGTTGGGGCCAGGGCATTGGATGCCACCCAACAAACAAGAGTCGCATAGAGATGTGATTAGTAATTTGTTGCTTACCTGTATCACTACTTTTCTAGCAGTGATGCTAAAGCTCACTAGGATTTTAGTGATTATGGATCTTGAACCACTATATGTCATTAGAGGGAAGGTGACTTTGATATAGTAGGTTGTCTTTTGTTAAATCAGTTAATGAAAGTCTTTACATAAACTTAGTGCTGAAATCTTGCTTTACTTTAATGTTGTAGATCATGTCTGCCAGTAACAATTCTGCTTTCAATTTATGTTCTGTTCTTGAGAAAGAAAAGTTGAATGGAACAAACTTTATTGATTGGTACCGCAACCTGAGAATTGTTCTCAGGCAAGAGAAAAGGGAGTATGTTCTTGAGCAGCCATATCCTGATGATCTCCCTGACAATGCAACTGCTGCTGATCGCAGAGCTTATAAGAAGCACTGCAATGACTCACTTGATGTCAGCTGTCTGATACTCGCCACCATGTCCCCTGATCTGCAGAAGCAGTATGAGCATGCGGATGCTCACACCATGATCGAGGGGCTGCGTGGGATGTTTCAGAATCAAATCAGGACTGAGAGGTTCAATATCTCAAAGTCCTTGTTTGCGTGCAAGCTGCCAGAAGGTAGCCCGGTCAGTCCTCATGTGATCAAAATGATTGGTTACATTGAGACTTTGGACAAATTTGGTTCTGAACTTCACCAAGACTTGGCTACTGATGTTATTCTCCAGTCGCTCCCAGCGAGCTATGAGCCTTTTATCATGAACTTTCAGATGAATGGCTTGGATAAAATATTGAGTTAGTTGCATGGGATGCTAAAAACAGCAGAGGAGAGCATTAAGAAGAATCCCAATCGTGTGATGATGATTCAGAAGGGGAACAAAAAGAGGAAGCGTTGGACGCATCCTAATCCCAAAGGTAAAGGCAAGGAAAAGAGTTCCAGTGGTGGTGAGTCCTTGGGCTCTAAGCTAAAGCCAGCACCTAAGGCCAAATCTGGCCCTACTTCTGAGGATGAATGATTCCACTGTCATGAAAAGGGACATTGGTCTAGGAACTGCAAGAAGTACTTGGAAGAAAAGAAAAAGAAGAAAGGAAGTGAGACTTCCACTTCAGGTATAAATGTTATAGAAATTAATATTGCATTATCTTCCAGTGAATCATGGGTATTTGATACTGGATCGATGATTCACACTTGCAAATCGTTGCAGGGTCTAAGTGAGACTAGAAGATTTGCAAGAGGCGAGTTGGACGTTCGTGTCGGCAATGGCGCAAAGGTTACGGTGTTGGCGGTCGGCACCTACCACTTGTCTCTACCCTCCGGATTAGTTTTGGAATTAAATAATTATTATTGCATTCCTGCTTTGAACAAGAACATTATTTCTTCTTCATGTTTGGAAGAAGTTGATGATTTTAAGATTGTAATAGAGAACAAACGTTGTTCTATTTTTTGGAATGGTATTTTTTATGCTCATTGTCCATTGGTGAATGGATTATATGTTCTTGATCTTGAGAATAAATCTATCTATAACATTAATACTAAGAGACTTAGACCAAATGATTTGAATCCCACTTTTATTTGGCATTGTCGCTTAGGTCATATAAATGAGAAGCGCATTGAACAACTCCATAAAGATGGATTGTTAAGCTCATTTGATTTTGAATCATTTGACACATGTGAGTCTTGTTTGCTTGGAAAGATGACCAAAGCGCCTTTCACTGGTCATAGTGTGAGGGCGAGTGACTTGTTGGGACTTGTACATACCGATGTATGTGGACCAATGAGCTCAATAGCCAGAGGTGGTTTTCAGTACTTCATTACTTTCACTGATGACTTTAGTAGATATGGCTATATCTACTTAACGAGGCACAAGTCTGAATCATTTGAAAAGTTCAAAGAATTTTAGAATGAAGTACAAAATCAATTAGGCAAGACAATTAAATTTCTGCGATCTGATCGTGGAGGAGAATATTTGAGCCTTGAATTTGGTGATCATTTGAAGCAATATGGAATTATTCCGCAGCTAACTCCGCCCGGAACGCCTCAATGGAATGGGGTATCCGAACGGAGGAACCGAACCTTGTTGGACATGGTTAGATCCATGATGAGCCAAGCTGATCTTCCATTGTCATTTTGGAGTTATGCTCTTGAAACTGCTGCGTTCACACTAAATAGGATTCCAAGTAAGTCTGTTGAGAAGACACTATATGAGATATGGACTGGGAAGCGTCCCAGATTATCTTTTCTCAAAGTTTGAGGATGTGAGGCTTATGTCAAACGTTTGATGTCAGATAAGCTCACTCCAAAGTCAGACAAATGCTTCTTTGTGGGGTATCCTAGGGAAACCAAAGGATATTATTTTTACAATAAGGCGGAAGGCAAAGTGTTTGTCGCTCGCAATGGTGTTTTCTTAGAAAAGGAGTTTCTCTCAAAAGGATTTAGTGGGAGCAAGGTGCAACTTGAAGAAATTCAGGAAACACCCGAAACTGTTTCAGCACCCACTGAAGATCCACGGGATGTGCAAGATGTTGCAAAACCCGTAGTTGAGGCACCAGCCCCACGAAGGTCTATAAGGGCATGTCGTGCTACTGACAAGCTCAACCTCCTTATTACGGAGGAGCGCCACGTATTATTGATGGAAAATGATGAGCCCTTGACCTACAAAGAAGCAATGATGGGACCCGACTCCGACAAATGGCTTGAGACCATGAAATCCGAGTTAAAATCCATGCATGATAATCAAGTTTGGAACTTGGTCGATCAAATTGACAGTGTAAGACCTGTCGACTGTAAGTGGATTTTTAAGAAAAAATTGGACATGGATGGAAATGTTCACATCTATAAGGCACGATTGGTGGCGAAAGGTTTCCGACAAATTCAAGGTGTTGACTATGAGGAAACCTTTTTGCCCGTCGCAATGCTAAAGTCTGGTCGGATTCTCCTAGCAATTGCCGCATATTATGACTATGAGATATGGCAAATGGATGTCAAAACCGCTTTCCTTAATGGACATCTAAGTGAGGATGTGTATATGACACAGCCTGAAGGTTTTATCGATCCTAAAAATGCTGGGAAAATATGTAAGCTTCAGAGGTCCATCTATGGATTGAAGCAAGCATCTCGGAGTTGGAATATTCGTTTTGATGAAGTAGTCAAAGGGTTTAGCTTCATCAAGAATGAAGATGAGCCTTGTGTTTACAAAAAGGCTAGTGGGAGCGCACTTGTGTTTCTGGTCCTATATGTGGATGACATATTACTGATCGGAAATGATATTCCAATGCTTGAAGCTGTTAAAACCTCATTGAAAAAGAGTTTTTCGATGAAGGATTTAGGAGAGACGGCTTACATTCTGGGTATTAGGATCTATAGAGATAGATCAAAAAGGCTAATTGTATTAAGCCAAGACACGTACATTGACAAGATATTGAATCGGTTCAATATGCAAGATTCCAAGAAAGGTTTCTTGCCAATGTCACATGGCATTACTATAAGCAAGAGTCAGTGTGCTACGACACCTGATGAGCAAAAGAGGATGAGTACGATTCCTTATGCTTCAGCCATAGGATCGATCATGTATGCTATGCTTTGCACGCGCCCAGATGTTTCCTTTGCTCTAAGTGTTACGAGCAGGTATCAATCAGATTTCGGTGAAGCTCACTGGACAATTGTAAAGAGTATCCTTAAGTACTTGAGAAGAACTAAGAATATGTTCCTAATATTTGGAGGTGAAGATGAGCTCATTGTAAAGGGTTACACCGATGCTAGTTTTCAAACAGACAAAGATGACTCCAAATCGCAATCCGGTTTTGTTTTCTGCCTCAATGGGGGGGCAGTGAGCTGGAAGAGTTCCAAGCAAGATACGGTGGCTGATTCGATGACAGAGGCCGAGTATATTGCAGCTTCCGAAGTTGCAAAAGAAGCTGTTTGGATCAGAAAGTTTGTTTCTGACTTGGGTGTTGTTCCTAGTGCGTCCAGTCCAGTGGACCTCTATTGTGATAATAGTGGTGCCGTTGCACTAGCAAAGGAGCCTAGAACAACCAAGAAGTCCAGACATATACTGCGGAAGAATCACCTCATCCGTAACTTTGTTGAGAGAGGTGATGTGAAGGTTTGTAAGGTGCAGACGGATTCAAACGTTGCTGATCCGTTGACGAAACCTCTCCCACAACCAAAGCATGAGGCACACATGAGATCTATGGGTATTAGATACTTACATCAGTAATTCTAGTGTGCATGGGAGATTTTTGTGTCATGAGTATGTTTATGTAATGATGAATAATTATTATTTGTTCCATGGATGATTATTTTTTACATTGATTATCAAGTACGTGACTTGTTAGTGAAACTCTTTGTTGACCATGATATGATTCTAAATTATCCCTAGTTTATGTCGTTATGCGGGACAACAACGACGTTGAGACTAGCACATGCATTAATTGATGATCATGTTTCACGGATCATGGATATGGAGATATCGGATTAATGATGTGGACACATGTTGGTGAACATGGTGTTGGATTGACCCACTCCAAGACAATGTTGGGATTGTTATTTTGTATGTGCCATCAGTTGTTCTTGAGTGTTATACCTACTGGATCCTTAGACCAGAGATCGCCATTGTTTCTCACTGTGTGTAGTGGTGCATCTTGGGGCTGCTAAATGCTACTCCGTAACTGGGTAGTTACAAAAGTAGCTTACAGGTGTGTCATGAAACTGTTATCGCCATATTCTGGATGGGCCAGAAGTGGGCCAAGGAGCAAGATGGGCCTAGGAGAAGGTTTCGGCACGATTACAGATCGGTTCCCGTACAAGTGTTTGGGGCCAGTAAGGCCGTGTAAACTCAGGTTTAGGCGGTTAGGATTCGTGTTGTGTTTGGTTAGGGTTAGTTGAAGAGGGCAAGTCTACGGACTATAAATATGTACCACGAATAAACAAGAAAGAGAGATTCATTCATCAACAACTCACGGCGCATCGCCTCCCCTGTTCCAGGGTTTTCCATCGGGTAAGTGCCATGTGGCCCCCTGATCACGCTTCGCGTGATCGGGGGCGCATTGCTCTTGCTTGTTTACTTCATGTGTTGCTCGTTCTGAAGCCTTGTAGATGGCGAGTAGCATTAGTTATCATAGCACGCATAGAGTAACGTTATTTTATTTGTATCATGATCATGTTCTGTTCATTGTTCTTGCGCGCTCCGCGATCACTGTGCCCGACTATGGATGCAATGGTCGCACCTTGCTTTGTTTATGTTGATAGATCCGATCTGTTATGGCTAGTTTCTATTTATTAGGGATTTAGCTCAATATGTGCATGATTAGGCCTTGCAAACGGGTTGAAAGTTCCGGCAGTATGTTAGTATCGGATCTTAGCCTGGGTAGAGGATTCCTTAGGAATCGGCTCTTTAGCTGTTTTTAGGGTCTCTGTTTAGGTTGTTTGTTCTGATGCTTTGCGTATTCGTTAGGCTCAATCACGAGTAGGATGTTCCGATCGTGTAGTGAGGGCTTAGTCATCGTGGATTGGATTAAATCGATATCCATAAAGCAAGTTTCATCTCATTATTGTTTACATACATTATTTGACCCGAAGGTCCGATCCGGTATTGATGCAATCGGCTCTTTACAGCCGATACCGGGGAGGAGTGATGAGCCAATCACGGCTCGGACTAACCTTTACAAGTATCTGTGCTTACAGGAATTTCATGAATCACACCTTCCTGATCAGGTGCAGGATCAGGTGGCACGCCTAGCGACTCCAAGCCAGGGTGTGCGCCAGATCGCTGGGCCGTTGACCGAGGGACCGGGGCCCGCCAGCCGTCCCGGAAGCCTCCCGGCTCCTCGTGTTGCCTGTCGTTGCTCGCCGGTGGGTTTCAATCGACAACATATTCTGGCACGCCCAGTGGGACCATCTTCATCGACTTCGTCATCGGTGTTTGCACCTTCTTCATCGACTTCGTCATCGGCGTTTGCATCTTCTTCATCGACTTCGTCATCTTCGTCGGCTCTGTCAGTAGTGGTCAGCAGGATGTCAAGGGACGATCCGATCACTTACGAGGAACTCTCTGCTGAACATAAGCAGAAGTACGATGAAATCAAGACTCAGTTTGAAGCCGATCTCATCGGCTCTTTCGAAAGGACTCGCAGCCATGGTGTCAGGTGGAAGGGATTTTCACCTGAAGGTGCTCTTGATGGAGTAGATTTATCTATTCCATCTGAAGATCGTACTAGAGCGCTACGTCAGGAAGTGAATTATGCGCTGGCTCATTCATTGCACCGACATTCGGAAAGTTTGGTTAATGCTTTCGAGCGTGTGGCTCTGCGTGTGGTCCAGGAGATTATGAAGCATCAACATTCCCCAACTGGACCTACCTTGGGGAGCCATAGGGGAGAATTGCCGTTCCAAACCAGACCACCGTTGCCTTATACACTTGCAGCTGCAGAATCCCATGGTGCTCCAGCTTATGTAGTTTACAAAGAGGGTGGTGATCCCCCGGATCACCAGTTTTTCAGCGAGCCACCCAAGGAGATCCCACATGGTTATGTGTGTGCGTATATACCGGACAGTAACAATCCGGTACGTCCTGTACAGAAGATAATTGGAGGGGTTTCTGGTGCTGATGCGGACAAACAAGCGTGGCTAGCAACTTACGCTACCGGGCCGAGTCATGACAGTATGCACTCGGCCCCTGGGTCACAGACAGCGGAGCAAATCAGCACTATCCTAAGGGATCAGTTCGGCATATTACCAAAGAGGAGAGCGATCGGCTATACTAAGCCGTATCCAGGAGATTATGATTTAATCCCGTTACCACCCAAGTATCGGCTCCCCGAGTTCACCAAATTCAGTGGGGCAGAGGGATCTAGCTCCATCGAGCATGTGAGTCGATATTTAGCTCAGTTGGGAATGATTTCTGTATCAGATCCATTGCGAGTAAGGTTCTTCTCGTAATCGCTTACAGGACCAGCCTTTGGATGGTACACGTCATTAGGTCCGGACTCCATCCGCACCTGGAAGCAGTTGGAGGAGCAATTTCAAATTCAGTATCATTCAGAAGCCGCGGAAGCAGGAATTGCCGATCTGGCACAGCTCCGACAGAAGCGTGGAGAAACCGTAGCAGAATTTATTCGACGTTTCAGAGAGATGAAGAACAGGTGTTATTCAACACGGATCTCAGAAAAAGAGGCTGTCGAATTGGCATCAGTAGGATTATTAAAGCCGATCAGAGATCTGGCTTTTCAACTGGAGTTCACCTCTTTGGCACATCTGGTCCAGAAACTGTCGACATATGAGCAGCGTCATCCCGAGTTATACCAAGATAAGTTTAAGCGTCAAGTAGCGGTAGCCAACACGGAAGAAGCCGATGACTCGGAAGAAGAACTGGAGGTGTCGGTTGCTGAGTGGGCTCGTGGCGCAAATCCTGTGCCTTGTAAATGGCTGAAGCAAATTGGTCCTGCAAAAGGGTTTGACTTTGACGTGAGTAAAGTCGAACAAATTTTCGACTTATTACTAAAAGAAAAGCAGTTGAAGTTTCCAGAGGGACATAAACTTCCCACGGCACAGGAATTAAAAGGAAGATCATATTGTAAATGGTATGACTCCTTTACTCACGGCACGAGTGATTGCAAGGAGCTCCGTCGGCAAATCCAATCGGCTATTGAACAGGGCCGGTTGATCTTGGGACAGACCGCCATGAAGGTAGACACTCAGCCTTTTCCTGGTGTAAATATGGTGGAACATCATGATCGGTCTGCAAGGCGACAGTTGGACTTCGCGCTCGGCATCAACATGGCAGGGATGGCGTCGCGATACCAGGCCACCAATAAAGAGGCTGATTCCAGCAATCGGCCCCAAAGGGAGAAAAAAGGATATGTCACAGAAGAACAAGTAAGGTATGTAAGGAATCATCGTCCAACTTCTTCTGATCTTCTCAGGAAATATGAGTATCAGTACCAGCAGCGCCTCCGACGGGAATCTGAAGATGAGGAATATGAGCATCGCACTGGGAAGCGTTTGAAGAAGCATGAGGATGCTCGTGATCATTGGCACTGCCCATTCTTCAGGTACTGTTGGGATTCCGGTATGAACCGACTGCCTACTGTTAGGGACTACCCAGAATGTGGATCTATGAAGACAGAGGCAAGGGAATCAGTTTTCGGACGGTTAGGACCTGTGCCAACTCAGCAAGAGCGGGTTCGATCACCACGAAGGGAAGATGAAGAGGAGGATAGGTATCATCGCCCACGTTGGTGCCCGGATGGACTAAACCGTTCACAAAAGCGTAGGGTTCAGAGGCTACGGAGCTTGGAGGAAGCTGAGGCTAGATACATCGAGACATTGAAGAAAGCGCGACTAGATCTGGCAAAACAGGTTCATTATGTGCAGGGAAAGAAACCGCGCGCTTCAAGGAAAGAATGGCGACCCAAGTCAACAAAAGCCGATAAGAAGGTATCGGCTGATACGCACATGGTTTTTGTGCTTCCTGCAGAATTCCATGCCCGGACCTATGAAGAGCCGTCGGTAGCCCAGCTTGATTTGGGACCACGGCCGGTGATATTCGAGAAGCCGCAAGTCAAGAATTACAAGCACTTGAAGGCATTGTATCTCAAAGGGTATGTCAATGGTCAGCCCGTTAATAAAATGCTGGTGGATACGGGAGCGGCAGTCAACATTATGCCATATTCAGTTCTGCGCCGATTGGGGCGATCCACCGGAGACTTGATCAAGACCAATGTCACGTTAAGTGACTTTAACGGGCAAACTTCAGAAGCTCAGGGTGTCCTCAGTGTAGATCTCACCATCGGGAGCAAGACCGTTCCTACTTCCTTCTTCGTCGTCAACAGCAAAAGCACCTACAATATCTTACTCGGCAGGGACTGGATCCACACCAACTGTTGTATCCCCTCAACAATGCATCAATGTTTGATCCAATGGGATGGAGATGAAGTGGAGGTAGTCCAGGCAGACGACTCAATCGAGATTTCGCATGCTGCCATGAGCATCTGGGATGCGGAGGACCAAGAGCCAATCTCAGGGATAAGCTTAGAAGGGTGTGATCGCATCGAGGCTACAAAAAACGGAGTAAGGCTGGTCTTATCCACTGGCCTTACAGAATAGAAAAGTTGCATGAAGAGCGTCACGATAATGTACCCATTGAGGCCGATTCGCGCAATCGGCCCCCAAAAAATGAATTTTTGGTGACAGGTGTTTTACATAGTTGTCATGGGATGGCCAGCACTGACAGTCGGCTTGATTCTTTTCATAAAAACTTGGAAAATAATGAAATATGTGTATTGGCCGATACTAACGATCGGCTGGAAATCGTTTTGTTATCTTCTTTTCCTATCTGCAGCATTGATCTAACGGAGGACGGGAAGTTAGGATATGGCTTCACATCGGCTGATGAACTTGAAGAAATCGATATTGGTCCCGGGGATAAGCCGCGACCAACGTTCATTAGTAAGAAATTGCATCCGTCGTTGCGAGAGCCGATGATAACTCTATTGAAGGAATACGCCGATTGCTTTGCCTGGGATTATACAGAGATGCCTGGGCTCGATAGGAGCATAGTGGAGCATCGGCTCCCTCTCAAAAGTGGATTTCGACCATTCCAACAGCGGATACGTCAGATGAAAGCCGATGTCTTGGTCGAAGTAAAAAAGGAAATAGAGAAAATGATAGAAGCCGGATTTATCAGGGCTAGCAGATATGCCGAATGGATTTCAAGCGTCATACCCGTACAAAAGAAAGATGGCCAATGGCGGGTTTGCGTGGATTTCAGGGATCTTAACAGGGCCACTCCGAAAGATGAATATCCAATGCCTGTTGCAGAAATATTAATCAATGCAGCTGCCGGCCACAAGATTTTGAGTTTCATGGATGGTAATGCTGGGTACAATCAGATTTTTATGGCCCCCGAAGATATACACAAAACGGCATTCAGAGTACCCGGAGCGGTGGGGCTGTTCGAGTACGTGGTTATGACCTTCGGATTGAAAAATGCCGGTGCAACATATCAGCGTGCCATGAACCACATCTTCCATGACCTAATCGGCAATCTGGTAGAAATCTACATCGATGATGTCGTGGTAAAGTCAGCATCAGTCGAAGGGCACCTGGATGATCTACGGCAAGTTCTGGAACGAACCAGAAAATTCGGGCTCAGGATGAATCCGAAAAAAATGCACTTTTGGTGTAACAGCTGGGCAGTTCTTGGGTTTCCTGGTTCATGAAAGAGGAATAGAGATTGGCCTAAAAAGCCAGGAGGCCGTGCGTACTATGGTGCCACCCACTAACAAGAAGGAACTCCAGCAACTTATTGGTAAGATTAACTTCGTCAGGAGGTTTATTTCTAACTTATCTGGGCGGATTGAACCCTTTATGGAATTAGTAAAAATCAAAACCAATGAAGAGTTCCGCTGGGGGGCAGAACAACAACGGGCATTCGAAGAAATCAAAGAATATTTGTCGAGACCACCTGTGTTGGTGCCACCACAGCAAGACAGGCCATTTTACATATATTTATCGGTCGGTGACACCTCAATTGCTTCGGTGGTAGTACAATTATACGATGGCAAGGAGAGGGTGGTGTTTTATCTCAGCAGAAGGATGTTGGACGCTGAAACAAGGTACTCTGACATGGAAAAACTTTGCCTTTGTTTATTTTTTACATGCACCAAGTTTCGTCACATCCTGCTATCGGCTGAGGTAATCATCATCTGCAAATCGGATGTTATAAAACATATGCTATCGGCTCCTGTGTTGAAAGGCCGATTGGGAAAATGGATGTTTGCATTATTAGAATTCGACATCCGATATCAACCCGCGATGGCAGTTAAAGGGCAAGCATTGGCAGACCTCATTGCTGAGAGGGTTAATACCAACATAGCAGCGCTTTCCATACGAGCCTGGGCTATGTATTTCGACGGATCCGCCTGTGGAGATGGATGTGGAATCGGCATCTTGCTGGTATCACCTCGGGGTGCAACATACTCTTTCTCAATTAGGTTACCTGCCACTTGTACTAATAACCTTGCAGAGTATGAGGCGGTGCGTAAAGGCATGGAATTGCTTCTGGAGGCCGGAGCTGAAGCCGTAGAGGTCTTCGGAGACTCTAAATTGGTGATCTCCCAACTCACAGAAGACTACAGGTGTGAAAGTGAGCTATTGTTTCCGTTATGGATGCAATGCCAGGAACTGATAGCCCAGTTCAGGTATATAAATTTTTATTGGATACCTAGAGCTCGGAATGCAGAGGCCAATGATCTCGCGCAGCTGGCTTCAGGATACAAAGCCGATCGGTCAAGACATCAGGTGTATTTCCTGGATCAGGGAGATTGGAGAGCCGATATCTTCAACTACTTGAAGGATTCGGCTCGGGGGGCACCCAGGAAGATACGATATAAAGCCATGAGGTACGTCCTGATAGGAGATGATATGTTTTACAGGACCTTGGAGGGGCTGCTGCTCAAATGTCTAGGGCCGACCGAGTCCAATCGGCTCCTGCATGAAGTTCACGAAGGAACGTGCGGGACTCATCAGTCAGCTCACAAGATGAAGTGGCTAATCAGGCGGTCAGGATACTACTGGCCCACTATGCTTGAAGATTGTTTTAAGTATTATAAAGGATGTCAAGCATGCCAGAAGTTCGGAAAAATCTAGACGGTGCCAGCGTCCGTAATGAATCCCATTGTTAAACCGTGGCCATTCAGAGGCTGGGGCATGGATATGATCGGCAAAATCAATCCTCCGTCTAGCAAGGGTCACCAGTTCATTTTGGCTATCACAGATTATTTCACCAAATGGGTAGAAGCCGTCCCAATGAAGTCAGTAGCATCCAAAGATGTGATCCAGTTTGTCAAGGAACATGTTATTCACAGATTTGGGATCCCACAAACTATAACAACGAACGGTGGCTCGGTTTTTATTTCAGAAGAATTCAAGAAGTTTGCTGCCGATATGGGTATCAAGCTGATTAGGTCATCTCCTTATTACGCCCAGGCGAATGGGCAAGCTGAAGCATCCAATCAGAGCCTTATCAAATTGATTAAGAGGAAGATCGATGAATATCCCAGACGCTGGCACGAAGTCTTGTCAGAAGCATTATGGGCATACCGTATATCTTGTCATGGGGCGACAAAAACTTCCCCTTATCATTTGGTCTACGGGCAGGAAGCCGTGTTACCGTGGGAGGTTACAGCCGGGTCCAGGCGCATTGAATTCCAGAATGACCTATCCACTGAAGAATATGCTACTCTGATGAGTGATAATGTGGAGGACCTCACGGAACTCAGGTTATGGTCACTAGAGAAGATTAAGGAGAATAAGGCTAAAGTAGCCCGTGCATATAATAAAAAGGTCAAGCCAAAGGAATTTCAGGTAGGAGACTTGGTTTGGGAAGCAGTATTACCGTTGGGAACCAAAGACACAGCGTATGGCAAGTGGTCCCCAAACTGGCACGGACCGTACAGGGTTGACCAGGTCCTACCCGGGAACGCATACATGCTCGAAGAATTGGACGGCGTCAAATTTCCAGTAGCAGTCAACGGCCAACACCTAAAGAAATACTTCCCAAGTATGTGGGCTAACGAACAGTGAAGCCGATGGCACCCATCAGGCAAGAAGCCGATGCAACCAGCAGGCTAAGAAGGGGGGCGAAGGCTGAATCAACGACGTTGGCGTTGGCAACACAGGAAACGGGAAAAGGCCGATAAGCGTTGATCGGCCCGTACGCTAATAGAAAGGATTAGAACAGCCGATGCGGTGCCATCGACTTTTAGAAGTTTTGCTTATGGCAATCAAGCATCACAAATTATCAGACAGCCGATGTGTCACCATCGACTCTAGGTTCACTACATGAAAACACAGTGGGTTCACTACATAAAGGCACAAAGTTTATCTTAAACAGGACTACTGAAGGAAAGCGTCTATAGCAGCGATAGCATCAAGGCGGATGCGGTCGACCTCAGCAAGTACCGCTTCATCCTCTTCATCCACCCCCGGCACCACTTGTTTGCTCAAGTTGCTCAGCTCGGCCAAGTCCGTCTTCAGCTCGGAAGTCAAAGCTTCTGCCTCCTGCTTAGAACCCGCAATGAGATCCTTCTCCTCCTGGATGCACTGCTTGGTGGCCCGGACTTTGGCTTCAAGATCTTCCAGTTCTTTCTCCAAGAGGCGAAGCCGATGGGCAGAAGCAGATGTGTTGACCTTTGCGTCGAGTGCGGCCTTCTTCTTGTTGATCGACTGACACATCTCAGCGATGATGGTCCTTAGGAGTGATTGGGAACGCCGAGTCTCGATCCTGCGGCGAGCTTCTGCCACTTTTGCTTGGAAGGAAGAAAGGTATCCGGCCGGCAAGAGCTTGGCCTGGAGGCTCACAGGGAGCTGGGAACTGACCTCGTCAAGGATCTGTTTAACTGCATTGGAATCTTGAATCAGGGCGGAGATCGGACCCGACAGAAGATCCTTCACGCGGAGGAGCCGATCGGCAGTGCTGGTCAGGCCTGAGGGAGAGTCATCGGCTTCCAATATGGTCGACCCAATCGTGGCAGGATCAAACGCGAGGAGCTCTGAAAGATCCAGGTTCTGGAGGAAAAGAGGGTAAGCAAGGCGTCGCGGGGAAAGATCAAAGTAATTGCGAAGAAAAGCCATACCTGTCCTGAGAAGGAAGTAGCGATGGCCAACGAAGGGACAGTCGGCTCCCGGGGGTGCGTCCTTTCCGAAGGATGAACGATGGCGGCAGAGGCTGTATGAACCGCACTTCCGGAAGAAGAGGCGACAGCCGACGGAGCAACAGTCGGCTCCGCGAGAGAGACAGCCGATGAGATGACGATCGGCTTCGCGGGACGTACCTCTCGTACAGGGGAATCGGCAGTGGCTGAGGCAGTAGAGGGTCCTTCCAAATAGGGGCCAGCAGGGGATGAAGTCACGATCGGCGCCTGCGGGCCTGGCGAGGCAGTTGGGACAACAGCCGATGCGGAAGGATTCTCTAAGATTGTCGCGCCGGGATCACGGAGAGTGATCAAGGCCCTGATGGGCGCATCCACGTCCTCTGGCACCTCTGAAGCTGAGCCCTTCTGGCATGGGGGCTCCTCCCCGCTGGAGACTTCTACAACGGCAGGCTATAAGAGAAGGAAGCATCGTTAAAGGAGATATGAACAAAAGTCCGATTACAAAGCGGGAGGAGGGGCCAAACCTGGTTGGTGACTGGAGATGATGGAATAGGGGAAGACGGCGTAGCTTCTTTCCGGACCTTTCTGACAAGAATTTTCCTCGTCTTAGCGCGAGCCCGGGGGGCAACAGCTTCTGAAAGTCGCTTTCGCTTGGGGGTTAGCTTAACGGTGCTCGAATGAATCTGCATCACGCTTTTGGAAGGAGGAGGCGCACTCTTGCCGAAGAGGACCACAGGAGCAACCGCCAGGAAGCAAAAGGGCGACCCATCATCGTTCATCGGCTCTGGGCCGTCTTCTTGCTGCAGAAACAGAAAATGGATTCAGGAGGGGTCTGGTAAAAATTAAAAGAAGAAACGTCAATCAAAGGCGGTACCTATCATACTCAGGATGGATCTGCTGCAGCATCGGGCCCAGAGCTCTTCGGAAAACATGAGTTTTCCACATCGACCACCATTCATCGAAGTCAACAGCCGAAGAAGTAAAGGAAAGATTGGCAGGAACAGATAAGGGGAGGTCTGTGAACAGGCTGTAGCACCTATGGGTGGTCAAGGCGTCAGGAAGGTCCACCCTGTTTGATGTCAACAGGTGGAGAAGGAAGTGGGGAGGCACCTGTGCAAGACCGAACTGCCGGGCTGCTACGACCGGCTGGTAAAACTCATAACCAGGCTTGAGGATCCGGTTAGAGGTACTCATGCCAACTGGGAGGAGACAGGGTCGAACCATGATGGAGAAAAGGCGCTTAGTGTCGGCATCATAGGCAATATCGGCTAATCGGAAGGTAGCCGGGTTCTCGAAGAGCTCAGAATCGGCATAAGGAAGGAAGTTTGGGTTGTCAAGGCCTTTATAGAAAACCTTGAACCAACGGGAAGCATCTAGAGGATTTAGTTTCCCGCCAGGGAGACTGTACAAGGCCTGCCCGAAACTAGTGCACCTAATTTGTCTCCCACTCAGATCAGGGAAGGAATTGCCGACTAAGGAAGGTAAATCAAGGGGAAAGGTGAATCGGCATCGTCTCAGTTCCTGAGGAGATTGGTACAAGGCAGTCATATCGGTTGGAAGTCGAAAAGGCATATACGGATTGGAAGCCGAAGGGTCAAGGTGGTTTTAAAATAAATGATTTCGGAATTACCATCGCCGAAACCAGGGGGGCATGTGTTATCGCCATATTCTGGACGGGCCAGAAGTGGGCCAAGGAGCAAGATGGGCCTAGGAGAAGGTTTCGGCACGATTACAGATCGGTTCCCGTACAAGTGTTTGGGGCCAGTAAGGCCATGTAAACTCAGGTTTAGGCGGTTAGGATTCGTGTTGTGTTTGGTTAGGGTTAGTTGAAGAGGGCAAGTCTACGGACTATAAATATGTACCACGAATAAACAAGAAAGAGAGATTCATTCATCAACAACTCACGGCGCATCGCCTCCCCTGTTCCAGAGTTTTCCATCGGGTAAGTGCCATGTGGCCCCCTGATCACGCTTCGCGTGATCGGGGGCGCATTGCTCTTGCTTGTTTACTTCATGTGTTGCTCGTTCTGAAGCCTTGTAGATGGCGAGTAGCATTAGTTATCATAGCACGCATAGAGTAATGTTATTTTATTTGTATCATGATCATGTTCTGTTCATTGTTCTTGCGCGCTCCGCGATCACTGTGCCCGACTATGGATGCAATGGTCGCACCTTGCTTTGTTTATGTTGATAGATCCGATCTGTTATGGCTAGTTTCTATTTATTAGGGATTTAGCTCAATATGTGCATGATTACGCCTTGCAAACGGGTTGAAAGTTCCGGCAGTATGTTAGTATCGGATCTTAGCCTGGGTAGAGGATTCCTTAGGAATCGGCTCTTTAGCTGTTTTTAGGGTCTCTGTTTAGCTTGTTTGTTCTGATGCTTTGCGTATTCGTTAGGCTCATTCACGAGTAGGATGTTCCGATCGTGTAGTGAGGGCTTAGTCATCGTGGATTGGATTAAATCGTATCCATAAAGCAAGTTTCATCTCATTATTGTTTACATACATTATTTGACCCGAAGGTCCGATCCGGTATTGATGCAATCGGCTCTTTACAGCCGATACCGGGGAGGAGTGATGAGCCGATCACGGCTCGGACTAACCTTTACAAGTATCTGTGCTTACAGGAATTTCATGAATCACACCTTCCTGATCAGGTGCAGGATCAGGTGGCACGCCTAGCGACTCCAAGCCAGGGTGTGCGCCAGATCGCTGGGCCGTTGACCGAGGGACCGGGGCCCGCCAGCCGTCCCGGAAGCCTCCCGGCTCCTCGTGTTGCCTGTCGTTGCTCGCCGGTGGGTTTCGATCGACAACAGAAACATGGAATGGGATGTGAGCGGATCAAGATGGAATTTGCCCCTCCTAGATAACGGGAGAGATATCTCCGGGCCCCCTCGAGATAGTTGGATTTGAAAGTGCATGGCCATGCCAAAGTGATTAAAGAGTTAATCATTATGACTAAAGGTTAGTTATTAATAGAATCCACTATTAGATCGAGAGAATGGTCGAGCTATCACAAAGGTGGCACGCATCTCGCCTTGAGCTTGACTGGTATCGTGTGGCAAAGGGATCGGTGTATGAGTATATCTAAGGTTCGGCCGATATGATCTTTATGTGTATTTGTGAGTCACTATGCCCTGCTAGGTGCCGCTATTGACTTGTGATTCGGAAATGATTTCCGATCACGACCACCTACACATGAACCTAACGGGTCACACACTTAAGGGGTTTGGAATGTTGGAAAGCTTGCCTGTATGATTGTCTCTAGTGCAAGTGGGAGATTGTTGGTGATATGCCCCTGAGCCCATCATCACAATACGGTTTAAAGGCCAAGAGGATATTGATCCAAGAGGGATTAGGATTACTAATGGGCCTATGAGATAGAAGCCCATTAGTACGCTCTATATATACGAGGGAGGGGCTAAGGGGGCGTGACAAGCCTGTGAGCCGCGCCACTTCCCTAGCCGTCGCCCTCCCTTCTCTCGGCCGCCGCCCTTGCCGTGTGTACGGTGCTAGCACACCGACGCCCGGCGTTTCATCCCCGTACGTGTGGACTCCGTGGAGGCGCTGCTGCGACTGCTGCGCTGATCGCAGAGCTTATGAGAAGCACTGCAATGACTCACTTGATGTCAGCTGTCTATGCTCGCCACCATATCCCCTGATCTGCAGAAGCAGTATGAGCATGCGGATGCTCACACCATGATCGAGGGGCTGCGTGGGATGTTTCAGAACCAAGCCAGGACTGTAGGTGAACGGGTAGACTACACGTGCGTGCCGTCGTTGTTGCTGCGCTGGTGACCGCTGATGTCCCGTCACACGTGCTGGCGAACAGAGAAAAGAATTCGGTTGTCAAAAAGATGAACCGAAGGCGGCACAGTTAAATTCGACAGTAACTAAGCTGACGTGACTGCGTGACAGTGCGAGAGAAGGAAAGAGGCAGGTTCTGTGTATTGCATTTTTGTTAGCTGCGATGATGCCTGTTTCAAGAAAGGAACTAGCTAGGGAATGGGATCCCGTTTCAATAATAGGACAGGAATCCGCATTAGTTTAGGGAGGCTTTGTTTGAGCAAAGTGGTAGAGAGATCTTTCCTACAAATTGAAGTTTCGGAGAGGTTCAACCAGAGGCGAAGACAGAATAAATGCTACCAGGGTCAGCCGGGTTCTTGTTGAACATTAACTGGAATCCAACATGGTGAAAAACTGTGGGGTAGAATTCATGTTTTTGACAAGTTCTATTCGAATTTTTAGGGATACTTAAAACCGGATCTAGATGTGGAAACCTTCTCCTTTTCCAATTTTTAAGCATGTATATGATTTTCACCTGAGTGTTTTAGCAGTACATGTACATTTTTTACTTGCGGATCATGTTCAATCAGACGCCTATCATGTTGTCTTCGTTGTCAGCTTCTTCCTCCTCTTTTTTCTCGAAAGGGTGGCAAGAACTTTGCCGTAAAATTTTTACGGTAAAGTTGTAAGTTGTAACTGTCCTTTTAGAAAAAAGACTTCTTCCCCCTCCCTCACTCCTCCTCTACCATGGTGTCCTCGTCGCCCCTGTCCTGCCCCCACTGCTACATGCTTCCATCTATGACAGAATTGTCATCGAGCTGTCCCAGTCTCGACCCTTTCCACCGGCCATCATCTTCCATCCTAGCTAGCAACGCTGCCACCGCCCCACCCATCGTCCTCCACCGTCAAGCCAACCTCACCCCCCTGGGGTTTCTCTAAATTCACAAATCACTAACTCTAACCTGCCAGATAGGCTGAATCTTACTGTATAGTATATCTTAGAGGAGTTGAAGAGGATTATAAATGAGGAAGAGGTGTTACATTCAAAAAACACCGAATGTCATGTCACTTTCCCATTCAATTGAAACGAAACAGGTAGGAGATTTGCAGTTTGGGCACATGTGCAAATGAACATTTGCGCAAGATGCGCAACTATACTTAATTACTGATATAGGTAGCTGTATTATATCTGAATCCTTACAGTATATATGTACACATATATAGATTAGGCAAATATGCTCGTGCGTTGCTACGGATAAAGTTGATATAAATATAGGATTCGTATAGTTATTTGTACGTTAATTTGTAGGAATCTGCATGATCGAGTCGTGGACGAAGGGCTGGTCCGACTCGCATACGGGATGGACTAAAACTCACCTATCAATGATACAGTACAGATCAACCCAAACTTTGAGTGGAAACCTTACGTGCTTTAAAAATAGATGTATAGATACAGATTTAGATATAAATTGGTGCCTTCAGGTGGCGAACATACACGATCCTCCTAGCCATCACGCATCATGTGACATTCGTGATGATAATTCAGTAACAGCAGAACGCAGCTACCTATCTATCCGTCCATCTATCGATCAGATCGAATCCCCCGTATGATTGCCTTGTTGCCCGGGTACTTCGGGCCTCATACATGCATGAATGCATGATCTATCCTTGTGCACGCAATCGCGGTCGGTCAGAGCTATCATCTGGACCCGGCAGTACGTGCTGCCGACTGCTCGCTCCTAGCATCATCACGGGCGAATGATTGGGTGGGACCGATCGCGCAGCTAGCAGCTGTCACGTCGATCGCATGCAGCCCTGACCCAATGATTGGAACGGGATCTTTGCAGGCTGCAGAGGAGTCGTACGGGCGCCTGCACCTCTGACCTCGATCTCACTCACCTTTCTCCGTTCTCTGGATCGGATCCATGCACTTGCAGGGATCAGGGATCAGGGATCCATTCCTGGCCGGGTACAGCAGCCAGATCAACTTCCTCGCGCTGTTACAATTACTCCTCGTCCCTGTTGCTGTTGCTGTTGCCTCAGCTTGCAATTGCATCGCCCGGACGGACGGCCGGCGCGGATACAGACACACAGTGCACGCAAAGAGCCGGCTACAATAATGCAGCAGCTGACGATAATTTCCTGGATCAATTTGTTCAGGATTGTGTATCGATCGATCGAGTCTCGCTGATCTGTCCACTTCGATCATGCAGTGCGTGCTCGCCGCCACGACCAAAAGCCAGGGCCCAATAATCATCACTAGCTCGAGGTCGAATATATGCACGCTCCGGCCGACACCGTTGTATATAGTGTTATTACTGTATGTGGATCTATCGGAGGCGATGGGGTTGGGATCCGACCCCTTTTTGACCTGACATCTGATCGTCAGGTGATCTGCATCATAATCATAATAAGTCACAAGGACAATGCTACAATCCTAGTTGTTTTTCATCGTCTTGTCAGCTAGGAAGGTGCGGATTAGACAACGTCCGATTTTCCTCTCCAGTTTCATGAGCTAGGACTTCAGTAAAATGGAGAAAAGGGGACTGTCTATGACTTTAACCATTTCCCATGTATGTCTATACCCAAGGCCATAATCTAATCTAATCTACTCACTGTAGAGAGAGCGCATCTTACTACCACTTAATTACGAGATGAGGGATCGAGGACCTTTTTTCGCGCTAAAGACAGCGAAAAGAAAAGGGGTTTGCTACGGTACTCCAACTACCTCCTAGGAGGTAAGAGCTCGAATGAATCACAGCCGTCGATTTTTCAGATAATTAAGTATTAAATAATTAGTATTATCTGAAAAAGATAATCTAAGAAAACGCCGGCAATCTCGGTAACCCGCACGCAGCGCCGCTGCTTCTCTATTCTTCAGAAGGCACGCGGATCGGCGGCGGCGGCAGGGCGTCCCTGCGCAGGGCAGCGCGAAGCTGGGCAGGCGGCATAGCTGGTTCCGCGAGACGCCTGCAGGCCGCCCCATCGGCATCAGGGCTGGCACCAAAGGTTGCAGTCACCTGCGTTGCCCCTACAGTTGATGGAAAAAATAAAAGCAAACGTTACATGCAGGCTGCTCATGGGTACGTGACGTGATTGGAGAGGATAAAAAAAAGTTCCTTTTCAATCTAATTCCCATAGCCGGTACATCACGTGGAAAAAAAACAGAAATCTAATATCTCAACTAATCTGCATGCAAGTTAGATCTAATTCTCTATTTTCTAATTTAAAATATATACAATATATATTAAAACTATTACCTACTAAGAGGTAATATGGCTTATAGATCGTAGATTTTGAAAAGCTGGTGGGATCTTGATTTGTAGATTGTTCAACCTAAGGGCTAGAATGTAGTAATAAGGTAGGATTTGTTTGAGCTATGGATTGTACAATTGCAAGCTAAAACAAACACATCCTAAGTCAAGTAGTTCCAAGAACCCCGGGGACAGGTCGGCGACGACCTTTACACTAAGCACAGTACGCACATACCACTCTCGCTTTGCCACCACCTTTAGACTACAACACATTCTCCATCAAGAAAAATGACCCATATACCCTTTATCAAATAAAAAAAACTAATATGGGCACCGGTTCCACTATTTTTTGTACTAACCCTACCTATTTGGTACTTTCGAGTGCTTTTCTTCAGGTACCCCTACTTTTAGACCACTGGGTTTCCCTCGATGGATGGACGATCCTTATTTTTCTCAACCATTACAAAATTTCTCATAAACTAATGCTGATACGAGCGAAGAGCATATTCTGATTCAAGAACGTACGGCGATCGGCGCCAGTGCACGCATCACACATCTCCGGTTTTTATTATATTTGGATAATTAATCGCCACTCTTTGGAATTATATTACCGGTGATTTGATCAAATTGCTGTGAAATTAGATGCAAATTGTAGTACAAGAAAAATATAAGCCACTGGACACTAAAACTGTTAGCCACTCATACAAAGCTGCTGATGATAAATACAGCGTGCTATCTTGTAGCGCGTGTGCACTTCATTAGAAGCACTAGAAAACTAGTATGCAGTTGCGAAATCGTTTTCGCTCATCTGATGATGACCAGAGGTTCCTCCTGCTGGATTCTCGGGGAGCATTTGCACGGCGCAGGTGATGTGAGTGTGCGTACGGGACGGTTCAGAAGGGCCTTTCGGACGGGCCTCAAGTGGATCGAACGTCCTAGGTGCAGCCAAAATGGCACGTGGACGGTCACTGATCGCACATTAGTTACTCGGTTACACCTGCAGTCTCGCTGCAGATTATTCCCATCTTCCAATGCAAACAATTTCTTTCCCAGTCGATGCTCAGGATTCCCGGCCCCGTGGTCGTCTCATCTTCAGTTTGCCGCCGACCTATCAAATCTATCTGCTATCTATCTATCAGATCTTTCCAGCATCCCCACAAACAGTCTAGGAAAGAGAGCGTGTTAGTTTGCATATCCTCTTTTGTCAACCGATCAAGTTCTTCTCACAATCCCACTGCTCCGGATTGGATATGATCCAGCTGCTTCCATCAAGGTACACGTCGTCATCTCTTCTTTAAAAAAAAAGATGTTCATCACCCACTGGCACCGTGCCGTTCCGTCCTCTCAACCTGTCAATCGCAAGCACAGCGCTAGCGTTTCACCGTGACAGATCCAGATCAGTAATGGTCACGCAACAGTTCGCGTAGCGGCAGCTTATCCTCGCGTCGTTCCCATGCACGCCACGCATTGCATGAACAGCGCGCTCGCTCGATCACTACCCGGCGGCGTCGGCGCGCGCCTATATAAGAGAGCTCCGAGATCGATCGGTCGATCTCGATCACTTGCACCGTCGCTTCGCTAGCTACGCTGCTTCTCGCACTACCATTCCAGCAGGCATCGTCATCGCGTCGTGAGATCATCGAGCGAGCTCGATCGCTCGATCAGCCATGGAGAACCTGCACCACAGCCAGCAGCAGCAGCCGGCCGCTCCGGCGGCGTCGGCAGCGCCCGCCCCGCAGTACCGGGGCGTGCGGCGGCGGAAGTGGGGCAAGTGGGTGTCGGAGATCCGGCAGCCGGGCACCAAGGTCCGCGTCTGGCTCGGCAGCTTCGACTCCGCCGAGGCCGCGGCGGTAGCGCACGACGTGGCGGCGCTGTGCCTGCGCGGCCCGCGGGACGCGCAGCTCAACTTCCCGGGGTCCGCGGGCTGGCTGCCCCGCCCCGCCAGCACCGACCCCGCCGACATCCGCGCCGCCGCGGCGGAGGCGGCCGAGCGCGTGCGCCGCGAGCCGGCGTTGGTCGCCGCCGCCGAGCCCCCGGCGGGCCGGCTCGACGACCTGGCCGTGGGCGGCGAGTTCGGCGACGACATGGAGTCGTCGCCCCGGCTGTGGACCGAGATGGCCGAGGCCATGCTGCTGGACCCGCCCAAGTGGGGCCCCGACGGCAGCGACGGCTCCGAGGGCTCCGGCTCCCAGCATTGGCCCCAGGGGTCCCTCTGGGACGCATGCTAGGCTGCCACGTTATCAACCTCTGCTGCTGATGTCCTGATGTGTCCACGTGGCGCTTCGTCCGCGATTCTATTCTTTCCTATGGATTTGCCAGTCAGGTCGATGGAAGCTGCGATTAATGCTAAAGCATATTTTTCAGGATCAAACGAGACGGACGTGCCGGCAGTTAATAATTAAGCACATCACCGATCAATCTTCAAATACTATTGTAGAGCAGCAAATACGCGGTACGGTGCCTCAAATAAAAAGAGCTTAAATAATGTGTCAAAATGTGTGTAGTGTATGCGATGTATGGGGTAATTGTAATGAATAAACATACTCAAATTAAAAGGGGGATGCTCTACATACTAACTCTATGTTACTCGCCATCTGCTGACAAGTGATACTCACGTCTAAATTTAGAGAAATATAAGCTGCATTTTTCGGAGGCGCGCACCTCTGCGGGTTATAAGACGTGGAAAAAAAGGGGTCAGTTTGCCTCATTTGAAGGAATTTATATGGTTCAGTACCAATTTGTCATTTAAAATAATTGCTAGGGCTCTTGCATGAGAATTTCAAACATCTGATAATCAAATTGCCTCATCTCATACTCTTTTCCCTGCCACCGTTTTTTTTTTTGCAGGAGGCGTCGACAAGCACATAAAGTCAAAGTGGGAACCCCTCCAAAGAATTTTTTTTTTAAAAAATAAATACAAATTCGTAATTCATTTAAAAGTAGGCCTAGACTTCCCAAAATTACTGAAATACACCTATATTGTATATTGGTCTAGAGAAATTACTATTGTTGTCAACTGCAGAAACAAAATCAATGTTTTGCTAAACTAAACAAAGAAAATACTTAATTTCGGTTTATCGAATAGATGGGATAAAGACATCGCGGTTCTGTTCGGCAAAAGTAATTTGACGTCCAATGGAAAGACGACATCGCTCCTAATTTTGTCAAATTGTTCTAAGAAAACAAGTTGTCACCCAACAGAGTAATCACACTACTCGAAAACGAGCCTTCAATACCGCGTAGAAATGGTCCTAAGCACCGGGTTCTAGAGCCGGTACTACGAAGTCGAGAATAAAATTCACGGGCTTCGTCACCCGGTATTTTACCCGTGCCTAAGACTTCCTTTTAGTACCAGATGAAGGTTACACCCGGTACCAAAATGTTTTGGTAAAAAATATATTAAACCCAGAAAGAGGCCCGCACCCGCGCACAAGCCACAAGTCACGTGACCCTTTCCACGAAAATATGCGCGCAAGCGGTGGTCGGGATTCGTACCCGCAACTTCTTTCCTGGTGTGAACCTACTTTACCATCTCACCTACACAGCATTTGTAATTGAAAGATTCTTTTAAAGTAACTCGTGGAGAACTCTTTAATACTAGTGGTAACACCATCCGCTAACAAGCAGAACAACAGCAATAAGCGAGGGCAGTGAGTAGGGATCAGCTACAAATGTTTTTAATCTCATTTTCATAATCTACAGCTAATTCAAACATACCCTTAGTTGAGGTAACTTTCACACTTTCAGCTGGCGGCATAAGTTTTCAGCGATTGGAATAGCGGCAATATATTCTTTGTTGTTGAGATAGTTAAGATGTGCAAATCTCTTTCTATATCTCTATAATAAAAAAACACCGTGCGCGAGAATACATCTGTGATCAGAAAAGTATTACGTGCACTATGTATTGCTGCAGTACCATGGGATTCCTGGCCTCCTCTCGTGTCGACACTTGAGCCGTGCTGCAAGATGATGTCCCGCTTGCAGGGAAAAAAGTTTTTCTTTACCAAAGTGTCAAGATCCTTTTGCTTTCCATATTGGAAACACAGGACCCCTTTGGGCTTTGGCTTTGTTCCATGTAGCACGCTGATCTCTACTCAGAGCAGTAGGCACAAGAATATCGTGCCAATAGTTAAAAACAAAAAAAAAACTTTGGTGAAAAGTACCTGCTTTAGTTTGATGGTAAATAGTAGTAGGATCTGCACAGGAGCCGCCAGTCCATGAAATTCCAGCAACCAGCGTAGCAGCACCTATCCGTTGCAAACTTGCTTCCAATGCCCGACCAGCCTCTCCGACCTCGAAGAAGGTCAAAGGTCAAAGCAAAGCACGCACGTGACACGACAAGCCCCAACTCCAAGACGCGAGGCCGCAGGGGACACGAAGAAGAAAACGGAGCCAATCACGTTTTTTTTAATCCTGGGGCCGAGGCCCAAGAGGCCCATGAAAAGGGCCACGCGGACAGGACAGGCGTCGAGCAACGGCTCGCCGGCGAGCCGCGCCGCCTTTAATTCGAACGTTGGAGTCCATCGTCCCCATTCCCCCCTCCCTCCCTCTCCGCCCCGCCCGCATTTACTTACTACCGCCACCTCCCCCCTCCCGGGGCTCCGAGCCGTTAGCCATCCGCCCTCCCTCCCGGTCTTGTTTCTTGGCCAACACCAGCGCCAGCGCCGCCGCGGGCACTAAAGAGCAGGGATTAACTGCTGCGCCTCGCCGGCCGCCTCCGTTACGACCCGTTTTCCGTTGCTCGACTTCGCTTCGCTTCCCTCCCCTTCCTCGGCGGCGAGCCAGTAGGTGAGCCCCGCACCGCCCGCTCTTCCGGTCGTTGTCCCTTTGGATAGGCCGTGCCTCCTCGATCGACTCTGTCCCGTCGCCCTCGGTACGATCCGGGCTCTTGATGGGTTTCAGCAAGTGCTGCGGTTGGGGATGGGACTCGCGCCGGGCGTTCGGTTGGTGGGCGCCGCCGTGGTGGTCACGGTTGGTAGGCTTCTCACTTCTCAGGGCTTCACTACCGCGCACGCGCGCCCAGCAGGGTCTCTTGCTGGTTGTCGCGCGCGTTCATCGGTTCGTGTTTCTTCTTCGAGGTAGGGATGGGCAGGGCGGGTCGCCGTTTTGCGCCCGTGAAGGGGGATTTTCACCAGCCGTGCATCTATGTTTGGTCTGGGGGTTTCCGTTGCTAGATGCGTCCGTTTGAGGTGGATTTGTTTGTTGGCGAATTTTGGTGCTGAATATCGCGTTTCTTGTTCCGTACAATCAAGGCGTTGTTTATTTTGTTCATCCTAATATCGTGGTACCTTTGCTTCCGAGGCGCAACTCATGATTGTGCTTATGTGATGGTGAATTTGGTGCTGCAGGTGTCTCTGCGCTCTTGTTCTGCTGAAGCTAGCTGGGTAGGTTATCCCGACAACAGAAGCAACAATGGCTGCCGATGTTGGGCAGCGATTCAGCGGGTGGTCATGCTCGGATTTGCCTTACAATGACCACAGCACACAGGTATTGCGTTCTGCTTTCCTAATCAGTGATTTCTCACCTGTAATTTCTTGGAATTGTCAACTGAAATCCTAGACCTGGATAGTTCCTGAACATAGTAATATGGTTAGCAGATTGGATTTGGATCCAGTCGTTGTATTTTCCTTCTGTTTTTTCAAAAGTCTAGATAATGGCTCCATGTATGGGTATGGTTGTCTATTGTTCATCTCAATGGATAAATCAAATATCATGAGTTCTCATTGTGCATTATGTCTGGTTTTCAGGATTCTTCAGTTCAGCAAATGGTACTCAATCATGGTTCAGTCTCATTTGGTAGATTTGCTGCAGAATCCTTGTCATGGGAGAAGAGGTCAGTGTTTGAGCATAACAGACGACAAGAGGAGCTAAGCAAGCTCACAGCACCTGGTTTGGTTGCACAAAAGAAGGCATTCTTTGAAGAATATTACAAGAGAGCGAGGCAACTGAAGGCTCGGGGGGCAATGCACCAGACTGAAGCCACAATGGACGAGAGGAATGATGACAGTACTCTTGGCCATAGCAGCCAAGTAGATGAATTACCTGCAGATATGTCAGAAGATCCAGTGGCTAGTGCCCCAAGTTCTATTTCTGAACCTATCACTGAGGTCAGCTCATCAGATGAGAGGAAATGCCAAGATGGTCATGAGCTCGGGTACTTGACATTTAATCCATTATTTTCTCAAACAGCAAGCATGCAAAATATTCAGGAGGAGGAGAGGTCTAGCTCTGGTCAAAAGAAATATCTTGACCAGGAGTTCCCCTGCGCAGCACAGACAAGTAGCAATCATGGATTCAGCTGTGAAGCTATTGAGAGAAAAATTCTTGCTCCAAAACGAGTGGTATCAAATGATAATGGTGAAAGTAATGCTGCTGGCTCGAGAATTGTCTTACCAGTAGCAAGTCTACAACCAGAAGGTTTGGACGTTGATCATGACAAGCGTGCGGCAAGAAAAAGTGTATCTATTGTTAATAGATCAATGAAGATATTGAAGGTAATGTCACATCTGGAATTCAGAATAATTGCTATTTTAGTCTAGAAACTTCATCACAGGAGCACAGTAGCAAAGGTTTTGCTTCATGGCTAGATAATTCAATATTTGGATTTTCAGTTCCTTTGTAGATACACACTTCTAAACACAGGTGTTTATCTATTTTCTTCAAACACCGTAAACAATTAAACACATTTGTTTATGTATTTTCTTCAAATACACGACTAGTGCAGATCATGCTTAGATACTGTAAGATTTGGATACTTATTTACTCTATAGATACACTGATAAAATAACAACCATTAACAAGCATCATAAACACATGTGTTTCTTTATTTACTACAAATAATGGTTAGTGGAGAGCATGGCTTTGTGCTAAATTCCATCCTTAACGTAGTTGGAATGGTGTATTTTCCAAAATATATTTCAGTTCTAGATATAGATGTGAACAAGTGTGGCCACTTTCTAAATTCCATAGACCCTGTCGTCTTGATTGATATAAGATGTCATGGAAACAAGTTTTGGACTTTGTTGATCCGATGTATCTTTGTCTAATTATCTCAGGACCTGCCAACTTCTGTTATACACACCCAAAGGGTAGACTTAAGAAGCAACTCAGAAAACAGGCCCTCTCAAGACTTGAAGGATCCATTCCACAAGAGAGTTGAGATGAAATTGCGTGCTTTATCTGATAGATTGGACGCTGATAGAACCGCAGCCTCTTCAAGATCAGCTTCTTATCAGCATCCTGATAGAGCTATTACCTCATGTAGATCTTCATATCGAAATAATGATAGAGCTGCAACATCTTCCAGATCCAGTTTGCGTCAGAACACCAATAGAGTTTTGGCACCTTCTAAATTAGCTGCTCAAGCTTCCCAAAAATATCTAAATGGTGTGCAACGTTCAAATGCCCTTCCTCGTGGGGTTTCATTTAATAAAGGATCAAGTGCTTCTTATGTTGCATCTGGCAACAGTACTGCTACTGGGAAATTGGCTGCCAAAACATTGGTAATGCCCAGTTCATCTCAAGTTAGCGCAAGAACATCAAAAACTGCTCAGGTAATTTCGCCCCCTAAAAAAATGAGCATTCATCTTTGAATGGCTAAACTTCTTATCCATCCTATTACTTCCAGTTCACTTTTTCCCCTTCAGAAATAGAGCTTCAGTTGCTTACTGCCATAATTGGTCCAAATTTGATCCGTTCATATAGTTTTTCAAAGTGCCAGAATGCTGATATCCTGATAAATTTGCTGACCCTAAAGCATTATCGATTCAAACATATGTGACAAGGTCAATATCATTTTGCAGGTTACATTAAAAAGGTCAGCAGGACTTACTAGCATAAACGATGGATCAAAGAATAAAAGGTCTTTAGTTCTCTTGGTTTCACATATTGAATGGAGATCTTGGAGGAATGTTACTGATATTTTTGCCCTCTTTGAGTAATGATCAGGAAGCAGCTGAGTACACCCGCAGCATTGGATGAAAATAGCAGGAAGAGAGGATATGTGCGTGCATCTGCATCTCCAAGTGCAAGGTACCTCTAGCTGTTTTCTATTTGCTGAATGATTTGTTAAGAAAGATTTAGTTATCTAAACTGCAGTAGTCCTTTGTGCAGAAGCAGCTCCGAAAATTCCCCCCATACTGCAAAGGCACCTAAGACTACAAATATGCCAAATGTGGTATCCAAGGTAAAACCTATATGAGAAACGAGATGATTGTCCATAACTATCTTTTTCCAGGCAATGGGGAGTTCAAACCTCTTAGTGGATTCCATTTAAATCGTTCTGAGATGGACTGCATAATGTTCAGTTTTTTTTATTGTTTGAGTGATGCTGCCAGTTTGCAGTGTTTTGTTTTGGTCCTTGTAACTGACATGGATCAAATGGTACTTCATTGTAGACGGAACCTGCGCAGAAGTCAAGATCCGCGAGCCATACTGTTGGTGCAAGAAGGACAACGACAAAGCGCTCTGTGACCAGTGAACAAAACAGAAAGGTTGGATGCCTCATTTTTGGGCATTTCCCTTGTGCAATGCTCAAAATCGCTATCAAGCTTCCTTTCCCCTGATTTCCAAAAGTCAACATAAACTAAAACATCGGTTGCATACATGGTGTACACAAACAGGTGCTCCGATCGGGCGGCGGAAGGCTTGCTGAATCCGGCACGAGCAATCCGAAAGGTGGTCCATCCCTGACTAAGAACAAGCCAAGGTAGGCCCGCTTCACCAGGTTTACGCTAACTTGCATTCAGTATTGGCATCAAAACCCTTGTGCATGTTTATTTCAAAAAACCCTTGTGCATGTGATGTGAGCCTGTCAACGGTTCTGACCGGCCTTTTTTTGCAGGCAAGAGAGGCCACGATGGCGATGATGATGACGATGATGATCCCGAGAGCACCGTGGGCGCAGTTGGCCCCGTTTACACGCGATGATCATCCGGGCCGGGAAGCCTAAACCACTCGGCCCATTGCGGCAAGTAGCTATCAACAAGGGGCCCAGTACATATGGCAAGGAGGCATGCTTTGTCCTGTAGCTGTAGGTGGTCACATAGATAGATAAACAAAGGTTGGTTGGCTGGTTGCTGTTATTTTACGTGGCGCGAGTCTTGGGCAGCTCCAACCTTGGAAGCGTCCCTGACTAACTTGCATTCAGTGTTGTGAAGGATTCTTCCTTCTCCTGTCACGGTTTGTGAAGGATGCGATGGATTCTCCCTGCTACGCTCCGTGACGTTTCGCCGTCACGTTTGTTGCTATTTGGCGAAGGTAATATATATTATCGGGAATACTCCTTCCATTCGGAATCATAAATAAATTGCTATTTCACCGACCGTAGCCAAGTACGCAGGCCGTGGATTTCACCGCCAAAAGACATCATGAAATGTAATTGTCATTAGTCTCGGTGCACAGCTTTATGATACCGTTATCAAGACTAGATAACTGTGCTAATTGAATTTTATAGAGATGAAATTTCTTTTTTATCCTATAAAATTTTCTTCATTGACGAGGTGGCATGAAATTTAATATATAAAACTTTCCGTAAAACTTGGATTGAGACGGTCACCACCCGCCGTCCTATCGGCGTGGCTTGTCGGATCCGCACCGGGAGCGCGCCACGTGTTGGCGAGAATACCACGTCGGCGCTGGTGGCTCTGCCCTTGGAGCCTTGCAGCACCGGGAGTAGATTTTTTTTTCTCCCCTCGGCGGAAACCGTCCACCAGGGAGGGACACCCCGAATCTCCGACAACCTGCGCTCTCTATGTCATGTGGGGCCCCACCTATCTGTGCGCCTGGTGATCCCACTCTACAGTGAAAGGATTGGACCAGGGAGCCGTGAGCATACTGGTTCGCTTTTATCGTTATCCGACGCCCTGGGGCGGCTACGTGGCCCGCCTGGCCCTTCCCCACTCCGCCTCTTTCCTCGCCCACACCCTTCCTGTCCCTGCTCGTTGGGACCCGCCGAGCACACGGCCCCACCTGCCTGTCTCCTCCTCCCCCGCTTTCCTCCCTCTCTCTCCCCCGAGTCCCAACTCCCAACCTTGCCCCCCTTTCCCTCTTCCCTTTGCCATCCGAGGAAACGGCAGAGCCGGAGCCGGAGCCGCAGCCATGGAGGACGCCGCCTCGGAGATCAGCGACTGGGAGGTGCTCTCCGCGGCGTCCGGCTGCGGGGGCGGCGCTGCCGACGACGACAGCGAGGTCGTGGTCGTCTCCGGCGGGGGCGGCGACGTCCTCCACGACCACTTCGCGCTCGCCCCCGCCGGCCCCGGCGCCGGGTCCCCCGTCGAGGGCCCGTGGCCGGAGCCCGGGGACGCCTGGGAGGGGTTAGAATTGCTGGACGGATTCGATCCGATTCCGGAAGCAAGCTTCGATCTTGCCGCGGGGGTTTGGAGCGAACGGCTGCCGCCGACAGGCGGCGTCGATGAGGCCCGAGGAGGCTCGATTCTTGAGGCCACCGTGGCGCGCGGCACAACCTTGGGCGCGGATGGTAATCAAGCCGAGGCGGTAGACGGTGAGGTTGACCAGGAGAGTAATGCTGTGACTGATCACGGCGAATTGGGCTCGATGCTGCCGCCCGAGCATCATGGGTTGGGAGAAACTCTGGAATCCGATGCAGCTACGCGCGCAGGTGCCTCGCTACAAAGCGAGGCATCGGAGAGTTCCCCTGTCCAATTGGATGGTGGAGAAATTGATGCGGGTGTAGGAAGCCCATGCCTTGAGGATGCTGTGGCAAGTGACGGGATTCATGGTGAACAGGAGGAGCAGGAGCAAGTAGGCAGCGCTAGTGCTGCATCCAGTTGCGATGAGTCTGACAGCGAGGCAAAGGACGGTGCTTTACCTCTGGCTCACACACCAGGCACTGAAGAGGGCGACAAACAAGTAGTGGTCTGGTGGAGGCTGCCGTTCAGGCTGCTGCACTACTGTGCTTGGAAGGTGAAGCCGGTGTGGTCCTTCTCCATCGCCGCAGCGTTGCTGGGCCTGGTTGTGCTGGGGAGGAGGATGTACAGGATGAAGTGCAAGGCAAAGGGATTGCCCCAGATAAAGATTGCATTTGATGATAAGGTAAGCTCTTTGCTTCTGTTCAATACATCTGTTGCTATATTAGAACTATGGATCTGATTCTGATTGTGCTTTAGTCTAGCTCTAGTACAATGGCATAAGCTGCATAGTTAGCTGATAGGAAGGCTTTATTCGTTCATTCAATAGTCTATTTGATGGAGATAATTTGTTATTGGAATTGCTGGATGAGTTATGATCAATACTGTTTCATTAAATTGAAACATCACAGCTAGTGGATGTATTGTTCAGGCACAAGCGTCAAGGAAAAAAAAGAATTTAATTCCGAATCATAATTTACATCTATGCCTGTAAAGTGTTAGCAACCTGTATTTCAGCCATTTTTCGTGAAAGTTGACTTGCGTGGTCTTTTGGATGAACTTGCTTCCAAAGTGGGTTTGAGGTGATCAGTGTTTAGAAATAGGTGTGAGGTGATCAAAGTTTAGAAGTGGGTTTTAGGTGATCAGAGTTTAAATGTGAATAGTACAAAGTTATCAGCATGACAGCATAATGAGCAGTATAAGGAATAGTACAGAGTTTAAGCCTTCCTTTCTTAGACGAGTAACTTTTTCTAAATCATTTTGATGGGCAAAATGATTCATGAGTATGTGTGCAGGTAGTTAATTTTTCACCTTCATATTGTCTGTGGCTTACTGGCTTTAGATAATTTCTGAGAATTCAGCACTCTCATGGGGATCATTGTCGTATGGGGGTCTATAATTATCTGCTATGATCATGTCTCTGCCCTCTGGGGCTTTGCAATATCACTCAATCATTGTTCTCCATGAAATATATGGGTGTATGGGAGACATCTGAGCAAAGCCCTTTCTGAACAATTCTGATTTTGATTACTCTCCTGATATCATTGGCAGCCTTCACTTGAGAAAAAGGTGGATTCATTAGTGACTTTCAGTTTCTCATACTGGTCTCAAAATCAGAGGAGTCCCTCCAGATTTTCTCATGATCAGCACCATGTTTGAGTTTCTCGCATTGATATCAAATCAGAGTTTTCTTTCCAGATATTCTCATGATCAGCACCTCCCATGTGTCATAATGACTACCACATGTTCAGTAGTGCAGTGTCCCTCATGTAGGGGATGTATTAAAAGGCACCTGCCAGTATATTTGACTATGGCTGGCTGGAATTGGTAGTCTGTTGTCCATTAAATGACATTGGATTAGGATTGTGTTTAGTCATTAGTATGTCATGGCTAGCCCGGACCAAAATATTTTGTCGTACTTCAATTTAGACACCATACCATATTTTTCTAGCCCCCCCTTTTTTTCAGAATGAAAGTCACATCTCTCTATAGATAGGTCGAGGCATGTCCACTGGTGTCCACATGGAAGTTAAGAGGAGAATAATAGTCCTACCCTACCCAGTGTCCACTCCCATATTGCACAGTCCTATTATCGTGGAGATGTAGTCACATAGGGGATATAAATTGCGCCTTGCTGTCCATTTTCAAATTGATGTGAAGCCATTTTCAGATGTGAAAGAACACCGGGTACAATTATTGTAAAGTGTGGAAATAACAAGCTAGTAAGGACTTGTGGCAGCAATGTGTGTTCGTTCACTCCCTGCATTTGTTAAACGATAAGTCATTGGTCATAGTAACTTAGTAAGCAATTAATGGAGCTTTTTTTTTTGCATTGACATCATTATTTTTCCATGAGAAGCTACAGCTCCTGACCATACTTTCTTTCCTTGAAGTGTCTAACCATGTTTTCCTGCTTGTTGGTGTGAAAATACAGAGGACCTCCCAGTTTGCAGATCGTGCGGCACGTCTCAACGAAGCCTTCTTGGTAGCGAGGCGTGTACCTCTGCTAAGAACTTCAGCTGGTGCTGTGCTTCCATGGTCAATGGTACAGGAGAGATGAGCCAACCTGCTCAAAGCTCCATAAGAAGGTTGCGGTAACTGGTAAACAACCGATATGGATTATGAGCATCATCACGACCATCTGTATTGGCTTTGCCTAGATGACACTGTGAGGAGAATGCCAATGTAGTGCCTGATGCAATAGCTTTACTATGGCACTATGCTACGACTTGTACTCTCCTCTTCCTTTGTCTTAATTTTCCTTTCTTGTTTTTGGGGAACCGCTTATGCTCCTGGTTTCCATTTTTCGCCCGTACTTGGTTTAGTCCTTGGTCAGTGGTGGACTAGTAGATTTGTCATTGGTACAGACATATGTTTTTTTTCTTGTTAATTTGGATGCTAGACTGCTCAGGTTTCATGTGCGAGCCTGTCGTGGCGCTATTGTGTACTTCTCTTGCTCTTTTACACTAATGATCATGAATCATGATGTTGGCTTTCAGTGTCTGCAGCCATATGCTGCAGCCTGGAGTACTATCCGATTTCAGCTGGTTCACTGTACTACTGCCTAATGAACCTGTGGTTGTTGATGATGAAATAGTGTGGTCATCTGAAGGACTGAAGGGGTACGTAATGGAGCTGTGTTCGTTGTTGTTACCTGACGGAACAGGGATGTGTTCTTCACTTCACCTCATCATCTGAATGTGTGAAAGATGGTGTATGATGCACAGATCCTCTGCATGTGCAACAGATCCTCTGCATGTGCAAAGTTACCTTAAAGAGGGTTAGAACTTTGGAGGTGCCCATATCTGAATTCTGAACTGAAGTTTGGTTCAGGAGCAGAAACCAAGGGGTCGACATTCGATCCGGACCGTTCCAATCTTCCACATCAGAATTCTGAACTGAAATTTTGGTTTGGATGGAGCAGAAACCGAGCAGTCCATGTCAATCCTGACCATTCCGATCAGTGAAGATCAGAGATTCAGAGAGGTCTTCTTTTAACCCTGTGTTTTCTTAGGCCTTAACAGTGCCCGTTTAGAACTAAATTTTCGTTTGGTAGACAGTCTTTCTCATTGATCCGTTTGGATTGTAGCTCCAGCATTGGATCAGTGAACGAACGGTCTCATTGGGCATTATTTGCATGACCACGGCAATCTGAACTCATGTTCAGCATAATCCTGATGGAGTGGTGAGAGAGAAGCGCAACATGCATCAGAGTACAGACGGGCATTGTTTCGGTCACTCTTTCAGATCAAACTATCATTTATCAACGTGTTTTTAAGAACAAAATGTGTGCCAAGAACAGGAGATTGCTTGTCCAGCATGCACATTCTATGGAAGAAAGGGCAAGAATGAAGGCAGACAGAACCTTTATTTTTCTTGTATTATTTCTTTGTTTCTGGTTTTTCTTTTTCCTCTCCAACTCGCTCGTGGTAACTTCAGCCGCCGCTGATGGGCGGTATGACGGCGAGCTCGTCGCCGTCGGCGACCTTGGCGGAGTCTGGCGCGTACTCCTCGTTGAGCGCGAGCACCATGGAGCCGCGGATCTCCTCCAGCTTGGGGAACTCGGCCAGCACCCGTGCGAGGCACTCCCCCGCGGTGGCCCCCGCCGGCACCTCCACCGACGACTCCGCCACGCCCGTCAGTTCCCGCGCGCGCGCGAAGAAGAGCACCTTCACCTTCACCGCTGGCGCCGCCGGCTCGGCCGCGGCGGGGCCCCCCTCCTCCGCGCGAGCAGAATCTGGAGACAGCAACAGGGGACCGGATGAGCGCTTGGTTAGCGCCGGCGCGGAGGAAACCGATAGGCGATGTTTCGCGAGGCCAGAAAAGATGATTAGGAGTAGAAGCGATGGACCAGTTACTTTTGGGATCCTGCGTCGCCATCGCCGGAGGAAAGGAAGCTGCTTGCCGCCTCGTGTGGTACTAATTTGCAGCCGTGGTCAACCTGCCGGTCTGCCGGGGAGTTGGAGGCGGCGGAACCAATCTGCAGAGAAGAGCATAACTCGAGTTAGGAGAACCTAAAGCGAATTGCAACACGCAAGTGGTCGTGCCGGAGTGGTTATCGGGCATGACTAGAAATCATGTGGGCTTTGCCCGCGCAGGTTCGAATCCTGCCGACCACGCCTTTTTGTGACTATTTCTTTGCCTTTTTGGCTCTTTTAGCCAGAATTTTGAAAACTATCTTCTAATATTCAAATTCTTCCGCTGTTGAACTCCTCACAAACTCACAGGTCGCTCGAGTGATCCTGGTTTTTGGTTGTCTACTTACCGAGTACTTGATCGGACGTCCGTGCCGCTTAAATAGTTTGCCTTCCATCCTTGAACGGCAAACAATCTCTACCCCCAATTTGAAGAGGTCCTCTCCGGCGGCGGTGAAGCCCGGCGCTCCCGCTGAGCGCTTGCTGGACTGAGGTCGCTCGTACCGTGTCCGTGTATGTGCCTGCGTGCCCCGGCGCCCAGCTGCTCGACGTTGCAAAGCGCTCCCGCGCTCCTCCTTCGTCCACAACAGGATCGCGCCCGTAAGGTGCTCGACGGAATGCCGGTGCAGAACTAGGCGCGGCAGTGGACGTCTTACAGATGCAGGGGATCCTCCGGCCACTGCGTGCCCTCTTCGCGCGCCAACTTGTCGCATGGGCCGAGCCACCGCCCCCTCCGGTCGGTGCCAGGACGAGATGGCTTCACGTGGGCGGCGGCGGTAGGGAGCCGGAGGAGGACGAGGTGGTCCCGTACGCCGACGTGCCTCGGCCCGGGAGGAGGTGGGAGCGGAAGCCGTACGTGACGCCGATGAGGGTGCTTATCCGTCGCGCCAAGGAGGAGAGGCAGGCCCGGCGGGAGAACCCGTGCCGCGTGCTGGAGCACCCGCCCGACAACGGCCTCCTCGTGCCGCACCTCGTCGTGGTCGCCCGCCGCGTGCACGCCGCGAGGGAGCGGCTCCTCGACGGACTGACCAGACTCGTCGAGGGCGAGGACGCCATCCCGGTGAAGCGATGCAGGTGAGTCAAGCTCTCAACACTGCAGATCGAACAATCATCAGTATCTGTGCAAATTGTTCAAGAACATCACAGCATGATGAAAATGTTTCTTGCCAGGTTTTGTCCGGAGGTGCACGTCGGCCGCGTCGGTCACGAGATCAGGACGTGCGAGGGCCGTGACAGCGGCGCGAGGAACTCCCTGCACGTGTGGCTGCCGGGGACCGTGCGCGACGTCGTCGGCTTCCCCTACTGCTACCACCTGTTCGACCGCGTCGGCAAGCCCAGGGTGGTGCACAAGGAGAAGTACGACGTCCCGAGGCTCCCCGCGATCCTGGAGCTCTGCATCCAGGCGGGCGTGGACGTCGAACGCTACCCGGCCAAGCGGCGCACTAGGCCGGTCTACTCCATCGAAGGCAGGATCGCAGACTTCGAGCCGGACGAAGCAGGCAACTCGGAACCAGGGGCGTTACCTGAACCACCAGCTTGCTCACCGTTGCCGTCTCCAGGGGCGTTACCTGAACCACCAGCTTGCTCACCGTTGCCGTCTCCAGCGGCGCCAACCTCGATCTGTTCTGCCTCACCCGACGCCAGTAATGAGCAAAAGGAGGAGGAGGTGACGGTGCCCGAGCTGGCCTCCCGGACGCTGCAGTCCTGGCTCGACATGCGTTCCGGCGCGGCGAGGCTGATGAAGAAGTACAGCGTGCACACCTGCGGGTACTGCCCGGAGGTGCAGGTCGGGCCCAAGGGGCACAAGGTGCGGATGTGCCGGGCCACCAAGCACCAGCAGCGGGACGGGCAGCACGCGTGGCAGGAGGCCACGGTGGACGACCTGGTCCGGCCGAGCTACGTGTGGCACGTCGCGGACCCCGGCGACGGGTCGCCGCTGGCGAACGAGCTGAAGCGGTACTACGGCAAGGCCCCCGCGGTGGTGGAGCTGTGCGTGCAGGCCGGCGCGCCCGTGCCCGCCGCGTACCGGAGCATGATGCGGCTCGACGTCGTGCCGCCCGCGCGGGACGAGTATGATCTCGTCGCCTGAGGCTTGCGGGTCTGGAGGTGGTGGCGCGCGCCTTGCGGGATTTCAGGGCAATGTGCAACGTGGTTCTACAATTGTGTGTCGGACTGACGAACAGTTTGCAGCGGCATTGGGACGAAAATGCTAGATAACTAGGCAATTTTCGGTATATTTTAATTTCAAATATTACTAGTAATTTTATGGTATAAATAAGTGATAATATGTGAATAAGATATGTGCATGTGTTCATATTATTCTTACTGATAAGCATGAACAAAAAGTTAAACTAGAATAGGTTTAGAGTGCACCGCAAGGCGGGACCAGTGCTGGAGGCACCGGTTACGCTGTTACTGGCTGGAATAGACATGCTATTCGACTGGTCTTGCCTGAAGTAGCCGAACGATGTCGATGCAGGAAGAGGTTTGCAGTGCAGTCCCACGAACGGTCACCAGGAAGCAGACGAAGTAGTCGTTCAGGGAGCGAGCAGTCGCATCAAGACGTTCCCCAAAAACTTGATTGCCCGCGTCCCGTGCAGGACCTTCAACGAGCATAGGTTCCGGAGGCCTGCTCTCGTTAGAGCTGTGCACGCAGCACTAGCGATGGGAACGGTAGAAAGCAGCAGAGGGAGAAGGGAGAGGTCTCCTAAGCAGAAGTGCCTGGATCAAGTGCTGAAGTGTGTGTAGATGAGAGAAGGAAGGGGTGGTTTATATAGGCGTGGAGGTGCCTCAGGTTCAACGAAGCTGGACGTCGTAAAGAGTTTTGATGAGCGACAGTTACTGGTGTGATTCTCCAGCCATCTGTTTTAATACTCTTAACAGCAAAATGTTCTTCTCATCTCAGCATATCACGTCGCACCGCACCTGCACGTCACGTCCGGCCGCGCACGCGCCCGCGCTCCGCCCGTCCGGCAGGCCGCGCCCCCGCCCGCGGCCTCGGCGAGGCGAGCGCGCGCGCGCGCGTGTGGTTCACCGACCTCCTCTTACCGGCTTCACAATTGGTGTACATGAAGTCCACCCTTTAAGTCGGTTAAGATCCTTCTCAAATCCCGGTACGGAATTAAGCAATTGATTCCCTAGCATTTAATAGTAGGCTTTAAATTATTTTATTGTATTGATTATAATAAATGGGTCAAGCCCATAATTCCAATAATCCCCACCAAGAAATTCAAACCACACTAGAAATGCTCTCATTCCCTCATTGATATACCAGTATTTGACAGAGACTGTTAAATTGAACTTTCATTTAGGACAAAAGCTACACTTATTCACAACTGTATAATGGACTATGCCTTGAATTGCCAGTCTTGTGCAAACAAGTCTGACCAGAGCCTTACACTGGTACTAGGCTGCAAAAGCATCCGCGCGGTTTGGAGCTTATAATTTATACTCCAGGCCCTTCATGAGTTTCTAGAGAATACCCAGTTCTCATAAACCATGACCAGTAGTCAGACTCATATAGGTGTGTTCCTTTCAAATGTTCTGTAGGACAACATTTTTGTTTAAAAAACAAATTATTTGTTTTAAAGAAACCACCTGGAACACATTAAGATATAGACCAATCTGCCATACAGATTAGAAGAGAAATGCCCCTTATACACGGAATGAGCCCTTTTCACAAAGGTTCTCTTCTCTCAATCAGACTTTAGTTTATTTCACCATCCTAATTCACGGGATCTCCAATCATATAGGACAGGTTTCCACTATAGAATGACTCATGTGGGTCTTAAGCCCAATTCCATAGATGCATTGTCTATCACATTTCATGAAAGACTCTTTGTAAACTGATCCGCCAAATTTTTAGCCGTCTGAACATAGTCCAGGGCTATAACTCCGAAGTTTCTCAATTTTCTGACAGATTTCAACCGCCTTTTCACATGTCTAGATAACTTCATGTTATCCTTTGAACTGTTCACTTTGACAATCACCGTTTGATTGTCACAGTTCATTAGAATTGTCTGTATCGGTTTTTCAACTATCGGCAAGTCCATAAGGAGCTCACGAAGCCACTCAGCCTCAACAGTGGCGGTATCTAATGCTGTGAGTTCTGCTTCTATAGTTGACCTCGTTAAGACGGTCTGCTTGCAAGATTCCAGAAAACAGCTCCACCACCAAGTGTAAACACATATCCACTTGTAGCCTTTATCTCATCAGCATCAGAAATCCAGTTTAATTCACTATACCCTTCTAGTACCCTTGGGTACCCGGTGTAGTGAATTCCATAGTTCATTGTCCCTTTTAGATAGTGCATTACTCTTTCAAGAGCCTTCCAATAATCATCTCCCGGGTTTGAAACAAACTGGCTCAGTTTGCTTACAGTAAATGAGATGTCAGGTCTTGTAGCACTAGCTAAATACATCAATGAACCAATGATCTGAGAATATCTCAGCTGATTTCGTATTATCCTTTTATTCTTCTTAAGAATTAAACTGGCATCATATGGTGTTGAGAAAGTTTTATAGTCGCTTTAACCAAAGCGACTTAACACCTTCTCCATATAGTGAGACTGTGTAAGAATCACCCCACCATTGCTCTCTTTTACCAGTTTTACATTAAGGATAACATCAGGTTCTCCCAGATCTTTCATCTCAAAACTTTGAGATAAAAACTCTTTGACTTCCTTAATCACATTAAGGCTAGCGCTAAAGATCAGTATGTCATCCACATACAAGCACAAAATCACTCCTACAGCCCCACCATAGCGATAGTACACACATTTGTCAGCTTCGTTCACAATAAAGCCAGCAGACGTCAAAGTTCTGTCGAACTTTTCATGCCACTGCTTAGACGCTTGCTTGAGACCATATAAAAATTTCAACAACTTACAAACCATTCCTTCTTAACCTTTTGATACAAACCCATCCGGCTGATCCATATAGATCTCCTCTTCTAACTCTCCATTGAGGAAATCCGTCTTAACGTCCATCTGATGAACGAGAAAACCATAAGAGGCTGCCAGGGAAAGTAACACTCGAATTGTGGTCAATCGGGTAACTGGTGAATAAGTGTCAAAGAAATCTTCTCTTTTTTTTATATAACTCTTGGCCACAAGTCTAGTCTTGTACTTTTCAATAGTACCATATGGTCTAAGCTTTTTCTTGAACACTCACTTGCATCCAACCGGTTTACATCCATAAGAACGTTCAACCACCTCCCAAGTTCCATTAGACATAATAGAATCCATCTCACTCCTTACTGCTTCCTTCCAATAGTCAGCATCAGGAGATGAATATGCCTCTTCAATGGTTCTGGGTGTATCATCTATGAGGTATACAATGAAATCATCACCAAAAGACTTTACAGTCCTTTGTCTCTTACTCTTTCTCGGAGCATCATTGTTATCCTTCTTAGGATTTTCCACAAGTGTATGTTCATTATGTTCTATCGGCTCAGCAGAGCTATCATCCTCGATGAAGTCTTGCCTAGATGAACTTATTTCATCTCTCATGGGAAAAATGTTTTCAAAAAATATAGCATCTCTGGACTCCATTATAGTACCAACATGCATGTCAGGTACCCCAGATTTTACTATTAAAATCTATAACCAACGCTGTGAATAGCATAACTTAGAAAGATACAATCCACAGTTTTATATCCAAACTTACGTTTCTTGGTTATTGGCACACTCATTTTTGCCAAACAACCCCATGTACGTAAGTATGAAAGTGTTGGACTTTTCTTCTTCCATTCCTCAAATGGTATTATCTCTTTATTCTTTGTAGGAACATGGTTTAGGACATGACATGCAGTCAATATAGCCTCACCCCACCATTTCTTCGAAAAGTCCCGCTGTATCTAACATGGTGTTAACCAAATCCGTTAGAGTGCGGTTCTTGCTTTCGGCAACCCCATTTGACTGAGGTGAATAGGGAGGCGTCCTCTCATGAATAATACCATGTTCCTCGCAGAATAAAGTAAATAAATTTGAGAAGTACTCGCCACCACGATCTGATCTAACTCTTTTGATCTTTCTCTCAAGTTGGTTTTCTACTTCAGTTTTATAGATTTTAAAGTAGTGTAAAGATTCATCTTTTGACTTTAGTAAATAGATGTAACAAGATCTGGTACTGTCATCAACCAAAGTCATGAAATATCTTTTACCACCTTTTGTCAACACTCCATTCATTTCGCACAAATCGGAATGAATTAATTCTAAGGGTGCCAAGTTTCTCGCCTCCGCGGCCTTACGAGACTTGCGAGTTTGTTTTGATTCAACACATACATGACACTTAGAATTTTTGAAAAAAGTAAACTTTGAAATTAAACTTAAATTAGCTAAGCGCATCATACAATCAAAATTAACGTGATAAAGTCTCGAATGCCAAACATTTGTTTCATCAACGTTAATAACATTGTATGCAATTTTATTACAAACATGTGACAAAGAAAGACGGAACAAGTCTCCGATTTCATAACCTTTTCCAACAAAAATACCAAACTTAGACAAGATACATTTATTGGACTCAAAGACTAATTTAAAACCATCTCTACATAGTAGAGAGCCGTTGACTATATTCTTCTTGATGGTGGGGACATGCTGCACGTTCTTCAGCTGCACGGTCTTCCCCGAAATAAACTTCAGATTTACCGTACCAACACCAAGAACACCCGCATGCGATCCGTTCCCCATCAGCAAGGAGGAAGTCCCGCCGTCCTGGTGAGAAGAAAATAAAGAAGCATCAGCACAAACATGAATATTAGCACCAGTGTCAACCCACCATTCGGGTGAACAAAAAATTGAAAGAACTGTAGGTAATAAATTACCGTACCCTGATGTTCCTCCAGTTGTGCTAATGACCATGTTGGCGGAGTCGTTGCCTTTGTGGTTCGGGCACTTTGCAGCAAAGTGTTCCGTCCTAACGCACACATAGCAAGCTCCCTTATTCTTCTTCTTGAAAGTGGTTGTCTGCTTAGTCTTTGGTTGTTTCTGCGGTGGCTTTTTCTTGTTCTTGTGGGAGTTGTTCTTCTGAACAAGATTGGCGCTAGAAGCACAAACAACTCCTTTCCCACATATGTCCTTTTCTCTCGCCTTCTCCTCAACATCAAGAGTCCCTATGAGTCCATCTACGGTGAACTCCTGTCTCTTGTGTTTTAAAGAAGTAGCAAAGTCCCTCCAAGAAGGTGGCAGCTTAGAGATAATACCTCCAGCCATAAACTTACTGGGTAACACATATGGGACTCTTTGCTACAATTTTTGAGATCTTTTGCCAGAGTATGTATTTCATGAGCCTGTTCCACCACAGAACGGTCTTCGGCCATCCTATATTCAAGGAACTGCTCCATCGTATACAACTCACTGCCGACGTCAGACAGTCCATATTGAGCCTCAAGAGCATCCCACAACGCTTTACCAGTTGGCAGCCAGATATAGGAATCGACCAGGTTTTCACCGAGAACACTAATGACCAAGCCTCGAAAGAGGGTATCAGCCTCATCGAACGCACTCTCTTCCTCTGGAGTGAACTGTTCACGCTTACCCTCTTTTACATGGATCACTCTCGATATTGTTAACCATAGTATAAGCCGCTCGTGCCAACGTTTGTAATTTGAACCATCAAAAGGTGGTGGTTTGATTGATGCAGCAAAACTAGATACCGAAAGCCTATTAACAAAGTCAGGTTTTTGATTGTTAGATAACTAGGTAATTTTTGGTATATTTTAATTTTAAATATTACTAGCAATTTTATGGCATAAATGAGTGATAATATGTGAATAAGATATGTGCATATTCTTACTAATAAGTATGAACAAAAAGTTAAACCAGAATAGGTTTAGAGTGTACCCCAAGGCGGGACCAGTGCCGGAGGCACCGGTTGCGCCGTTACCAGCTGGAATAGACATGCTATTCGACTGGCCTTGCCTGAAGTAGCCGAACGATGTCGATGCAGGAAGAGGTTCGCAGTGTAGTCCCACGAACGGTCACCAGGAAGCAGACGAAGCAGAGAAAGCAGCAGAGGGAGAAGGGAGTCGCACCGCCCGTCCGGCTGGTTCACCTCGCCCACGGCCTCGGCGAGGCGAGCGAGCGCGCGCGTGGTTCACCGACCTGCTCTTACCGGCTTCACAAGTGGTGTAAACGAAGTTCACCCTTTAAGTCGGTTGAGATCCTCCTCAAATCCCGGTACGGAATTAAGCAATTGATTCCCTAGCATTTAATAATGGGTTTTAAATTCTTTTATTGTATTGATTAGAATAAATGGGCCAAGCTCATAATTCCAATAGAACATTATTAAGACGCAGGGATCAGCTTTCTAGGTGTTTTCCTGCCACTCGTTGGCAGCAATGTTCATCGATGCAGTTTTCTTTTTCTCTCGAAACGAAATCATCGATGCAGTTTTGGGAACAGGCCACTTGCTTGTTAATACTTGCCAATGTTAAAGAGGCTCTTTAACATTCCTTAATTCGTCAGTGAATATGATAGCTGTTATTTAAAATGAATTTCAGCAGTTGTTATTGCTCTGCAGTATTTGATGGTTTGTTTCTTAGTTCTCATCTCAGTCATATTCCATGTATGAGTGGTGAAAGGATCATTTTGTGTTTTTGTTTCCCTTGAATATTGGGTCGTGTCTTCAATGATTATATTCTCTCAGACAAGTTAAGCAAACCACACGACTATTTCTTACCAACCATGTGGAAAATGTGAAGCAACAATACATTTAAGGAAAAAGATTCTTGCGTAAGTATCGTTGCCAACTGTCAATTGTGGTAACATTCTTGTCCCATCTGAATAACGTCGGGACAAGATCAGCCAGCGGGAGATGTATGGACAAAGCTTAATCACTAGTCAGCCGCTGGGGCCGGTGGACAGTGCACCGTCGTTGCCTTCCCCTGTCGATGAATAGTAACCGTTACAATCTACTGATGCTAGCATGCTGCAGGTTGATACTCCGATGGAGCTTGGAAGGGCAATCTTGTTTCTTCCGAACCGAAGGTGCTCACCGATTGCGGTGAGCTGAATTCCCAGATGAGCAGGCATCCGTGCTGCACTTGATGAAATTTGAACCCCCAACCGAGAAATTGTTCGGGTTCTTGTGTGGTATTCGATCTTGGAGCCCCCCGGACAGCGTTCGACTGCACTGCGCGCACTGATCTTTCCTCCTCACCAGACGATGTCCACAAACAACAAGGCCGAGCCCGATCCAGGTCTTGTGGAAGAAGAGAAGAGCGCCGCTGTTGGACGCGAGCAAGTATCCGCTTCGCTGAACGATCCGATCGAAAGAGACCGGGAAGGAGGACTAAGAAGGCCCAGTCTCCCTCAAGACAGCGCCGCCTCCGGCGGTGAAATAATCGGTACCGCAGGGGCCGGATCGTAAGATCTCGTCGAGATAATTTCTCCTCCCCGTGCGGGTGCGGCCGTGCCCCCGCGATCGCAACTCGCAAAGCTGCGCCTGCGCCCGACGGAATGGGCAGCACGGTCGAACGTCACTGGAAGGTGGGTCCTACGGGGCATGGCCCCACTGGTTCAGTGACCGTGTTGCAGCTCCGCGGCGGGGGTCCAAGCGCGCCGCGGGCGCTAAAACCCTCCAAAAACGCAGGGACCAACCGTTGCGGATTAGTATTTTCTCGCTGGCCTGGCCTCGCCTCCTTCCCCTCTCCTTCACTTGCGTCGCGCGTCGCGACACGCCTCCCCGTGTCCCTCCACCACCGCCCCCGCGCGCCCGCACTCTCCCTCCGGCGGCGACCCCCCTGCCGGCGATCGCTTCGCCGCCGCTCTCGCGGGCCGTCCCCCTTCCGCGCTCGTGAGGCGAGGTGAGGTCCCGTCCCGCCGCCCCTTTCGCGGGGCCGGCCGACCGCCAATTTTTGACACGGGGAGGTCCCTTTTTACTGTTGTACGCGCAGGTGAGGGGACGATGTGGTCGTCCAGCCAGGCGAGCACGAGGGGCGTCGTGGAGATGGGGAGGGTGGAGGCCGGGCCTTCCCATTTCCCCAAGAGGCCCGCGCCCCGGAATCCCGCCAGGTATGCGCACCCCGGCTTTTTTACTGGTGCGTGGCTTGCCTAGTTGATACTGCCGTGCGTCTGTTTTGGTGCCAACGGAAAAGGGGTAGATCTGCTCATGTTTCCTCTCTGCTTCCGGGGTGATGGTTAAGCAACGGCCGAAGAACTCTGCATGCGGCACGCGTGCTTGCCGGATGTTGCCAGAAGTGGCAACCGTGTTCCTGCCACGAGTTGCGGTTGCGGCTGTGCAAATGAGCTAGGGTGTTTGTGTTACATGATCATGTGGAGGTTTGGGCATACAGTATATAACAAGGGACGGATGTACCCGTATCTGTTGGGTGCGATTTTTACTAGCTCCCATAACTAATGTTATGCTTCCCTGTATCACACTTCTCTCTTTTCTGCGCAAGTGCGGCAGCATGATGTTCATATACTGACCTTTCTTATGTCTACTATGACATGCCACTGTCAATGTTACGCCTAACACACCTCCTGTGCCTGACAGGATCAATCTATCAAGGACACATGCAGTTAAGCCTTGCGCAGCTGGCGAGCACTCGGGAATTTCAGTCAAATGCAACTTGGGATGGTCTCCTCAACCATCGCCTGACTTGAGGCAGCACTTTAGAGGATATTCATCAGCATCAGAGGCAGTTCTTACTTCCCAATCTGATTTCAGAAAACTTTTTGTTGGCAATGAGAAAATTGGCGTTCTCTTGCTCAATCTTGGGGGCCCAGAGACTCTCGACGATGTGCAGCCTTTCTTGTTTAATCTTTTTGCAGACCCGGTAATTACTATACTGCAAAGCAATACTTGCCTCTGAGTTTTTTACTCGTTATATATTGTTTTTGTAATTTTACCTTGCAGGTTTAACAATTGTGGCACAAAAATAATTAGTGGTTTGTTATGTAAATGTGCAGCAGGTTTAAGTACTGCAGATATGTGGGGAGATAATTTTCCGTAATCCCATGTTTTGTTGTGTCATTACTCAACATTGGAGCGTAACTTTCTAACATCATGTTATGATTGCTTGAGCTAGAAAGACAGATGAATGCATGTTACTACTGTATTTGAGTACATCATAGAGCAAGCCTTTTCTCTTACTGATTGTATATCCATGACTCATGATCACAGGACATTATCCGTCTTCCTAGGCTGTTTCGCTTTCTGCAGAAGCCACTAGCACAATTCATATCGGTAGTGAGAGCACCAAAGAGTAAGGAGGGTTATGCATCCATAGGCGGCGGTTCTCCTCTCCGACAAATTACTGATGCACAGGTATGTATTAGGGTGTGTTTGATTGAGCTGTGGCTTTTGAAAAAGTAGTTGTGGGCTGTAGAAAAGCTGTTGTGAGGTGTGGGCTGTGAGAAAGCCGAAAGCCGTTTGGTTGGGCAGCTGTGGCTTTTGAGAAAACTGTTAAGCGGACTCCACATGTCATCCACATCCCTCCCCACTTGACTCTCTCCCTCTCTCACTGACGCGCGGACCCCGCTCGTCATCATCTTCTTCCTCCACTCCGCTCCCGACCGCCGTTGACCCTCCCCTCCGCTCCCGACTGCGCCTAGGCGGAGCTCGTGCCCGAAGTAGCAGCAGTAGGCAGCCGTCTCGGAGCGCGTACAAGCCCGGCGGGCCGTCGAACTAGAGCAGGGCAGAGAGGTTGTACGCGAGGGCAGAGGCCGCGGCGTCGAAGGACATGAGACGGAGCTCGGCGGACGCGGGCACCCGTGGCGGAGCTGCGCCTTGCCGGAGAAGGGCCGCGTGTCCGCGCCAGAGCTTCCGCGGTGGCGTGGCCGCGCTCCGGCCCGCGCCCAAGTCCGCCTCCAAGGCCAACCCGCCCGCGGCTGGACTGGAGGTCGGCGTCGGAGGCACCCGCCCGCGGTCGCACCTGCCCGCCGGCGGCGGAGCTCGCCCTTGGGGCAGCGGGAGGGAGGGCAGTGGCGGTGGCAGCGCAGGAGGGCAACGGCGTGACGGTGCGGGTGGGGAACGGCGGCGGACGGGAAAAGAACGAAGAAAACGAATCGGTATCTTCATAATGAGTGGCAGTGGGTAATTTCTTCAAACTTCCCACAGCCACAGCCGGGGAAAGCAGGGGAAACTTGCTTTTGGATTTGTACTACAAAAAAGCTGGCTTTGGGCAAATGCAGGTATGGGTTTTGGGCCCTCTGGTTGGCTTTTGGCTTTTGGGGGGCAAAAGCCAAAAGCCAAACCAAACAGACTCTTAACCTTTTGTTGTCAAATTTGCCAATTGCCATGACTGCCATGCACTGAATTTCTTAGCAATGTGGATTTCCATTTACCTAGAGTCAGACATAGGATACAAGAGTGCCACGGTAAAACTAATTTTCAGATGACAAATAACCCATCGATTAGTGTTAGAGGGGATCTTGATGGAACTTCAAACAATTAGGATTAATGCTGCAAGATCAATTCCCAGCATGCACCTTATACTACTGCATGCTTGCTTTTCACTTTGTTGAGAAATGGTTTTCCCAATAATTGGGTTAATATTGCTATGGCTTATAGGTTAGGCCTAGGAAATGTCCCAGTGATTTTATACTGTGTGAAGATGCTGAACTTCATTTGTTGTTTCACCTATGCTCCAAGATACTAGCTGATCTTATACTATGAGAGACGACATTTTGGATTTTACTGTCAGTTATCTTTTACATTGGACAATGATAGGATAATAGGATTGAAATGTGAATATATGCTGCTATATTTTTTTCCAAGAATGTCTATGCTGCTATATTACTTTATTGGAATTAGTAGTTTTGGGAATAATTAATGATTTTCCCACCATGAGCTCTCATTTGGTGGGTTTAATGGATTCTGCAGGGGGAAGCACTGAGGGAGGCATTATGTGAAAAAGATGTTCCTGCCAAGGTGTATGTTGGAATGCGATATTGGCATCCCTTCACTGAAGAAGCCATAGAACAAGTACGGGCTTGGCATATATCCAAAATACTTCTGTGTTCTGTTGATTTTCCCGGGTTTTTATTATCTTAGCAATGAAATTATACCTGTAAATCGCCATTGTTTGTAGTAATGTAAGAAAAAAAATCAAATGTAATTGAATTGCTCTTTCAAATTAGATCTTCAATCATGGATATCATTTTTCCCTTTAGGATTTGCAGAAGAATATGGATCTAGATTGCACTTTTGGTACTTTAATGAAACAGTTCGCGTCATGAATGCTATTCTATTCTAGTTATGAAACCATTAGCTAATCGACTTACTCTTGTGGTCGTATTCATGACACCATGTGCTATATGAATACTATTCTAGACATAGAGAAATAAATACTTTCTGGTGCTTCATTGTTCATACATATCTATTAGAAAATTACTTATTATCTTTGTGAACTCAGATAAAACGGGATGGAATCACAAAACTTGTTGTGCTGCCTCTATATCCTCAGTTCTCCATATCAACTAGTGGTTCGAGTCTCCGTTTATTGGAGAGCATATTCAGGTAATATTTGAAAATCTAAATACCTGTATTTCTGATGCTTAGAAAATTGATGCTTATGTGACTATGCCACTTTCAATTTCCTTTAGAGAGGATGAGTATCTGGTGAATATGCAACATACAGTTATACCTTCATGGTATCAACGAGAAGGATATATCAAGGCTATGGCAACTTTGATTGAGAACGAACTGACAAAATTTCCAGAACCCCAAAAGGTAAGAAGTAAGAACTATGGCTTGAAGCACTTGTGATGTAGAGGGTTGTTAAACTTGGTGGACATTTACTTTACGTGTACAAGTCATCATACATGTCTGTCTCTTTTGTAGAAGAGTAGGCAACATGTTTTTTGTTTTACCTTTTTTTTCTTCAAACAAGAATGTTTCCATGTCCGCCAAACTCACAATGCTTTCAAAAGGGTAGAAGGTTTGACTTCTTTAGACATCAGGCAAATTGTTTTTTCTTTCAAAAGTTTGTTTCCTCTTGGCAATGCTCCTTAAATAATGCGGTAATGTGTGAGTGAAGCTGGCTTCTAGTACCAAAAAATATTTTCCATGACTGTTTCATTTTTGCATCCATTTTCCATCCCTGCCTGGGTGCACCTATTATTTTGATGATTTTTCAAAAGAAAATTCTAATGAGAAATCAACTTGCAGGTTATGATATTTTTCAGTGCTCATGGAGTTCCTTTGGCATATGTTGAAGAAGCTGGTGATCCTTATAAAGCAGAGATGGAAGAGTGTATCGATCTCATCATGGAAGAACTTGAAAAAAGAGGAATAACAAATCCATGTACACTTGCTTATCAGGTCGCTGGAGCTCTTTCAACCAACCAAATATGGTGTTTATTCTTCTTTTACTAATCAATCTTCTGAATCTACAGAGCCGAGTAGGACCAGTGGAATGGCTGAAACCGTACACTGATGAGACAATTGTTGAGCTTGGGCAGAAAGGGGTCAAGAGCCTTCTAGCTGTTCCCATTAGGTATTATTTCTCTTAATTTGGCTTCTGTTGTCTTGAACTCTTAATAAAAGTGATGTTCTGTTTGTGTTGTGCTTCTTATAACCCACACATCTTACCTTTCCGCTTACTTTAGTTTTCTCCCATTAATTTTGGTCTGGTAATCCTCATGTTTTCTTATGGTCTTCCCTGTTCAGTTTTGTTAGCGAACACATCGAAACTTTGGAAGAAATCGATGTGGAATACAAGGAGTTGGCTTTAGAATCTGGCATCAAGAACTGGGGACGAGTTCCTGCATTAGGCTGTGAACCAACTTTCATTTCGGATCTTGCTGATGCTGTTATTGAAAGCCTGCCATATGTTGGCGCAATGGCAGTTTCCAATCTTGAGGCTCGGCAGGTAACAACTAGCACATGGCCAGCAAAACTGTGCATCTCTTTTGCTTGGTTGGTCAAAAGAATATTGCTATTACCTGATGCTTTGGGTTTGGGTATTTTGTGCCCGACTAAATAATGGTGACTTCAGCTATCTGTTTTGATCAACAATATATTAGGACAATACCTCAGTTAATTTTAGCTATTGGGCCATTTGCTGACACATTGATGTAATCCATACACTCGCATATTTTTTGGTGGAACCATACTCTCACGTATTGGGGCTAGCTTCATTAGATGGAGCTGCTAAGATGAAACAAGAAGAAAGGTACAGATTGCATATTTCCGTGTATATATATAAAAAGATACCGCATAATCATGTTTGGACAGGATCATGATCCACCATATTACAAGATTGAAGATTGTTATGCAACTTGCCCATATCAGCAAAAGAATCCTGATATTCTTGTACGCATATATATATATAATATATAAGGTGTGAATAAAATGTTAGGACACTGAATCACACCGACTCATGTGGCATGTACTACCAAGCCTTGAAATCTTTAATTGTAACAATAATCGCTCCTGAGCCAACGTAAAACAAATCATTTTCAAATCCAATGATATGCTATGGTTTCTGAGGCTTTGGCATCATTTAGCTCACATCACACCCTTGCTATCGTAACCCAATCTGCTCAATATTTTGAAGTGATGGCCGGTGGTTTTGCATTTTGCAGTCACTTGTACCCCTTGGGAGCGTGGAGGAGCTGCTAGCAGCATACGACTCGAAGCGCGACGAGCTGCCCCCACCGGTGATCGTGTGGGAGTGGGGCTGGACGAAGAGCGCGGAGACCTGGAACGGCCGCGCCGCCATGCTGGCCGTGCTGGTTCTGCTAGTGCTGGAGGTGACGACCGGGGAAGGGTTCCTGCACCAGTGGGGAATACTGCCGCTGTTCCGCTGAAGCCGACGGTTCTCCTGCCCTCTTACATCTGGCCGTAATTTTGCTGCATCTGGAGCACCTTTCGATGCTGTATATGAATCCATTTGCTTTCGCTCGTGTCAGAAAAAAAAGGGAACAAGACCTGGTATATCATGTTATACTGTAACGATTCGTCGGAAAAAATTGTTATACCGTAAAAGTGAAAAATATGGGACATGCAGTATGAAGACGATGCACAAACCTAACACGCGTGGACACTTGTTTGCCACACTATGGAAACTCATTGTTGGCTAATAGTGCCCAGAGCTGCTTCTGATCATAAAGGGATAGATAGCAGACAAGGTTTTATGTTTAACTTTTTTTCATTAGTTGTGGGTGGCGTGCTTTGTGGTGTTTCTGGATGCACACACACTCTCAACAGAACAATCATATGATTTGAGGATCACGAGTTTATATGCAGGTACAATTATTACTTGCCCCATCCACACGCAAAGCCATCCAGGCCATAAAAAGTCAGCAACGAAAAGAAAAAAAATGGTGACCATGCAGAAGCAGAATTTCCGAAGGGTTTGGGAAAAATAATTAATTCCTTGGAGCGTCTGGATCGAAGGATTAAGGATCGCTGCGATGCGTCTGAAACCGGCCTCGTGCACACACACCGGCCGCCTGATCTTCCAGCGTCTCTCTCTCTCTCTCTCTCTCTCTCTCTCCTGTACTCGACTGTTCGTCACCGAGCCGAACTGACCTCGGCTGTCGTCACCGGCACAGACACGATGTTAAAGAAAGATGGGTCGGGAGACTACTGCTTCCTCCGTCCCGAAGTATTAGATATTTTAATTTATCTTAATTTTAAATAGTCTAAATTTGATTAAATTTATAAAAAAATATTAACATCTCATATATCAAATAAAGAAATTATAAAAAATATATATGTATCTAGTTATTCTCATTTGATATTTAAAATATTATTATCTTTTTCTATAAAATTGGTTAAATTTAGAATAATTTAACTTAGGATAAATCAAAATGCAAAATATTTTATGATGAGAGGGAGTAAATGGCTGTTTGGTAAGGACCACGGCGCGATTCCAATTCCAACTCGCGAGCACGTGCCGCGGATCGCGCGCCGGGCAGCTGCTGAGAGATCGATCGCCAGCGGGCGGTGGAGCCATGCATTGCGTATGCTACTACTATATGATTCAGCGTGTTCCACGCCGCGCGTGTCTGCACGTGCCAACGACCCCTCTCGCTCGGGCTCGGCGGGTGGGGGAAGGACGGACGGATGGGAGCACGTGCCAAGCATCCTGCGGGATTTATTGGCGTGGTCTCCTCTCCGTATCCGGATGCCGGGCGATCACATCGTCACGTCGCCCCGTACCACCACCCGCCCAGCGCCGTGCGTGGTAGGCTCGTGCTCCTACACGCCCACGCCGGCCAGTATAAATGCTTGCGAATCCATGATCCACCCACTCAGTTCGCTATGAACCAGCCGAGGGCCCCTTTGGTTTGAATTCAATTCATCCTTCAATTTGGTCCGATTCCTCCTCTTGGGTGCATTTTTATTTTTAGCATATTTTTTGAAAGTTTTGTTTTATTTTTGGGCTCCTTGTTGAAAGGATCCTGGGAATGGACGGCCACACTTGGCGCGGTGCCGTGATCTTTGACGCCGTAAACGCTTACCGCATGGTCGGATTAAAATCAGAGGAAGCTACGTAATGTAAACCTCCTATTTGTATTACAAGTAGGAATCTATCTATCTTGTAACATTTGAAGTTCAAAGAGTGACTACAATCGTGAAACAAAAGGCAATTCTCTAATGCTCCGTTATACGTGAGCGAGTGGACGCGCGGGGCGAAACATACGTCAGCTTATGCATCCGTGGCCAATGGCTGCCTTTTCGAATACCTCTAAAGTCACCTGCTAGAATCTTCTAAAGTCTAATACTCGCTTAAAAGACCGATGAATCCCTTGAATAAAAAATGGAAACTAGAACGCCGACGTCAGATGCTCGATTGTATTCATTCATGGACTCGATGGGATGCACCCAACGAAGACATCACGTGCATGATTCACGTAGGACGGGGCGGCGCTGGGGCCGGGCACGCGAGTCACGGCCAATGAGAGCCCTTCCGTTTCAGAGAAAAAGACTGGAATACAGACACCAATAATCCAACTCCAAGCAAGCACGCAACGCTAGTTCATACATTGACTAAAAAAATACGGATACGCGGACTAGAGTGTGTAATGCGTATGGGCGATGATGAGTAAGCGAATGGATTTTCACGGGGGTATAAAAACGTTGGCTTTTCCTCGTAGTTTACTCGAATCCATTCAGCATTTCAGTCGCCGCTTCTCCAGGGCTTTGTTTCTCTTATCCGCCCCCCTTGTATTTTCTATTTTCTTCAGAAGCTTCCCGTCCAGGCCTTGTTCTCTTCACCTTCCACTGATGCCTGCTACATAAGCAGCCACAGAGGGAGGGGGAGAGGGGGAGGGAGGGAGAGAGAGGGAGGGGGAGAGGGAGAGAGAGAGAGAGAGAGAGAGAGAGAGAGAGAGGAGCTGCTGATGAATGTGTTAGCAGCGCCTCAACTGGACAAGTTCTAGCTTGGCTAGCTGGATCAGTTCATCCATCAGCGGCAATCTACAAGGTAAGGTAAGCTCCTACCCTTCCATTTTGGAAATGCTCACATATATATGCTGCTTCTTTCTCCTTGTCTCAAGCAACCTGCTTTTGCATTCGCTTTAGTGTTTGCCACCATGACAATGTCTGCTTGTTGTCTGCTTCGAATATGCAACCGATCGATCCAAAAGTAATATTCTTGTCCATGTTATGCCTTGAGGAGAGGGAGAGCTATCTTTTTCCTTTATTTGTGCCATGATCAACTCAGATTTGAGAATGGAAATCAACTTTTACAACTCCCAATCTGCATGTAATAGAGATGCTATGAACTTACTCGCAAAAAAAAATGATGCTATGAACCTACTGCTGATCTGACATTGAAGAAAAGAAAGGGGAGTGGTGAACATGTTTAGTAGGTTCTCGCTCTGCATCATGGGATGGTTAACCACACATATATGGGGGGAGAAATAGGAAAGCCAAGCTGGATCCGATGTGTCTACGGGCCACTGGTCAGTGTTCATCTCGCTACGCCGGCCCCACTTCTTGTCCCGCGGAAGTTAGAAACAGAACTGTATGGCCAATAATGCTGTGCCAACCAAAACCGTTCTACCAAAACCAGGAGGCCTGTCCCTCCTGCGCAATCAAGATATGATTTTTCTTGCGGCTTTTTTATAATTAATCTTTCTTACGGCTTGATCTAATTTTGGCCGTTCGTTTACGAGCCGATCATAAGCTGGATCATTATTAAATAGGACATCTTCTTGTCAAAGTTAAAGAGCCTGATTGGTTTGGTTCCAAAATTTGGCTGCCAAAGTTTTGGCAACTATAAATTTTGGCATCCATTTGGTTGAAATCCAAAAAGTAGCCCACCTCACAAAGTATTTGCCAAAATTTTGGCAAATTTTTTTTTTGCCAATGTTTTGGCCTGCTCTAATTTTAGCAAGGTAAATTTTGGAATCAAACCAGCCAGGCAAGTTGTCGTCACTACGCGATGACATGGATTTTCATTATTGCCACAATACAATGACACGATGCATCTTGCCTTAATCAGGGTCCATATGCTGTCCCTGTCTCATCTACTCCTATTCCCATGGCCCTGGCCTATGGTGAGCAAGATGCATCATGACTCCAAAAAGAATACCCCTAAGCATCATAATTTAATCCAAAAAGCTGCACACTAAAACTGGTATTGTTGTTCCTTCTGTGGGAACATCATATTTAATTTGGACAAAAAAGAAGCGAGATTAGAGGAAAATTACGCGCTGCACGGGTCTAGGTCGACGCTTGGTAGGCCCAGCGACAGCGATGCCTCGTCCGAGCTGGAGCAGGCAGGCAACGTGCAGCATGCGTGTAAACGTGGCGTCTCAGCTAGCCACGACTAGTCGCAGGGCCCACCGAGAAGGGAGAGAAGAAAAATCTCATCTCCGCTGCGGTGGAGTGGGCGGTGGGCCCGGCTTCCTTGCGACGCTGCTGCTTCAGCTTCACTGCCAGGTCACTCCGCCGGCGGGTGGGCCCGCCCTTCACGGCCCCACACCTGCCCGCGCCATTTCTTCTTGCTCGAACGCTTGGTCTCCGAATCTGCTGCTGGCTTTGAGCAAGTGAACGTTGCACTCTCTGCTTTGATGGAGTGTTAAATGAGATTAGGACTTGCTCTGTTTTCTTTGTTCTTCCAACTTTATGCCGGCAACGTTTTAATACAGACCCCCTCAAAAAATGTGCTAATACAGCAATACATTGATTAGAGTGTTTTCTTCAAAAAAAAAGACAGTGCCGATTTCAGCTCCACACACTGCTCGCGATGACGTGTTGACCCGACAATCTTCTCTCTCTCTCTCTCTCTCTTTTTCTTCCAGTTGGAACGCGATCCTAATCATGTTCAACTTTATAATCTGGATTTTCCTTTAGGCTCCGCTTGGACATTGCGCAAGCGGAGACCGGGACGGCAAGGCAGCAGGAACAGGAGCATACCCAGAGCAGAGGAGGCGGCTCGATGGACGGCGGCTCCCCGCGGCCGCCCCGCCGCCCGGAGCGGGAGGGGAGCTACAACCACGACATCGAGAGCATGGACGGCTCCGGGGCCGGGGGCGGGCCGCCGTGGCGGTCGCAGAACGGCTCCTCCGAGGCCCTGCTCCGCTACGACGACGGCGGGAGCGCGCGCGAGCCGCTGCTGCGGAAGCGCACCATGAACACCACATCCCAGATCGCCATCGTCGGCGCCAACGTCTGCCCCATCGAGAGCTTGGATTACGAGTAGGCATTCTTCTATCCTTTTTTTTTCTCTCCTTCCCCCTCTTGGACTATTTCTCTTCATTTTTTACTTTACTTTTTTGTTTTTCTTCAGCCTTTCATGGCGGGGAACTTTTTTAAAAAAAATCTTCTCCTGTGTTCTTACCTTATTGCTAATCTGATTTGGTTATTGCTCTGAGAGAAATCAACCGCGGGGCTTTGGGACATAGGATGGCAACTCTTGGCTCCTGAGTTGTTAATCCTCGCATCTTTGCCATTCATCTCAATTGCATTTTTAGTACTTCTTGCTGCGTAGAAATCTTTGATATGCCAATGATAACTGCAAGGTGGTATCAAGAAAAGAAACGAAGAGATTTTACACTAGCTCTGCCCTGGGCTGCTAAATTACGTGCAACTCCTTGTTTCAGAAAAGAAAACAAAATCGTCAACAAAAAGTAATGTGCCAATCTATATCTCCGTTTTAAATAGGAAGAAGATTGGTATGCATACATTTACTACAAAGGTTTCCAGATATTTTTTTCCCTGAAGAATACAAGCCCATATCCATATTGTAGTACACGTAATTACCTCCTAGAGTTTTTATAGTGATGACTGAATTGCAGAGGTTATTCAAATGTGTAGGTATACCCAGTACCAACTCATGTGCCCAGTGCACTTTATGGACACTTTAACCTGTTTTGTTAGACCCTTGAATAATTTGATTGTTGCAGAGTTGTGGAGAACGACCTTTTCAAGCAAGATTGGCGATCAAGAAAGAAGAAGCAGATATTTCAGTACATTGTTCTCAAGTGGAGCTTGGTGCTTCTTATTGGCTTGTTAACTGGACTTGTTGGCTTCTTCAACAACCTCGCTGTTGAAAACATTGCTGGACTCAAGTTGCTACTCACGAGTCGTCTGATGCTCAATGAGAGGTAAAGTGTTTTCTATTCTTTCTTTAAGGACAATTTGCATTTTGTACCTTTTAGTATTACTTTGTCATAATTGCTTCAGCTCATCACTGATGTGGTGTTTGCCACTCGTTACACTGTTATTGCCATGATGCTTGGAAATTTTACCAAATTCATGAAATCAACCATGAAGTTTTATTGCAGCCTGTAAGTCTCTAACAATTACTAGCAGTAGAAATCCTTCTGTGACAACTGAGGAGCATGCAGGGTTGCTAGTATTAGTAATAAATACATGTTATATCGTTTTAAGCATTCGGAGTACTTTGAAGTAATTAATGATAATGTTCTGCTTCCAGTGCAGTTATTTCAAAGCATTTTTTGTATATGGAGGTTGCAATTTAGTCTTGGCGGCATCTGCAGCAGCAATCTGTGCTTATGTTGCACCTGCTGCTGCTGGATCCGGTATTCCTGAAGTTAAAGCATATCTTAACGGGGTTGATGCTTATTCTATATTGGCTCCTAGTACACTCTTCGTTAAGGTAACTGCTGACTTTTAACCATATATATAATCGATTTTTTTACCTTTTTTTATCTTCTTTTGGTATTCTGTACACTATGCATTTTTTTTTGTTAGCTTCTGGAACAGGGTCATCGGATTAGTAAGCTCAACTGAGTTCTTTTTTTCTTATCATATCATGGTCTAAAACTTAGGGACTTCTCTTGAAAACAAGTTTAATATGAACGGAACTTAATGCTTATTTACTTCTAAGTGGCAAGAGGAAAAATATTGCTTATGATTTTGAATTACTAAGGTCCATCAGCTGAGATAATGAAATGTAGATTCACTTGTGAATCATACATCCAGTGCTATTTTACTGATGTCTTTTTTTTAAAAAAGAACTGCAATAAAAGACCAGATTGGTTGCGATTATTCATTCTTAAGATTTTTATGCTGATAGTTAACCTATTACTTTCTAAAGAGTGTCCATTATGAAAATTATGTAGAAGATATTCTGTTAGAAAAATTTATATACTGAATATGATTGTTTGTACATACTAAATGTGGGAAAGCTTGATTGACTTGGCAATACCATTCCACATTTAAAAGGACAACACATTGTGCCAATACCAACATGGGTACTAGGTTGCTGTAGAAACGTCTGACTCTGAAATATTCAAACTCAATATTCTACTGCTTGCAGATATTTGGTTCAATACTTGGAGTTTCAGCTGGATTTGTACTAGGAAAGGAAGGCCCTATGGTACACACAGGAGCATGTATTGCCAACTTGCTTGGTCAGGGAGGATCACGCAAGTATCATCTTACATGCAACTGGCTAAGATACTTTAAGAACGACAGGGATAGGAGAGACTTAATTACATGTGGATCTGCAGCTGGAGTGGCAGCTGCCTTCCGTGCACCTGTTGGCGGTGTTCTGTTTGCTCTTGAAGAAGCAGCATCATGGTAGCACTCTTTCTTAGAAAGTTAGCATTTGTTCTTTCAGGCTAAGTATTTTCCCTATTCAACACTTTGCACGTTTGGATATGTACAATATCACTGATGCACTATCTAGGCGCTTTCAATATCTATCCTGTGATGAAAGATGGTAACTAGTGTTTCTATACGTCATTTTACAGGTGGCGAAGTGCACTTTTGTGGAGAACATTCTTTACAACTGCTGTTGTTGCTGTGGTATTGAGGGGACTGATTGAATTCTGTCGCAGTGGAAAATGTGGTCTCTTTGGGCAAGGTGGATTGATCATGTTTGATCTCAGTTCAACTGTTGCAACCTACAGTACTCCAGATCTGATTGCAATCATAGTCCTTGGTATAATTGGTGGCATCTTTGGAGGCCTCTTCAACTTTCTCTTGGACAAGATCCTGCGAGTTTACAGTATCATCAATGAGTAAGTACTCGATTGTAATCAACACATTTACCTAACTCTTCAGTTTAGTCAGCTTATTTTAAGACGTGATAGCATCTGCATTATTTTGTCTGCCCACAGGAGAGGTGCTCCATTCAAGATCCTTCTCACCATAACAATATCAATAATCACATCAATGTGTTCCTATGGTCTTCCTTGGCTTGCTGCATGCACTCCATGCCCAGTTGATGCTGTGGAGCAGTGTCCAACTATTGGCCGTTCTGGAAATTACAAAAACTTCCAATGCCCACAAGGATATTACAATGATCTTGCATCACTCTTCTTCAACACCAATGATGATGCCATCCGCAATCTCTTCAGCAACGGCACCGCAAATGAGTTCCGAATGTCCAGTCTTTTCATTTTCTTCACTGCTATTTACTGCCTTGGACTTGTGACTTACGGGGTTGCTGTCCCCTCTGGCCTCTTTATCCCTGTTATTCTTGCTGGAGCTACTTATGGGCGCATAGTGGGAACACTTCTTGGATCTATATCTGATCTTGATCCAGGCCTTTTTGCCCTTCTTGGTGCCGCATCTTTTCTCGGTGGAACAATGAGAATGACTGTTTCAGTTTGTGTGATCCTTCTAGAGCTCACCAATGATCTTCCCATGCTCCCTTTGGTCATGCTTGTACTTCTCATATCCAAGACCATAGCAGATAACTTCAACAAGGGGGTTTATGATCAGATAGTGGTGATGAAAGGTTTGCCATACATGGAGGCTCATGCTGAACCATACATGAGGCATTTGGTCGCTGGTGATGTGGTTTCTGGCCCACTAATCACCTTTTCAGGTGTTGAGAAGGTGGGGAACATTGTTCATGCGTTGAGGATAACGGGCCACAATGGGTTTCCCGTGGTTGATGAGCCGCCTATAACAGAAACCCCAGAGCTGGTTGGGCTTGTGACTAGGTCTCATCTACTGGTTTTACTGAACAGCAAGAATTTCATGAAGGGGCGGGTGAAAACTAGTGGTAGCTTTGTTCTGCGAAGATTTGGTGCCTTTGACTTTGCAAAGCCAGGGTCAGGGAAAGGTTTGAAAATTGAGGACCTGGATTTCACTGATGAGGAGATGGACATGTATGTGGATCTCCATCCGATTACAAACACCTCACCTTATACGGTAGTTGAGACAATGTCACTGGCGAAAGCCGCAATTCTTTTCCGGGAACTCGGGTTGAGGCATCTCTTGGTTGTGCCCAAGACACCAGACGTAAGAGCTCGCTTCCTTAGTCAGACATTGAATGCATATGCATGAAAATTAATAGCAACAACTTAGATATAATAATGGATGATTCAAGTGCTTAATCATTCCGAGTTTTTTATGTGCTTAATTAACCATTTTAGTAATTTGCATGCTTGATATGGATTTCAGGTGCCCATTACCTCATTAGTTGCATGTCAGGCTCAAAAAAAATATATAATTTCAGATTAAGTGCAACCCACTGGGTTATGCCCTTATAGTTATGACCATAATTAATTTTTTATCTCCCTTCTTTAGTTTGGGAATTTTTCCCTGTCTGATTATCAGTATTTCCCTTCTTGTCGAATGCAGAGGCCTCCCATAGTTGGAATTCTGACAAGGCATGATTTCATGCCTGAACACATTCATAGTCTGTTCCCAAATCTCAACCCTCACAGGTACCATTCAGCGTCTATGGCAGGTTGATCATGAAGCTTTTTGCTACTTCTCACCTGTGTAAATTATTTGGGTGCTGGTTGTATGTAAATTACAAAGGTGTATCTGGTGTTCAATTGGAGAGAGCTCATCTTCTTTACATGGTATGATTTGAGTGGATTTTGTAGCACATGCTCTTCTGCAATAAAAATGTGGCAGTTATTTGGTTGGTGACTGCCCGCGGTAAGAAAAGGTCGGCAAATTGTAGAGTGAATGTTCCAAACTCCAGAATATGGAGCAAAAGTATGAAGTGTAAGGTTCCTGCGAAGCATGTTTGAGAATTGAGACTCTTGAAGGTTTATTTTAGTGAACTTGGGCCTAAACACTATGCCACTGGCACTTGTAATGCAGATTTATTCTTTCTAATTGCAAGATCTACTTGGCTTTCTATTCTTGACATTTCTGCTGTGATCTGTTACTGCACCCACCTGTCAAAATTGTGTGAACATGCTAACTTTGGTTCGTGCACAACTGGGGCATGGGCCAAGTTTTTCTTTCTGAATGAAATGGAGATAAGGATGTCTCTGATTCCTGTTTACAACTCTACATGGGGTCACCCTTGTTCCTTCTTTCCTGAACACGGAGATCCCTTGTTCCTTCTTTCCTGAGATCTTTTAAGTTTAGTAGGTCTTCTAACCTTTGGGATAAGGACAATTATAGTATCATTCCACCCTATATCTCCTCCATTCAGGTCAGCCCCTATTTCTTGTTTCGCCTGGTCTCCAATCAAGTGCCAGAGTTTTTTTTATAAAAAACAGCAGGGAAGACATCAGCTCCTGGAGCTTTCAGGTTTCCAATATTCTCTAAGGGAAACACCAATATATTTGGACCAAGTAGTCCATAGCGGTGGGCTCCATTCATAGTAAGCTGTAGCTATTGCAAAATCCACAATGTTGAGTGTAAAAATAAGCAGTACTAAGTTGACACGGAGAAAGAGAAGGAAGGAGAGACATGGAAAGAAAGGGGAGGATGGAGTGAGATAAATTGATATTTTACTTCTTATGGGCAATCCATAAGGGCAAGGGCAATGTGCAATGCTCAAATAGCATTAAGATGGTATCCAATAAAAACAAGCATTAGTTATTGCCATGCCTAACATTAAGATGGGCCCAACTTTTGATAAGAAACATGGTATCCTTCGTAGATTCTTCTAGCACCAAAGGCCATGCCGGTCACGTTGAGCAAGTGGGAGGAAAGAGAAATACTTTTTTTACTTGTCCACACCTTAAGCTTAAGGTTGACCTTAAGGTTTTTTTTCTCTTAAGGTGTGTCCACAATGGTTGTGGATAGAAAAATATACATGCATTTATTGATTAAGGCTAACTTTTTATCATATTGTGTTTGCCCTAACCTTATGGGTACCTTTTTCTATGGACCATTATATGGACCACCTCCACAATGGCTGAGATAGGTTTATTAGAATATTTTAGTCCCTGTAGACTGGTTTTGGACCACATTGTGGTCGCCCTTAAGCTGCCCATATTTCCGCTTCAGGAAAGCTTCATTCATTTCCTGTGTTACCCGTCCCTGAACACAATCAAGAACTTCAACAATGCACGCATCAGATTCAGGGCCTACAAAGGAGAGAAACAACTGTTGATATTGGTTAGTAGTAAAACTTATCAGATGTTTTCCTTCAACAGTCCCACCCCCATCTTCCTCCAATTTTTTCACGAAATTTTTCCTTCTTCTCTCAGAAGCTTGAGCATGGAAAAACTTAGTATTCCGGTCTCCCTTTGTTAACCATGCTATATGAGCTCCTTGCTTCCAGTGGACATGAAGTTGGTCCTGCAAGCGTCCGAGTTTATATCGCAAAATATGTTCCCGGTTTACTTGTTCTTGTGATATGCTCTTCCTCCTTAATTGGCAGTTCAGCTACGCGACCAGCAGAAAAGGAATGATGCATCTACATCAAATGTGACAAGCCAGAACACAGAGGATTTTAAATGGGCAAAATTACGGTGAATCAATCTTTCAAACAAGATTAAGATGTTTGTGTTGCTCTTTGCACATAATAGCCTGCCTGTGAGAAGGAATGTTGCAAGGAGAGGTTTTCGACTTGATGCCCGCTGCTCTGTCTGTTGCAGGTTTGACGAAGATTGCGGCCACCTATTTTTGAAATGTAAAAGAGTCAAAGAATGCTGGAGAATTCTATGCATGGAACATATAAGGGAGTTATTGCAGACTTGCAGTTCAGGCAAAGAAGTGATTGAGAAGGTGTGGACTTTACAGGAGAAAGAACAGCAAAAAGTATGGGTACTTCTTTGGAGATGGTGGTCAGCTCGGAACAAGGCAAACGCAGGCGAAAGAATGGCTAGTGCAGCTTGAAATATGAAATTCAGTAAATTTGAACAGCTAAATCTGAAGGAGGTCAGGAAAGTGAATAATCTGAAGGAGAAAGAAACTTGGAGTCCACCCCCAGATGCTGTGTAACAAGATTATTGTTGATGCATCCTTCCATGCTGATATGAAGAAAGGAGGTTGGGGATTTATTGTCCGGGATAGTACGGGTGAATTTTTGGGAGGAGCAGGAAATATTCCACGAGCTGCCTGTCCGGCTGTCCACTACAAGCAGAGGCGCTGGCTGCTCTCAACAGTTTGCAGCGTGCTGCCCATCTGGGTATGACAAAGGTGATTTTGGAAACAGATGCTTTGGAACTCGGTCATGCACTTAAATCAACGGAGATGGGTCGTAGTCCATATGGAGCTTTGTTTATGCAGATACGCAAACTCATGTACTTACAGTTTAGTCAATCTAATATCTCTGTAGTATGTTCTAGGATCTATAACAAAGTAGCTGATAGCATGGCTACTTATGGTGCGTGCGTTGTTAATTCTAGCTCCCATGTGTTTATGATATAAAGAAAAAATGAAGATTATATAAATAGACTCCTATAGTCAATTAGCAGCAACGTCCAATCTTTTTCTCTCTCGCCCGTCTTCTCCACAATTTGCACAAACGCCTCGCGCCCCCGTCAGCCTACTGCCCTGCCAGGATGGCCTCCGGGTCAGAAAAGAAACCATTCAATGCCTTGTCTGAGCAGTCCAAAGCAAGCGCCGCCACCGCTACAGAGCCACCTTCCCCTGCTCCGGCGCATGGAGCATCGTGCCACCGCGGTGGAGGCAACGCATGCAACTCAGCGGGGCTCCGCGGGCGAGTCCCCACTCCCGCGCCGCGCCGTCCCTAGGGATCCTCTTTCTGAGCTCCTGAGCTCCTCCAAGAACGGGCGGCGTCTGAACCCGGCGGACAGAACCCCTCCGCTGCCACCACCGTAGAGGCAGCGGCTGCAGCTCGACGGGGCTCCGCGGGCTGCACCTCATCCGTCTCGACAGCAAGGGAGCCGAGCTCCGCGGGTGGCGAGGCCCCACTCCCACGCCACGCTGTCCCCAAGGATCCACCTTTCGAACTCCTCCAAGAATGGGCTGCATCTGAACCCGGCAACCGAAACCCCTCCACCGCCACCGTCGCGAAGGCAGCAGCAGCGGCTCCGCCGGACTCCGCAGGTCGCGCCGCCTCCATCTCGAAAGCGAGGGAGCCAAGCTCCGCGGGCGGCAAGCCCCCACTCCCGCGCCGCGCCTTCCCTGCCTCGACTGACGATATCCCTACCTCGACCGATGAGATGTTGGTGAAGAACAAGACTGAGATAGACCACAAAGTCATGCCGGAGGGAATGACAAAGCAGGTGTGTTTCCTTTATCATTCTACTACATTCTTGATTCCAATGTTGAATCCTGCTGAGGGCTTTGTCTTCCTTGTTGGACTAGAGGTGCACGTGCTTGCACTATGTGGCGTTTAATGAACATATCTTGTTCAAAAATTGGAACATTAAGTTTAAGCATTCATGATTAAATGTTCATTGCATATCAAATTGATTGAACAGATAGTGATCCTTTATCACATGACAATTTGAACATTGGTTGGTTAAATACAACTGAACAATACATTGATGTCTATATATGTAAGTGCCTACCCTTGAGCATTGGTTGGTTAAATACACCTGGGTTACCCTTAGACATTTTTTATTTTTCATAGCTCGATTATACTGGATTTGGTGATAGATAAGATGCTCTTGTAGTATTCTGACAATATGATTTTTATTTAATTTTAAAAAAGTATTAGAGTTTCATAAACATATAATATTTGAAAATTGGAACAATTAAGTTCAACCGATAATAAGCATATCCTTAGTAGCAGGTGGGTAGGAAAGGAAGGAGATTAAATTCTAGATGGACCTCTCTTATTGTCATCCTGCTATTGATCATTACAGGTAACTATACAATTTTATCCCAATTAAAAATGCTTAGTTGCGTGAAAGTAGATATTAACTGTTTTTTCTATTTGGTACCCATGAAGCTTTCCGGAGATTTGAGAGCTTAGATATGGGAGAGCAATTGTCTACAAGGGAACTCAAACATTTATTCTCTATAACTTGGTACAATACAAGACTCTTATACTCTTATGTCACTACCCTATTATAACACAACTATGCTACATGGCTGCCATATCATCTCCTATTTAAAACCTCTTATGCCATGATATAGCAAAAGAAGAGGGGAGCACCCCTATATATGACTCCATGGCTTATGTGGTATTACCATGTGTCCATCTTCTACACTCTTCTTGATCTCTAGAACTATCACTCATGCTTATATAATTTTTAATATTTCTGTCATGGTAAAATATTCTAGAGAATTCTTAACTTGCATGTAGTATGAAAACTTCTCTCTTGTCATTTCCAATTTTTTCTAAAACCTTCTCAAGTATGAATTGATATCATTCAACACTCCCCTCAATGCATACTTATCTCTGGTGGCGCGTCCCCTTAAATCTTTTGCTCTCTGTCATTCCGAACCTTCTTTTCCGTTGTCGTTGTGATGCGATCTGATTTTCCTTCGGCTCATACTCCTTAGCCTTCATTTGCAGCTTTCCAGCAGGTAGCAGACTTGATGCAACCATGCACCTCTTATTTCTTCTTTTAGGTGTCGTGTCACACCCTAAAATTTCTATTTTGGATTGCGAATAAATGATATTAAATAAAATAATTGTTTGTATTATTTTTCCAAAATTAATCCAACCTTTAATTAGTTTGTTATCAATTTAGATAGAAAAATTAAATTTGTTTTCTAAAATTTTAAATCGATCTGTTACGGGATGTTGCATTCATGCTGACTGCACAATATTTTTTATGAAAAACAAATTTAATATTTTTAAAAAATACGTTTAGATTTTTGTTCCATCCAAATCCAGCTCTCAATCTCTTAATCAATTCATAAACCTCTCTTATCCTGGTTCTTCTTTTAATTTAGAGACAATCCAGCCTTTTCTTTTCTCCTTTTTCCATTCTTATCTTCCTAGCCAACCCAATGTTGGCCTCTCAGCTCCCTCCCCGCAAGTATAAAAGGCTAGTACATGGAACCTTTCAGTCATGCCTCACCCATCTCAAACTCAATCTCACCTATACACATTTTGCTTGTTCCAAAAACTCTCTCTTAGCGCTTTGTCTCGATCCTAGGATGGTAAAGAAATCCACGTCCGATAGCACTCGACCTCGTTGTCTCTCATTCTCCAGTACTTGAGCCGCTGTGCCGCCACCCTACATGATGCCTAAAGTGAGTTCATCGCAGCATCGACATTCTTCCTTTTAGTAGGCTTTACATAAATGGTTTTATATGAATGGTGTATTGCTTTTATTTATTGTATGTTTAGCTTGTCCGTTTGCGATGGATGCTTATCGAGATGAAAAGATGAACAATACGAGGAGCACGAGTTCGGATCAACTCCAAACTAACGGCAAGTATCCTTGATCATATTCCAGCACCTACTTTATTTTATTTTATTTAAAGTAGATAGACCATTAGCTGCATGGTGAGTCTAATATGAATTCCATGTTAGGGTTTACTAGAATTTCCTTTATCGTTCCTTGAAGCCTAGGTTGGTTTGGTAGTATCATGCGTAGCCTTGCAGTCTTAGTTGGGCTGAGTTAAAAAGATAATCTTAATAATTCTGGTGATAACATGTGAGGAGGTTGGAAACCTCGTGATCATGTTGGGTTGGGGAATCTGATTTGATGGTTTTGATTCGGTGTTTCTGAGTTTGTGCTGGATTCCTGCCTCGGATTCTAAGGACCGGTTCTCGAAGTCCGTAGCCAGGCTTAACCACGCAGCCACGAGATCTATATGGCTCTGAACCGAACTAATCAATTAGCTATCTATTCCTGATGCATGGTGGTAGTTTGTGTGGCTCAAGACGGGGCCGCTGCCATGGTGATGTTATCACACTATTAGAGGTGAAATCTTAGTGTGTGCTGAAGGAATGAGAGTACTAGCTTTGTAAAGGCCTTGTAGTGTAACTCTGGCTGATCACCTTGGAAGTATGAAGCGTAATGCAAAGCACAACTCGTGGGTAACGATGCAGAGTAAAAATTGATATATCAGTCATGCTCAAGGTCAAGAGCGGTTTGGACTTCTTCGTGAGTAGTGGTGCTCAAGATGGTTGGTTGGCTTGCCGGTGGTTTTGCTTGGATGGATTTTCGAGGGTTGAATCTGGTTGAGCTGGTGGTTTCACATATAGTAAATAGGTGCTAAGGACCTAGGATAAACATTAGAGTATGTTCCTTAAGTGCATGTTAAACCTAAAAAGCCCTCCTATTTAAGTCTCATGTCATAATTTTTCCACACTTGTGAAATACAATTCGTTGTACTCACCCCCCCCCCTCCCTCCCCTGCTATACCCACAGGACGAGGTGAACTCTGTTGAAGACGACGACTTCGATCCAGATGCTACGTTCTAGGCTGGTGTACCATCGGTCGTCCACCTGTGGAGATGGAGTTCCATTCCGCTAAAGACTTTGATATATCTATATATTTTCTTTTGGACCCACGGGTCATTTTGTAATGAAGTATGTCGTTTATGTTATAACATTTGCTACGATTGACTATTGTAAGTGTCACATTTATGAATAACTGATCCTGGCATATATGTGATTCACATTCAATTTTGTTTATAAAATCGGGTGTAGCAAAAGCAGTATCAAAGCCGATGTCGGCCGTAGGACACTAGCTTAGATAGAATGATGGTATTTCCTAAACTATTTTACTAAAAATATACTCTATTTTCTCTTTGCCTTACATCCTCAAAGCCCTGCTGCCTGCTGCTAGCAGTTCTTTGCTGGAGAAAGTTGATTTTAGAGCGTGTTTGGTAGAGCTTCGTCTGATTTTTATTCTCTGTGGGAGTTGATTTTCTGAGAGAAGTGATTTTATGGCTGAAAGTGATTTTCTTTGATTTTTTTAGCATAAACTTTTAAAATCAATATGGAGAATCACTTCACAGAGTCAAGAGAAGCTACTTTTTTCAGCTTCCAGCCTCTTAGTTCATTTCATAGATTCACTTCACAGAAGCAGAGAATCACTTCTCTCAGAAAAACTATTTGGCAGAGCTTCTACTGGATTCAGCAGATAATCAACTTTGGGAGCTCTGTCAAACACACCCTTAATCTGAACATCCAAACGGTATTGGTAATTTAATTTAAAAAAGTTTCTATGTACATCCAAAAGAAAAAAAGAATTGAATTAGATTCTAAGCAATTCATTTCCTATTGAAACTAATTGCTAGAATTTAATTCATAGAATGAGTTTCAGTTCTAGGGATCCAAACATGCCCTAACGATCATTACGCTATCACCTCCGCCATCAACCATCCCTAGATCAGTGCTAGCACATAGATACGTTTAGCATTGATGTTCTACACGTGTGGCCTACCATGGAGGTACTGCGCCTTGTACATTATGTCATGCCATCCGACTAATTAATTTCTTAATGCCGACTACTCCCGTTACGTCAAGTTTTTTGTCGCTCCGTGTGATGAGAAGGTATAAAGTATAATCGATTTTTGTTTATGTGATAGGTAGTATATATATCGCGTTGCCATACAGTTCTAGTGTCATTTAATTTAAGGGTAGAATCATTTTGTTTTACTATGCTGCGCACCGTGAATAAAGACAGACACTACTCAGCACCAATCTCTCTCTCTCTCTCTCTCTCTCTCTCTCTCTCTCTCTCTCTCTCTCTCTCTCTCTCTCTCTCTCTCTCTCTCTGTGTGTGTGTGTGTGTGTGTGTTTTAATCCTTCCGCACATCATGTTATTACCAACTCTTGAAAACTGATTTTAACTTTCCCTGCGCTTTTAGGATTTAGGGTTTGAGAGGAGTTCTTTTATACATATAGTAAAATTGTAATTTTCTTGTTGGTTTTTAAAGAACTCATACAACCGAATCCATAGGATCCGTAATAAAAAAAATACACAGGAAAACTACACGATCCTGTGGGTGGGGACACAACACATTTGGAAATTACAACAAACATATATATGAGAGTACAGTTAACTCCCCCCCCCCCCCCCCCCAGATTCGAGGTGATCAACCACTAAATATGTATTTATGGAACATTTATGTTTAAAAAAATTAAATGTATTTTTATTTATTTGTTGGGATTACTTCGCATTTGAACTACATATGTTGTTAAAATTATCTTTAAATTATAAACAAACATATATGCGAGTAGACATTTCAATACCACGTGCAAATTTGGTAACAAAAATTCAAATGTTAGTATAGTTTTGCTCTAGCTTTTATAGTCACTTAATAGCTTCCAAAATTTAATAATGCCTAAGTTTATTAGAAAATTATGAAATTTGGTTGGGCACCAAAATACATCTTTTTTATGGGAGAACCAAAATACATCATTATAACAACTAAAAAATCTATCCGTATGAGAGTACTGGCTGGAGCTCGGTAGATAACCATCGTTTGCAACGCGGCGTCATTGGAACCTGAAGCCATCTTCTTGGCTTGAAACTCGACGAGGTGCGTGAGGGTTGGTGTGTGCATGGAGGGGTCTCGTTTCTCTTACACCAACGGCGCCAGCAGAAACTATAGCTGTCGTGACATCATTGTAGTTGTACTAGTCTGTATAGTCCACCGGCTTTGCATTCCATGTATACAACTATACAAGTCTTTGCTGCAGAAAGATTTGTTTATCGGGTGCACCTGATCGGAAACTTAAACCCGGATGCTTTCCGTTTTCTGAAAATGTCGCCAAAAGCATGCCCTTTTTCTTCGAAACAGCTGGCAGGAGATCTGCTGAGCTTTGTGTCCGTAGCGGGTTCGTTATTCAAAAAAGAAAGTACCAAGTTGGGCCGCACAAAACTGGGCTGGTCGTCTGCCATTCCAAGCCCATGCCATGCGGGACTACCAAAAGTTGCCGCCCACGGCCCACCACACTTTCTACTACTTTGCATATACTAGGAGTATAAGACAATAATGAATGTCTGAAAATTCGTGCATGGACATTGTGCAGCAACTCGAAGCATGTGTTTGGTTTGGAGATCAAGTGGGATGAGTTGGGTCTATCTCTACTGTTGGGTTGAACCCACCTCGTATTTTTGGTTGAGTGGGATAGGTTCATCCTAATTTTTTATTTGGTACGAAGGATGAGATACGTGGGATGGATGATAATTTAACATGTTAGTGCTATTGCCCATGCGACCCACAAGTCATCTGCTTACACCTTCTCCTTCTCTATGCACGCACCCGCCGCTCGGCTCGCTTGCCGCAACGCCTCCACGCTCGCCCCCGACGTCGCACGCCACGGCCTCACTCATGTATGCTGCCGCGCGGCCGCCCGCTGCTCGAACGCGAGGACGCTGCTCCCCTCGCCGCACGCCCGCGCTGCCCGCTCGCGGCCAGCTGCGCCGCCCCACCGCACTTGGCCACGGCTCGCGTGCTCCGCTCTACCGCGCTGCTCGCCCATGCACCATCCGCGCTCCTTGCTTGTAAACGGAAGGAGTCGGGCGCGATGAGGACGAAGTGGGTTCGCATGATCCCTTCGTTTCGGTGGAATCATTCCAACCTGCATCTACAGAGAATATTTTTATCTGGATTCATCCTAACATATATATAAATATTACAACTAATCGCAGGCTCAAGTAGATGGAACCTATCCCAACCCACCTCGACCCACCGTCCAAGCGCATGCGAAGAAGCCATCGGTTCATGCCGACGCGATTGTACGGTGAACAGCTCGTGTTGTGGGCGTGGCAGATGGCAGCCCAGCTTGTGTTTGCGCTGTGGACGCCAGCTGACGGCCGGCACGCTCGGAAACACATCGCCACGTGGACCGTGACGCGAGACTGCCCCCCATGTTCGTATCGCAAAATACACCCGCATCGCTCGGTCAGATCCCACCGCACGTGCGACAACCCTATCTGCTTGCTCTAATGATTACCCATCAAGCGTGCCATCGATCGGTCTCAATTCTTAGTACCATACCATGCCGGTACATTACGTACAAACTCTGATACGTGCTCCCCGTGGATTAGCAAATCCAACAAGTAAACCACGGCCACTTGCGTTGGGAGTTTAATCGTAATCCTGTCCAGCTAATCCCAAGCAGCCACTACTAATTATATATATAATGCATGTAGCGTACTCCTTAGTCCTTACTCCATCCAATCAAACTATGCTTGTAACTAGAGCTTGCACGTAACTAGGCTTTTAAGACCGGGTGCAAGTCGATTTTAATTTTGATTTTTCGTTGCCTAGCTAGAGGCTACGAATGCGGCACTCGACACGTAGGCCGCGCGCGCGCGCGAGCGAGCGGCGATGGCGACGCGGAGCAGCCCACGTGCGGCGGCCGGCGACCACCCGCGCAGCGGATCCCCCGCCACCGACGCGCGGGCCCCGGCCCCGATCCTCATCGAGTGTGCCTGCGGCCACCGGCGCATCGCACGCGCGTGGCGGATGCGCTTCGGCCCTCTCATGCACTGCACCTTTGACCGCCGAACAGCAACGCCACCACAAGGCAGGGCACGCAGGCGCGACCGCGCCCGCGCCACGCTGCTCTACGCACCTCGCCGGGCCAAACTGCCATCTTTTCTACCTTGGATTTTTCTTTCCCCTCGAACATCTTTCTACCATTAATTACCGCAACTGGAGAAATGGTAAGAGATCGTGTTTCTACAGTCCTACCTGTTTGGCATTTTTTTTAATTAAGAAGTGCTATTTTGACGAGATAATCTGGGCAGAGAACAAAAAGGAAAACGTAACTTTCAAATGACCCATCGCCATCCAAGAAAGAGACCCTAGAATTTGCGCATTAGAAAAAAGATCTCAGAGGGTGGGGGGCGCTGGGGAGATTCCTCAGCCACAACCACAGCCGCGGCCACGAGCCCCGGTTGGTTGGTGGAATTCCTGTCCCCCTTTCCTAGGCCCTGCCAATCAGGCCGGCGCAACCTCGTCGTCGATCATTACGGGCGCGGCACCGATTATCTTAGCGCCCCTGATCCACACGGCCGCTTCCGGATTAGTTTAGCTAATAATCTAATCCCCCTCGGGGTTAAACTAATGCGGCCGCCCGGCACTGGCAGGCCGCCCCTGCTGCTCGCGCAGGCGCAGCGCGCATGTCCCTGTCCCCCGCCACCGCGGCCTGCCTGCTTTTCCTCCCTCTCTCTCTCTCAAACTCTAATCCGGTAATCCCATCCCGGACTTTGACCTCTGACTACTCCGGCAGCTAAGCACGTTGGGGGTTGATTAATTAAAGGACGTTGCTTTCTGCACCCCGTGAGGCGCACCCAGGAGCGAGCGGTCCCCATGGGTTGGGGCGAGCTGCTGACTGCAAGGTGAGCCGTCGATCGGTAGCCCCTGGGAGTAGCTATCTAGGGGGTCTTAAGTAGGTCGTCGTGAGTGCGTGCGCGTGGTGGGCGTCACATTCCCTGGTTTGGACTTTTCAGGTGACTTGCCTGGTAAACCTAAGCCAAGTCATGTAAGGTAGTAATGCTATTGGGTGTCTCTCTTTTTTTTCTGGTGGACAATACGCTCAAAGAATGTTAACGGTGAGTGGCGGATATATTTTTCTCCGTCTTCGTGATGTTCGTTGGCGACGTGTGCCGAATTTCACACGCTCGATGCCGTGTGGAACGGTCTCTCTAAATTTTACCTCCCATGCGCACATCAGGAAAAAAAAAAAGGGTAACATGACACAACTTAGTGACTTACGGTAAAATGGTCGATTTCATGGTAATACCAACTCTTTCAACCAGTAACGTCACTATTAGGTAGTGGTAGCTGTACTAGAGCTATCACCGCGTACCTCTTTTGAGCAGCTTCGGGAATAAAATGCAACAAAAAGCCAGGCAAGACCTTGACGAAAAAGAAAGGATGCAGGGGAGTCCATGCCCGGGGAGACAACCACCAAAACTAAGGCCACCTTCATGTTGGGGCATAGGTGTAGCAAAAGCTTGCGCGAGGGAGAAGGGAGCTAGAAATGGCCAAGGCAGCGTAAGTGGACAACCCACCGCCCGGCCGGCCGCTGTTCCCGTCCCGTCATCCTCGTTTATTCTCCCTGTGATCCGCTGCTTCCCACTCTACTACTACGTGGCATCAGCGTGCTCCTCAATCGTCGTGCTAATCGGGCTCGTTTGTATCGGTCAGCACTTATCTTTGCCAGTAAAAAATTTTAAAAAAAAAAAGATGATTCATGCCACGTCCCCAAATTGTTCCTTTTCCAAATAAACCCTGGGCATTACCCTTTTGGGGCGAACCAAAGCCCTGTGAGGCGAATACCGAAGTGGGTAGCAAGTACTCAGAGTCCATACGGTGTAGAGTGTAAACGCGACAGGCCCGAATTATTCTTTGTCCCAGCATCAGCACGCAGAGATCTCGTCACACTGGACACAAGCTCCGGCAGGCTGACCGAATCGCACAGCACGCACGCAGGTTGGTGCGCTGCACGCCTGCACCGTGGTACTGGCACCGGTACGTTCGCATGACCGCACCACATGCCTCGAGCCCCGGTGGCAGTACCGTCCCACTGAACGCTGGGCCCGGCGCGGTTTAAACGGAGCAGCTTCGGAGTGGGAGGCGGTGCTTTGCTTGGTGAGCTGGTGCGGTCGCTGGTGGCGCCCCCTGGGGTGGGCGGGGACGGGCCCGGCGGTGGGGAGGTGCGGTGCCGGCCCGGCAAGGGACACGCATTAAAGAAGAGCCCCGTGACGCTGGCCCGCGGGGCCCGCGCCGACACGTGACCTGCCATGGGAAAGGCCTGCTCTGCCCGCCCAGCTCTGCGTGCAGAGCTAACGAGAGCCACAGCCTGACGGCGTTACCCCCAGGAGGCCCCACCAGCCCGTGCGGCGAGCGCCCTGCATCCAGCCAGCCTGCCTGGATCAAATGGCCGGCGGGTTCGACTGCCCGGCAAGCAAACTGGACGTCGAAGCATTTCTGTTATTTTCGCTTCATTTCATCTCATTCTTTTACTCTTCAAGCACGTCGAAGGAGACAGCTGAAGGTCCAAAGTAACCCAGTTCTGGAGAGAAACATGTGCCACTAACCATGGACGAAAGGGGCAGGCCTTGATTCTTTTTTGGCTAGGGGTTGCTTCGAATTCCACACGTTAGTGGTACTTAGCGACAAATTAGTGCCACTAACGTTACAAGCACCTACGCTTCGACAATTAGAAGAAAATAATTGTATGGTGAAAACCATTCTAAAAGACAAGTCTTCATTTTGTGAGATATGGAACTGGCGGTCGTTTTGGTAAATTTGGATTTATAGATTTTACTATACATTTAAATATGCATTGTATCTACATACATAGTAAAATTTATGTATCTTGATTTGCCAAAACGATCTATATTTTGGAACGAGAAGAATTAACATATGCCACCAACCATAATGGACTAAAACGTCATATCAATTTCATGAGACTATATGAGGATATAAACAATCTTCAGTCCCCCTCTTTCCTCTTCGGGTCTCTAGGGCCCGTGTAAATCCCTTTCGTAAATATTCTTTATTTTATATACATAAAATTAAAAAAAAAGAGGTAGGGATCTTCTTGATGACTTCGATCAAAAAGAAATCTCTTTAATGTGTAGACTAGAACCCAGCATGGATACGCATCTCGGAAGATTGTGCAAAAACTCTCCTGTATAAACCCTATGCAATCACTGTATTATTGAAAACGTCATTTGACCATGCATGGATTGAAACATGTCGTGCGAGTCTACCTCAGGATATCTAAAAAGACCTGTTACATGTTGTTTGATCTTCGTTTTAAGCCTCGTTTGCTTCTCTATTTTGCCGATGGTTTGTAGTTCTTTATTGCAGTTCTTCCTTGCTATGGTCAGACGATGGTTTGTAGTTCTTTATTGCAGCTGCTGGTAGTGTTTGCTTCTCCGTGTAAAATATAGTCTACGGTATCATATTTCTACCATTCTACGTAATAAACGTAAAAGAACTGCCGTTCATCTAACCAAACTTATATCTACGCAGCTGCGCCTGTAATATACTGCTACTATTTCCGAGGCAACTCTTCTGCAGCTATCTTGAGCACCTGATGTCTACTCACGCGCATGGGCGCGCGCTAAACACCAAGTACATGCTACCAGCACAGGCTGAAAATTGCCGTACTCCGAGCAACTGTCTCGGGATAACTACGATCTTTTAGTGCTCAGCTGGAGACGTGTGATGCTAGAACTAGACCAAAAGAGCAAACAGTGATGTTCTGCGAGAGAACGCTGCGAAAAGATCCGTGGCTAAACCGGGAGAGAGCCGAAACAGCCCGATCGCGTGTGCTCCCGGGGCCGGCCAGACCCGCCACCCTGTGGCCCGGGGCATCAAAGGCGACAGACAGCACGGGAGGCCGTGGCATGGGGCAGCGCGCGGTACATGGTGGATCCAGATCATCTGACTTCACTTGTTTTGAAGTCACCTGCAGTCAAGGAATCTACACCGTTGCTTATTCATCTAAGGAGCTTTATGACTCTTTGCTTTTTCAACACACAAACACAACATATAGCAGGCTGGGCCAGTCCAAAACTTGCCGCTGTTCAGCCCAAAGCGATGCCACTGCTTTAGCAAAAGCAAACTGAATAAGGAACTGAACATTCAGCACACAAAAACAACGAAATGTTACAATATTTTTAAATTACAGAAATAACCTATAGTCAAATAATTCTTGTCTGATACAAAATAGCTCATTGGAATTGACATTTCAACTAAAATAGTTCTTCACTGCATAGCTCATTTGTCATTGGTACCTACACAGTTAAAAACAATGGTAAGAACTAAAATAATTCTGAAACATCAAACTGTACGTTGAGATATAACAAGATTACCGTCACAAGTTGAGTGAAGCTTGAAATAACCCCATATTCTTCAACACTTGTATTGTTGTACCTAGAACAACTATCTGATGTTATTTGTGCTGTCAAACTGTCATTTTTAGACACCAGTGCAGTCAACATATTGCTTTCATTTTTTTTCCTTGGCATCCGCTTTTTATCAAGCCATGTTCTTTTTCTCCTTGACGTGCTTGTTCGCACCTCCTTTTTCTTCAGCCGTATGCCCATAAGATCATTTGACACTTCAACATTAGTATTTGTTATATGTCCAGCACAAGGATCTTCTAGAGTGATTCTGCATGCATGCATTTTTTCTTCAACTTGTTTAATGAGAATGTCTAGTGTGCTATCTATTAATAAGCAGCAGTCCAATGAGCCGGCAACTTGATCTGTTAAACTATGAAATTTGTGGGAGAGTAATCTAGAGCGAAGCATAGAATCCAACATTGGATTTTCAGTTATGTTTCTTCCATGGTTATCTTGTATTGTACCATGACGAGCTTCTCGTGTCCACCGCTTTAATATGTATTGTGTCGGAAGTGTCTTGATGTTCATCGAATCAAGAACTTTCAATGCATGACCACATAATATTCCAATCCTACTGAATTGGCTGCATGTGCATATAACTGATTGCTCCAAAGGATTCCCTATAACTTCACACTCTTCAAAGGTTGGTTTTTGATCAAGATTTTCAATTGTAACTCGGTATTTATTGGGTTCATCCAATAATCTACTGCATGCTCGCATGGATCGTTCATATTCATCTTGAAAAACCTCAAATATAATGGGTGTATACAGTTTGCTTGCTTCCAACAACATAGATGTTCTCATTTTTATTCTAGGAAATTTCTTCCTCGAATCAAATGTTGAATCCAGTTCCTTGTTCCTTTTCCCTTGCACAACCCTTTCAAATTGCTTCAGAAATCGGATGATGTCAAGGTTTGATTTCAAATATTCCTTTAAGTCACTATTAAGACTCTCACTTAATTGGGTACTTCTCATTCCCAATGTAAAAATATCCTTCATGAAACATGCTGCCCATTTTTCCTTCAATTTATATATACTATCTAGCCAAGTCTGCTTCTCCACTTTGCTTCTTATAGTGTTAAATGCATCTTCAAATGTTGTCTGGTCTGCATACTCAAACATGCAAGCACTAAAATCTTTTAGAATCTCCTTTTCATGTAGATGTTTGAGTGCATTCTGTGATATGTGAAATGTGCAAAGCCCATGCCATGCTTCCGTGAAAACTTGTTCAACTGCTTTACCCATTGCACTATCTTGATCTGTGAACACTGTTTTTGGTTGCTTTCCATTATGTGCTTTGAGAAAGGTATCAAAAAGCCAATGAAAAGATGCAAAAGTTTCATCATACATAAGACTGGCACCAAAAATGACCATTTCTCTGAAATGATTAAATCCAACAAAAACACCAAAAGGTCTAGACTCCTTATTTGTTCCAAAAGTTGTGTCAAAAGTGATGACATCTCCGAAGTGTGCATAATCAATGACCATTTTAGCATCAGCCCAAAATATATTTGCTATTTGTCCATCACAATCCTTTTGCAAAACATACTGGAATGAAGGATTCTCTTTAGTTTTATCCTCGAAGTATTTTAACATACTTCCAGCTTCACCATGTGCCATCTCACTTTGACGCTTAGTCCGTAGATAATTTCTTTGATCACGACAAGTATAGCTGAGATTAAATGACCCACCAACTTGAATACTAGCTAGCTCGTGTGCATCTTTTGGACTAATTCCAGAATTATGTGCTGCTTCAATTTCAAAAGCTTGCAGTTTTGAAATTTTTCTTTGTGACACCATTAAGTGAAATGTTTCTGGAGTATGAAGAATATGATTGTGTTCTAAGACAAGATCAGTCACTTTGTAATATCCCAGTTCCTGATCTAGTGCAAGGCTCATGCGTACCTCACAACCACACCTAGTTTCAGCTCTTGGGCATTTTGTTAGATGATCTCTTTTGTCTTCTTTTCTGTGACCTTCCTTCGCACAGACATATCTGCAAGATCTAGCCTTTCCATCAAATTTTCTTTTATTTGTATACCGCTTTCTAACTTCAAAACCAGTGCGACTTGCATATGCTTCCCAAAATATCCAAGCCTCCTCAACACTTTGGAACTTCATGCCAAGCTCAGGTGCGGTGCTGTTTCAAAATGCGTAGCACAAAAATGTTATAGGATCCCAAGGTAATTACTTTATTCTAATGCATAACCATCCAAAGGCAAGCACTTTATCCATCGAAAAGCAAGCACATGGTTCCAGAAACAAGCACATCCATCCAAAAAAGTAAAAGAGATCCAAGAAAGTAGAAGAGAAGAGTAAGAAACATTTTACCTGGTGAAGATGTCATTGCGTGGTCCATCGCCGATGTCATTGTGTGGTCCATCGCCTGGACCACCGCCTGGTTCTTGCCTTTCTTCCATCTGTGTTCCTCTTTTGCGGAAACAGATCAGTTTGTTCCTTTTAGCACAGTGTAAGGCGGTAAATTTCCCTCCAAAAGTAAGGTTCCCGCCATACTGGTTGTCACTTGGGCCGGCCCAACAGCTCGTCGTGGCAGTGAAAAAGCAACGAATCCCAGGATTCGTTGGATGGACAAGCAACGATGCAGATTCCTTGACTGCAGGTGACTTCAAAACAAGTGAAGTCAGATGATCTGGCCCCGTACATGGTGGAGGTGGACACGGTACGCGCCAGGGGAAAAGAAGGATTCGCGCCTGCCCGACCCCCCTGTATCCCCTGTACACGCAGGCTGGTGGAAAGGAGCCGGATGGACGGCGATGCGGGGCCGTCGGATCTGGGCGGCGTGATGGATGGGCGGTGTACCTCCTCATGGGTCCTCGCCGCACGCGAGGCCGTCGTCGACGGACACTGCTGCGCGGGACCACTGAACAGTGGCTTGGATCGGGCCGCGCCCTCGTGGGGCCAGACGGACGGGACGTGGGGGGTTGCAGCCCGTGAGCTTTTAATGTCTGTAGTTATGGGCGCCGTAATGCAGAACGGAGTGCCGTTGCGGATAACGGGGGGGGGGTGCAAAGTTAGCGCTGGGAGGGCCGTGCCGTTTCTTTTGCACGAAGCAATGGGCACGTCAATCTGAGATTTTTTCGTTTGTGAGGAGTCAATCTGAGACTGATCCTGTGGACTCTGGTGGCGTACAAACATAATAGATCAAATTCTTGGTTCCGTTTCATATGCAGTACTAGACAACAAAAAGAGATTGTTGAATATCTAATAAAGCTAATTTAGAACTATTAAAGTTGTTTATCCACTGCATTAGAGGTAGCATAATTTGTAGTCTATAAATTATACTGCCAACTAATTAGTCTAAAAAGACACCTTTGCCGTCTGTATTTTTTTCCCAAAGACGTCTAAGCAACACTGCAACGGTTATAACTCACCATCACCTTACCGCTAATTACAACCTAACAATTTTCAACAATTTGTTTGAGTAGTAGTCCAATTTTTCTAAGGCATCGCTGGTAAGGACAAATGACACGATGTGTATCTATGACATCATCATTTATAAACTCTAATAATGATCCCAACTAGATGATCTCCATTCAACATTTATCAAGAACGAGGCAAAAGAGCACACGGATCACGACCCCTTCCCAAAAGCATGGGAGTGGGCGCAGCATGCAGGTGGAAACCCTGTGGTGAGATGAAAAAAAAAAGAGACCCCATCCCGCAGGAGCAGGACGCACCCGGCGTGTACGCGTAGCCGGAGTGCTGGACACTTTGGACGCTCCGCTAACGGCCGCCGTTACCGTGCGCTCACGCCTTTGCTGCCCCCCTCCCGCGGAAAAATCCCTCCCGGAAACCCCACAAACCGATCGATCTCCAGCGAGGAAGCCGTTTCGAAAAACCGACGCGAAAAATAAAGCCGCTGCAGAGCACGGGGGCCATCCCCGCACCGCGCTGTCCAACGCTTCTTCCTTCGCGCTGCTGGTAGTAAAAAAAACCCAACGCCTCGGCTCCAAGCCAGCCAGCCAACCAACCCGCCCCGGGCAGCAAAGCACAGGCGCACGAGCTCCTCCCAGCTCCAGCTCCAGCTCCACGCCTCCTCCCTCCCCTCCCGCCATCCCCCTCCGCCGCGCGCCTTCCCGCCCGCCGAGCCTTTGGGGGGTTCCGGAGTCGCGGCCGCGCGTGCGTGACCCTCCCCTCCCCTGCTGCCGAGAGTAAGATCTCCGGCCTCCCCCCGCGCGCCCCGGCGCCTCCTCTCTCTCCCCTGAATTGCGCGGGCTCGGGGCTCTAACGGCTGCCCCGGTGGCGCTGCGGCCGCAGATCTGCGGAGCTCGGCATGGGGTGACCAGATCGGGGCGCGGCTCGGTGCTCTACGGCTGAATTCCGCTCGGGGAGGGGAGCTCGTCTCGGAGAAGCCGCGGGGATGGCGAACGCCGGCGCGGCCGTCGGCTCAGGTGCGGTTCCGTTCCCTGCGCTCTGGCTCCTCCTGCTTCTCTCTCTCTCTCTCTCTCTCTCTCTCTCTCTGCTCTCTCGGCTTGTGTTGCTTGGACCGGGCCTTTTGTGTGGCGACTGCTGGGCTGGCGGGGGGATGCTGAATTGCTGAGCGTAGAGGAACGTGGACTTGGGAAGTTGACTCCCTCGTGGCAGAGAGAGGAAGGAAGTGCGAAATTCGGTAGAATTTTGGACGGCTTTGCAATTTGTGCATCGAGGGAATGCCTTTTCTTCATAATTTTGTTGTTTACACTGGAGACTGCTATTTTTTTTACTGATTCATGGGAGAATTCGCAGTTTAGCCAGTCTACTTTTTTAATTATTGAGCTCACCACCACCCGATTTTTCTTATGCATGCGAAATTGCATCTGCGGAATGGGGGGAATATGTAATTATGGATCTGGAAAATCGATTTCTGTCTTATTAGTAACCACGGTGCCTTCCAATGTAAAATTTCCAAGGTTACCGTAACAATTGGCCTTGTTTCTAGTACAGCTCAGAGGATTGTTGCTTTTGACTGGTTTATCCAACAATTTTGCAATTCTGCAGTAAATTGTCTGGGTTAGACATCTGTTGTTTTCATGCATGCAAACAGGATCTGTGGAATTGGGGTTGGGGAGGGGAAGATTTATGGTTGCGGATTTGTAAACTGATATTTGTCCATTTGGTAACTGCAGTGCATTCCTTTGTAAATTTTGTATGTTTTGGGTGAAATGTTGATTATATTATGAAAATGAAGGATCTATGCATATGGTGCTATTTTAGGATTGTGTAATTATTGCACAATTGAATCATCATAGAAATAGACTTATTCATGTGAAATTACGAATAGGAAAAATATTAAAGATCTGTGTGTATGGTCCTACAATAGGACTGTGTCTTTATTGTTCAATTGATTCATCATAAAAATAGACTTCTTCGCTGTAAATTTTACAGAATAAAAGGGTGAAAAAATCTCTTCAATTGGACGTATGCCTTATTCTCATGAATGTTTCTTCTTATCCAATCCAACTGCCTTTGTATAGGGGGTGTTAGCGATGCTTTGTTCAGGGAACTCTGGCATGCTTGTGCTGGGCCGTTGGTCACAGTGCCTCGCCAAGGCGAGCTGGTTTACTACTTCCCGCAAGGACATATGGAACAGGTATATCTTGTTGTGATGCACCACAATTGAGGAGTCGAGTGCTTTTCTGCATAGTTTAGCTATCAATATTGTAATAATATTTCTTGTGCCATATATTAGAATCACGGTGGTTTGTTCTGCAGCAATGCAGCTCGTTTTTGTATATCTTGTCATTCAACTGATGACCAAAAATCTTTCTATAGCTTGAAGCATCTACAGATCAGCAACTTGACCAGCACCTACCTTTGTTTAATCTACCATCCAAGATCCTGTGCAAGGTGGTAAATGTAGAACTCAGAGTAAGTCCTCCTTTCCTTTTGGTTTGTGTAGTCTCCCTTCATGCAAACTTCGCTAGAATGCCCACTAATAGAACCATTTATAGAACTGATATCTGTACTTTTCCTCACTACTTTATCTCTGGAATGCAGGCTGAAACTGATTCTGATGAAGTTTATGCTCAAATTATGCTGCAACCAGAAGCAGATGTGAGTAGGATCACTTATATAATTTTCTTGTGGATCTCAATCTTCTCATTCTGCTATTGTCTCTTTGTTCTGTACATATTGTACTCTATCTCACATAATGGCCTTCCTTTCTTCCAATTGATTTCACTAGCTATACCGCATGATCAGTATTACATATGCATGTGCTGACGTATTTTCCTTGAATTCACTTAATTAGCAAAGTGGGCCCACCAGCCCAGATCCTGAGCCACCAGAGCCAGAAAGGTGCAATGTCCATTCCTTCTGCAAGACTTTGACCGCATCAGACACGAGCACCCATGGTGGGTTCTCTGTCCTCAGGAGGCATGCTGAAGAATGTTTGCCCCAATTGGTTAGCACAATACTTTGTATACCTTGTCTGTGCGTAGCATCTGTGGCATGACTTATTAAGTGTAATGGTTTTTGTTTTTAGGATATGACTCAGAATCCACCGTGGCAAGAATTGGTGGCTAAAGATCTCCATGGAAATGAATGGCATTTCCGTCACATTTTTCGAGGTTGGTTTCTGACATCATCATACCGCTTAAACCTGTTTTAATTTCAGAGTATAACAGTGTTGTTCTTGTAGTTTTGATGTGGCGTTCATTTTGAATGAACCTAGTTCTCCTGCTTCAGAAACAAATTTCCATAATTATTTTGGTTGCAATGACTCATGAAGCATTATTGGCTGTTTTCTTTTAGGTCAACCAAGGAGGCATCTACTTACAACAGGCTGGAGTGTTTTTGTTAGCTCGAAAAGATTGGTTGCTGGTGATGCATTTATCTTTTTGAGGTGTGATTGAAATGCATGTCGAAGCCTTTTATCTCATTTGTTTGTCTTCTGGTTCTGCTGAGTTTTTTTATGAGCCTGCTAACTGTCCTTATTCGTTAATCTAACAGAGGTGAGAATGGAGAGCTACGAGTCGGGGTAAGGAGGCTCATGAGGCAACTAAATAACATGCCATCATCAGTTATCTCAAGCCACAGCATGCATCTTGGAGTCCTGGCAACTGCATCTCATGCCATCTCCACTGGAACTCTCTTTTCTGTTTTCTACAAACCCAGGTTCGCTTCCTTTTTTTTCAAAAACCTTCTGTTGTGAAATGCTCTCTTTACTCAAGGCATTATCTTTTGTTTGGGTCTACTATACTTTGTACATGAACTAGCTGCTCTGTTATAAAAGAACTGGGCCGGTGGGGGAAAGATCGCCCCACGGTTTTCTATAGGCAGAGAAGATCCCAGCCATATCAGCTGAGTAAACCCCCGAACCCTGGCTTCACCCTGTAGGGCCGCACCGTAATCTGGGCTGACCATGACCTTGGGTTGGCGATCACTGCAACTACCCCCTGGTAGGAGGGCCCAAACCAACCACATGTGTCATAGACCGGCGCCTTGCCACTATTTTGTGCTGTTATCAGTTATTGATTTTCCTGTAGTGGTGGTTCTAATGCCTATCCAATTTTACATGCGGGATGGTTTTCTTTCGTCACATGAGTTTTGTTGCATTACATTCAATCCCTGTGTCTATATTATGAATGAATTTCATGTATAGCTTTTCGTTGTTGTTTCTTGCGCTAAACTTATGTTGTCCTATTAGGTTTGGCATGTGGAAATATACTTTCCTTTTGAACTTGTGCTAAGAAACTTTTATTTGTCCATCTAATTTGGTCCACAGAACAAGTCGATCGGAGTTTGTTGTTAACGTAAACAAGTACCTTGAAGCTAAGAATCACAAGATGTCTGTCGGTATGAGGTTTAAAATGAGATTTGAGGGTGATGAATCTCCTGAAAGAAGGTATTCTACATTTTATATTCTGTAAACTGATATTTCATTATAGGTTGCATAGATGCCTCTCATAACCTTCTTCCTTCATGGTTTACAGATTTACTGGGACAATTATTGGTCTTGGAAGCATGCCAGCTAACTCAACATCTCCATGGGCCGACTCTGATTGGAGATCTTTGAAGGTAATCAATGTCTTTCTATTTATGGACATGATTCCATTTTTACTTTGCATTTTCAACTGAAATATATGTTGTATTTCCAATTTCGAATGTGCCTTTCCAAGATCTCAGACCATGCTTTCACTGCTGACAGGTCCAATGGGACGAGCCTTCTGCTGTTGTCCGTCCAGATAGAGTTTCACCATGGGAACTAGAACCGCTTGATGCAACTAACACACAACCGCCTCAGCCTCCTTTACGGAATAAGCGTGCACGGCCTCCTGCTTCACCTTCTATTGCTCCAGAACTTCCTCCAGCTTTTGGTATGTGGTTGCTAAGCTGTTGTGCCAAATTATGACTAGGCTTCTAACAGCATACTTCCTGTTCTCTTCACATATTGACTTGCATGCAAAACTAATCTCTTCTATTTCTATCTTAGGTTTTTGGAAATCCCCGGCTGAGGCTACCCACTCTTTCTCATTTTCAGGATTGCAGCGAACTCAGGAATTATACCATTCAAACCCCAATTCAATCTTCTCATCATCGTTGAATGTAGGATTCCATTCAAAGAATGAGCGCTCTACTCCAACCAACAATCATTTGTACTGGCCAATTCGAGACACTAGAACGGAATCCTACTCTGCTAGCATTAACAAACTTCCACCTGAAAGGAAGCAAGAATCCGCTATTGTTGGCTGCAGATTGTTTGGTATTGAGATAAGTAATGCAGTATCACCATTGGTTACTGTTGCTAGTGTTGGTCAAGGCCAACCACCTGCTGTGTCAGTAGATGTTGAGTCTGATCAGCTGTCACAGCCATCCCAAGCCAACAAAACAGATGCCCCAGCAGCAAGCAGTGAGCGCTCTCCTCATGAGACTGAGAGCCGGCAAGTCAGGAGCTGCACCAAGGTGATAATGAGTTATTAACAACTTGTTTATTTCATGGTGATGCTAGTGTAATTGCTAACTTTGTCCTTGCAGGTAATCATGCAAGGAATGGCGGTTGGCAGGGCAGTGGACTTGACGAGGCTAGAAGGGTATGATGATCTTCTCCACAAGTTGGAGGAGATGTTTGATATCCAGGGGGAGCTTTCTGCTAGCCTCAAGAAATGGAAGGTTATTTACACGGATGATGAGGATGATATGATGCTGGTTGGGGACGATCCGTGGTCGTACGTACCCCTTGCCCCTTCGCACTGGATTCTGTATCTATAGAACATTTGAAGTCCTTAACTTTGCAATTGATTTAACTTGGGATTTTGTTTCCTTTTATCGCAGTGAATTTTGCCGCATGGTGAAAAGGATATACATTTACTCCTACGAGGAGGCCAAGTCTTTAACTCCCAAGGCGAAGCTGCCGGTCATTGGTGACACCACTAAACCGAACCCAGACAAATTGTCACCAGAATCTGACATGCCGCAGAGTGACTCAAACAACAGCGTTCTGGTTGCCGCCGATAAGGACTGATGGATGCTAACTTGGCGCTCTACCTTTTCTTCCCTTTTTGGATGTTTGGGAGGCAATGCCCATGCTCCTTGAGACTGCTAAGAGTTATCTGTTTGTTGCGCTGTGGGCCCGAAGGACGTTGCCCACAATCTGCCTGACTGCCTTGGTTTGGAATGGCTGATGTAGGACCAGCGGTGGTCCTCTGCCAACAATGACGACTGGAACGGAATGGCAAGCAGGCTGCGTGCGCGCCGTTCCATGTGGCACCAACCTGTGTTTTGTTTGCCGTGTTTGGTAGGAGGCATGGCGTATTGCCGGCTGCCTGGTTTTGGAGACTGCTACTGACTGCTGCCATCTCGCCGGCCGTCGGCCGGCGGGCCGCGCCCCTCACCTCCAGTAAATAGGACTTTATGTACAAGTATTTTGGTAGTAGCAGTAGTGGTTTATGTATATCAGCGTCATGTTCCTTGCTACCTATATAAGCATCATCATCTGTAGCTGGTGTTCCCACCTGCATTTTATTCTACCCCCGGCTTGGTACCAGATGCTCTGGTGCAAAAATGTCTCTGCTTGCTGTTCCAACGGCATGCTCTTGTCGGCGCGTGCTGCCGTGCTGTGTGTCGTGTGCGTGTGCTTGTGCGCTTTCGGTTGGAACGTTGCTGCCTCTGCCCGGCATTTGTGCTTTCTTGATCTTGGTGGTCTGCCTTGTCTGCTGCCCTCCGGCGCAAGGCATCTGTGTTCTGTACATGCTTGAACTAGTGACCCGTGTCTCTTCATCATTGTAATGCCTGGGGATATCTGGTCTGAAGTGACGCTGACGCGGGCCGGAGGCGTCTTTATGCTTTGTGCTTTGCCCGCGTGGATGAGGCACGGCGCCTCGTGGTTGTGATGGACCTGAACCCTGGTGGAGTGATGGTCTTTCTACCGGCCACCATTCCGAAGGAAGGCTCGCCGGAATGATTGCTTCCGCCGTGGCTCGCTTAAAGCCTGGAGCACGAGGGGACTAGGGCATCTGTTCACGAAAAGCAGGGGTTGAGCTTTGGAGTGTGCGTTTGGTGATTCGGTTTGGATTTGCTCGCAGGCGATGAACATCCGTGCGGCGAGACTGTCAAGAAGTGAAGATCGATATGGCCAATTTCAGGAGCGAGGGAAGTGCTAAACATTGAGAAATTTTGCCAAACTCAGCTGCCTGTGTGTTGCGTGGGAGGTGGTGGAAAAAAACACAGCCTCTGAAAGGTAGGGATGCCCTTGCGGGCTTAAGAGAGAGCTGGTGATGGAAGTGTTTATCGTGCTAGTGGCTAGTGCTACTATGTAATCATGTGTGTGCACTGCCAGCACAAGTGCAGAATCAGTTGGATGGTGATGGCATTTTGGCGTGCGGTGGTTAGGGTGCTGGTGCCAATGTCACGGTTGTTGTTCTGCCGGGCTATGGCCTATGTGTTTAGTCTCTTTTGGTGCGCACGCTTAACCTCGGTGTGGCGATGTCATTGAGCTAAAGGCATCATTGCATTGCATTTGTGATGCCCCCCTGGCCTAGTTGAACCTGCCCAAGTGGACATGTCTTTTTAGAGCTCATGGCAATTGACAGATGCCTGATGTCTGTACAGTTATAGGCTTATAGCTTATAGGAGCTTCAGTGAGCTCTTAGGCTATATCAATTCCAATAAGCATATCGCCCCGCCGATCTTAGGGCGTTCGAGGATTGTAACTTTGTAAGTTTATGACACCAGTATGGTTTACCAAATGAAAAACAGGTCACTGGTACTTTATCGGTTATGTTAACTATGTATTGATAAATATTTCTCCAGCACTGAACTTTTCCTTTTTTTCCCTGGAAAACGGCTAGTACAACATCAATGGTGATCTTTATGTGTTTATCCTTCCTGATCAGCTAAACATACGATGCTACAAGAAATATATCAAGGGCCGCCTTTATTTCTTTGCTTTGTCGGGTTGGCAGGTTGTGCTTGGTGACCCTTCCGTGTCAGCTTGAGGCTCAGTGACCACCCTGACCGTCAAGGGCTCTACAGCATCGCTACATGGTTCTTCGGCCTGACCACCACCTTCCGCTGCCTGATCTTCCTGTGGTGTGTTCCTGTCGGAGAGGTCCTCCTGATGGTGTACATTCAGAGATTCCTCTACAGTTTGTGCTTCCAAATCCGGGTCAATGCTGGTTGCTTTGGGGGCTGGAAGGAGCGAGACTCGACAAAGGGGGCAGGTGGTGTTTTTAGAGAGCCAGTGGTCAATACAATTGATATGAAAGGTATGGCCACAAGGAGGTATTCGCTGAAGCCGCTCATCTGGTTGATAGTCTGCTAGGCAGACAGAGCACCTGACAACAATTATCAGGTGTTCAGAAGCAAAGCAAAACTTAACAAAATAACAATGCAGGGGCAAATGCCAGTAGAAAGAAATGACTCATGCCAAAGGTTAACAGTTAACCAACAAAAAGGCTGGGCAAAGGGCTAGTCCCAATAATCATACGATCTCAAAGAAAAGAAAGATCAGGGACCATAACATGGAAAGCTTGCTGTTATGTTTCTTTCTTCAACAATGTTGAATTGTCTGCATATGAGAAGCAATATTCCTCTTGATTAGTAGACAGTTTAAACGTTCTTTCAATTGACTGTAACAAATTTGCTCCATGTCACTCTAAATATAAGCTTTTTCACACACAGGCATGTTTATATACGTTTTTTTCCCTTAATAGCAGAATGGGGGAAACAACAGATGTCAGGGAAAAAATACTTCGAATTTTTTTAGCAAATGATGTCATGAATTTTCCTATTATAGGATCTGTATCAGGATGTCCAAAACATCTATTCAAAAGATTAACTCACATGCTACATTTGAACCTAAACTTGCTGTTACATACTGATTGCTAAAAGCTACACCACCCTGCCTATATTGAAAAGCTAACACAACTATACCCGTTTGTTAAGATTTAGATCTTGTGCCGATGGAAGGGTCCCTATTTATTACCGCATGTGCATTTTATTGTTCTTTTCAATGATGTAATTTGGAAAAGATTTCCAAAGTTAACATACTGTCTAGCAAATATCTAATTAGTGGTGAAATGAGCACTATTAGTATGTAGATTATCGGTGTTCTTATGCAGAGAGGCTGGGATATACTGAAGGCTGAAAAGAACAAGCAGTTGAAAACTTCTTTCTAGTTGCCAGAATTAGGCTGCTGCCATCCATTACCAAGCTAACTCCTTTTTAGTTACTTGATAGGTAAAAGAAGCAGAAACTCTATAAAGAAACTACTATATCACTATATACTGGACCAAAGAGTTTAAAGCAAATCACTGACTGTGTCTCCCTGATCAAGAAACTCTCTTTATAGATAACCACTGGCAACATTTCCCGCATCTCCTTCTTCAAACCACACTCCAGCTACAAATGCAGATGTTGAACGCAAAATAAATCGAACAATTAGATCCTGAATACATAACCAGCTTGGAGAAATCAACTAATTTTCAGAAGAATATGAAAGCTGACTTACCCTGGGGTTATCTCCACGTATCAAATTATTTGTCCTCATCCTCAAGGACTGCCAATTGGCCCTGCGCCGCCTCAGGTAGAACAGATAGAAGAAGAGGAGCAAGACGAATGTAAAAAAGACAGGCACCGAGAAGATGAAGGCCTGGTATAGCTTGAGCTCAGGCGATTCGGCCGAGCAGTAGTCTGGTGGATCTGGGGAGGTGCAAGACATCACGAACCCACAATGTCCTACCGGAAAATATCCAACACAATCTAACCTTTATTTTAGCCCAGCTGGTCTAAAAATTTGGCGAGCTTGTTTATCCGAGTGAGGTAAAGAGCTCTACGCAAAAGTGATTGACGAACACTTATGTAAGGGGCGCCAATGAAGCAAACTGCAACAACACCTACTACGGATAGACAACAAGGTTAAGAAAAACTCGTGATCTCCTCAACAACCACAGGCTAATCAATTGATGCAGCACGCGAAAGGGAAAGGGCTCAAGGTCAACTAAACAAGAATAAGCAGTAGTGATGGTGTCCAAGCCACTAAACATCACAAGAACCGATGCCGTCAGCCCGTCACTAGCAGGGGATTCTCTCGGCCGTCTAGATTTTGTAGAGCCAAATAAACAAGATATACACCAGCGATTCCAAGGCACCTAATTGCTCACGAAATCTTTTGGGGCCGGGCGAGGAAGAACGGAGGACACTCTGCACCGCCCGCACTATCCAGACCTGACAGCGCGCAATCCGCAAGGAGCAACAGCACGAAGTGAGGTATCTGGAGGTAGCAGCATTCAGGAGCTGAAATCAATTGCCTGGCCGGCAAAGGACGGATCGCAGCCGGGACACGGACGGAGGAACCGAGATCAGGGCGGGGGCGGAGAGGGATGGGGTCGAGGCTGAGGCAACACTCAGCACGGAAGGGGGGCAGGTCTCGCGCGGGCGGTAGAACAGCGAGGATCAGAAGGGTGACGGCGAGAGAGGTTGCCGCGAATGCGAGACGCGGCGCCGCGCTGGGCGGGGCGGGGAGGGACGGGGGGCGGCGCGGATCGGGTGGGCTGGAGTGGGGAGGGGAGGACGAGCTGGTTGGCTGGGTTCCAAGTATCGAAACGGGAATAGAGAAATGGGGGAGGGCTGAGGGAGAAAGAACGCGGGGAGCTGGCGAAGAAGCCGCACGAGACGTTTGTACGCGCCACTCCGCTCAAGTAACTTGTTCAGGAAAACCTTCTTCAAAAATTTTGTTGAGGATAATAAACGCTGTGTTTTTTCCCGAAAGACCACTACCTATTAGCGCTCCAAATGTAGTTTATAATCCGATCGCATTCGGTATAATTTTCTTCTTTGATGCTTTAGGTTGAGAATATAGGCAATTATATTATTAAATTTCGTATAAAACAAATATGATAACATATAAATCTAACATACTAGACAACATAAATAGCATAGGCAGTATATCAGAGTACATATCTAATACAGAAAACGTACTGAGTTTTGGTTGGAGGTCCGACGACGATGAACCGCCGCTATTGAAGATGACGAAGTTTGTTGGCTCGTGAGGCGATGGAGTTAAGGTAAAAGATGCGCCCTGGTGAAGATCTTGAACAGTCGCGCGAAGCGCTTTCAAAAATCTTATTCACCCTCTCCCGGTGTAGAATCTCAAATGCGAAGGGTTTTGAAGATTTGCTCTCTCGTTTGCCGGTGCACGCCGGCGTTCGGGATGGAGAAGGCTACCATGGCGGCGCAGCAGCGAGAAAGGGCAAAAACCTTAGGTTTTGGTGTACTTTTGGTGGAGGCCGTTGGATTTTGGTGGAGACCGTTGGGTCGTATGTATAGGAAAGCCAACTGCCATCCCTCTCCTCCACCAGTGAGGTGAGATTAAACTTGCACCACATCCTTTTGCATATTCGGACCTTTAAGATTTACTACAATTTCTAAAGTTGTTAATAGGTCAAGTCCACTAAAACTCCAGCACGCTCAATAAACTAATTTGGAAAAAGTCGCATACTATTAGTTAAACTCTAAATACTTTATATACCATAGTGATTGTAAAGATCCACATATCTATATAAGGTATTACGAGAAAACTCGGTGACATATAACGAAATTGTCCAACTAATTTCAGTTCGTTACTTGCCAACGCAACCGCAATATTTTCATCCCGTTTTCTATTTTCCGTTACTTTAGAGTTTGTTCAATTAATCTTATTAAACAAGGTGGCTTCTGACTTTGTATGTGATTTAATTTTTCCCTTCATCTTTTTTCACTCTCCTAGAAACCAACAAGTGCTTGCTATGCGCGTTTCATTTCGGGAATCGATAGCCGGGAGACAATCCAGCCGTCGCGGGGAGGCAAACCGCGGAACACGACGCGGCGGCCCTCGCCGCAGCAGCACGTGTGGAGGCGTGGAGCAGATGCAGCTCAACGGCTACTCGGCTACCGAGCAGCAAAGTCAACTCTGGTGCCACGCCACCGAGCATGGGTCCGTTATCTTCCTGCAAATCTGCAATGGATAAGCCTTCTTTTAATAATAATTATGGATCAAGGTTTGTTAGTGGAAAATATAAAAGAAAGCACGCGCCATGCGAGTGACTCGTGCCACTTGAACGCCATGTTGGTGGATATTTCAGCAACCTTTTTGTGGCTGTAGTGTCGGGCGTTATCCCTTTCTTCGTGTCAGTGTTGTGAAAATTAATCATACTACTTTGTTGCAGTCATAAATTAGTTACCAAAATCTAAAAAAAATACTAAAAGGATTCTCTCGGATGACTTTTAAAAAAAAGAGTTTAAAAAAATAAAATTCGAAAAAGGGGTGCTGATTGGGAAAAATTCGAAAAATGGGTACCTCCCGCCCGTTGATCGGGCGGGAGGCGTGGGGCCGAGGACCTCCCGCCCATCCAGCGGGCGGGAGGTTCCAAAACTTATACCCGAGGGCCTCTTCGCGAATAAGAAACTTTTCTTATTCGCGAAGAGGTCCCTGACACGACCGCGAGGGCGTCCCGCCCATCCAACGGGCGGGAGGTCACCCCCCTGTGACATTCAGGTATTTAGAATTATAAACACTAGATTTTAGTGTAAAGTGTGCATGTTTGATCTTGTGTATGTGTGTTCAAATTTAAGTGCAAAGGGAAAAAAGGTATTTATGTAATTCTGAAAAATTTAGGCCCTTTAGTGTTAATTGGGTAAGAATGGGAGGTAAAATCAACAACATAGGAAGGTTGTGACACCCTAGGTGTCAAAATTATAAAATATTAGGAAGAATGTGAAATGTAAATACATTAAATTAAATGAAATTGGATGAATGTGTGAAATTTGAGTGCATATGTGACAATAAGGACTTGTGTGTAATTAGTTCAAAAATATGAGTCCTTTTGTAAAAAAATGTTGAATTACAAAGGTAACTCTCCAATTTACACTAGGGGTCAAAGTGTAAAAATATAAGTCATCATTACATTACCTGAACTTGCAATTAAGTCCAAAGTTATATGAAATTTATCTAACCAAAGGTAAATATTTTGGAAAATTTAATTTGAGTCCAAAGTTTTTAAATAAAGCTTTAATCTTTAAGTTTTTGAATGTGAACCCTAAATAAAAGAGGTAGGATTTGAAAAGTTCTACAACTTTCATGTTGACCATTTCTTCATTTGAAGTTTAGATCAGTGGAAAATTTTACTTTACAGCTGAGTCCCTGGACTTTCCTGTTTTTGCTAACAGATCCCTCGAACCCCCTCCCCTCTTCTTCTTCCTCTGGCGCCTCTGCTCTGCTCTGCTTCCCCCTTGCCGCCGGCGCAGAGCACGCCCCTTGCCGCCGCTGTGCTGCCCGCTGCAGCACCTCCAGCACCACCTCCTGCTTCCACCCTCCCCCACGCGTCACTTGGACGCCGGCCGCCGCCGCCCTAGCTCGCCCCTGCTGTCCCTTTCCCCCGCGCGCCACGCCGATCCGAATGCCGCCCGGCCGACAGCTCGCCGCCGTCGTGGCACGGGCCAAGCACCCCCTTCGGGCCTCTATTCTTCTGCTCTCGAGCTTCTCTAACTCGTGACCATTCCATTCTGCACTTCCTTTCTCTCGCCCAGCACCCCGAGCCTCGAACACCACCGCCGCCCCCTTCCTCCACTCCGGCGACCCCCCTGCTCGCCGTGGGCAGCTCACTCCAACCATCCCCGCACCACTACAACCCCCTGGGGAGCTTCCCCTCACCTCACTGATACTCCCAGACCACTCCTCGCGGCCGAACCCCCACCGGAACCACCTCGCCATCGCTACCTCCTCGCCGGTAAGTTTCTGTTTCCGTTGAGCTCATCCCTCCGCCCCTCCTCCGACCGACCCAGCCACCCCAGTAGCTTCCTCTCCTCCTGCTGCAGCTGCTGGACCAGGACTTGACCGCCCTCCTCGCGGGGAAGCCTCCCGCCGACGAGCTCCCCTCCGCCGCCGCCTCGGCCGCCGTGGGAAACCCACCTCCGGTCACCCCCTCTTCCTCCTAAGCCCACCCCTGGACGCGCCTTGAGCTCCTGATGCTCGTGGGCCAGTCCTCCTCCACCCCCGATGCCGCCCTCACCGGAATTTGGCCGGTGATGCCCTGCCCCTTCTTCCCCGACGAGCAAGGATCCAGTTGCTCTGATTTCAAACTTTCTAGGGTCCTGTCTGTAAAATTCCAGACCCCCCAATTCAAAAGCTGTGAACTTCAAAAATGTGTAGGAAATTGTAGAAAATTCAGAAAAATGTCAAACTAGTTGTGTTTGAATCCTTGTGTTAAATAATACAACTTTAGTATTGTGATCATGAGATGAAAATATGTATTTTGTGCTATGATTTAATTAATAGATAAGGGGCACTTTAATTAGATCTTTTGATCCATAGCAGTGCTGAAGCTCAAATTTGGACCATGAGATGTGAATGCTATAAGTAGGACTGTGTAAAATTTGGAAGCCCAGCACAGCTTTCTAGCTATGATGTTTAAATAATTTTGCTTTATGTTGATAAAAGCTTCATAATTTAATTTTCAGATGCATCTTTTCATGATTATAACTGAAAATTTTACCTTAGCTTTGTTTCAACATGTATAATTCAAGATAAAAGTTTGAGACTTAGAACACTAGTATAACTTTAGTAATAAATTTAAGCTTAGGTTCAAAGGAAATCTATGAACAGTAGTTCTAGCTCACGAAAAATTATGAAAATAAAGTAGAATGATGCCTTTAGGTAGTATGACATGTCCACAAATTTTCAACCTATGATCATATGTAGAATAGCCAGAATAAATAGGACTTAATATAGAATGTTATATTCCTAACTTAGGGTTTGTTTAATTAATCAAAGTAAGTCCATAATTAAGTCATAACCTAAGGTTATTAAAGATAATTAGTTAGTCAAATAAATGAAGTTGCTAAGTGTAATTAGTTTGATTATTTAAAATGACCAAACATGCTACCTAATATAGTTAGTTTAAATGTTTAAGGTAAGCAACCATGTTACTTAATGTAACTAGGTAGCTTAGCTTATACTCGATAAATGACTGCCCAGTAGAAGAGTAAATGAAATGTTTGATGAGTGAGCTTTGTTTTCATTGGATTGCAACTTTATCGTGAAATAAAATAAAAATGTATGCATCCATTAAACTACATCTTTGCATATTATATAGACTCAACTACTCTCGCCGACAGAGACTACAAACTGATTTCGGAACAAGAAGTGAAAATTTCTGAAGACTCCGGAAACGTCGTCGGAAGTCTAATTGAAGCTCCGAACTAAAGTTCGAAAAACTTTGACACTCCCGCCTCCAGCCCCGCCAGCGAAGGCAAGCCCCGGACATAAACCCGCTACTTTATTTACACTGCAATCTATATTTATATACTTGTGGATTAAGTTCTTAGGAGTTGTCTGGAAACCATAGTTGCATATTCTTAGTAACCAATGTACTGAATACTAGAACTTGAGTCCGGATAGCTATTATGCTAATAGGACCGGTAGAAGTCGAGTGATTGCCGGTCACTCGCGAGCTTTATAAGAATTGTAGTGTTTACATTCCTGTAATCACTATAAGGATGACAGACGGGATCTATGTGAAGTATCATGGTTGAGATGATACCCCGTCCGTGTTGATGAATTTGGCTAAGGTCGCAGTGTGTGGTAGTGGTGGTTAAGCGTTTGAAAGTACTAGCCACATGCCGTGAAATATGGTAAGCGGTAAGCCTAGTAACCAATCGGCCTGGCAAGTGGACATACCTCCCACCACTCGTATTTGGTTTTTCCTGTTACTCGCTTTGATGTGTGGGAATACGTGTTGCAGGGCAACCAGGAGTATGGTCATGTAGTTGCGCTACAGACATACGTCCTGCACATTGGTTGTGCGTATGGTCCTGCTGTTGCTTGTGGTGGATCTGATCCACGACCTGAAATGAAAGGCAAACGGTTGCTTCGGAATGGTCTTTTCGATGTTCCAAGCGTGTGAGTTAGGTTTACCATGCAATGATGAAATTCGATTCAGAATCGTTCGTTTCTCGTGGAGATTGAGACTGCTTGATCCCTTTGCCACATAGAGTAACAAGAGCAACTTTAAGGTTATCAAAGATGATGTTTGTTTAAAGATCCTATCATGCTTGAGTAGTTATAGTTGGTTACCTAGAATGGATAATCAATTAGAACTTGAAAACTAAAATTTAAAATTAAGGATCTAATCTTTGTTGCTTTTCAGCTGAAAACTATACACAAAACCTCTAAAAGCCTTCATAAGTCTAGTTACATGGCTAAGTATACCATGAAACAGGTAAGTCTTGCTGAGTATTAGAGTACTCAGCCTTGCGATATGACTTTATTTCAGGTAATGTCTCTGAAGATCCTACTCTTCCTATGCCATGGTCTTATGATCTGCCCGATGGTTGGTCCGTGGAATGGGACCCGTCCCCAGCAAAACACTGATCATACCGAGTGATGTCATGCCAGGGCTTGGCATGATGTTCATACTGGCGACGTGTATAGTTGTCGTATTTTAAATTCCGCCACTGTGAACATGGAACTTTAAACTGGTTTATAATAACTTCTATCAGTTTTGAACTTATGCTATTTTTTGAAACTCTTGTAATATAAGAGCCTGTAATGTAAAATATGATGGTGATTGTATCTCTTGACTCGCCTTCGTGCGAGGTACCTTGTTTGATACTGCATTCGGTGGTTTATCGGGACGTTACCCGACAGGCCAAGGGGTTACACTGTTTGAAGTACGTGGGAGCCTTTGAGAGAGGACTCGCGTATTTGAGCCGGTGTAATTAAGGTTGGTTCAGCCACACCCTCCCTCCCCCCCTCCCCCGCTATATAAGCCTCCACCTGCCCCTAAATTTCCATTTTATTCAGCAAAAACTAGGAAAAAAAGAAAGGAAGGAGAGGAAGAGAGAAGAGGAAGCGGCGAAGGCCTGTTCACACGTCGATTTGGAAGTATATTCTCATTCTAGTTGTATAATTACTTGAAAATAACTACAATCTAGGAAATATTTGTTAGGGTAGTTATGTTTTGAATAGTTTTTAATATTTTCAATTGTTTTTAGTATAATTTATATTCTAAATAGTTTAGAATTTGGAAAATATAATCTGGGAATCGCTGAAACTTAGGGTCGTTGTGTATTAATATGTAGTATAACTAGTTTATTAATGATTGACAGATATGTTTTCCGAAAAGGGTATTTTTAGTATATATTACGGAGAAGGAAATGTGATTTATGGGCCGAATGGGGTAGATTTAAGTGAATTCAACTGTAAAGGAGTGCATCCTCAAGTTTGATGGAACTTGTTGTTGCTCATGCATGAGGCCAAAGTTGCTGCACATACTTTATTCTCATGTAATGGCTGTTTGTGCGGATATTGGACATCCTGTCGATATATATGTTTCTCATTACTTCAGAAAGGAGACAATTGCCAGCACCTGACAGTATAAGATCTATGGGTTCTGTATGGTTGGATCGTTCACTGAGACAGCGAATCCTGTGATATAAATTCTAGACCCGAGAATAGCTCGGGTTAAGAGAGAGCGCCATCAGACACGGCGTATTCGTAATGATATGGATGAGTCAGAGCTCTGTCCGAGAATACAGCGCTACAGTACATGTAATTAGAGTGGACACATGTATAAACGTTGTCCAAACAATGATGCTAGGCCCAGTTCTGCTAAAGCTGGCCCTACAGGTGATGCTACAGATGGAAGACCTCCGGTTGCATCAAGGAGTAGGAGACGTTGACGATCGAGTGCTACTACGACATCAGGCATCGTTTAGTTGTAATTTTATTTGAACGTTGTTTGCTAATGTGTAATATTTGCCGCGTTGAGTTTGTATCAGATCTGGATGTGTATTTGTAATTTTAACAGACCATTATGTGTATTTGTAATATTTGCCGCATTGACTTGGCATTTGTATATTTAAACTTATTTGTTATCATACTATTTTATTTTTAATGGCTTGATGTATCGTACTATCGTAATATTTGGATTCTACGTTGCAAAATGTTATCGCTTAACCATCTTCATACGAGCTTTAGATACCGTAATCTTCTTCGTAAAGTTGAACTAAATTCCATCAAAATCATCAAAAACCATAACCATCGAAAACCAAAGTCAAAAGACCAAAAACCATCAAAAACCAAAATAAAAAAACCAAAATAAAAAAACCAAAAATAAACCAAAATAAAAAAACCATCAAAAACCATAACCATCAAAAACAAAAAATAAACCAAAATAAAAAAACCAAAAATAAAAAACCAAAAATAAACCAAAATAAAAAAACCAAAAATAATAAACCAAAATCAAAAAAGCAAAAATAAGGAGGGAACCTCTCGCCCAACGGGCGGGCGGGATGACTTAGGGGCCTGTTCGCGAATAAGAAAATTTTCTTATTCGCAAAGAGGCTCTCGGGAGGGGCCTGAAAAAAATTTTGGAACCTTCCGCCCGTTGGATGGCGGGGGTTCCCTGGCCCCACGCCTCCCGCCCGATCAACGGGTGGGAGGTACCCATTTTCCAAAATCTTCCGAAGCAGCACCTCTTTTTCGAATTTAATTTTTTTAGCCTTTTTTAAAAAAACTCCCGAGCGGATTGCCAATCCACGATGCACTAATGCACAGCCCATCATGGGACCGGCCCATATTACCACCCATGAGACCCGTTTATAACGGGCGAAAACAGCGGCTCCGACTTCTTTCTGTTGTTCGGCCGGCCCACCAGTATGCGAGCCCCCACGAAGGTGAGCCCACGGCCGCGCTGCCGGCTGCCCCTTCCGCCGCCGTCGTCCAAACCACCGCGACGGCGATCGCACGAGCGGTGATAGCGAATCGAGAAGCTTCCCTTCCCGGCGGCCATGTCGGCCTCGGCTACGGGTGCTGGTAGCGACGCCGCTGGTCCAGCGGAGGCGGGGGCGAGCAGGAGGGAGAAGCGGCGTGAGCGGAAGAAGGAGCGCCGCCGGAGGGCGCGGAGGGAGGCGGCGGCGCGGGCACGGGCGTCGGCGGAGGCGGATGCGCTCGAGGTCGATCCCGAGGAGGAGCGCCGCCTCCTCGAGCAAGAGGAGGCCGAGGCGGCTGCGGAGTCCGAGCGCGCGCGGCGCGCCTTCGAGGACGCCGAGCGCCGGTGGCTCGAGGCCGCCGCGGCGCGCGCTGCGGAGAAGGCGGCCGCCGCTGCTGCCGCGGCAGAGGAGGCCAGGGCTGCGGAGGCTTCCACTCGAGAGAAGGTCAGATCATTCCCCTAATTTCTTAATCATCGTCGACTGAACTAGTGCCGTTAGCCAATAGCCATTTGTGTGCTTAGTTACCGATGCGTTTGCTACGTCCCATCGCTACGACAAACCTGTTCCCTTGACTGTAGCATCACTAACTTGAGTCTTATAGGAGTATAGGATGATACGGTGCACATGATGTTTGATTGCACGGGGTTAGGCACGTTTGTAGTTTGTCAATGCGAACCTGTCTATTTCATAAGTCGTCTATCTTGCATCTGGTGCTCGGTCTGTTGATTTTTCTACTAGATATATATGGTTCTGGTACTTCTAATCCTTCTATCGAATGCTTTCTCTTCATCAGCAGTGTTTTTGCTAGCTATCGTAATGCAGATGTTGATGAATTTGCTAGTGCATTTTTCGAAATTTAACTTGGATAAACAGGCAAACATAGTGATCCAATTTGTTTACCTTGGCTATTGCAGTCTAAGGATGATCATGGAAACGAGTCAGAAGAAGATGGTGAATGGGAATATATTGAAGATGGACCAGCCGAGATCATATGGCAAGGAAATGAGATAATTGTGAAGAAGAAAAAGGTTAAAGTACCAAAAGGGGTCAAGGAAAAGCCGCCAATTCAAGAGGTCATGGTTCTATTTCCTCAAAGTTTCAGGGGCTCATTATGGCTGCTCCGTGGGTTATGTTTTTTATATTGTCTGAGGAGGACACTGATACGATGTTTTGCAGGAAGATAGACCTACATCAAATCCATTCCCGCCACAATCTGTAGCTTTTGCTGCACAGAGGACAGAACCTTCCATGTCTGCTCAAGAAGTACTTGAGAAAGTTGCTCAAGAGACTCCAAATTTTGGAACAGAACAGGCATGCTCCACAGCTCTCCTTTTATATTAGGACAGGAAAGATGTGTAGTTCTTATGCTACAATGAAAAGAAAATACAATTCACTGTCTACCTCACATCTTGGCTTTGTTCTCTGTCGACTAGCGTCAACTTAACTTTCATGTCTGTTTTATTTTTTAGGATAAGGCCCATTGTCCATTTCACCTCAAGACAGGGGCTTGTCGCTTTGGAGTGCGCTGCAGCAGGGTTCATTTTTATCCTGATAAGTCAAGCACATTGCTAATGAAAAACATGTATAACGGCCCAGGCCTCGCTTTGGACCAAGATGAAGGGCTTGAGGTTTGTTAGAGGACAATCCCTTGCGAATAACTTGGTATCCTGAAACTATTGTTTGTTTCCTTTTCGAACTGGCATAAGTATCAAATCATTTGCATTTTTTCAATTATTACTAAAGATTAGTCTTGCTCCAAATTTTTTCTTGACATGCTGTACACTCAGACCTGCGACAGATTCCATGTACTTCATGTAATTCTCTTCAGAACTCCGACTTGAGGCATACAATGATCCGGCCAGTTGGTTTCACTTGACTGAGGACGACTTGAACTTTGATCTGCTCATGTATCCTAAATTATCATGGTCTCTTGTTGATGTTGCTGAACTTTTTGATGCTTCTTTTTAACTCTTAAAAAAGCCCTCCAATATTTGAAAATTGGAACTTGTCTTTGTGCCATTTATTAAGCAGGTCCTTGACAATTTTGATAGTAACTGGGAAATTTTAACATTCAACTATTGAGGAATTATTCTTTTACTGGAAATGTTTGATGACCGTTAGGGTGACAGGTGAATTTATTTTAACCCCTTTGAGCTGATAGAACTCATTCTATCAGCAAAGTACTGCTAAATAGGCGCTTACTTTTACTTATCCGTTCCCCTTTTGGATTTTCTTCTCTTAGTTCTCAGTTTCTTCCCTTCTGCATGCCCTAAGGTTTTTTCTTAATTGAAGTAGTGACAAGGGACACTGCACTAAGATGTTTGGTATCTTCCTTTGTTTGAACTTTGAACTAATAAGTTTTTTCCTTTAACATTCTCCAGTTCACAGATGAAGAAATTGAACAGAGTTATGAGGAATTTTATGAAGACGTACATACTGAATTTCTGAAATTTGGTGAACTTGCCAACTTCAAGGTTCTTTGTGCCTCCTTTCTCTGAAGCTACATGATTTCCCCTGCACCTCGTGTTATCTTCAGCTTTGTTCCTAGCTTTATATGATTGTTGCACTTGAAGTATTATTAATATCTTCTCCGTGTTGTGGCTGCATTAGTGATTGAAAATAATCTTTTGTTGTTGGGGAGAATTAGTATACAATTAATGTACTATTGTTGGTTAGTTTTTTAGCTTCTAGATGAGGAGACCAGTATATTGTAGTAGTTCCATGCTACTCCCTTTGCCATCTGTGTTATACTCTACTTCTGCAGACTTAGCCTTTGCTTAAGCATTTTAACTTCACCTTGCAATTCACATACATCGTCTTAGGTCCCTTTCTACTTTCTATTTAGCAGACCGCACAGGATCCTGTAGTGAACCCCATTGGCTACTATGCGCTAAGTATAATTTAGACAAAAATTATGAACAAAATGGTTCTAGACTGGTTGCCATTTTTGATTTTTCACTGCCTTACTGGTGCTGGTAGCATCCAGAATCAGATACACAACTTTGAATTGAAATTTTAAATATTCAATAAAATTACTGGGGCTCTTCTAAATCATGGTGGTGGGAGTTGAAACTGTGTAACTTTTCTCATAACTAGGTTTGTGTATAAATTTTCCTCCCATATAAATATAGAATTACAGAATTGACTCCAGTTAATATTTTAGGTATGTAGGAATGGATCTTTCCATCTTCGAGGAAATGTTTATGTGCATTATAAATCATTGGATTCAGCTCTTCTTGCCTATAGCAGCATGAATGGGCGCTATTTTGCTGGAAAGCAGGTAATTGCTCTGTTTCATTCTTCAAGTTTTCTAGGCAGACAGTTGCTATAGGCTAGAGCATTGTCATAAATCCTGCTTATGTCTCAGAGAATTCTTCATCCTTAGATACTGCCGTGATAAATTACTAATAGATATTCTACTGTTTCATGAGCTAAGCTTGGTTTTTTCCTGTGTTTTTAGATAACATGTGAATTTGTTGCTGTCACAAGATGGAAAGCTGCCATATGTGGTGAATACATGAGGTCAAGATACAAGGTATCTGAGTTTCTATCTGTCTCCTTTATTCAATTTTGTTTGGTTTTATTTGACCTATATGAAACTTATCTGCAACATTGATATTTGCTAGAGGAGCACTCTCTAAAATTGAGAAACTAGTTCCGGATTACTAATGCAGTCAATGTGTTCCTCTTTTTTTTATCTCCTGTTTCACAGACATGTTCACATGGAGCTGCTTGTAATTTTATTCACTGCTTTCGCAATCCTGGAGGAGATTACGAGTGGGCTGATTGGGATAATCCTCCCCCTAGATACTGGATTAGGAAAATGTCTGCTCTTTTTGGTCCTGCGGCTGATACTATGCATGACAAGCGAAGTGATACCCCAGATTTTGAAAGGCCACAACGTTCAGACAGGAAAAGACTGAAAAATTCCAGTGACAGGTGCATGCTCAATATCTGTTAAATCATTTTACTTGAACATTTTTTGTTACACCTATAAGTACATCATATATGCTTGAGATCATGATTTTGTTTCAATAGGTATGTTTCAAGAAGATCCATGGATGAAGATGCACATCCACATTCTTCCCGAGATTATTCACGTCCTAAACAAGAACATGGTAGCCGCAGCATGAATTATGAGTACAGTCAGCATAGAAGAGGTTCTTCAGCATCAGATAGGCACCAAGGGCAGGATACTGTAGATACTAATGGCAGACAGTTCTCAACCATGGAAAATGAAAGTCATCCGCGCAAGCACAAACATGTGGAAAGGCACAGAAGTGATCATGGTGATGGAGGAAAATATGACGACAGGATTAGGTCTAGGAAGCACCGATCTGATAGGCGTGAGCCTGGTTCTTCTGATTGGCCTTCAGACTTAACTGATACAGATGTCAGCAAGGGCCCTTCAGGCGGCAAGTACAGTAGCAGGTATGATGATCACGAAAAGAACAGGAGGAAATCCTCGGAGGATCAGAGCCTCGAAGGATGCTGTACAGCGCACAAATCATCAGGGAAGGAACACAGGAGCAGAAGGGGCTCGAAACATGGTACAGAAAATGATTATTTTGACAAGAAAGATGGTGGAAGAGGTAAATCTAGAAAACACAGGGATGGCAACAAATACTCTGATGACAGGTGGGTTGCTACATATAGCGATGCTGATTCAGATGTTGAAAGATATCAGAGGTCAAGCAGTGGAGGCACTAAGTTTGGTAGGAAGGATGATGCTCATTCAGATGCAGAAGTTCGCCATCAAAGATCAAGTAGAAGAAGAAAGGATGATAAGAGAAGAAGGAAGACTCACAGTGGAAACAAGCAGCTCAGCACTACTGAAGAGGATACCACAGATTCTGACGCTAGAGATTTGAGCTCTGATTCATGGAGTTGTAGATCGAGAAGCAGTGAGGAGAATTTTGCAACGCACAGATCAAAGAGGAAGCGAAGTCGGAGTAAGGAGAAGTCGAGTAGCTAGTACACATGTGCTCGTTTAGAGAGCACGGATAACCCTGTTTTTTTAAAAGACTCGTTTAACCCTGCTCTGTTATGGCCTCTATATCACTTGTTAGAAATACATGTGCATCTACGGAAGTATGTACTTTGCATCTTGATACGCAACAATGTACATTTGCCGTTGCGTTTATTAGCTTTGTTCCGAAGTCCAGATCCATTCTTTCCCCATTTCTTGTGTTTTTGTAGGTGTATTATTCCTGTTAACCTGATGAGAATTTTGGCTCACCGATAATAAGATGACTTAACTCCCATTTTTTATGTCTATCGGCAGAAGGTCACCAACTTTATGAGCCTAAGCATCTAACGCCATGGCTTGTCTGGTTTGGGATACTACAGTAGTCAGTATTGCAAAATTAGGGATGTAAATTGGACGCTTAGATGTAAATTGGTGACGCTGAGGTGCACCTCCAACACCTTTTAGTTCAAATATTTATGCTAATTTTTCAAATTGAGATTCTAGTTTGAAGAAGTAGCACAAAATTTTAAACTAAAAAAAGTTGGAGATGCACTTAAGAGTCACCAATTTGCACCTCTATGCAAAATTATAAGAGCAACTTTAGGGTATAATCTTTTTACACGGTGCTAGCCGAGACATGTCATGAGGTGCTATCTTAGCTTCAAATGCTCTAATGTTTAGTTCCCTCAGATTTTGTAACTGTGGGACTCAGGAGGAATAAAATAGATTTGCTCATCTTAAATGTGCGTGTGAGCTTGAACGGTGGCTGAAGCATACAGGAGCGAAGCAAAGCAGCACGTAAAGCGAGAAAGAAAAGAAACATTCTTTATTCAGGCCACCCGGTGCAAATCCTGGCTCCAAGTGCTAGCAGATTCTTCTTAGCTCTACCTGCTCCAGTGTATTGCACCTTGTATTTCTCCTCTCTCCTCAGAGCACCCCTAAAACATCACACTGGAGCTGCCCTAACACCATGAGTGCTACTAATGACGCCAGCATACTGTGGATCAAGTCGTAGTGGCGCCACCTTAAAATGCCATGACATTGGATATGCAAAACTGGAGCACCAAAACCTTTCGGTTGCATAAGCAAGCCTCATGTCTGTTCAGTACGCACAAAAGTTTTCGACCAACGAAGGGCAGGAGTGGGTGAAAGGAAACATATGAGCTCAACACTATTGTCATAATAATTCCTAGACATATGACTCCAAAAAGTATCATGTGGGATCGTTATGCATTTGCACAAGGCGGGTCGCTACTGCCAGAACACCCAAAGGCACCCAGAGGCATTGGGCAATCAGGATAAAGCTTCAGCTGATCAGCTCCCTTTCCTACCTCTTTGTTTTGTCATAAACCTCAATGTATCTCTTTGGGACACCGTAATGGTCGACAAGGTGCTTTGCAAGGTCGTCAATCACTCCACCCTGAACCAAGACCTCGTACTGCCCCTTCTTACCTGAAATGATAGCAGTGTGGATGCAATGCATCATATCCCTCATACCAATCGTTTGTCTACTGAATCAGAAAATGAATTACGGATATCGGACAAGTTACCTGGAAGCTCAGCTGTGGTGGTGCTGCAAGCAAATTTCTTCTGCAGTTCAGACGCCAAGGAATCAGGATCCATTAGAAAGCATTCCAGTCCAGAAAGCCGAGTCATCTTCTTGTTCCCCTGCCTTCTTTCTGTCATGATCTGAATAGTTCTTATGGCACCCTTGCGTATGACCTCCTGAGTTCCTCTTGTTACTTTATGGTGAACTTGCATGCGGTTTAAAAGTGTTGACCCCAAATCCTTCTTGTGGATCTCAGTTGGATATGCTGAACCCTTCTTGATAGCTCCTTTGTACAATGCATCGCATAATGTAACATCAAGAATCACTTTGGCCTTGTCTGTAGGCTTAACCAAATTTTCCTTTTCGACGTACCTAAACTCACAGAAGAAAATGAACTTAAATGAAAAGTGAATAGAGTGGACATCTTTACACTTCACAGACATAGACTTCAAAAGAATCAGTCACTTTGTCCCCACAAAATAGTTGGGAGAGCGGAGAGACAAACCTGAAAACTACATCAGAAGCCTCTGATGCACTGTAATACTTCTCCATGTCAGCTTCGACAGCCATAAATATGGGTTTAACATGAGAGCTTGGCTTATAAATCTCAGCAACTTCCAATTGCTTTGTGACACTACTTTCAGCAACAGCCTTTTCCTGTTCAACAGGCTCCTGTACCCTCTTTTCCGGTTTAAAGGCCATGTAGTCTGGATGCTTACGGTTGATACCTAGTAATATAACTTCCTTCTTATACTTGTCCTCTTTTGCTGAAATCTGCAAAACATAGTGAATGATGTTGAGCAATTGAATGTATAAACCTTTTGACAATAAATGAAATTGGGCCTTAATATTTAATACAATTCCTTCGAAGTGTTTAGGGATACTATTATATGATCCAAAAGAAGACACTCCAACTAAATCGAACATATCATATGATGCATGTAAAAAAGTTAGCTCTCTTACAAGGCCAGATGAAGATTTTGATTGCAACCACTTGGATAGTTTTTTGTGCGATGACTTTTTAATATCAAGAGTAACACCTGGAGGCCTGCAGGGGAGTATGTGATTTGACCTGCAAAGAGCAATAAACAGAAGACGAGACTGAATCCAAGTAATGAGAAAAAAAGGCAGAACATGCAAGTTATAAGTTGTTGCACCTGAATATTTTGCTAGTCATCCTGGCTAATTATCCAACTTGTTTAACTTACAGAAGTACTCGCTTTATATGGCAATTTTATTTTTTGTTGTGTGTGTGTGTGGTGGTGGTGCTGGTGGGGAGCAAAGAAACACCAGAGCATAGCAGGATATGATGGCCAAGCAAGGCATCAATAAAAGCCATCTATCATGGAGTAGAACATGTTTGCATCTAATCAAAAGCCTTAAAAATGTCCTGGTGCAAAATATATCCTAGTTGTATCATAGGACAGCTGCTAGGATTATAAAATTAAGAAGAATAACAAAACAAACATGAAAAAATAAGGTGATGGAAAATTCATCAATATGTGAAACTGGAGCAAGAATATATACCATAGTGTACTTCCTGGCATGGGAAAGTCTTTTTCTTTTATGCTTGTGTACAGTGCTTGCAGAAGACATTTGTCCAAAAGAGAGTCAATTTCTTCAGTTGTCAAATTCTGATGTTCCTTTTCATCAGGTGCCTGTTCGGTGGATTTATTTTCAGGCAGTTTAAGTTCGTTTATACCATCAGTTATTTCTTCTGTACCTTCAATGTGGACGCCAGGATCAGCAGTGCCTGAACTATCAACTGCTGCATCTTCACTTTCATGTGTGACTTCTGGAGTTCCTTCAGCAGAATCAGGAGATTGAGATGTTGAAACAAAATTTGGATCTTCAACAACAATGTCTTCAAAAAATCCTTCATTGGGGACATAACGACCATCAGCTGAATCCCTGCAATAGTATTTGACAAATTAATTTACGAAAGAAAGGCTAGACTCATGTATCCAGTCCAGGTCAGTGCACTTGCCATAACATATCCCTGTAGTAATGTAGAATCCTTAAAGCCTTCCCACGTAGCCCTGCCTTTAAGGCTTCAGTACTACTCATAGTTGTGATCCCAACCTGCACAATGCATAATGGCAACGAACATTGGATTTAAAAATAACTGAATTCTAAGAGTTCAAAACTTTGGGTGAAAATCTGAGAAACTTACAGCAATTGGGGCAGGGTTACCGGGAACTTTTACTGCCCATGGTTGACCAGCTTCAAAAGAAGGAAACCCTTCTGGGGGTATGCTGATACCAGGAAACATCAGATCAGCACCACCAATCACATAACGTGAAACCTCACCACCCTTAAGCATAAAAGCTGGCAACAGATGAGGGACCTTCCAGAGTGCATAAACTGCAATATTTGCAGCAGACAACCATACTCAGTTCATTTTGAATGCACAAGCTTTGATTATTAAATGAAAAATTTTAAATAGTCAAAACTCAAAAGACAAGGAATTTATAGATCAATCTGTAAGTCTAACAACTCAAGTAGTGTCTAACAGAAGTGATGCCTTTTAGTAATTATGGATAGTACCTATACTTCATTGTGCTTACCATCTGCTCAAGCTTTATAAGTAGTCAGCTTATTTTCAAAAAAGGAACAGAACCAAGTATATATTTATGAAACAAGTAAATTGCTGACAGCATAACAAAATTACAGAAAATCAACCGCCTGTTTTAATAATAGAAATCAAAATAATTGTGATCACACTAAACTACAGTAAGTCCTCTGTTTGTTGTCTGTTCTTTTTTTCCTGCACATACTCAACAAGGAAGAAAGAATTTAAAAAATAGTATTACAATAACAAGAAAGTGCTGTAGTGCAAGTAGCAAAAGTTGATTGAAGATGACAAGAAGACATCAATATGTAGATGAAAATAGAAACCTGTTGGAAACAGATCATGGCCTCTTGCATCAATGTTGAAGATCATTGGGAACTCCCCCTCTATGGCATATACAAGAGCATGATTTGGGTACTTAGCTAGTGTTATCTCACCCTATATATAAGCACACCACAGTAAGTATCACAACAAATGTTAATTCAAATATATGAAGTCATGAATAATACAGAACTGTGTAAAATAACTTAAGTTCCCTATGCAGTAGTACTTAAAATATAGTGGTGAGAGGGGCCTCCTCATGATGGTTTTCATTTACATAAAAAGAATTGTCCCATGCTATAAAAAGAATTGTCCCATGCTACACTAACATAAACAGAAAAGGTCTTTACTCCTGAGAAAGTTAAGGTAGGGTAGAGATAAAACTCAGTTAACATGCAAAATTACATGGTACTAAACATGGTATATAAGAAAAAGAGAATAGTCACCTTGGGAGGAAGAATGGCATCAAGATCAGCATCAGACGCCTGTGGAAACCTTTCCTTGGCAGTTCTTCTTAACTTCTTTTTGTCTGCTCCAGACAAGCGCTGTACAGTTTTCACATCAACTGGTTTCTTGAACATGGTTGACCAATGACCAGACCACAGACAACAAGCTGAGCTGAAAATATATTCATTACACATGCAACCCCAATTACATGAGAGACCATGAAATATAAAAACTTAATTTAAAACTGAGCAACCACAAATAAACGATGAAACAACCAGCCTGCACACAATTCATCTTCAGGAGGTGGGATTAGCAAAACATAGGAGGAATATTAAGAAAAATGCCGAGCCTGTATCCTCCTATTTTGCACTCATTGCTTGCCTAACGAATAATTATATCAATAATAAATCCCCAAATCATAGAGAAAAGAGACTACTTAGAATGGGTGCTACATGACACAATTCGTCCTATCAATAATAATCCTACGAATCTCATGGCTCCATATCCTCCAGCTAGAACAATGCCCGGCTCGTTGAATTAAAAGTTTCCATTCAATCAACCCGCAAATGGTCCACGAGCAAACTGCCAAGCTCATGACAGAGTAATAGCGATCCTTCCACATCCCTACTCTTCCAATAACATGTTTATTGGGGCCCGACGAACCCAAGATATCACAGCAGACTACAATACATCACACACCAATCCGAGGACTCAGAATACAACAAGACTAACGATCGAGAACTAAAGGGCAAAATTTTCCAGTGTATCCGGAAGGGCTAACGAGTCGAGGGATCACTCCTGCTGGACTAGCCAAGTAGGGAATTATACACAGAGGGAGAGGCTTCCTTACCGCCGCCGGCGAGCGCGAGGCGAGGGCGGAGGCGGCGCAAGGGATCGGGAAGGTTCTCGAGACAGTCTCGGAAGGACGCTGCCCCCAAAACAAACAAGACGACGGCGGCGTGTGCAGGTGCCGTGGTGGGCCGCCAGACCTCACGTGTAACGGGCCGTGGCCCATGGGTCGATTTCACCAGAAGCATCGAGACCTGCCCTGGCCTGCTACCACGCGTCCACCAGTCCACCAGCAGCGCTCGAAGCATCCGTGCGGCGCGGCGAGCGAGAGGATGACGGCGCCCAAGCCTGGCGGGGGAGCGGCGGCAGCCGCGCGGGCGGCGGCGGCGGGACCCAGGACGGTGCTCATCACGGGGGTCAGCAGAGGGCTGGGCCGGGCGCTGGCGCTCGAGCTCGCGCGGCGCGGGCACGCGGTCGTCGGCTGCGGCCGCTCCGCGGAGCACCTCCGCTCCCTCGAGGCGGAGATCACGTCGCCTTCGCGCCACTTCCTCACCGTTGCCGACGTCGTAAGGCTCTGCTGCTCGTTCGAGTACTGACAGGAATTCTGCGTCGCAATTGCCGCGCTGCTTTCAAGGGCGTAAGCTGGTGACCTAGTTCTCCAGTTCGCCGGGGGGATTCATTTTAGTGCTAATTTTTGTTTGGGGCTTACCTGCCGCTGTCCTTTGGTTGAACTTTATGCTTCTAAACTCTGGTGGCTAGTGTATTGAGCGGGACCTCAATTACTAGTTATTAGAGTCGTGCTGCTATATACTTGAACCTACCGATTGGGGGTTCAATGCATCCTGTTCTTTCAATCAGAACTTTGGATGACTGTTGTACAGATTGTAAAACTTCGTGTTCAGCTGCTAGCTTGATTGCTCGGGATCCCTGCTTCTTGAATTCATAAGCCATGCTGGTCACTGGTGTATAATAATACTTGATGTTCTAGGAATTCTTTCTGCTCTACATTTTTACAATGTGATGCATACAGAGGGGGTATTTTATTGTGTCAGCCTGTGTGCTAAACTGGTGGCCTGGTTGGAGCTACTACTTAGGCTACGCTATTTAAAGATGAGTTGGTATACATGATTAGTTTCGCTGACATAGCAGTGAGATTGATGCTATGAGTGAATTCATTATCTTATCAAACTCATGAATTAATGGAAATAACAAGATTCCTACTTATTAAAATTTTTATAACTTTGACCATCAATACATAAAGAATTAGTAAGTTGATAACCTAAGATTTTACCTAACGTATCTGTTGGATATTAGTGAGATGAAGTAGAATTGCCATTTATCAATGATGCTTTTAATTCTGTCTGAAGAAACAAAGCTTAAGTAACTTGATTCTTGCTTTTAAATTGCTTGCTATGTTCAGACAATTTCTCAAATACCATGCTTCTGATGCAGAGGTCTGACAGCAGTGTGGCTGAGTTGGCAAAGGCCGTTGTGGAAAGGAAGCAAATTCCAGATATTATAGGTTTGTACTTTTTGTTCATTTGCAATTGTGCGAAATTTATTATGAAACTGCATATTTGTACACTCTTTCCAAATATATGACCGAAGAGGATTTCCTGGATTCTAACTGAGGTATTTTGGCAGTAAACAATGCTGGTACAATAAACAAGAATAACAAGACATGGAATGTTCCAGCTGAAGATTTTGATATGGTGGTTGATACAAATATCAAGGGAACAGCGAATGTGCTTCGCCATTTTGTACCACTTATGATAGACAAGAGACATGGGATTATAATCAATCTGTCCTCTGGTTGGGGAAGATCTGCTGCTGCAGAGGTCGGTCAGATCACCATCGGATGCATTGTAGTGGTTTCTTTCTGTTACTTAAATCATCAATGCATTCTAAATTGCATATTGCTGTTACAGGTTGCTCCATATTGTGCTTCAAAGTGGGCGATTGAGGGCCTGACACGCTCCTTAGCTAAGGAGCTGCCTCCGGGATTGGCAGCCGTTGCTCTTAGCCCTGGTGTTGTGTATACTGACATGCTTACTTCATGCTTTGGGAGCTCAGCTGCACTATACCAAACGACTGAAACATGGTAAACCTCCCTGCCTTATGTTTGTTCTCCCTTGTGTGCATATAACAGAGCGATCAGTTCATTAGCTGAGCTCAAAATAAACTCTGAACAAAATATAAGAGGTTTACTCGAGACATATGTAGTCAGACTGCAGACGCTAAGCTTTGGAAAATTACAATTACATAGCAAATTTAACCAGTGCTACAAGAGCCTAGTTACGCCTTATTGCCTAAGTGTCGCCTAGGCGCCGCCTAGGCGATAAGGCGTGGCCAGGGTGCCACGGGACGTGTTATCGCCTTAATAAGAACCATGAATTTAACACATTAGCATGGTCCATTCCAATCTGCATTTATTATACAGTGACGTCCTATCACTGTACCAGTGATTTTAAAGATGTATTTATATACTGTCAGTCATCTTCAGCCTTATAGTGTGCTTCCAGTGTCCTGTATACAATCCAGCCAACATTTTGGCAAATTCTGATGGAATAGTTAACCCCACCTATGTATGCTATCCAAACTTAAAGTTTGTCCATGAGCGTTCTCTGACAATTGAGGAGCGAAGCTTAAATGCTGACTGCTGAGTATCCTACTGAAGATTGGAGCCATTTCATTATTAGACTTGATATTCATTGAAGATTGGAGCCATTTCATTGTCAGACTTGATATTCATAAGTCTTGCCACTTGGAGAATCCTGGCTATGGGTGTGGTCCAATAATTGAATTGGCATATGCTGCATTGCAGTGTGAATAATACTCCACTTTTTGAGCTGTTGTGAAGCATTAGCTTTGTGCGGAAAACAGTAATGTTAGGTTGCTTTGATGCTGAGTAACAACTAGCGTTATGTGCTGTGTTTCATTGTGGACTAGTGTTCTTAAGTTGTAGTTTGTGTGATCAGTAGCACTTATCAGATTGACCAATGTCCAATGGAATGTTGCTGTTTTTCAGGGCACCCAAGGCAGCTACAATGATACTAAGCCTTTCGCTCGACGACAATGGCGCGTCACTGACTGTATGAAGTGGTGAAAAATTTGCACCGAGCCGATTGCTGATGGGTTCTCTTGTAGTAGCCTGACATGTAGATTTCGCGAGATTATGGTGCTGTAAAATAGAAGCAAGAATGTGTCTGCACTCCGATGTCCCTAGCTGCTGTCTGAACGTATATTGTTGCAGTAACATTTACCTTCATGGCCTACTGCATTTGCTTCTTTCATTTTTTTTTTCATGCGTTGATGCCGCTCGAGGATGCGGTCATGCGGGCCTGGGACTGGGGGACGGAGGCGTCGCTCGTTCCCCCGGTGGTGCCCCCACGCCTGGCGACACGATCCGTTCTGCCGCCTGAGAAGGCTCGTGTCAGCTGGTACCGTGACCCGCAGGAGCGCATCCCCGTACGCCTGTGTCCGGTGCGACGCTGCAATCAATCGATGGATCCATGCATGCCGGCGGCTGCGCCGGTCTGCCATTGCTGCGATCGCTTTTGATCGCTCGATGCGTAACTGCATCGGAGCCAGGAGGAGAAGCCGCCGGCGGCAATCCAGGAGAAGGGGTAAAGACGGCACCGTTCTTGGTTGCTACAAAACTTCAGAGCTCCGACCAACACCTGCTGCGTAGATTGTGGAGTGATCGGACAGAAATGTGCTCTCTCTGGGCTGCGATCTCGAATCCAAAATCGTCCAGTCCCAGCATCGCCTTTTCAAGGCGCACTCGAACATGATCCACTTTGCTACGGTACACGATTACCTGTGATCCGGACATCCACTCGACCAGCTGTGCCTGCCTGCCACGGCGGACGGAGGATCTGCGCTGCTCAGTTATTTTTGCGTGGAACTTAGGCATGCCTTGCAATTTTGCGCTGTGGAGGATTCTTTTAGGCGGAAGGACCAGGAGATGGAGAGGATATAGAATTTTTTTCTTACAAAAAGGAATAGTTTCCTGCCCTTGCGACCACACGCATTCCCGATGCCAAGAAAAAATTGTGAAAGGAATCATGTTTGTTGCGATTTGGCCATGTTGGATTGTCAATCATCAATTCCTCCTACACCAGCACACCACGCCATCCGAATACGCCATCCAAAAATACATAAGACAAAATATATAAAGCCCACGATTTACACCTTCCTGAGCATGGTGGCGAAATTGAAACGTGTTGACGAGTACAGTAGCCACTCGTACATTTATACGTTTTTCTTATTTTTATTTTCTTCTCTCCTAAAAAAGGCAAAATTGTCCCGTGAGAGAACATCCTCGTGGCTACCGAGTTAGGGGGGTATTTGGATGCCCCAGACTAAATTTTAGTCTCTGCCACATCGAATATTTGGACATTAATTAGAAGTATTAAATATAGACTAATTGTAAAAATTAATTGTATAAATGGAGACTAGTTTGTGAGATGAATTCATTAAGCCTAGTTAATCTATCATTAGCATATGTTTACTATAGCACAATTTGATAAATCATGAACTAATTAGACTTAATAGATTCGTCTCGTAAATTGGTCTCCATTTATACAATTAGTTTTATAATTAGATTATATTTAATACTTATAATCAGTATCAGGACTAAAGTTTAATCCCCGTGGATCGAACATACCCCGCTACCACGTATTGTTTGCACCACCGCACACAGATCGAGGTCGTACTAGTTCCTGTATCATTGTTGTACCGCCGCACACAGATCGAGGTCGTACTAGTTCCTGTATCATGCGATGACGATCGATTATCCTCTTTGGAGTCTTCCGGTGGTCATAAAACCTAGGAGAGGCGCAGTACGCGACCGCGTGACCTTGGACTGGCACTTGGCATGGCAGCAGGCGTGATTTACAGCCGCCTGGCCGCCCCCGTTCCGCAGATCCTCGTGTCGGCGACGGCGGATCTCGCCGCCCCACCCCCCCTGCCTGCACGCGCACGAAGCCGCGCGGGGATTCGATTCTCGGAAGAGTACACCCCCGACCCCAATCATCCTCTCCAAATCGCTTTCCGGATTATCCGCCTGTTCTTCCTCCTGGGCGCGACCCGCCGGGGGAGTTATTGCCGCCATGCTGCGCTCCTGCCATGGCGCATTACGGCGGCCAGGACTCGCAGTCGCAGATCCTCCAGCGCCCATGGCTGCTGGCTCGGCCGGTTGTGGTTTGGATGCTGCCGCTGCCGCGTCCTGGACTGCGCCGATCGCGTCCCATTCAAATTATTCAATGGCGTGGCAGGCCAGCCATGGACGGAGGAGGTCAGAGTAGCAGAGCGTGGCGTGCGTGCGCGAGCAGTGGTTCGCCAAGTGTTCTCTGCGCTCCTCCCCGGCCTCCGGCCAGTTCCTGCGCTCCCTGTCGACTCCTCCGCTGTGGCCTGTGGCTGGCTCTGTGCCTTCCGCAGTGTGCGCGCCTGGAATCTTTCATGGTACGAGAAAAACGTTATTGCCGTCAGTCTGAACAGGCGTTGCTTCTTCTTGGACGGATTTCATTTCCTTCTGTTTTTTCTTTCACTAGCTTGAAAAAAAAAGAGCTTCGTCTCAAGACAAAAAAAAACATAATTTGACCATGATTTTAGCTCGAGAACCTTCAATCTCTAGGTTTTGGCAAAGTTGCTCATGGGAAGTTCGCGATGTCGAGGGCGGTAGCCGCCAAGGCGACGACATGGAGGCCATACTTGGCCTGTGGTGCCATCGAGTGAACGTGAACCTGAGCAAACTTGGTCTGATCCGAGCCCGATAGGTCAAGCCCTGCCCGACACTCATTTAGAGTCGGGTTTGACGCTGATTTTGGTGGCCAATTTAACTTTGCACTAAAAAAATGACAGCGACATTAGTTACGAGCTCTCACGAGCAGAGGTGGTAACGGATTATCTTCACAATCCAACTTGATTCTTCCATATTTTTAATTTAAAATTATATAAAAATTTGAGATCTTTTAAAATCCGACCTTACGATTATTTAAATTAAAATTTGAAATCTTTTACCACGCCTATATGTACGGACTACTCTCGACGATGTGCAAGGCACGAGTGGCTCTGTTGTTTGCATCGATGCTAGCCTACTTGGGCCTGCCACGACTGTGTCTGCTCCCATTCAGAGGCATGGCGATTGGCAAGGTAAGACTTTGCACTGCCAGCGAGGACAACAGTGTGGCATCGACCAGCGGTGGTGGCCGCATAGAGCAGGGCACGTGTTGTGGTTTGTCTTACAAGTCGCAGAGCTTAGCCGTTAGTTTTTTTTTTCTTTTCATGCGGGTAGTTTCCTTAGCGCTATTGCATTTTTTTATATTAAATGTAGCAGGCACTGTCTCGTTAAAAAAGATATCTAGCTCATTTCTATCAATTTTAACCTTTTCTAACACGGAAAAACTAGACTTCCGCACCAAACAAATTCCTTTTTTCCCCTAAAAACCAAACTGAATGATCACAGGATTAATGAAGTCCAGTCTCAACTCTCAATTGTGCCCTTTAGAAAAAGAACGTATAAAAAATATTTCCCCTGGTATTAGGAACCTCCATAGTCATCCATTTACCAGTTGCTGTCACAAGGATTTCCTTGCATGTCCTGTTAGATTGCAGTGATCTATATTCCGGTCAACCATGCTCAATCAATAGCAGGACCCAAATGTTTGTACAAAGATTGTACTGACGTGATTGTATTAATTACCATTTCCCCTAAGATGATTCCAGCGTCATATCCTGGTCAACTCATGCTCGTTGTTTCTCTCTACTCATGCAGTGTGAGGTTCAGAGCAGGTGAACGTCTGCGTCCACCCACCATAAGGAATGATGGAGAAGCTGTCCCTGGGCAGTTGCATCAGCAGATCAAGTCGGAGATCTCCATTAACAACGACACTAGATACCCTCTCAAATCATGCACTTATACAATCCGCAAAAGGGGATATCATCATATCACCACATTTTTGTCGCGGTTCTTCCGATCTTCTCCCAGGAAGCGGCGCTCAAAGAACCGAAGCTAGATTAACCCGAACCGCGCGCTGTTAGGGCCTCCAAGCAAACAATAATCTACCTAGGAACAGCTGCTGAAAACTGAAATATAGGGAGCAATGCCGAGGAGGAGCTAGCTCCTCATGCCTGAATTACAAGGAAAATCAAATTAAAAGCGCGCAACCTTAGTTACACTCATACTGCTTGGTTTTCAGTCTCAGGATGACCACAGGGAGAGGAAGGAGCCGTTGGACCATCTGTGGAGGAGCTCGCCCAAGCACAGCACCGCGTACGCGACCAGGATGAACTTGAAAAGGAACTGGAAGTAGTGTGACAGCTCGACGCTGGAGGCATTCAGCACCTGTAAAGAAAATAGCACAAACCATTGTTTCATCAGTGTTTTGACAAGGTGATGTGCTCGTAAAAGGAGCGGCAGGAAATGGTAAAAGTTCTTGCCATGGCTAGTCTTGCAATTTGTGATCTCTGCTCGGACGTTGCCTTCTTGGCAATTTGATCGGAGGGCATCTTCCTCCTGCTGCTCAAGCTCTTGCACTGAGCATCATCCGCGTCCTTGGGCTTGGCGGGGTTTGAGCAGTTGCGCAGGCGCTGCACGTCCTTGGACTTGAGGGGCTTGAGGATGAAATACTCAGCACCGGCTGTTAAGCATCTGCTTTATTCAAAGAGGTGGTGGGCCTGTTAGTGTTGATGGGCAATGCAAATCTAAGCCTTTTTCTTCTGAAAAGCCGCGCAAATCTAGCTTTCAGAAAGGGCCCTAACACCATGCACAGAACATAGTCAGAGGGCAAAAGCGGCTTTTCCGTTCGCGTATATAACGGCATCTGCTTTGCACAATATGATGAGGGTGGGGAAAGGGGAAGAATTTCACCTGTTGATCCGCTGGGGCTCGTTCTCCGACGACATTACGACCACCGGTATCGGGTTCGGGGTGCTCAACGCCTGTCAGTTGAAAGGTTTAGCATCCAGTTCAACTGAAATAAGTCAAATGAAGGATGGAACAAGATGGTGGTTCCACCTTGATGGCCTTGAGAAGGTCATAGCCAGTCATCTCGGGCATGCAGTAGTCCGTCAGCACGATGTCAACGGATAGCTCCTGCGAAACAATTCGGAGAAGCCCATCTCAGAGTTTGTTCATCTCTGCACTTGCAGTCAAATATTTAAACTCATGTGTTTCTATGCTAGTCCATTTATCAGAGCACGTACTTGAGCAGGGTCATTGCACAATAACACGGTTCAAATGAACAAGTACAGTGTTAAATAGAGTTAAATCATTCTTGAACAAAAGAGGGACCAGGCTACTCATTGCTGTACCGTGGCGCAAGTTCTATCTATCCAGCTCCATAGGCATATTACCACTCAGGTAAAAGTTTATTTCACTAGTCCTAGCCTTCATTTATTCATTGAAGTTCCCATGTAAAAAAAAAGGAGGTAGCTTAAGACAGCTTTGCATCTGCAGATATGAACGGTGATGCGTGATTGGCCGAGTACATGGACTTGGGTCGTGCATTTCAGTACTCACATTAGAGTCAGCATCAGATGAATCCAGCTTCCCTTGCCCCTTTGGCCCGAGAAGCTCCATCGCCTTCTTCCCGCTGTCAACGGCGGTAACTGAAGAAGAAGATGGAACGGGATCAATCTCTTAATTCAGACTGCAATTTACAGGAATGAAAGCAAACAGCTGAGGAATCTGTTTCGTTCCTCCTATCATCACTGCACCAGTTACAATGGACGAGTACTGTATCGGCAGACGGCAGGTAAAGGAAACTGACAGATGGATGGATGGACATGAACATGGCAGTACAACACAAGGATCAGAGATGGCCTGGCAGGATCAGGATAGCAGGGCTGCTGTTCCGTGTTCCGTGACTGCAACAACACGATCGAAGCGGCACAAAGGAAACACTTGTTTTCTGCGAAGATAGCCACGCGCGCGCCGAGAGAAGGACCAAGAACAGAAGGCCACGAAATGGGCGGGCAAGGAAGAGAGGCAGGAGGTGCAGCGTTAGCGAAGGGAGTAGGAGCTGACCGTGGAAAGGCGCGGCGCCGCCCTTGTGGTTCCGGAGCAGCAGCTCCACGACCTTCCGGTCGACGGGGGAGTCGTCCACCACCAGCACCCTCACCGCCGCCGCCGCGTTCCCTTCTCCTCCCGCTCCCATCCTTGCTCCAGGCGCGCACGTAATGGGGGCGGTGCGCTTCTTTCTTCTGCTCGTGGCGAGATGAACTAACCAAGAAGAGGGTCCAGGAAAAACCGCGGGGGCCTGAACCGGTAAATAAGGCGAAGGATGGCGATGAGAGAGAGAGAGGGAGAGGAAGATGAGGAGCTCTCCGTAACCCGGGTCACAGTCTACTCACAGTGCAGGACAGAGAGACGGTGGAGAGAGAGAGAGAGAGAAGGGAGACAGAGCACACTGAGCTCCTCTGGAGCCGCGGAGCAGAGGAAGGGAAGGGAACGGAAGGGAAGGCCCGGAAGGGGAGGAGAGAGTCAGCAAGCGAAGAGGAGGGGGAGGGTGTGGGGCCCTCGCGCGTGCGGTGGGGCCGGCGCGGGGTTGGGAGGGTGGTGGGCCCGCGGAAATGCTTTCCTCCGGATTTGCTTGTCGGGGGGGAATCTCTCTCCACCCTTTGCTCGCTTTCTTTCTCCCTCCCTCACCCTCTCTCTCCCCCCTTCTCTTTTTTTGCAGAAGAAAATCAATAACGAGGTTGAGTTTACGAGACCGTATGAGCTGACAGTGATCCCGTCTTAATTGCAGATACGCTACCGGATCGTATTATCGTAAGACTGTCTCCAGCGATATCCTCCAAATCCCATCCTCTACATCCTTTATTTACAGAATTCTCTACAAGATTCTCTCCTCTATATCTCATTTCTCTCCAACAACGTTCTCTAAATCTCGTTCTCTATACATTAAACCCTATATTAGAAACGTATTTTGTTCCAAATTTTTGTACGTACGTATTTATCATACCTCAAACGCTATGGACATATTTTATTTTTATTTAATTCAGTGTTTGAAACGTAAAGAAAAAATAGAGAAGAGGAGAGAGAATCTCTATATATAGAGGAAACCTGTAGCGTTCTCTATTTTAGAGAACCATTTAGAGAACGCTGCTGGAGCAATAGAGAACGGAATCTTCCTTTATATATAGAGTACAGGATGCTTTAGGGAACGCTGATGGAGTCAGCCTAAGTTTAAGATGGTAGGGCACGCCGTGACAGGGAAACAAGATGTGGATAGCCGGGTTTTAATTCTACTTTTTTTCTTCTTCTTCTTCTTGTGTTCATGCTCGGCACACCCACTGGATTGTTAAATGTGTCAACGCTTGTACTTCAATTCTTTGTGCTATGCAGACTGTTCTTTGGAGTTCAAAGAAAATGCAGTGTCTGTTTAGTCGTCGAAATCTTCGGCCAATGAATTATTTTGCTAGATACAATTGCATAAATCTACAAGACCAATTTTAGCATCCAATGTGCACACCACTTTTAAACGGGACATGTTTATGTTACAAACATCTACATGATTTAATAGGATTGTTAAGGTGTCAAAGTATTGTTGTGCTCCAATCCTTCTTTTGTTCTAATACACAAATGCAGTGCAGTTTATCACTGAAATCTCTTGCTGCTAGGAGATGGATGGTTTGTTTTGCTAGATACATTTGTTGCAGACTCTAGCTCTCTAGCCTCCGACAGTAGCGTCCAAGAAGCTGCATGTAATTTATTTTTTTCCCCAAAATAAAGGGACTAGAGCATACTGATACTGTTAAGGGCATCCATATACGGCCAATTCTGAAAAACAGAGAAGAGTTTGTTATTATCACTACGAAGCGCTGTTATTTTCTCTAAGAACAATAATGGCTATAAACTTGTTGCCTCGCAGCCCAATCTACCCGCCAAAACTATAATCTCAAGAAAGAAAAACCCGCCAAAACTCCCGGTTTCGAAGCCACGAGTGCCCGAGCAAATCAAACTTGCAACCGTCCATCCAGGGCATCCAACGGTCTAGATCTTCAGACTGCGACGGGAAGCGTCTCTCGTGAGTTTCTTCTGTATTTGGAGGGTCCGATCCCTTCGGCTCCCAGTGGAAAAGGATTGTGACGCTAGCTTCCTGATGAAGCGCGAGCTCAAGACATGGCTTGGGGCGCCTGGTCACCTACACCCATCGTCACCAATAATAATAATCGTAAAGTTGAGCTAACTGCTAGCTCATGGCAATTAAGAGATAGCATAAAAGATCACTTCTTTGATGGTCTAACTCTTAGCACGTAACTCAAAAGATAGATGGACCTACGTATCAGCCTCACGTACTCTTGGAATACGTGTACGAGACTATCTCTTGATCAAGAGATAGCCCTACTCTTTCCTCTCTTTCTCTCTTTTCCATCGAGATAAAATATTATATTTTACTTTTTTCTATAAGCTAGCTGACTTGTTGGCACCATTGGAAGATACGTTATGTAGGCTCGCTGGCGCCACATTTAATCTGCTAACGGTCATATTTATAGCAACGATTCCATGTTTGACATTGCTGCACGAAGTTTAAAGAAAAGGCCATGCAATAGGGTTGTTCATGTTTAACTAAATTGGAGGTGTAAATCTATGGCTAGAACAAAGGTGTATAAACTTAAAACTCTATGAATGTCACCACATGTTTCTCAAAAAGAAAATTAGAGTTCTTCAAAAAAGAAATATTAATCTCGCTCTCGCATGGCTCAAATATTTTTTTTCTTTTCGTACAAGATTAGTCCACGGAAGTGATATTTTGTCGCTAGCCTAGCACATGGAGCTCCCTTCAACTTTTATCCAGCCCTTGTTGATTCATATGGGTCGCATATATCCCCCAAATCTTTCCACAATTGTTTTTGATTTAGGGAGATCCTCGTGGTATCGTCAACCGAATAAAGAAATGTTATGATTGGATGGCAATCTCCCCAAATCCCAACAGTTCGCTTAAAAAATCTGCAGCTTGGCTTTGCTTCGGACAAGCAAAGTTGTAAAATATTTGTGTCCGGAGAAGTTTCTCCTCCTCCTTTTCGCTTCTTGGGAAAGAAAGTGGTTGGCGCCAGTCAGACCCATGACTTGAATCATCAAGCCAAGCCTTTTTGTTCCTTCATCTCCTTGCTTTTTCTTCAGTCCAGTTAGACCCATGGCTTGATGAACTCAACAACAAGTCTATACCAGATTCAAAGTTCAATTATTCAAACTTCTTTGATCCAAACCCAGCTCTCTTACTTTCTCCTTTGGTAACAAATAAAAAATTCCATCTGATCCGAGTCATGGTAAACTAATATGCTTGGATTGCACCTAAAACCATATCATATACTCTATCCGTCCTATGAAAAATACATTTCTCTAATTAGAAAAATGCCACAAAGAGTACTATTTTAGATATTAATTTTCCCACCCTCCCCACCTAATCATGTGGCTAAATAACACCTGTTTGGCTTAATTATGTTGTATGACGCGAGTAACTCCAATGATTACCAAAAAAAAAAGCATCCGGAAAAAACTACAATTGCATTCTTCATGTTCATGGGATGGAGGGACCGCTGTTATCGGTGAGATTTATGAATACTTTCATGGCAATTTTAGTTACTTCGTCGAGGACCTTACCCTTAGGCGTGATGGATGTTTGAGCCATTCACTGGGCTGGTCAAGGCAGGGGAGGAGTTTGGAGGGAGGTCGATCGGAATATATGCATGCATGTCAGCCGGTGGGCAGGCAACTGCATCTCCACAGTTGACAAATGAATAGCGCCGTTGTGCCCCACGCCGGCTTTTCGTTGGATGCATGCACGAGCAGCTCCACGTACGCAACGAGCCGAGCTGAGCCTCGCAATCAAAGGCGGGGAATAATTCGAGGACGGCAGGGCCCCATGGAGATCTCCATCCACCAAACAGTCTCCGGAAACAGGAGGAGTGCCACCCCTCCAAGAACACTACCCGCTGTAGCGTATCATGAGGCAGGTCACGGAGGGTGGGGGGTGATCTTCATCGCTCTCCCACTCATGACACCGGCTGCTAGCTATAGCTGCGTGCCATGAATATTTGTGTGTGCGTGCGTGAAAGCGAGCGAGAAAAATGACACGTATGTACACGTCTCGCTGTCATGATAATCTTCCGGATTTGCTCTCGCGATATGCGATAGCTGCAGCTGTCGTCTCTCCCAACGGTAGGGGTGGCGTTTTTTAGGTTCACTTATCCAGCCTGAAATTTCACTTTCTCCAGGGACATCGACACTACCTTCGGCTTTAGAATTGATACTCGGATTGTGGAAAGTAAGTGTGAGAGTGGCGAAGTTGATGCATGGATTTTCTTTTTCGCGCTTCCGGATCGCTGTGTATGAGTGGGAAAACCTTTCTAAAGCTTTGCATTTTGCTCCTGCTTAAGGGCACATTTTCGCATATCAAGCAGGAACCAAGTGAGAACAATGATGTAAATCGTCAGTTGAAAAGGAAACGAAAAGAACCATGAAGACTTGTTTTAAGATCTAACCGATGGACGTAAACAAAGATTTCTAATTGGCACTCATCAAGTAGAAACAGACAGCACAGTGGAATAATGGGAGCTCTTTTGGCCTCAAGAGCGAATAATCGTGAAAACTCAAACAATAAATGTTTGGTGTATATATCATTGCTGTACAACCTTACAAAATGTCGAACTCAATGTGTCACAATGCTGAGAAAGGGGAAGCCTGCTTCCAAGTTCGTTCTTTTTTATTCTTTTCTTTTACCTCCCCATCTATTATCATTTGTTGAAATTTCTAAATTTTACCAATATCGACGAATCCACTTCTTTATGTAATGGTGTTATTGGTGTCATTTCTAGGTTGCAGTGAATTCCAGGTTTCCACTTAGAGACACAGACTCATCTAACCTATATATGCTTCCATTTATTGTTGGTAACTCCATATCTTTTCGATCATCCATCATAACTTCACAGGTAGACATTATATTGAGCAAACAAATAATTAAAAAATGTGCATGCAAACTTTGTATCATCCTTGCTCTCTCTCTCTCTGATTCGTATAAAATGTTGCTTGCATATCACACCCTGTATCTTGTAGCTTTACAGAAAAGAAATGTCTCAATGGATTTGGAGGTGGGGTAAAGGGCCAACCAACTCAGAAAAGGATAACATAGGAAAGGTTCTTCCTCAGAATACACCAATATTAGTGATAAGGATTCCCCAATAAAGGAAACATTCAAATAAAAGCACGGAACCTACCATGTTATCAAATAGCTTGAGAATAATTTACCTTTTTAGTACCAAAACCATTGTTTTATATATGTAACGACTGTACTCTTGACTCTTCCCTCAGTTATCTTAGGATTCCTGCACACTAAAGGAGGTTGAGAGTGGCAAGACCCAAGCTCGAGAGTTGGACCCCCAGTGCAGCGAAGTAAGAGCCAGCAGGCGGGAATATTGAAAATGTTTTAACTTAACTTGCATACTGAACATCTAACTCAAGGGGTGCATTATTCCCTTCACAAAAGGAACAGCGGAATAAAATGGCCGCCAGCAGAAAACGGCCCAATAAGCGCCGTCATGCACCAGTCCGCCGCCCTCTCGCGGCGCAGGCTGGCGTGGTAGGCGGAGGCGGCGTCCGCGCCACGACTATACATCCCTTGTACTATAAGGCTGCGTTCGTTTACCACGGAATGATGACTTGGAATAATTCCGAGTCGGATTACTTCACAAATTTATATAAACTTTCATCAGTTGGAATAAATCCTGGAATGTTCCGGCACAACCGAACGGCCCCTAAATCGGTGATCCATCACCTGAAGGCATCGCGTGAGCGATTTCGGCTCAATTAAACTTTCGGTCTAGCTCTCTTTCTTCCTCATCGCACGCTGCTGCTTGTGCCGCCGCCACTCATCTTTTCATCCACTCGCAGCTGCCGCAGTCGGACTAGGGTTCGGAGCTTCGTGTTGCTGGGGTCGGATTGTCTTTGGTGTGCCCAGCTATAGAGGAAGGTTGGCGGCGGCAGGGTAGTAGGTGGAGGTGGCGGGTTGTGGGCGAGGTGGTGATATGGTGGGAGCTACTGGCCGCGGGCCGTGGAGGACAATCAGTGGTCTGTGGTTGTGATAGGGATTCAAGGCGAGTTCTCGATATCCAGCGAACCTAGTTGCGGCAGCAGGATTGGTGGCAGCGGATTTGACAACAGGAGCTAGCAGGAACTTCGATGGTGGTGGTGGTGTGTGTGTGGGGGGGGGGGGGGGGCGCTCTCGGGGCGGGCGCCACCAGAGGTGAAGGTGGCCAACGGCGCGGGACCAAGCAAAAACTTTGACGGCAGTGGTGGCGGCGGCTCCAAAGATGGGAGCCTCCGGTGACGGAGGTGGCCGGCGGTGCGAAGGAGGAAAACAGTGATTTCTCGCTCTTGAACCGCTAGCTTCACGGTGCGAGCGAGGAAAACAGTGATTTCTCGCTCTTGAACCGCTAGCTTCAGTGACAACGTATGATTGTGCCACCTGAAGCGATAAATAATCGGGCCCCGGCGACCGGCGTCAGGCCGGGATGTTTCGAGCGTGGCTCATTTTCTTGGGCGTGCTCGTGTGGAGCTGCCGTGCTCCGTGTACCCGGAGCGAACCTGCTCTGCTGCGTGAGATTATACGTGTTGTATAGCCAGAAATAAAGCAAGGACATGACTCAAACAAACTTTGAAACTCGAGCTCTTTTTTTTCCTTTTCTTCTTCCACGTGTCTTCTCCTTAGATTTCTTCTAGCATCAGCGGTACAGCTGTTTTGACGCTTTGTGTTGGCTCTGCTCCATCCAAGCAAAACTTGCCACATAGTATGCCCCAACAAGAATGTTAGAAACCTGATCAAGAGCAAGGCGTTCAATTGAAGTCGGTTGGGCCGCATCAATGGCTGAGCCGTGTCTTCCTTAACCCGCTTAGTCTCGGCATTGGGCTTAGGCCAGGCAGCCCACCCACCCACCAGTAACTGCTCTTGTCGGCCCAGCACAAAGCTTAGGCTGCGTTTGGTATAGCTTTTGGACCTGCTTTTGCGGTGGAGAAGCAGGAAGCCGAACCAAACCCCTCCCACGCGCAGCAGCTTTTTTCACCGCAGCAGCTTTTCCCCCGTAGAAATCCCACAGCTGCCGGACCCCAGCTTTTGCTGCGGTAGGAGCAAACCAAGTTGGAAAAAATTACAAGTATGCCACCGCCGAGTACTGTTGCGTACCGATTCGTTTTCTATTTTTCTCTCTCCCCATCGATCGAACTGGAGGTACTGCTCTTCAGGTTGCGCCGCCGCCGGGGTCCCTTGCTGCGCCACCGCTTGGGAGCTCGGTGAGATTGGAAAGAAGGGCTGACAAGTGGGGGGCTACCTCCCAGTGAGTGAGGAGATAAATAAGAGATAGAAAAGAATAAAGAAAATTTAATCTTAAATATTTTCATGTACAAAAATAAAAATTTAAGGGAACAAAAGTTTTTAATTTGCATATAAACAATACATAGTTTCTCCACAGCAGACAGCTCACAGCAGGTTGAACCAAACGACGTTTAGCTTTTTCACAGCAGCTTTCTCACAGCAGCTTTTTCACAGCAGCTTTTCCACAGCTCACAGCTGAACCAAACGCACCCTTAGTCTCCCGCCTTCATGATCGGGCGCGGTTACCCACGGTAGTCTCGAGATATTATTTTTAAGTCGATCCATTTATCGTTTACTGTTCACTATTGTGCGTGTTCCCAGCTAAATAGGAGATAAAGTAGATAAAATGCTCACATCACCCACATGCATGCAAATCCGAAAGCTAGAACTATTAAACCGAGTATTCAGATTAAATTTGGATTGCACCATATGTTCAAAATAAGACCACACTTGCCTATATTTGCACGATATTTTTTAAAACATTTCTTTAATATCAAATAGTTAATTTCGAAAATTGGGAACAAATATTTTAAGGAGACGAATAATTGATTATTTTCTACGAACAAAAAGTTAAACATAACGAACAAACAATAATGTACAGCGAACAAAATATTACGCAACGCAAACATATGATAAATAATAAAAAATAAATATCATGAACAAATGAGTTAGCATTATTGAACAATTTAGTCTACAAACATAATAAATAATTTAACATTATGAACAAATTAGTTACATGCGAATAAATAATTTTACATGAAAAAAATACATAGTAAATAAACGAGTCATCAGCAATAACTATATATGTCTGGTAGAGTAATTTAGAATATAAAATTTATCTGTAATTTTTGCTACTTGAATTTTTATGTACCAAGAAAAAAATATCCTCAAACTTACAAAAAAAGAATAAGAAAATGAATAGACATAGAAAAAGAATAGAGAAAGAAAAATAAATTAAAAGGAGAAGACAAACGAAAGACAAGTCGAATTCCAGATCAGTGCAGCGGCACATTAATTTATCATCAACTGCCTTTGAAGATCTGGATCAAAATGAAGCCTGGACTCTCACAGCACACGCTGAAGAAACAGTACAGCATTATTACGGTACCCACGAATCTATATCTACTAGGCAAATATGTACATACGCTGTTACGGATAAAGTTGATATAAATATCGGATACATATAGGTTAATTTATAGGGATCTACGTGATCGAATCGTGGACGGAGAGATGGACTAAGGCCACACCTATCAATGACACAAGGCGGACCGATCAAAAATTTAGATAGAAATCTTACGTGCTTTAGAAATAGGTATAGATATCTATCTCTATCTCTATTATTAATAAATCAAACAATCGGAGTTTTAATTGGAATTGGGGTGACCTTATGCTGAATTAAGGATCTGAAGCCGTTACAGGTAGAAAACGACTGAAGTCCTTGAAAGACATGTACTACATTATTATAAAATATATATTGTGTATAATATATATATTTATATACTAATCAATATATTTATATAGTTTTTCATAGCAACGCACGGGCATATTTGCTAGTACAATAAAACATAAAAATTTAAAAAAAAATTTATATCTGGATCGGGTCATCCAACTATTGCCCCTTCTCCGTCACCCTGACGCGCTTCTCGGCACCGACCACCCCTCCCTCTCTCGGACTCTCCCTATCCATGCCCATGGGAGAGGTCCTGCTCCGCCCCACCAGCATACCAAGGACAATGCCACCTCGCCGTCCTGGATCCCCCACACCCGCGGCACGCGATTATGCAAATGTTGGGCCTCCCCGTCCTCGGTGGCCGCAACGGCCGGAGGCACAGGGTTCCCGGTGTCCGCGTACTCGCCGCGCTCGCCATTCGCAGCTGGGGCGACGCGTCACCATCCTCGGTAGCGGCGGCGGGCAGGGGTATAGGGACCCGCGCTCGCCGTGGACCTCGGCGTCCGCATCCTCGCTATGCACGCTGTTTGGGGCCGAGACAGAGAGGTGGAAGTGACGAGGAAGCAAAATTGATGATAATAGAGCAGGATCAACACTAGCTCTACCTCCGGGCCGGGGTGGCTCCCAACACTTCTTTCTTCAGTCATAATAGAGCAGGATCACAATTATACTTCCAAGTATCGACAAGAACACAAATACACCCCTATATCAAACTGATTACAACATCCGGCTCATCGAATGTTTCACGCCACAGGCGCAGTCCAGGTATATAGAGGGAACGGACACCGAACACAATGTACAAGAACGTGGTCCTTGCGGGCAACACCGCCGACCACCAAGCCACCTTCGCCACGGAAAAGGCAGTGCGCGGCGAGCATGGCCGCGAGGGCGCAGAAGATGAGACGCCGCCGGAGCCTGTCCCGCCTCGCCGCGCGGAGGTGGCGGGCGGCGCCCTCCCCCTGTATGACGCCGGCGCCGCGGCCCAGTACCTGTCCACCAGCACTCCCCTCCAGAGCGCGACCCGCTCGTCGTACTCCGGCCACGAGCGCATGCCAAGCTCCCGCAGCGCGGCGTGCCGCTTCTCGACCGGGCCGGCCTCGGTTTTGAGCCGGTAGAACCGGAAGAAGCGCGTCTGCTTGACGTACCGGCGGCGGCGGAGAGACCACACGCCGGAGCAGTTAGTGATGAATAGGGTCATCGTGCTGCGATGGACGCCGCCGAACGAACGAGCCTGGCTTGCCGATCTGGAAGGCGAGCCGCTTTGGCCCAACGGAAGCAGTGATGATCGTTCGTGCGCTGCGTGCCTGCCATGTGGTCTGATTGCAATTTCCTACATCTAAGGCTTGGCTTCTCAAGCTGCTGTTGCTGGCCTGTCCACAAGCCCCTCCATGATGCTGAATCGGCGTCGCGGTTGGTTGCCCCCCTCTCCCTGCGGCGCGCTGGTTGCCCTCTGTCAGGGCTGTTGTGTAGGATCGGCGATGCTACGCTCGCATGGTGGCTCCCATGGCGGGCGTCGTGGCGACGTGGCCTCGATGGTGCAGCAGTCGCCCCACCTCCTATAGTGATGGGAGCAAGGCAGCGGCTACTCCCTCGCACGGCGATGTGGCCGCGCCCCGCCGGGGCGCTCGAGTTCCCCCGGTTGCGGATGGCTGGAACAGGGCGACGGTGCGAGGCGAGAAAAATGGGCTGGCTTGCTAGGCCTTCTTGGACCGAACAAGCGGACGGATGAGGCGGTGCCTCGCTGGTGTCTGCCCCCACCATCTGATGGGACGGGTCTCGTAATTGCATGGGGACTCGTGCCGCTGCAATGTGGGGTTCGAATTCGCATGTCAGCGGCACAGTACCTCTTAAAGTGGATTGGCGGACATGTTTGATGGCAGGGTGACACAGTAGAAGTAGGGTTGGTAAAGAATCTTAATTTTTAGATTAAATAATCTAAGAATCGAATTTTAAAAGAAAAGAACTTAAATATATTAAATATTAAAGAGCGAGTTGAATTATAAAGAGAGCGTTAAATTCGTTAGGTCATCATCCGTTACCGCTAGGCGGGCCGCCGACCGGGACGGGCCGGACGGTGCCACGGCGGCGCGCCGGCCTGGTAGATCACGGCGAGAACGATGCCCTGGAACTTCGGGCCCGTGCTCGGCCATTGCCGGCCAGGAGCGAAAACACCGGACTAGCACCTATATCCTGGTTCCTATGGGCCTAATCTCAGCCCACAAAGTAAGCCAGCCCAACTCTAGCTGTCTTGGTCCATGTGCCAGCTTGGGTATCAGCTCTTTCCTAGCATCAGTTTGAGTCTGTTTAATCCTCGGCGTTGCATTTTGATCTTTTTTCCCCTTCAAATCTTCAACAATGCCATATGTTTTGCATTTCATGTGCATAATTTTAACACTCGCTTGCACCTCAAATATACTGTATAACTGTATAAAGTATTGCAATGTAGTAGCAAACATGAAGACATTTGTTGCCTCTGAAATGGAAGACAATTTGGACTACGATGTGCCACACTAGATGTGCACAAGAAAAAGAGATGAGCTAGTATGTTTTTTTATACAGCAGCTTTCCACCGTGATGCAAAGCTGTGGGCTGTCAGGATATATTGCTGCAATGCAAGCACAAATCACAGCCAATCAATCACCATGCACTACAGACAGCCTCCCAGAACACAGCAAAGAAGCATATAGACTAGATTATCCATCCATCCGCAAGAAGAACACCATCTGATTAGTCCCAACGCATGTTTGTGATGATACTTACTACTGGTAATGTACAGATATGAGACGTTGGCACGGTAGCAAAAGTTTTTTGTTTCCCTGCCCTCCATCCATTGAAGATTGGAGAGGGCAATCCTGGATGCTGCGGCTACCCGTTAGAGGATAGCACACTTGCGCTCTGCCGCCAACCTCCGGAACTCCTCGTTCTCCAACTGAGCCTTCCTGAGGCTCTCCTTCAGCTTGTTGATCTCCTCTTCTGATTTCATCCTAGCTTCATATGCCACTTTCTCTGCTTGGAGCCTTGCGTTTTGTTCCTCCATGAGTTGCTCTTGTAGCTTCTCGACTGTACAGTTTAGCTTTTCCTCCACCTATGAATATGTGCCCAAATCAATGCGACTATTAAGATAACTGTAATAGTACTGATTGTAATTTTCACATATCATGTTTTATAAGTCACTTGATGGCTGGAGGCTAGACCAGCGAACCCAAAGAAAAAGCTGAAGATAGAGTCCTATAAATTCTTATTGAAAGAAAGTTCTATGGGTTAAGTAATAGTTTCCAGTCTTTCAGTAAAACAAGTTTCATGACAGTTCAACAAAATAAAGTTGTGATGAAGAATATCCAACAGCCAATACTCGCTCAAACAGATCTTGCAGTTCTAGAAATTTAAACACATGTTGCAATCACATTTGACTTACTTGGATGTTGTGGACGCATTTGAGTATTTTAACAATTCCCAGTACTGTTAGATGAAATAGCATCCACAGAGCAGATGATGTAACTTAAAAGGTGCTGCAAAGCTGTATTGCTATCCTAGATAAGATAAGTCCTAGAATTTGGAATGCGTATTTTAATGTGATAGCTCTTACCATACTGGTTATGTGGGCAAGCTGTTCATCCCGAGTTCTATGAATCTCCTTCTTCAACTCAGATATCTGCTCGTCTGAATATCCCATGGTATGCACCTCTTTTTCTCTATCATGCACCTCCTACACAAGACAAGAGAAAAAAAAAGTAAGAGCTAAAACTCCAATCCTGAATTAAAATTTTATCAATTACCTTGATGCGAGTGAACATTTGATCTGAAAACGGTTTTCCCCCATTGTTTGCACAAACAGAGTCCACTACATCAAGCAATTTGTCAAGCTGCTGTGCTTGGCGTATGCGGTCATTGGTCACGTTATCGAAAATCACAACTCTGTTTTGGCATAGCTCAACAATGTTCTGTAAACAAAACACCAACCAATCTATTAAGAAATCGATTTCTGCAAAAAGGTCATATGACTAAGTGATGTACGAAAGGCAAGAAATCAATTTATTACGAAATCTCATTCGAAAAAGGGAGAAAATAACCTGCAAATATTCCGGGGCATTATTTAGCATGTTCCTCAATTTAGATTCACCAACTAGATCTCCATAAGTAAAAACTAAGATCATGTGGTTGACAATCTTTTCCCCAAAGAAGACCTTAATGGTCTCAACTGTACTTGCATCTTCTCGAGAAAACCGAGATGTGGCAGAAAAAACCATCAGAACTGCGTGTATCCCATCTTTAGCCATGTTCATACACTTAACAATCTCTTTACCAGCATCATCGGGTGAAATGCTCATATCAAACAACCCTATAGGAAATTTAAGTTAGTAATTAGCCCAAAATAAAAAACATTATCTACAATTCTTAAGGAAGCAGTAATATTTTCTAAGTATTCTGTGCTTATGAAAAGGTGGCATGTTATGCACAATTTTCATATTTAATAACTAACACTGTATAATGCATAAAGTTGTTTTTGCCTTTGAACCAGAAAGAAATGCAGTGTGAATTGACAGATCATGAAAACAAGTAATATGCTCCATCATGCAATTGGGAAACACCTGCGAATCCTTCTGGTTCATGAAGTATTTTCAAGTAGAGGAATTTACATATCATATAGTGAACTTCTTTTTAAGATGAAAAGGACCTCCAAAGAATGAAAATCCCTTCATGTAAACAGAAATGCATTTGAACAGCGGCACTTCTTCATATCATTTAGCTCTATCTTTATCAATATAAATGTTAACTTCATGGATAAAACTACTTCAAGTAAACAGCTATACACCAAAATGCTAAGCGTGATGGTAGCAGATTGCTTTTCCACTAAGTTTGAATAGTATCTAAAATATGGAAGCCATGGGTCATATACCAAACATCATAATAATATTGATACTTTAAATAAAGGATAATTGTAACAATACAACCAGAGAGAAAGAGAGGTAAGAATGACATGTGGCACAAGAAAATATATAAGCATCACAAATTCACCTAAAAGGCCAATGCCCCAATAGATTGAACAGATAAAGGTAACATCGAAAATTTGCCTTTACCTGGTGTATCAATAACATTGATGGTGCGACCATCCTTCAGGGTAGTGCTTCCCATCTGACAAGTATTAGTAACACTAGCATGGGAGTATTCTGATACAAATGCTTCCCGTCCAAGGATGCTATTTCCAGTTGCACTCTTACCATAGCCAAGTTTCCCAACAAGAACAAGAGTGATATCAGCACTGGGCAATACCCAGTCATCATCGTACTGGCTTCCACCCATTGCAAGAGGTGATGGCAATGCCTTACAAGAACTGTTCAGGAAATCAAGACATCAGGGCATCACTAAGGCACCAATTATGTTCAATAAGTGACTACATTCAAGTTATGTAAAAAAATTAGCAATTAAACTAATGAAAGAAAAAGACCCTCCCCATCAATTCTAGGAATTAATTATAGTTGACGCAGTTTAAGATGCATAAATGCTTTGCAGTCAAACTTTCTAAATGATTAGCCAGCGGCCAAATTCATCGTTTTAACATAGGATAAAGTTGAATTGTTTTTTTCTAAATGGAAAGGTTGAATTGACTTGGGACGTAGTGGAGTTTTAAGGAGAGGTAGAGGTAGACCTAGACTAACTTGGGACGAGACGCCGGTGCGAAGTGGAGTTTTAAAGCGGGGCGATAATGTAAGGAGAGGTAGAGGTAGACCTAGACTAACTTGGGACGAGACGGTCAAGAGAGACCTTAAGGAGTGGAATATCGCTAAGGAATTAGCTATGGATAGGAGCGCTTGGAGATTAGCAATTAACGTACCTGAACCATGACCTTTGTTACTTTTTGTTTAATCCCTAACTCTTCCTTTGGCTTTCGATTAATTAAACTCATGTTTCTATAATCGTACCCTTTTTGTGTTTCTTATTCTTGTTTTCTGTGGGTTTCATCTCTAGCCTACCCCAACTTGCTTGGGACAAAAGCTAAGTTGTTGTTGTTGTTGTGGTGGAAAGGTTGAATTGAATTGTTATGAAATAATTATGATATGACAGGAAACAAAACGCTTAGCCAGAAGTCCCCTAGGTCAATCTTTCTATTTCTGATTGTTATGTTATCTGATGTGACTTAAGAAAAAGAACCATGAATGGAAAATCAAATAGGTCTCATTATTAGTTACAACTTACAAGTGCAAGAAAAAGAGATCAACAACTCAAACCTACATATTTTGATCATATAGTCTCGACAGAATACTATATGCAATGGGGATAAGCCAAAGATACTACCAGAAGGCTTGAGCAAGCTACCCTAAAAGCAACTTCATTAGAGCTACAAATATATATAAAAGCTCAGTTCTGGGGCAACTATCACTTTATTGAACAAATCAGAAACCAGATTAGACCTATCAAAAAGAGTATTAACTTTGAACCACCAAGGTTACCAAAAATTTCAAATCGGTAGAGTGCAACGCCGCAAGTGCAAGGTTACAAGATAGAATAGATCCAGAACTCCTAGATTAGGGTCACCTTGTTTCCTCCCTATCTTCTCAGACGGCTGCTACTCAGCTAAAAAAACTTAATCCGTCATAATACCTACAGATCGAAAAGAATCAATTACATGCTACAACTGCAACTCCCGCTGCTCATCAATACTGCCCCGTGGTCTAGCTAAATCCCAAACACATCAGGTGCATAAACGAATCTACTTACAGAGTCAAAACCAAAGACGCCTACACACTGCTGAAAACCGCAACCTACCACAGCGCCCCTGATTGCGCGTGGAATTGACGAGGAGGAGCTGACTTGACAGCAAAGAAAAGAGAACACTCGCGCACTACAGCGTACCCATCGAAAATCGATCCATCTCGTCGTCGAGTCGTAAGGCTGGTGACCAAACCCGCACCAACCCAAGCGCGAACCCCCAAAAATTGGCGCAGTCCTCGCCAGCGTGAAACCAAGGAAGACGGCCGGGGAAGAAGTGGAAGAAGGGGCAGAGGATTAATTACTTGCTCGCGAAGAACCGGCGGCGCGGCGGTCGAGAGGAGCAGGAGCGGAGCAGCGAGTCGCGCCCGCCCGGGTGCGATCGGTTTATCTCCCGGGGTAGAGGTGGAAGAGGGTCCGGGTCCGTCCGCGGGCTGCCGGGCTCCTCTGTGGCTTATTTAATTGTAACGGAAGGAAGGGCCGTATGCTAGCGGCCGTGCCCCCCTGGGACTCCTGCCGCCGCGTTGCGGCTGCCATGGGTTGGGTATCTGGGGGTGCGTGGCGTGGAGTGGCCCTGGGCCGTAGGATCCGCGTTAGTAGTCGTGCACGTGGCGGATCGCCGGGGCAGAAACGGAAAGCGGTTGTCCACGTCAAAGGCCTTTGCTAAGAAGAGAACATATTACGTATCTATCTGGTGTTACGAGCTGATTAGGTATTATTGTGTTACTAAATATGATAGTATCTAAACTGGTGTATATAAAATTATAGAAAAATATGAATTAATAGAGGACGCAATCATCTACGTGCATATAAAATTTGAACTTGAACAAAAATTTATGCAAGAAGAAATAAAATTGAGAAATCAGCATTTAAATGGTTGCGGGTCGTAGATCAGACATGAACAATTCTACCCGCAACTATTTAGGTGCTGGTTTCACCACCCTCCACAGTCCAAATTCAGAGTGTTGAATGGAAGTCCTAATTTTTTATGTGCTAGTTTCATAAAATAGTTGGATGACTTGTTTCCAGGCGTCTAGTGGGGTTCCGGACATCCTATTAGAACCCCTACTTGATTGATTTCTCTGATGAACCCTCGCTTACTGACTGCTGGATTGACTGATTTTGGCGGAACAAGGCGTGGGGGTTCCGCTATAAAAAAAAGTCTGGTGAAAGATAATCATCTAATGTAAGTTGCCGCAAAAGAGTAGTTCAATACGCAGGGAAGCAGGGCCGTACCAAAGTTTCCGAGACCCTCGTGCGAAACATAACAAAATATATTTGGATTTTATTATACTAAGCAAATATACTCGTACGTTACTATGGATAAAGACTATACTAATAGAATACGTATAGTTATCTATGTGTTAATTTGTAAGAGTCTACGTGATCGAGTCATGGACGGCGGGTTGGTTTGACTCGCATATGGGATGGACCAAGATCTACGTATCGATAATAGGAGTTGAACTAAACTAAAAATTAAGATGAAGATATTACGTGCTTCAAAAATATTGGATTTTGTTATACAACTTTATGCGTTTTGTAATCCTAAGAACTATCATCATGCGTATGAGAAAAATTCAAGTCCATATTTGCTTCTTGCGATTTGAGGACTACACAAGTACTTCTAATCTCTAACTCTAGAAGGAAGACACGGGAAAGTAATTCACAAATAGGACAAAGCCAAAATTAAGCTAGACGTGACACCGTGGCATTCTAATTGAGAAATAAGAAATTAGAATATTTAGATGAGAATAGGGGTGCATGACCGCGGCAAGATTCCAATAACGGATTATTGATGGACTTGATTCGCAGCATGCGGCAGCCTCAGGCATCCTGGATAGAGTCCATCAGTCGTGCGTCCCGCGCTGAAACAAAGGCGAGGCTTTGTGTCGCGCCACAGTTCTCTGCGAGATTCCTGTGCATCTGGAAGTAGTGGATTTGTGGAAAGTAATTGGGGCTTAGGTAGACTAATTGGTAATTATGGGGCCCTTTAAATTTGGGGGCCCAGTGCGGCCGCCCCACTTGCACCATGCGTTATACGGGCCTGCAGGGAAGTGTTTGTCAGGCATACATGCAATTTACACGGCGAACAAAACAGGTCCGACGTGCTGCAGTTTACCAACATAATGCACCAGTACAGAAGCGTTCATCCATCTTTAGTATTTATCTCTGTACAATTTAGACCTAGAACTAATGCTCATATTAGTTTCGGATCTAAAATTTATGAACATCAGAGAACTTTTAGTCACGGTTATTAACACCAATAGAACTAAAGATAGAAAACTTTTAGTCCTGGTTATTAACACCAACCGGAACTAAAATTAAACTTTTGGGCTTTCGAACCCTGTAGTTCCGGTTGTAGCAATCAGGATTAAAGGCTAGGACTCTTTAGTTCCGAATTGGTTATCCCTTTTGGCAAACCAGGACAAAAATAGACTTCCAATCGGGACCAGAGGCTGTTTTTTACTTAGTGATGGTGAGGCCTTTACTAATGTAGTTGGCAACATGATCAGATATTTATGTATATATATCAAGCTTAACTACAAGATGGCCAAACACTTAGGGAGAAATCCGTGATCGATATTTTGGCATTTGATAGGAATGCATATCGAAAAATACTCGTTAATATGTTAAGAAATATCTTAACCACATGACAAGGAAAAACCATTTGCAAGTGGGTTACATGGATTTGATATTATGTTGTAGTTGAGTTTGTTAAGTTTAGAAAAACTATTATTTGTATGATTACGTGTGAATATCAATAAAGCTTAAAATATTATAGGCTCTGATGCTATATTAATTATTGTGAAACTATTTTTTATCACTCATAGCAATACATGGGTACAGACGTAGTAAAAAAAAATTAAAAAAACAGGTGTGCAACCGACAAGTGTCGTGCCGCGCGCCCGGGGAAGGAGGAAGGGATGGCAGGTGGGGACGGCGGGGAGGAGAAGTTTGCACGTCGGATGTAACACGATCCAGCTACGATAATAGGCTACCACCGCCGGTTCGTATTACGAGACAGTAGTGATGCCCGCACCACGTATCACCGCAAATTACGAATCAACGGTAATATCTACCCACCGCCGGACCGGCGATGACGGGGCGTTTGCAATGATCCGAGTGCAGTAGTGCGAGATGGCTGTGGATCTAGCGCACTGACCGTGGTCGCGGCTCCCTGAGCAACAGGAGCAAATAGCGGCAGACATGTTCCATGCGTCCATTACTGTAGAAGTGGGCAACGGTCTACGATCTTTCTTCTGGATTGGTCGCTGGATTCAAGGTCACTCTGTCACCCTTCTGGCCGCAGTCAGACCTCATGCTCGCCGTAAAAGGACCGTGGCTTAGGGCTTGATTAACAATGGCTGGGTTATGGATATCACTGGTGCTCTTACAGTTCAGGTCATCACTGATTATTTAAGGATCTGGGACTTGATAAAACAACAAGCTCTGAACTACAAAACGCAGGACAGGATTATCTGGAAGTGGACTCCGGATGGGCAGTTCACTGTGGCCTCCGCGTACCGTGCATTTTACATTGGGCAGCATGCTATTCCGGGAGCAAAGATCCTTAAGAAAACAAAAGCACCAGGTCCTTGCAAATTCTTTCTATGGCTAGTACTACATGACCGATGCTGGACCGCAAGCAGGAGAAAGAGACACGGCCTTCAAGATGATGACACATGTGTCTTTATTCTGTGATCTTGCAATCTGAGACGATTTCTCATCTCTTAGTTGGTTGCCCCTTTGCCTTAGAGGTCTGGTACAAGCTCCTACGGCGCTGGAACCAACAGAGACTCACACCGGGCCCAAATAATCACCAAGACTTCGCTGATTGGTGGTCTGACTCACGTAAGCAGCTACAGCAAGAGTCAAGGAAAGCTTTCGACTCAATGGTTGCCTTGGTTTCTTTGACGATTTGGAACGAACGCAACTCACGCGTGTTTAAAAGGTTGTGTGCTTCTGCCGATGAGCTGGTGGACTTGGTCCTCGATGAAACTCAGCTATGGACCCTTGCTGGCCACACACATTTACGGCCCCTGCTCCCGTTGGCGGCAGCCCTGCCCTCTCCAGAGGATAGAACTTTAGGTCGCACAAATAGTTTGTTTTAATAGCCACTCTTGTTTGCGGGCCCGAGATCCCTCTCGTGATCACGGGTCTGAACTTTATACTTCTTTCTTCTCTTAATAAAAAACGTACCCAGTCGCTAAAAGATATGCCACAGTAGAGGTAAAAAACAGTGAGCTAGTATGTTTTGTACAGCAGCTTTCCACCGTGATGCAAAGCTGTGGGCTGTCAGGACATATTACTGCAAGCACAAATCACAAGCAATGGCTTCACAAAGCATAAGACTGGCATTCATCAATCATCATGCACTACTAGCCTCCCACAACACAGCAAAGAAGCATATATAGACTCGGATTATCCATTCGCAAGAACACCACCTGATTGGTCGCATGTTTGTGATGATACTACTAGTAATGATACACACCCAATCATTGTCATACTCGTTTCCACCCATTGCAAGAGTTGATAGCAATGTCTTAACTTCTGTTTGGTTTGGGACTAAATGGGACGAGTAAGTTCCGCCCCTATTTTTTAGGGTTGGGTACGGTTCAACTCCTCTCGTGTTTGGTTAAAAGTATAGTTTCCTATCCGGCTCAAAACCCAGGTGACGGCCTATGTCTAGGCACGTGGGCCAGTCCGGCATGGCACGATTAGTGGTCGGCCCGAAATACTAGCCCACCACACAAAATTTTCACATTAAGCCCACATATATATACTCATTTTTCCTCCAAACCCTAACTCTCACCCTCCCAGTCTACCTCCAGGCGAGGCTAGCGGCCAGCCCTCTTCCCTTCCCAAGCGGTGGCGCAGCCGGCCCCGGCCCTCCTCTCTTCCCCCGGTGGCGACGAGGCCGGTGGCCGTTCCTTCTCCCTTCCCTGCGCGGTGGTGCAGCCGGCCCTTCCTCCCTTCGCGCACAGTGGCGCAGCCGGCACGTGGCTGCCTTCCCTTCCCTACACGACGATGCAGCGGCCCCCTCCCTCCTCCCCTCCCAGCGTGGCGGCTAGGCTGGCGGACCGCACCGCGCTTCCTTCCCCGCGCGGCGGCGTGACGGCGCATGGCTGACTCCATCTTCCTTCAAGGGGTACAGAAGCGACGGCGCAGCCGATAGGCCTTCGTGGGCTAAACAGGCCGTCGAGCCGGCACGGCACGACATGGCTAGGGTGCACTCGCACCGTGCCTGGGCCGGCACCTTAGCCCGTGGGCGGGCACGACACGGCCCGTTTATCAATCGTGACTAAATGGGCCATGCTGGGCCACCCGTTTGGCCATCTATAGTTAAAAAGGATTGGTTTGAGGAATGATATGGTGCCAATTTCACACCGTTACCCACCATTGTCCGAGGCCCCACATATCATCCTCTTTTTTGCGTGCCTCATCTCCTTCCTCGAGCCTCTGCTAGATCTTCCCCTCACCTCCCGAGCTCCATGCACGGGCTCCCCGCACGCGCCGTCCCTCTGCACACCCTCCGCTCTCGGCCGCCGCACGGCTCCGTGGCCCCCCGGCCTCAGCCACCGGGTGGCCCACGCGGCCCATTATCGGCCGGCGCCGCCCAGCCTTAGCCTCCACATAGGCGGAGGCTGGAGGGAGCTCGTTGTGCCCGACCACGCCGCGCCACCCCTGCCTAGGACGCCACGCAGGCTCGATGTCGTCCGTGCCTTGGCCTTCGTGCGGGCGGAGGGACCTCGTCGTGCTTGGCTGCGCCGCGCCGCTACTCCTCCAACTCGTCTTGCCTGGCCTCCCCGCGCAGCTCCTCACCCTGGCTCTAGAGCAAAAGGAAAATCGCGAAAATGGAGCACTTAAAGTGCCTGGATTTGTAAACCAGGATTCCAACCAATTTCAAGAAAATCAAGAAGTGAAAAGTTGCACCTGATAAATGAAGCACTATGAAGTTCGGGGCATTTCCTCCAAGACAAATTGGAGGATGAGGATGGAATCCACATTCAAGCGAATGGCTGAAGTGAACGACCAAAAAAGGCCCCCCAGGAAGAACACGTTAGAGAGGGGATTTGAAGAGGAACTGACCGGAGAATTGAAGCGATCAGAAACCAGCCGCTGGATTTCCAACTATGGAGCAAAATCTAGGTGTTCCAACCCTAGAGCAAAATCCAGGTTGGGCAAGAGAGAGGGAGGGAGAGACGTGGGGAACTGAATTTTGATTAATGTAAAGGTGACGTGTGCGTACGTGTACGTACAAGCTGATCACGAGATGGGCTTGGGCTTTTGGCTGTTTCGATTTGAGTCGCCCATCACCTAGTCGAAACAACCAACCTCGTTCACCTTCTTTGGGCTTTTGGCAAAATGGTCTTTTCATCCTGCCAAATATATGAAGAAAAAATAGAAAAGAGAGAAAATACACCCAATGGTAGTAGAATCAAGTTGCACATGTTTGGAGTCCTAAATTTGCAATTTTCTTCCAGCCGCCGCCGCCAAATCATGTAAGCTCCCCTTGAATCTCTCATTTCGATGTAAATCGAACTATTAGTTTTGCTCCTCTTTTAGTTGTATCATTGGTTTGTCGGATTGCTTCTCTGGCTGTTCGAATCTATTGCAAATCAGGCCTTTTCATGTTGGCACCGAGAAGTTTGATGTTTTTCTCGATCTGTTTGAATTATTTGGCCCTTCCTTGCTTATTTGCATTTACGGTTGTATTCAGTAACGCTGCCGCCGCCAAATCTAGGCCAGCTCTGCTTTAATCTCTTGTTATGATAGAAATTGACATTAGGTTAAGGACCTCGTTTACTCGGTATATCTGTTAAAAAAATATCATTTTTTCATGCAAGTATCAAAAGGTTTGATTTTCTCTGACAACTTTGAGATGTTTGGCTTTTGGTACATTATTTGCAAGTTTAGTTGGATTGTACATACATAGTTCTTCCTGAATTGAGGCCATGCAAGTGCCACCATGAATGTGTTCTCCCCCTCCCTTCTTTCGATACCATCGATACATACCTATTTAGAGGTTTTCTTGAACTTGTTGGTTCGTCGGATTGCTTGTATCTCTGTTGAAAAATTGCTTTTTTGTGTGGAGCTGAAAAGTTTTATGGTCGTTCTGCATGTTAGTGTTCGATTCGCAAATTCATTGTTGCTCGTTCTTGCTGTTGGCTTTTTGTTTCCCCTTCCCATGTCTTTGTCTTAATTTACCGAATGTTTCAACGTTTTTACTCAATTAGATTATTGCCTGCTCTGTTTTTTGAAACTAAATGACATTTATTGCACTGATATTGGTAGCTCGAGCTACATTTTTTTTCCCATCAGAAAACATACTAGCCAATGGTTGTATTTGAGAATTGAGAAACTGACAATCAGCAATTTGGTGCTTCGTTTGTTTTTATGGGTTTAGCTTAATTGAGGTTAATTTTGAGGCTTACATTTTGTCCAAGGACCATCAACAGCCATAAAATTTGCGTTAGTAGCCCTTTTATTAGTGGTTCTATGATGATGTTGCAATATTGCATATTTCACAGCCCACATTCACCCCTCTCTATTTCTGCTTCAGTGTTGGACAGATGCTGGCAAATAAAAGGGATGGTGGTGATCTTGCAGGAAGCTCAAATGAGAATAAAAGAACCAGGTCGTTGGTTTCAGGTCTGCCTTTTTCTTCCCTTTCTTGCATGTTTTTTACAGCTCTAGTTGAGCACACACAGTTCTCTATCATGTTTCTTTAACAAGGTGACTTGTATTGGTATGCAAATATAGGTGTCTGGAGTGGACTAGGCGAAAAACTTGCTACAAAGTTGTCAAAAAGTGTTGTCACGCTTGCTTTATCTGATGGTGATTATGCTCCTGTACTCTTTTAGTTGTCAAAATATATAAACACCTTTAGTTATGGATAATTTTATTATAACGTTGTACATGATAGCTACATGATAGCGTGGAAGATTTTGTATTGCATATCACTGAATTGTAGGATTACAATTATAGAGACCTCTACCAGATTGTGCTCCACCTGATTTATAGAAATAAGGATCAGGGAGTCAATCAGGTAGATCTCACGCTATAAAGAAAGTAACAGCCAGGCAGGAGAGAATCACTGCCGGCACCTAATAGGCAGAAAACCTCCTAAATATAGAAGGAAATGATCTGTCTAACACCCCCCACAGTCGAAACGTCGATGGCGCAGACGTTGAGGCTGGAGCAAAATTCGAAGAAGACAGAAGTGGGCAGCCCCTTGGTGAAGATGTCAGTAAACTGAGATGTCGTCGGGACATGAAGGACACGAACATCACCAATGGCAACGCGCTCACGGACGAAGTGGAGATCAATCTCGACATGCTTCGTCGTTGATGCTGAACTGGGTTAGTGGACAAGTAGACAGCACTGACATTATCGCAGTAAACCAGTGTGCTTTTCGTCAAGGGATTGCGGAGCTCCTCTAGCAACTGACGGAGCCAGCAAGCTTCGGCGACACCATTGGCAACAGCTCTGTATTCGGCCTCAATGCTGGAGCGAGACACCGTGGTCTGCCGCTTGGAAGACCAGGAGATGAGGTTGTCACCGAGGAACACGGCGTAGCCTGAGGTAGACTTGCGAGTGTCCGGGTAGCCAGCCCAATCAGCATACAAGCAGAGCGGTGGTCGTGGATGGACAAAGAAGAAGACCGTGACTTGCGCTTAATTGCCAAGAGATGAACATCCTGAGGGTCATGCATATGTAGACACACTTGCTGGACTGCATAGGAGATGTCAGGTCTGGTGAAGGTCAAGTACTGCAGTGCACCCACCAAGCTGCGATACTGAGTAGGGTCGCTGACAGGGGTACCAGCCATGGAGGAGACCTTAGCATGAGTGTCAACGGGGGTACTGCACGGCTTGCAGTCGGACATGCCAGCTCGCTCAAGAACATCGAGAGCATACTGCTTCTGTGAAAGAAAGAGTACCTCTGAACACTGCTGAACAGCCACACCCAAGAAGTGATGGAGGGTACCGAGATTCTTCATGGAAAATTCCTTCTGGAGTGCAACAATAATGCGACGGAGAAGGTCCTGGCTGGAAGCAGTGAGAACAATGTCGTCCACATAAAGGAGCAAATATGCCATGTCAGTCCCGTGGCGGTAGATGAACAACGAAGTGTCTGACCTGGCTTTGACGAACCCCAGAGTGAGCAGGTGGGTAGCAAAACGGCTATACCAAGCACGAGGTGCCTGTTTTAGACCATAGAGAAATTTATTGAGATGACAAACAACATGAGGCTGAGTGGGGTCAACAAAACCTGTGGGCTGTGAGCAATAAACTGTCTCAGTGAGTGTGCCATGCAAGAAGGCATTCTTGACGTCGAGTTGGTGAACCGGCCATTGCTGAGAGAGTGCCAAAGACAAGACTATGCGGACTGTCGCCGGTTTGACCACTGGACTGAAGGTCTCATCATAGTCAATGCCGGGGCGCTGGGTGAAGCCACGGAGTACCCAACGAGCCTTGTATCTGTCAAGAGAATCATCAGTATTGAATTTGTGACGGAAAACTGAAAGATATCTAGGCCCCTTAGTGGGTTTTGGTGGTAGATGACAAAGTACATATATATCTAATCATGTTATCGAGCATGTGTGCAGGGGCTAAGAATAACGAAACAAAGCGTATTACAAAAACATGACCCCTCAAAAAGGGAAATAAAAAGCGGTGTTTCAAATTTACTTGAAGAATTAGATTTTATTTTAAAATTGAGTATAGGAACGTCATACTATCAAGAGAGACTTTGATCCACAGTTGTTGATGTGGTAGTTGTGCTCAAGAGAATCTACAAAAGCCATGAGAATCAAACCTACCACTAAAAATAGCCTTCTTATGAAAATCCATGTTTATCCAGACTGCCCGGTCTAATATCCGGTATAGATGGCCAAACGGGCCACCCGGCCTAGCATGGCACAGCCCGTCTTGCCACGGCCCATTCGTGGCACGGCCTGAAACGGCACGGCCATGTTAACGGGCCGTGCCGGGCCGCCCGACGTGCCGCTCCAAAGGCCCAGGCATAGCCCGAGGGCAAGTTAATCGTGCCAGGCCGGGCCAGTCGGCACGACAGGCCGTCCTGTGAACCCGTGAGAGGCTGGGCGGGGCGGCGGCCGGTGGGAGGGTAGACTGGCAGGGCAAGCGGTTGGAGCGGTGGCAGGCCCGGCAGGGCAAGCAGCCAGAGGGGCACGGGAGGCCGGAGGACCGGCGGTCGAAGCGAAGGGTGGAGCAGCGAGGCTTGAGCGACGTGGGCAGGCCGGAGGGACGGCATAGGGAGGCCTGAGGAGCAGCGGCCGGAGCGGTGGCAGATGGAGCGGAGGGCGACGCATGGAGGTCGGAGGAGCGGGGGCTAGGGGAGGCCGAAGCGGCGGCGGATGGAGTGAAGGGCGGCAGCCGGAGCGGCGGTGGATGGAGCGGAGGGCGGCGGCCGGAGCGGCGACAAGTGGAGGCCAACGCGGCGGCGGCTGGAGCGGAGGGTGGCGCAGGGAGAGGCTAGAGGAGCGGCAGCGTGGGGAGACCTCCGGTCATCACGGGAGGAGGTGAAAGAGAGAAGAAAGGGAGAGGAGGCGGGTGGCGGCCGGGGAGGGAGAGAGAAGAGGGGTGACAATTAGAGTTGAGGGAGAAAAAAGAGTGTGGGCTGTTAACCATTACGGGGCACTAATCAGCACCTCAAAGTTGACTCAAATAAAATACAAGGCAACAGGGAGGAGCAGACCAACAAATATGAATTATGATGCCGCTTAGAAATACATGATGAATTTACAACTTAAGAGAGTTTAACTTATAATATCCTAGACTAGACATCATCATGTTGACCAGATGCACTATAGGTTGCACAAATGAGCTGTAAAAGGAGGGTTGCTTATGTCAGACACTTGAAGATAAGCTGATCGAGCATTGAAGTCAAACTAATCAAAGGTGAAAGTACCACCAGTCATTGTGGTCAATAAGGATGGAACATGAAAGCGAAGAATCTTTCCTACCAGTGATTGCTTTCTGCGCAAACTTGCCAGGTATAATTATTTATGTAAGAATGACAAATCTCCAGAATCAGAATAATGATACAACAACATAAGTTGATAAGTAGGAGGCACCACACACATAATAGCAAACATACGACTATTTTTTATCAACTGGTTTGTTCTGATTGGTTCATCGTATTTCCCAACAAATTTGAAACATGTTTGCACTAAACCTATAATTGTTTCTAACACATTACTTGATGAGAGAATTTTGAGTTTCTACACTCTAGCTTTAAGCTGCAGTTCATGAAACGCCAATCTTAAGTACTATGGCCAGTAATGATGCTTTGTACACACACCATGATTGCAAAACATGGTGCCATGCAAAATTAGTGGAACTACAATACTCAATACTACTATCTGGCGATATTTCTGATTACGATTCCTCTTTGATGTTGCCTTAGCAAGCCCCATTAGCTAAAAAATCATCTTAACCTAAAATAGCTGACAGTGCGGACCATAAAATTGTTTACAGGCCAGGAGTACTTCAACTAGTATTGTATTTTTCTTATCTTATAATAAAACTACCATCATGACAGCAGCTATAAACCTGATGCCTTTGGTCACAGCAATGGTGCTAGGCTGCTACTAGGCAGAACTGCCATTACTCACGACATGACAGTAATTTGTCGTTCCTGCTTTGTGCAGTGAAGTTTCAAGGGAGGTTCATCACTATGATATGGTTAACACAAACTTTAAATGCAGAAGACTCCATGCCCTAGGATACAGTACTCTCATGCTCTTAGAACATTGAATATCACCAGAACTAGTAAAGCCAAAAGTTTTATCAATGCAATTACTCTGAAAAAAAAAACAGCTTCGATTATATGAAATATCCCTAGTAAAAGCAAGCAGCTTTGATGCTTTGAAATATGAAGTGGAATCCAACATCCTTTTAGTTCTCCAAACTCTCTGCTCTTATCAATATTGCGTATGCAAAGTTGCAAACAATTGAACTAGTCTTGTTGAGAAACATCAAATTACTTCATCCTTCATATTGTGAACTCAGCATGTACATTACAAGCCACCAGCTTTAAACAAACTCAAACATGATCTCCACAGGTATCAAAATTCACTAATCAATCAAGAACAATAAACCCTCCAGAGCAGGTTAGCTATCATCCTCCTGTTCATGGATCTCCGAGATGTCAACAGTCTGCAGCCGTTCTTCCTCTGGAACCAAGCACCAATTCGGTGACTGCACTGCCCTGAGCCACTTGAAGTCATCCACATTGGCCCAATCACCAGTTTCCTCCTCGAGCCCAGACTCCTTCAAATCTACATCAATCCCATCATACTTCAAAGCATGCGGTGCAAATCTCACACCATTGCAATCTTCAATGATCGGCCTGCTCCTCACCCGCAGGTAAAAATCCGTCGCCCTCGCCTCATGAATCCTGATCTGGTGCGCTGCCATCACAAAAGTGCAACCCTCGACATCCTCTATGAGCACCGAGCCAAGAACAGCACCGACGAACACACGGCAATCTCGCAGCTTGTGGACATACAGCGCCCGGCATTTGCCCTTGAGATAGACCTCGCAGGAAACCAAATCCGCGAGCGTGAAATCCCCATCCTTGTCGCTGGAGGCTCGCAGATCCTTCACCAAGGTGCCGCCGTTCCTGCCCCGGAACCCGCACCCTGGTAGGACCGCGTCAGTGCTAGGCTTCGGCTGTGGTGGTGGTACGGCGGCAGGATCTCGAGGCGGGTTCTTCGGGGCCCTGCTCTTGTTCCTGAAGGAGAAGGACTTCTTGGGCCGGATCTCAGAGGCCGCGGCCCTGTGTGCCGCGCGGAGGTCGGCGGCGGTGGCGAGGGCGGCGCGTAGCTCGTAGGGCGGCAGCGCGTGGGACGACTCGGCGACGAGGCGGTCGAGGTCGTCGATGGCGGCCGCAGCAGCGGCCAGGGATGCGGCCCCGTCGCCTTCGGGGGACGATGCGCGGCAGGCCGAAAGCGCCGACTCCGCGGCGAGCTTGGCGGCGGCGAAGCGGGTGAGGAAGGCCTCGACGGGGGAGGCGCCGGCGGAGTCCGAGGAAGCGCCGGCGGAGGAGGAGCGCTTGGAGAGGCGCTCGAGCATGGCCAGGTGCTTGCGGTGGGCCCCGCCGGCGGCGCCGGCCTTTGGCTGTTCGGGCTCCGGCTCCATTCCAGCGGCGGCGCCGGATGGCATCGGGGACGGGGAAGTGAAGGCGTCGAGGGAAAGAAAGTGGACTCGAGTCCTCTTGTTTGTACTCCACGAGCGTTTCCGGGCTCAGATGGCCCAGGAAAAGCCCAGTCTGGTTATGAGGGCGAGGCCCATCTCTATGGGCCCAGGAAAAAGGCCTCATTGGGCCATATTTGATCCGGCTGCTCGCGGAATTCGTTTTCGGCTCTGCGGGGGATTTGGGTAGGCCTCAGAGGAGACGTGGGCGAAGGGCAGCCACGCACGTTCCCATATCCTTCGTGGCCACGTCGCACGTTTACCAGGCCACGTTGTTGAATGAAGGTTCAGGAGGGAGGGGAATACGTATAAGCGACGGTAAATTCCTATATGGTTCTAGAAATAAAAATAATATTACTTTCTTCTATACTTTTTAAAAATTTAATCTTTATTATTTGGTCCTATTTTTATCTTTTATCCCTTCTTTTAACCCTTCTGTCAACTCTGTCTCTGAATAGTAACATATAGTTTTGCATCCCTCTTTTCTTGACTAAAACGACCTCCAAACCACCTCCAAAATTTATAAAAAATTTTATAGTAATATAACTGATGGAGCTAAATTCATTTTAAAAAAACATATATAGCATTTACGATATTAAAATTAAAATTTATCAAATTAGACTATGTTTTAGGACTATCTTATTTTTTATGGCACAAATTGAGAAAAAAGGCCTAATATTTCTAAGATGAGATGTATTAATTTACAAAATAGTATTTTTTTTACCAATTTTTGGATACAAAATAATTTATGGTGTTAGATGAAAGGAGTGTTTTATGGTGCTGCCAGGTTACCGAGCCATGGGCTGATACGGCCTATAAATTTAGCTATGCTTTGTGGGCCAGCACGGTATGAAAAAGACCCGTAGTGCCATATCTAGGTTGAAGGCTGAGCACGTGGCCTGGAGAGGCACGGCTCAGGAGGCACAACGTGCCGTGCTGGCCCGACCCCCTTCGGGGCGTGCCAGCCCTGTGCCCGTGCTGTGCCGAGCCGGACCACGTCTATAAATAAGATTCAACTTTTGAAGCTTATTGAAGAAAATGGTATTATTTCTAGAGCTATAGAGGAAATTTACCCAATAACTAGCAGCAGGCAGTAGGGCTGCTTTTCTCCCATTGCCTTTTACATTTCCAATTAAGTAGTATTCTACTGTCGGAGGAATTCTCCAGCCGGGTGGCGGAAAGCACCCACCTAATCCTAGTTAAGGATGGGTTTGGAGGAGGTTTAGGAGCGCTCGATCAGTGGACAGATAAACGCAGGAAGGACACGAAGATTTAGAGTGGTTCGGGCCGCCGGAGCGTAATACCCTACGTCCACTTTGGTGTTGTATTGGCTGCGTGAGCCTGTATGGAAAGCAGCGTAAGCTTGTGTATCTGTCCTTGACCTTGGATGTTCGATGTGTTCTAACGAGTGCACTCTCCCTTTTATAGTCCAAGGGGAGTGCTTACACTGAGCGGGTCCCCGACATGTGGGTCCGGCTTACAGGAGCCTGTTCTACGAGAGTCATAGAGATCTTCAACTCCAGCTCCTCTCCGTAGTCCTCTCTATCGAGAAGTTGATGTGCGTATCTACAGCCAGGATATGGCCGTGTACAGCCTTGTCTTGTACAGTGTCCGGCGTCAGCGTTACCCAACAGTGAAGCCGTGCTGTTACTGTTGGGATGGGACCTTCGGTCAGAGGGCGAGACGGGGCTGTCCTGTGGCGCGCGCACTGTTACAGCGCACGCCTTGGCCCACCTATTACAGGCCATCATCACGCGCGTAGCGCCGTGACGGGACTGCACACAGTCCGCGTACTGTGCGCGGTGATACGACGCGCCGCCTTCAGAACGGGCGGGCTTACCGCGGTGTCAGCTTACCTGCCCCGTGTGTCAGTGGCAGGCCGCACCTTTTGACTTTGGCGCGCCCGACTCAGCTACCGCATTGAATGCGGGTAGGTGAGGAGGCGACCCGTAAGGGGCCTCAGGCCGCAGGCACGCGGCGGGGCCAGCCCCACTCCCCCTGCAGGGCAGCACATGGTGCCACCGGACCCCTTCCCAGGGGAAGGGGGACCCGGGGCCGCCGAGACCGGTTGGAGCGGGCTGGCCTGTGATGGTCCGGCCATCACACGTGGCGGCCCCGGACCTCCCAGGGGAGACCGGGTCCGCCGGGGCTACCCGAGAGCTCTCCCGCTCACCTGGGTGTGCAGAGACCCCGGGCCTCGTGGAGCTCGGGGGAGGGTCCGGGGATCGCGGTCCCAGCTGTCAGGCCCGGTGGCCGTATGCCACGTGGTCCAGAGATGAGGGGGAGTATGGATTATGGGAAGCCGAAGGTCTGGACACCCTAACGGGAGGTACCCCTATCCGTATGTACCGACATCTACTTTCCTTATTTTTTTCCCAAGGATTTCCTCTCACCTCGTCACCTTTCGACTACAACACCTAGAATCAAGCCATGTTTACACTTAAAAAATACTCCTGCATCAAATCAAAGTTTACTTCTTTAGGAGTCCGTTGTTGCAGAGAACTAAACTAAGCTTGGAGTTTGGAGATAAGAAATGAAAAAATTGGAGGATTCGAAGGAAACTGAAACGAGCCCTGGTGCAGTGAAATCTCGTTTACCGCCCTCCCTCTCCTCCCAACCCAACCGCCGCCGTATAAATTTCATTTCACCCCCATTTTTTTTCTTCACCGCCGCACCTTTTCAATCCCCGCTCCTCTTCTCTTTCTCCACTCTTCGCGAATCGCGACCCCGAACCGAAGCCTCCCAACTCGAAAACGAAGGCGCCAAACCAATTCCTCAAGCGCGCCACCAGCTCCGCCCCCGCGGCTCCCCCTCCGCCGTCGCCGCGTCCCTCGCCGCCTCGCCCCCGCGCCGGCGGGCCCCCCCTCCCGGGCGGACGCCACCCACCGCCCCGCGCGCAGCGTCGACGCGTCGGTGCCCCGCCTCGGAAGGCTCCTCCGTGCCGCGTCCAATCGAGGTGCGTGTCGGTGAGATCCGGGAACCCTAGTGCTCTGCTTGGTTTCCCGTCCTGTTTATTCGAGCTTCGATTGTGCCGCGGCCAGCGGCCAGCGGCGCCGGCGTCCGGGGTTCCGCTGGGGGTGGCGCGGCCGGTATCGCCGTGGTGGCGTGCGTGGCCGGCCGGCGAGCTGGGGATTGGTTCCTGGAGGCGAGCCGAGGTGTGGGTGCTGTGGGGAAAGGCGCCGGGGTTGGGAATCCGCAGGCGTGGGAACGCGAGTTTCGGGAATGGTGGGGTTTCTGGGTTCCCAGATTTCGGGCCGCCCTGCCCGTTTTGCCAGGTTAGGGTCCAGGACTGCTTCTAGACTAGTTTGCCTTGCACCTGTTCATGTCGCACAAGTGAGGGTGGCTCATTGTGACCCATGATGGTGCTGCATTGAAGCGCCAGGTGCTGTCTATGCGTTATGTGGGTAGAATCGTGTCTAAATTAGATGCTACATGAAATTGCCTTTCTGGTGGGTACATGAACAGAGCGTTAGATCCTACCACTATATACACTCGTGTTACTGTTCATTACTCATTTGTGACCAGATGCTATCGGCTGATTGCATTACTAACCAGCTTCTTTGCAGTATTCAATATTTTTTCTCCCATGCAAGAGCTTTACTGGAGTAATGAAAGTTGTGCTTTGTTTTCTTGAGCAGGTCAGGTCATAAGGCCCAAATGCCTCTCTTCAATAAGAAACCTTTCTCCTTACTGGAGCCCCCTAAGGACTTGGATTCAAAGGAGAAGGTGTTCCAAATTCGCTTCACAAAGGAGATATTCCGAGATTATCAGTATCCTTGTTGCATGATGCTGCTGCATGCCAATTTGTTATTGTTTGTCCAGAAGCATCATTGCAAGTTGCAATGCGAGATTTTTGTGTCTCTTGCATTTACAGCAAAGTAATTTAGCAATTCCAATTCCAATGCTTGTATCCTTAACAACCCATCAGAGAATATCTGAAGAGGCTAAATCTCTATCGCCAAAGAGTTTGGACATGTAAGATGTCTGGGAAATCTAATTTAACTTTCGAAGAAGCTTTGGTGTCTGAGCATAACGCGATGGAGAAGGCTCAAAATATGCCAACTGAGCTGATGGCTTATGTTCTTCGGATGACTCAGTACAGTAAGAAGATATTTTTCTGTATTTGTCATGTGTCATGCGTCTTGAATCTTGATCGTACATTATAACTTTATTTTTGTTTCATCAATAATATATGTCTTTGTGATTTAGACTGTTTCGTGGCACTGATTAGCTGTGATGACAAAACTAAAAAGTAACTATTTCCATTCAATTGTACACTATAGCTTCAAGTCATATGCTTGGAAGCTGGTAAACTGTGCAAATAATGGACTGCTTTTCATTTACAAAGCATCTAAGTTATTGCACTAATCAGAATGGAAATGTATTTCATGTTACCTTTTGTTTCAGGCACTCTTGGCTTATATGAGCTTATCAACAAGATATATGCTAATCTGCTGGAAGAAGTATTTGAAGGAATAGAGTTGCTTGCTAAAAAGGATGGTTCTGTGGTACCTTGCAAGATTTTGAAGATTCTAGATTCTGATGGCACAAAGACGTGTGAAGTGGGTTGGCTTCGTCGAGACAAGACATTGATCAACACATCGGTAGTCAAAGCTGCGGATCTCTTCTACCGAAGGGCGCCTGTTAGCAGGAATACACTGAAGATTTTTATTAGGGATTCAACAACACAGACTACCCCGTGGGTTATACATGAGAATCTTGCCAAAAAATATGGGATACCTACTGATCCCCCTAACAATATAATGGTGAGAACTGAGCATCTCACTTTCGTTTAGTTTGTTTCTCATGAATGTTACAGATTTATATAGTATTAAACTTCTATTCTTTCTCTAGCATTATGAAGGTTTGCACAAGAAAGGTAGAAAAAGAGAAGAGAATGGAACTATTGAAAATGGAAGAAAAAAGATGAAGAAAGGTGATTCAACTGAACTCATACCACTTTTCTAGCAGCAGTTTTTTTCATTCCTCCAAGCTTCTAACCTGTGATCCTTGTGTGGTTGCCAGATGAAGGACATGTGCCAATTAAGTATCCAATCGACGATCTGTTAGTAAGGCCCGGTGGAGATGATCCAGCTTTATTTAAGAGACCTCCTCTGGCTACAGATTTTAGAGTCCCAAGATGTTCTGTGGGCGATCTCCTTATGGTGTGGGATTTCTGCTCGTCTTTTGGGAGGGTTCTGAATCTTTCCCCATTTCTGCTAACTGATATGGAGAATGCAATTTGCCACAAAGAAAGCAATGTTCTTGTTGTGGAAATACATGCAGCCATGTTTCACTTGCTCATTAAGGACAAAGGTGACTATTTCAGTGTCCTGCAGAACAAGAAACGGAAGTTAAAGGTTCTCCCTTACTTTTAAGACTAACCCCCTCTCTCCATTGAATGTGCCCTTTATCCTTTTTTTTTACTGTGGATCCTGCAGGTAAGTTTAGTAGCATGGGCTGAATATCTATGTGACTTCTTGGAAATGACAAAAAATGAAGAGCTATCCAGTAACATTGCAACAATAAGAAGGGGTTATTATGGTCATATTGACACTGATATAAAGCTTAAGATCCTCCATGAGCTAGTGGAAGAGGCTATTAAAACCTCTGCCATAAGGGAGATACTAAGTGAGCGGGTGGACCAGAAACAAGCCCTTAATGCAACAAGAAGAGAGAGTACCAGAAAGGACAGAGAAGAACAAAACTTGAACACTGAAACTACCATGAAAAATGAAGAGAACCAGACAGATGCCATGCAAGATGGCAATGAGACTGTTGATGAGCTGACTAGGGGAAAAGAAGAAAAGGATAAGAGCAATGTTTCTCGAAGCAAGACAGAAGGCAAACGACATCTGGTGAGCATGGTGTATTTGCGTGTGCAGATGCACCTATCTATGTGTTTGAGCCATGTTTGATTTTGGGTGACAATGATTTGTATTAGCCTTGCTATTTTGCTTAATATATTGAAATTTCTGTGTATTTGTAGGTACGGCATCTTGAGACGGAGTTTGATAAACTATCCATCCGTTCTAGCCCTCTTGGTAAAGACAGACACCACAATAGGTACTGGTTTTTCAGGCGTGAAGGAAGGCTTCTTGTTGAAAGTGCAGATTCCAGAGAATGGGGTTACTACAGCACCAAGGAAGAGGTGATTGCAATGCTCTGGTTTCAAATCTCTATGTTCAGAATCTTTGATTGATATGATGATAAAGATTTTTCTTTTCTGAAATGACAGCTTGATGCACTCATGGGTTCGTTGAATGTGAAAGGTATAAGGGAGAGAGCTCTGAAACGGCAGCTAGAGAAGTTCTATAATAAGATCAGGTATGTAGAACCTGACTGTTCATCACTATTGGGCATTTGGGCTATGATTCTGTTGATTGTGGAAAGTGACTGACATTATACTCTTTCCTGGTACGAAAATTAGTTATTTTGCCTTCATAGCCCCCATATTGTGGTTTTTTAGATAAGGCTTTTGTGACACGTGATGGTAACTGGCACATTTTGCCTATTGCAATGGCAGGCTTTGTGCTCAGCTCATAAACCTCTTAGTTTATCTTTTTGATACTGGAATAATTTGCCCTTATACTCTTTATTTGCTCAGTGTTTTATTTTCTGGTCAAAGGATTTTTTCCACTTCTGATTCTGCACCGTCTTTTCTGCATGGCTTGATGCTAATTTTCCGGGCTCCTCATTTCATAATTGTGACACCTTTTTTTTTCACTTACATAAGTTGAGAAGACATCACGGCCTTGCTGTTTCACTATGTCTGGCTAATTCTTTTCCTGGTCCACGTTTCAGTAACGCCCTGGAGAAGCGAACAAAAGATATCATGAACAAGATGTTACTTGAAGAGGGCGTGCTGCGCCGCTCCACACGAGTCCGGGCGCAGCCGAAGGATAACCCTTCCATGGCGTTCCTCAAGTACGTCAATAAATGGAAGGATAACTGAGCTCCTTCAAGCTGACAGTCTATCTCAAAATAAGATGGCAGTCTATCTCGGTCGGCTGGAAGAACTGAGCAACCCAGGTGATAGGTTTGGCTGCAACGCCGTAGTAAGTTATGTAGGCTTTCGATTCCCTGTGGTTGGTCAATCGCGTCCTCACTAGCTCCACTTTTTCCTTTTCTTTTCTGTTTTGAACATTGGTTCGCAAATGAAAACACTTCTTTTTCTCTCTCCTTAACTGAGCATCTATTGAGCCAGATTTCACATGTTATGATGCAAACGTGACGCCGCCTGGAGATTGATCCATGCGGCTGTGGAGAAGTCTGCTGAGACTTCTTTTTTCTGAAAAGAGTCTGCTGAGACATCGATTTGCCATGTTGGCGTGTTCGTTTGTTGGGTAAAGCAGTTGTCTCCACGGTGACCGTCGGAGTTGCCTGTGGTTGCAGTCCTGTAGCAGCTCACAGCCATCTGTCCGTCTTGAAGAGTTTCAGTATTTCTGCGATTTTGCATAAGAAAGAAAAAGGGATTTGTGTTTGTACGGTGCCTGTGCGATTCAGGAAGGCCAAGGCCATGCATATGCAAGGGTCGCCGCCTGGTTCGCTGGACGGGCCACGCCCAAGGCTCTGCTCCGTCCAGCGATCTCTGCAGCAGCCAGCGCGGCAACGTGGACGAACTGGCGTCCACAGATAACGAGCTGAAGCACCAGCAGAAGATATTTATTTCTCCCCCTCACGCCTGCAAACAGAAGCCACCGGCAAAGAGGACTAGAGGACTAAGAGGGAGCTTCTGCTGATTCAGTAGCAATTCTCTGGTTGGTGTTCGTCTCTGCTGCTGCTGTGTGTGTGTCTGCGAAGAAAGGAGAGGGAGAGATGGCTTGCCCTGCGCAGTACATGCTCTCCGCCAGCAGCTGCATCTTCCTGAGGAGCGCCAAGCCTCAGGCGAGCCTTGTCCGAGGCGCCGTCATCGGCGGCGTTAGCAGCAGCCGGCCGTTCCTGCTCACCTGCAGCGCCTCGTCGTCTCCGTCTCCTTCCTCGCCGGCGCCGGCGCAGGAGGACTCCGACTGCAACGAGGAGGAGTGCGCTCCCGAGAAGGAGGTACGCCAGCTCTAGCTCCTCTTGTTTCCTTCTCCGCCTTATCTTGGACCGAGCCCTCGTTGGTAGCGAAAGGAGAGGGGAGAGGTAGGCAGGTAGCAGCATTGAGATGTGCCTGCCATTCGTGGTGCGCGCAGGTCGGGAGCCTGAGCGCCGAGTGGCTGGCGGAGGAGCGGACCAGGGTCGTCGGCACCTTCCCGCCCAGGAAGAGAGGGTGGACCGGCCTCGTCGAGAAGGACACCGCCGGCCAGACCAACATCTACTCCGTCGAGGTACGCCAGCCATAGGAATTCTGCGACCAGCTTTTTTTTTTGTAGACGAGATAAGATGGCACTAGCCCTGCGACTGACGCCTGCCTACCGTTGTCGCGGCCCTGGACCTGCGCAGCCGACGGTGTACGTGGCGGAGAGCGCCATCAGCTCCGGCGCGGCGGGCACGTCGGCGGAGGGCGCCGAGAACACGGCCGCCATCGCGGCGGGGCTCGTCCTCATTACCGTCGCCGCGGCCTCGTCCATCCTCATCCAGGTGAGTAAGAAGCAGCCGCAGGTGCCGGAGGCCCCCTACAGCGGCCCGCCGCTCAGCTACTACGTCGCCAAGTTCCAGCCCGCGGTGGAGGCGCCGGCGCCAGCGGAGCCCCTCGAGGCCCCCACCCCCGCCGAGGAGGCGGTCGTCGCCCAGGACAGCCCCGCCGTCGAGGCTTCCGCGGCGGCACCGGAGGCAGAGCAGCTGTCCTCGTGAGTTGATGTTGTAGTCAAGATTCAGTTTTGCGGCAGCTTACAGATGAGCTTGTAGTGCATGATGGTGGAAGATAATACACATGGTACTCGTGAGCAGTTCCGAATTGTATGAAGTTTCATGTATATATACAATGCATTCAGCATGCCTACATGCTTATATGAAACCCCACGACACTCCGCACAAACCAAGCATGTTGTTCGGCTGTAACTGTAACACGATGAACGTACCATAGACCTGAAGCCATTATGATTAGGGGATGCTGAGTAACTAAAAAGAAAAATGACCAATCTCTTGATCAACCTCAAGGCTCATGGAGGTGACGGCGATCCTACGACGGACGGCGCCTGCGCGGCTCCACCTCCGACGCATCGCCATCGCCCAGCTTCCGCCAGACGCCCGACGAGGACCGAGCCAGGCCGCCCCTCGGCGTCCAAACATCACCACCCACCATGCCTGATCTTCTCTGCCTGTCTTTTTGGCTTTCTTGACAAAATAAAAGAGTGCCGGCCATAGCTGGGATGACAGTTTCACATCACCAAATTCAATTAATAATCTTCTTTTTTTCAACAAAAAAAACAGCTACGAACCTGCTGCCTAGTCTCCTCACCGACCAGACCATGCCATGTGCTAGCACAAAGAAGGGCAGGCAGGCATCCAAGTGGCCAGCACGTCACTACTGATTCCAATTCAATTTGCCAGTCAATCCACACACCGTGATCCAATCCCCAAAAACAAACAGAAATGCTAGCTACTACAGGTCACGCACCCCACCAATTCAGAATTTCCGATCGCCACAGCCTGTTTTCACTCGACAGTCTTTCATTCAACATGAAAAGGTAACTTGGCACGTCGTTCAACCTCTCACTTTGTCATGCTTACCTGTCCTTAAGGCTCACAAGCATACATACTATCAAAATCAGGCATCTTACTCCAGCAAAGTTTTAACGCTTCATCAGACCTAACATTGGTATTCTTTCTACAAAGGACTTGGTGCTTCAACCAGTCAAAACCATAATAATAAGCCACACAAATTCAGATTCAGATATATTAAACACGAATACAACATCAAATCCAATTGTCTCACTAAAAACATAATCGACACAAGTCTCATGTCCCAACCAGAAATGCAGTAATAAGTTACATGAGCGGGAGCAAGCTAAAATATATACAGTTCATGCCATGAACAAAACGGAAACAAATCTCTGCTCTACTCCACTCAACTTAGGAAGCCCCTCATCCAGTTTACAGCCACACCAAACGTTTCACCAATAGCAACATCCAGGAACTAAGCCAAACCTTGCGAAGGCATGATAAAAAACACAATAGCACTCTCCCAGTCGTCTGCTCAGATAAGATCAGCAACATTCATTGGCATCTCATCAATTTGTGTGCTGTAGTACTGCTCTATATCTCGCAGTATACGGATGTCATCCTTGCGCACAAAATTGATTGCCACACCCTGAAACACCACACAAGCAGTGGTTCTCGTTATTGCAATCAACCCACTGTTATATACACATACACAAGCACTAAAATTGAGATGGCAATCAGACTAGTAGCTATACGATTGCAAATAGACGACTAACAGACTCCTGCTACTAATAAATATGGACGACACATTTCACCTTCTCGTAGCCAGCATGCATAGATAGCTATGTATTCCGCTTTGTCATGTGCCTAACCCAACTAAAATGTGCACTTCAGATGAACAGAGCAAACGCTCAATTCAGACATGTGACATCTAGCATGTCAATTTCCTCGACAGTCTAGAAGGAAACAAAAATGCAATGTGTTCCGCACGGATAAGCAAGTTTTTAGGGATTTTTTTGCTGCATATACTGAATGCCAAAGATATGAAAACATTTTATTTGTAATCAGGCGTACACAACTGTTTACTTGTTGGTTTGGTTCTGTTAATCATAACAACATCAAATCTACCCACATAACAGTAAAAGCGCCCTGGAAACCGAACTCTGCCATGAAGTTGTCCACAGGTTCGGGAGGTGGTACTAGTACAGAATAAAAAAGATGCCAGAATTGGTGGCAAATATTACCTTGCGGCCAAAACGACCAGAACGACCAATGCGATGGATGTAAAGCTCACGGTTATTTGGGAGATCATAATTTATGACAAGAGAAACCTGAAAATGGAAACAATTCAATCTATTACCCCAAGCATTAATGCATAATGCGGCCACTTATAGCAGCAGGATGCATTATTATATCAGGCAACAGCACAGCAGTACAAAAATGAAATCTAAATAAAAAAAGGCTAGCAAGACTTGCCTGCTGGACATCCAGTCCTCGAGCCCAAACATCCGTAGTGATTAGCACACGAGTTTCGCCAGACCTGAACTCAGTCATAATGGCATCCCTTTCCTGTTGGGGCATGTCGCCATGCATAGCTGATACCGTGAAGTTATTGCTCCGCATTCTTTCAGTAAGCCAATCCACCTGGACCAAAAGACAACTTTGCTTAATCCAAACCATCAATCATGGCAAGTGACAATAGTCTTTTTTTAAGCCCATCGCAAGTTACCTTTCTCTTAGTATTGCAGAAAATGACAGCTTGGGTGATGGTCAATGTATCATAAAGATCACACAAAGTATCAAATTTCCATTCCTCTTTCTCAACAGCAACAAAGAATTGTTTGATGCCCTAAAAACATAACATAAAAAATATGTAGTTGCCAAAAGGACACCAAATTGATAGAAGAAAAACCAGCATTGGTATTTACCTCCAGGGTCAACTCATCACGCTTCACAAGGATCCTAACTGGTTCGGTCATGAACTTGCTAGTCATCTCCAGGATCTCATGAGGAAGGGTGGCAGAGATCAAAACCACCTAGTTAAAGGATATCAAATACACTACCACATCAGTTCAAATAATAGCCTATATTATTTCTTATCATCAAAAACAGGGTTGACAAAAGGTACTCATTTCTCATAGTTTGTTCGTTCAGCAATGTGGCAAATGCTCAAGATGTCGAACAGGTAATAAAATAACAGGAACTGAGCAAATAATCAGTATATGTTTGCACAACTGGGGATGCACTAATCATGAAAACAGAGACAAGATAAGCTTTAGGCACAATGACCGGGGTTAATAGGAAGAAAATTTGAAACATGTACACAGCAAACCATGGTAAAATTATGGCAGATTGGATAATCATAAACCATGGATTTGATGACATATTTGTCGAGAGGACATAAGGTCTGAGAGTAACCTGAAGTTCTGGTGGGAGATATCTGTAGACATCATAAATCTGATCCTTAAAGCCTCTGCTCAACATCTCATCAGCTTCATCCTGCATGATGGAAGGAATTAGCCTGGCGTACCTTGAGGAGATGGCAAGGTGGGGGCAAGAAAATAAGAGAGTGAACCAACCAGAACTAGAAGCTTGATGGCTCTTGTTCGCAGGGTCCTTCTCTTGATCATATCACAGACTCTGCCTGGTGTTCCTGAGACAACATGCACTCCGTGCTCCAGCCTCCTGATATCCTCGCCGATACTTTTTCCACCAATGCAAGCATGCACTTGGATGTTAAGGTAGTCACCAATAGCCAGCATAACTCTCTCCGTCTGTGAAGCAAGCTCCCTAGTAGGTGAGAGGATCAAAGCCTGCACCCTGTGAAACAGGAAAACAAACTAGGGTATGTCATGTCCACTCCCATACATACATCAACAGAATAGAGAATGAAAACAGGCAGTGCGATTACTCCTAGGCTGATACTCATCTGCTTCTAATTCAACTTTCTGTAATAGAATCCGAGCTTTTTTCGAGTTGTTCAATATGTCCCTCTACGCAATTCTTCCGAATTTCGAATAGTACTTAAGATCTTCTGTTTTCAATTATCTAATAAATCTTTTAATGAAATTAGATTATCTTGCTATTAAGTTTACAATTTTTATGATCTCTTCCCGGACCAAACATGAATAACGATTCATTTGGTTTTCCCGCTCCTTTTTTTCTCTTTTGCTATGTGTTATGGCTATTCTCATATCTTTTTTTTATGTAATGAGCCTATCCTCTATCCTCCCTTTTCTATTTGTATTTCTATATACCCAAATTCATATAAGACTAGATGAATCTTAAGAGGACTCTTCCAACTAGATAAAAATCTATATGGTCAGCAAAGTTGTTTCTTTATTTGTGTTTGGTCTGCTCCCAACGCATGACAAAGGACTGATAAATAAAACAGACCAAATATTAAAACAGACCAAATATGAAAACAAATCTGCGTAATCTCCTATTCTTTCTTGGGGAATCTCCCAATTCGAAAACAATCCCTGACTACACCGGTGGAGCTACGTGCAGGCCATACTAGGTCCTGGCCACCCTTTTACCCAGGAAATCTGTTCAATACTAGGACACCTAGGCTAGTAGATCAGCTCATTGTTTTAATCACAAGCCTAAGTCACACACTGGAAAGGCCATTATCTCCATTCACACATCAGCTTTGTCGCAGGAGTATGCTCGGCTGCTCGCTCACTTGCCACTGCCTCCGCTTTTGCCAGCTGCTGCACTATGCAAGTCCGCATACAGCATGTTCTTTCTTGATCAATTGTTCTTTCCCAGTTCTCAACGATAGACAAAGAATTTGAATGCTAGTATATCATTGAAACTGTTTCGTTTTTCTCTCAGAACTTGAGATGCGTTTCTACTCTAATAGCTATCCTTACAGTTTTGTTCCTTGTTCACTCAGAACTTGAGATGCTTAGCTAGTTCTCACCGCTGGTTTCATAGTTGATACAGTTTGCTCTAGCACAAATCCTACTAAGACTACTAGCATAAATAGTTGAGCAATTGCGCCCACTAGCCCGACAGATGAGTAAGGAAGGAAGGAGGTTAATTACTCGCGGACGGCGGTGTCGACGATCTGGCAGACGGTGAGGGAGATCATGGATGTCTTGCCCGTCCCGGACTGGGCCTGCGCGATGACGTCACGGCCGTTGATGATGGGGAGGACGGCGCGCTGCTGGATGGCGGAGGGCTTCTCGAAGCCGTAGCCGTAGATGCCGCGGAGGAGGTCGTCCTTGATTCCCATCTGGTCGAAGGTGCTGACGACCTCCACCCCCGGGGAGGTCTCGAAGGTGAGGTTGTCGTCGTCCATGTTGCGGGCGCCGCCGGGGCCGCGGCGGGAGGTGGTGGGCGCCGCCATGGGTGGAAACCCTAGCTGAGGAGGTTGGGGACGACGAGACAGAGAGAGGGGAGGGGGGCGACCGGGCGACTGCTTTTTTTTTTTTCGAGAAAGGAGCGGGCGTGCGACTACCTACTTGCGGGCTCCTATCGGGAGCTCCTGTTTATCTTCCGGAAGGTAAATAGCCTGTGTACTTTTAAACCCAACAAGCGGCCCAGCTGGCATGACGGCCCACGAGCAGAGCCGGGGATGAACAGGCACGACAAGGATGAAATGTAGAACAGCGATGAGGGATACGTACGTGAAGCACACGAGCGCGATGCGTGATGGCAACTGGGACGAGCACGCCAAGACCTACGGTAACTGCCCTCGCTTCGTTGGTTCATTTCAAGGTAGAACTGAGGCTGTGTTTAGTTCGGCAGGCGTAAAGGCAAAAAAAATTTTTTTAAAGGAATCTTACCAATTTGAAGTACTAAATATAGTCTATTTATAAAACTTTTTGCATTGATGGGTTGTAAATCGCGAGACGAATCTAATGATGCTAATTAATCCATAATTAAGCAATAATTAGCGGATGGTTACTGTAGCATCACTGTTGCAAATCGTGGATTAAGTAGGCTCATTAGATTCGTCTCGCGATTTACAGCCCATCCATGCAAAAAGTTTTGTAAATAGACTTCATTTAGTACTTCAAATTAGCAAGATTCCTTTGAAAATTTTGCGTTTACGGGGAGGAAACTAAACAGGGCCTCAGACTAGACCTGGAAAAGAAGGGTGGTATGTGTTTATTCATTTTTTATTTAGCTTTCCGTTGGTCAACCGAAAGATCAAACAAGTTGTACTGAAGTTTTTCTAAAGCCCCTGCTGCAATCTGGAACCAACAGCTAAGTTTTGGTAGAATTGCCACTTGAGCCAACACTTTCAAAGAAATGTTGACACAACAAGAAATCAAATCTTATAAGTAGTTGGGCCAACAATTTTAAAAAACATTGAGCCAACATTTAAAAAAATTGAGCCAACATTTTAAAAAATGTTGACCAATATTCCAAATAAATGTTAAGTCAACAAGAAAGGTTATATCTAATAGATTCATAGAAAAAGTTGATGCAACCTTTTGAAAAAAAATGTTGAGCCAACATTTTCAGATAAATGTTTAGTCAACAAGAAATCTTGGATCAACTAGTCATATAGAAACGTTAAGCCAGCATTTTCAGGGGAATGATGGATCAAATAGCCTTATAAAAAAGTTGAGGCAATCTTTTGAAAAAAAAGATTATCAAGCCAAAATTTTCAAAGAAATGATTATTCAACAAGAAATCTTCAATCAACTAATCTTATCAAATAAAGAATAAGGAATAAAATAAGGTCATGCAAGTATATATAACAAGTCTTGGTATATGCGGCTGTAAGCACAACTAGGACTAGGAGTATTATTTATCAACCAATGGAACTGATTTTGCAGGAAAAGAATGGGACATGCATGGGTGGAAAAATGAAAACACACAAGAAAGAAAGAAAGAAGAGTAGAAGTGCAGGGAGACATCACCGACATGCACTAGCCATTGCTCGTAGTCGTATAGGGAAGATCACACTTACACAATACATATATCGCAAACAAGAAGTACAAAAGCATTTTGATGTCAAGTTTTGGATATGTGTGTCACTCAACTTTGAAGCAAATAAGCTAATAGAAGATATTGTAAAGCACATCCTTAAAGTTACTGGTGAAAACAACATAGATACCGCAGTCGAGGCTTCCGCGGCGGCACCGGAGGCAGAGCAGCTGTCTTCGTGAGCTGATATTGTAGTCAAGATTCAGTTATGTGACTTATAGATGAGCTTGTAGTGCATGATGGTGGAAGAGAATATACATGGTACTCGAGAGCATTTCCGAATTGTATTAAGTTTCATGTGTATATACAATGCATTCAGCATGCCTATATGCTGGTATGAAACCTCACGACACTCGCACAAACCAAGCATGTTGTTCGGTTGTAACTGTAACAGGATAAACGTACCATCCTCACACAAGCATCGCCAAATTACATGCTTCCCCAAGGATGAACTCATCCCGCGTTCTGATCAGCATCAGAGAGATTGATTACTCACGCTGCCATAGGAAGATTGAAATCTTGATCCTGACTCCCAAACACTCGCAGATCGCTGTACAATGCTGTTTCCGCAACCTCAACAAGGTGCAAGTTACACTGCGTATCAAGATTCAGTAATTGAACCATTCACAACAACTGCTTATACCATGGGCCGTGCACCTGTTCTGACACCATTGCTGCTCTGATAAGCACTTCAGCTGTATTCGTCACTCTCTCAGTGAGTTTTGTTGCCCCGATGCGCCTCAGGGATGCATCGGCAAGCTTGCGGCCTTTCTCCCCACTGCCACCCAGGGTTATTGCCCGGAATGCACAGTACACAGACTGAGAGACCTTCTTGAAGACGGTATCATCGGTCTGAAGGCTTTTAAGGAAGACCCTAGTCAAAATCTGCTTCCTGGTCTCCATCATTTCGTTTGATGAAGAGCTCCTTGAGGCCGAAGAATGCATCATCGCCTCAATGATCTTTTCAGTGCCAACATCTGCAAAGGTGTCTAGTAGCCTAGTGAGCATGTTGAACAGTTCCAAGGTTGCATTTTCCATTTCTAAAGAAGTTATCTTCGGGTATTCACTCACTAAGACCTGATGCAAGACAAGCATGCTGCAAAAAGAAGAGGGGGGGGGGGTAGGCAATTGGGTTCAGTCATTCCGTTATGGCAAATTATAATGGTACCTAGTAATAATGAAAACTTGAAAAGTATAAATTAAAAATAGTTTTCACCTTGTTGCTATCACAATGACTTGTTGGAATCTACTCTGAACAGACCGCAACCTCAACCAATTGAGAATAAATGTCTCAGGAACTGACTGCCTTTGCACACCCTCCGTGCTGCTGATGAGTTGCAACAACCCAATCCTTATTAACCTGCCAAGTCTTTCTCCCCCGCATTCTGGTAGCTCTGTACTGCCTGCTTTGTAATATGCAGAATCAGCAGTGAAAACGGCAAATAATAACTCGTCCGAAAGGAGAGAGAAAAAAAGAAAGTACCTGCTGCAGGTATCGCAGATCGTAGCTGACCTGGAACTGCAAGCCCACTTCGGAGAGTGGCAACAAGCGGCTGGACCTATTATGACGTTTGGGAAATCTCAGAATTTTTCAATTGTAATCAGAACAGGAGAAAATGGTGGGTACAAACTAAAAAGTAGTTAACCTATTGTTAAAAAAGGTGGATGAGCATGGCATTGTGACTACATGACCAAATGAAGCTGTTAGAAGTAATGTACTGACATGGTCTGCTGCTGGTAGAATCGATAGTGAACTGACATGTTCATTCCACTGTTCTTCCACAATACCTTTCATGGAAGAAATCCAACAGGCAGTTGAAGGGAGAGAAGCTAACGCATCAGAAGGGGAACCATAGCGATCAGCAAAAGACTTCTGCAGGTACTCCACTCCACCTGATCCCTTAATGATTGGTTCCAATAGTTGGAGGCGTGCTCTACTGACTTCTGCCTTCAGAGCCTGTGTTCATTAATGATTTTAGTCATGAGGCAATATTGTAATTTCACCATATAACTCATCAATTTATTCAAAAAAGCAAACTCAATATAGTAAGGACCTTTAATTCTTCCATAGTGAAGCGCAAACCCTTGATGACAGAAAGAACAGATGAATTTGGACCTCTACAATCTGATTCAGGGACTTCAATCAACTCTACCAACAATTTATCATGACTCTTCTTCATCTCGTCTTCCTTTGCAGGAGAAGATAGCTTTCGCAGCTTATCCAGAGAGTACTGCAAAATTTGTCCTAGGTAATGTCTGTCCTGGGAGCCTGACTCAAGTACCTTTTCCACCAAAAACAAGATAATTTGGGTTAGACATGCTTCATGATTCAACATAAGTCCATAATACTAACCGAACTCTACTTACCTGGGTCAAAATTTCAAGGTTAATATTGTCACTTATTTCTTCTTTCCACCCTGTTGGAGCTAGCTCTTGCAACGCTTCCCTGACTTCCTTTACCAGGCTGACCAGATAACTGTAATCTGGCATGTCTCCTCGCATTGAATCCGCAACCACGTCCCAGAAAGCTTTCTCCATTGTTTCCTTGACTTTTACCTGACAATAAAAAGGATAAAGAAATAAAATTACACAGTAAGAAAATCATATCATACTGAGACCCACACCCTGAATACAGACATTTTAGTTCCCCAGAAAGACCCCTAAAAATAATAAAATTTTCTTCTACGATATACATTGCATTGTCTTATATTATTTTACTGCTGAACTCAACAATTATTTTACAAGACCGGAGCTAACCTTGAAATCACCTTCAACAGTACCAATACCATCAGAGATGTCAGCAAAAGAGCCATGGATGTCATGGAGTATCTCATTGACTATTTGTTCATTTTCAGTTGGCATTTTTTCTGGTACTGCAATGCTCAGTGTGCTACTCATGTGTTTGCCTCCTTTGCTACTTTCAGATGAGGAACCAGAAGATCCAAACAGAGATTTGACAACTTGACTTGTCTTTTCAGCATCAATATTAGAATTATTCCTAATTTCATAAACAGTACACTGTCCAGAAGAACATGCAACTGAAGGAGATGCTATATTTGCAGCTGTAGCTGCAATGGAGCTCCTATCGTCCTTTGCTTGAAAGAACTTTGACCTTGTTTCAGATAAAGCAGATTCCATCCTTCCAATACCAGCTTCACCACCCAAGTGTTGAATCCTCTCCCTTAAAAGTTTCTGGTCTTCTGCAACCTGGATGAGGAACAGAAACTTAATTCAGCAGATGGTTCAATATTGAACATGTCAACAAACTTGATCCGCTTCTGTCAATTGATGAATCAAATGCACCCCAAGGCTGATTGCTAAAAATGATCAAGAAATAATTTCACTGAATATACAAATCATACCTGTTGCTGAATGGCTTTCAAATCACCGCCTAGGTTATCTGATTGGGCTTCATTAGTTATTTTGCATGCTTGGATCATTGACAGTTCAAGCCTGCATGCGGCTCGAATAAGATCTTCCTCTAGTGATTTCGCGTCTTTTGCTTTCCATGCCACAAAATGGTAAAGATAAGCACACCAAGCTTTATCAAAGGCAACCAACTGAGTTCTGAATTTCTTCCGATCAGCAACAATGGAAGAGGACTCCTCATAACTAGAACATCCAGGAGAGGCAACATCTAGCACTGACTGACTCAATATGCACGCACCATCTAAGGCATCAAGTATTGTTTTAACCAGCAATTCAAATTCCTTCACAAAGTTTGTTGCTGACTCCACAAGCAATTTCTCTCGCTCACCCTGTCCACTAAGAACAGATTTTGGATGACCTAGTATCATGTATGCACAAAGTGCAATCCTTTGCGAATATCTAGACAGCTTGCCAGAGTCATGATTTCCAACTGCCCTTTTAGGTGCTGATTTATTTCTTCCTGCATTTCTTGGGTGGATCCTCCTCTTCGGTGATCCCAGGTGCTTTAGAAGATGGTCAATATTTTCTGGTTTTGATGAACTTGATGACTGAGAGAGAACAAAACGACTCTCCAACCGGTCAAGCAACGCCTTGGTGGTCTGAAGAACTATGGGAGATTCAATGCATATAGCTAATTCTTCAAATGGCATAGACACAACTGTTTGCCGATTTATCCCCAGCGAATCGAATGCCCTAGCCAACACCACTGTTGTTTTCCTAGAAGTTATGAATATTCTCCAGCATCTGAAGCGCAACAATATGTAATAATATTTTTAAATGAACAATAAGCTACACATGGAATCCAGACAATTATTTGGAAATTGTGGAATGTACCATAAGATGATACCTTGCCAGTTTTCTTGAAAGAAATTCTCCATTTTTAACCGAACTGCTGCGCATAGAGCCATGAGGACTTCCTCGCTGCTTCAAATAATCGGGCCTCTGCTGCTTTGCCTGCTTTTGCATATAGATGGTTATGACATAAGTTAAAAGGCTGAAAAAAATCAGTGACGGAGCTAGGATTGGAATATGAGGGGGGGGGGGGGGGGGGCAATTAAGTTGACCTATGGGCTAAATATTAAAACATGCAGTTAAATCCTTCTCTATCTAAAGAGTTTCGATGGAAAAAACTGGACCACAGAAATGCATACCCTCTGAAGTTTGTCTTCCAATTGCTCTTTTAACTTGCCCCTCTCAATTTCTTTCTGGTTAGAGGCAGTCTTGGCAGCAAGTTGGACCTGCAAGAGCCTACCCTGTCCCCGTCTTTTCTCAGATTCCAGCAGCCCTGATCGTCTCTTCTCAGCAGCAGTACGCTTCTGAAGGATTGCAGAACGTACACGCTCCCTGTACTTGTTCTCCCAAGTCAGTCTTTGCACAAAAAACCTTTTTGTCCTCTCCTCCAATGCAGCCCGCCTCTGCAAACGTGCATGCAGGAGTTCCATACGGTTCTTCTCAGCCTGCCGAACCCGCGATTCAACTCTCATTCCGAGTTCTTCCCTTTCCCTCTCAAACCTCGTCTCAGCATCATTTTTTGCAGCCTGTCGCAGCTCGTCCAGCTTAGCCAACCGACTCTGTTCCTTTGCCAAGAGGCTCAACCTGCAGTTGACATAAGTTTTTTTATGTTCCCTTTCCAAATAAACAGAGTAATGTAATCCACTGTGTTCCTCTTTTGAATACCTCTTCTGCTTGGCGGCCACAAGCTTTGCTTCCAAGAGCTGCCCACGATCCTCCTTCTCAGATGACCCTGAAGGACTCCTAATTGAGCGCCTTGCTCTGGAGGACAATGTTTCGTGGAATTGCTGGGGGAAAACAGCTCATATAAGATATAGACCATACCAAACATATACATATTTCTACTCTACCGGCCTAAAACAAACCTTGCAATAAGTAATTGACCAAGCATGAGCTTCATGAGTCCATAGAGATGGAAATAACACCTAAACTGAAACTCTAACGCTCTAAGATACATTGGCGGATCTAAAGGGTGGACCGGGAGGGCCACGGCCCTGTTAGATAAGTCTCACATTTGTGCATCCATGTATCTATCTATATTACTAGATAGGGCTAGGTATAGCCCTCCCCCCTCCCCCGGGTGATCTCGACCATCGATGGGATCACACAGTGGTTTTACTAGCCTCTTGTGGCCGCCTAGGTAGAACCGGGATTAAAGCCCCTATATATGTAACCCAATGCCCCTTGGGCCAATTGATTGAGAGAAAATTATCTATTGGGCCAACAATTGGTATCAAGAGCTAGGGTTTCTTCTCTCCCCCATCTATCCTATCTCTCTACCTTACCCGCTGCCACCTCTGTTTCCCGGCGGCGCCCTCTCTCCGGCGCACCTCGCCTCAACCCGGCGGCTCCCCCTGCCTCCCTCCCTCCACGCGGCTTGGAGCCAGCGCGGACCCGACCGGTGCGCGCGTAGGGCGCGGCGCGCGGGAGGAGCTGAGCGCGACGGTCCGGGGTGGCGACGCGGGACCAGCAGCCCGGCGGCACGCGTGCAGTAGACCAGGGCGCGCAGGCGCTCTGCAACCTAGCGGCGCACGCATGGGTGGAAGACTAGCGGCCCGGCTCCCGGCTCGCGCTGGGCGCGGGTGGAGCAGAGCAGGGGTGGCGCGGATCCGGGCAGCAGGCGGCTTGCGGCAGCGCGTGCGCAAGGGGAGGAGCTGCACGCGGGCGTGCGCGGAGGCACACGCGCGGCGCGCGGGCGGGCCCAGCCGGCAGCGGCTGCGCGTGGAAGCAGCATGGCTGCGCGCGGGTGCAGCACGGCTGCACGCATGCAGAGCGGGAGCCAGCAGGCGCGGCGTAAGGCGCGGCGTGTGGCTGCTGCACGTTAGGCGCGCATCACCGAGGCGCAGCGCCAGGTGGCCGACGTCGTGGCAGCACTCCGCGCGGAGGAGGCAGCAGCACAGCGGCACAGGGTGCGTTGTGCGGCTGCTATGCGCGATGAGGAGATGGCGAGCGTGGTGTGCCGGGCTCGGCAGGACGCCGAGGCCTGGGAGGAGACTGCGGCTCGGGCGGCGCGTGGGACAGCCATGGAGGCAGCCGCGGCACGCGCGGCCAAGGCTGAGCTCCAGGCCGCCGCTGCGGCATCTACAGAGATGGCCCAGACCGCGCGCGAGACGCTGGCGGCTATGGAGGTGGAGGCCGTGCGCATAGCCGAGAGGGAGCAGCGGGCTGCGGTTGTGGCGGAGGCCACGGCAGCTCCCGCTGCCACTCTGCGGCTGGACGCGCCGGAGGCGACCGACTCGGAGGCCGACATGCAGATGGCGGTGCAGACCCACGACGTACGTGCGACGCTGCAGGCGTGCGACGCGCGGGTGGCGCTCGCGAGGCTCGGCAAGCTCCCCAAGGACGATCGGAGCCTGGAGGTGGAGCGCGACCGGCAACGGCGGTTGGACCGCGCTAGCTGGCACCGGCGGTTGGACCGCGACAGCGACGACCTCGCCTCCGCACGGGTCCGCGGAGGCGAGCAGACAGGGCGTAAGGCGGCTGCTGCTCGGGACCGTGAAGCCGAGCACAGGGGAGACCGTACTCGGGACCAAGGAGGCTTTGGTCGAGGTTTCGGCTGCATTGGACGCGGCGACCACAGCGGGCTCCTCGGCAGCAAAGAGGAGTGGGTACCCCTCACCAAGCTCGGATGACTGGTGAAGACCTGCTAGCTCCGCAAGGTCGAGGAGGTGTACCTTCACTCGCTCCCACGATGGCCACCACCGCTCCCCTCCACTTCGACGACTCGATGCTTCGTCGTCGACTACATCCACCTTGAAGCATCTGGGGGAGTCGGCAACTCTTCTCCACCGAGCCTGCCTACTCCAGCATCCGAGTCGTCATCGACACCGCCGAGGTCTTCACTAGCTCCGATGGTTTCTCCACTAACTCCGGCCCACGACGACCTCCGCGTGACTCGGACCACTATGTGAGACTTAGGGGGAGATGGTTAGATAAATCTCACATTTGTGCGTCCATGTATGTATCTATATTACTAGATAGGGCTAGGTATAGCCCCCCGGGGTGATCTCGACCATCAATGGGATCACACGGTGGTTTTACTGGCCTCTTGTGGCCGCCTAGGTAGAACCAGGATTAAAGCCTCTATATATGTAACCCAATGCCCCTTGGGCCAATTGGTTGAGAGAAAATTATCTATTGGGCCAACAGGCCCACCCAAAAAATCAACCTAGAGAGCAACACCCTTCTAATTTTGGCCAGCTGACGAAGTGGCTGGCGGCGTCCCTACTCGTGAAATCGTAAATTCCCACCCATAAACACTACGCTCCAGGTCGTAGGGTCTGCGGCAGCATGTGGCTGCCAGTAGTAGGCCGACTCCAGCGACAACGACCTGGCTTGGCTAGAGAGGGAGGCAGAAGGCGCTGGTTCCAGAGCATTCACACTACAATTCGCATGGACCAGGCAACAGGCTAGCATTCTTCTCAAATTTATGCTCGCACAGTCGCACTACAAGTTTGCAATTGGACAGCTTCTGTATTGGTAGCCACATTAAGAGCAACTGAATACATGATGTTGTATCGTAGGATTGTAGGCGATATGTTTTCTTCAATTTGGACCAATTTGGATGAAGATGATATAGTTGAGACTTTCATGGCCATTAGAAAGCATAAATTTGAGAAGCAAAAATAGTATTGTCATTTTATTTGAACTATTTTGTGTAAGTTTAACACTGCCGTTGCCGGCCCCAAGCCCGCGATGAGAAAATGTGGAGGGTTGTGTTAGGTTTGGCGAACCAGCGTAAAAAATCAGCTATTCTAATGGAAATGAAACCCATAAGAAATTCGTTGGGGCGTAACCCTCTTAGCGACACGCTACATCGGAACCCGGGTGTGGTGTTAAATGGGCAAGGGCCGGGTCGTCATCCCCTCAGGGGCGCGTCGTATCGTGATCCGGGTACGATGATAAGTGAGCAAGGGTCGGGTCGTCGCAGCCTCTGTGGCGCGCTACATCTGCGCCCGGGTGTAGTGAAAAATGAGCAAGGGTCTTCGCATTTCTCTCGACGGGTGCGAAGGGTAAGGAAGCTAGCCGAGCCAACTAGGATTCGTCTAGGTAGTTGGAACGTAGGGTCTCTAACAGGTAAGTTAAGAGAACTAGTCGATGTAGCAATTAGGAGGCGTGTAAATATTCTATGCGTGCAGGAGACTAAATGGAAGGGCCAGAAGGCAAAGGAGGTGGAGGGTTCTGGCTTCAAGCTTTGGTACACGGGGACAACTTCGGGTAGGAATGGTGTAGGCATCTTGATCGATAAGAGCCTTAAGGATGGAGTTGTAGATGTTAGGAGGCAAGGCGACCGGATTATCCTAGTGCGGTTGGTCATTGGAGATTTGGTTTTGAATGTGATCAGTGCCTATGCCCCTCAGGTAGGTCTTAGTGAGAGCTCCAAGAGTCAGTTCTGGGAAGATCTCGATAGCATGGTTAGTACCGTGCCTATCAGTGAGAAGCTCTTCATAGGAGGAGACCTCAATGGCCATATGGGTGCGACTAATGTAGGATATGAGCGAGTACACGGGGGTTTCGGGTATGGTAGTAGGAACGAGGGGGGAGGATGTTTTGAATTTTGCGTTGGCCTACGATCTGCTGTTAGCGAATACCCTCTTTAGAAAGAGAGAGTCCCATCTAGTGACCTTCCATAGTGGACAATATTCGAGCCAAATCGATTTTATCCTTGCTAGGAGAGAGGATAGACGTGCCTGCTTAGATTGCAAGGTTATACCTGGGGAGTGTGTTGTCCCCCAACACAAGCTTGTGGTGGCGGATTTTCGTTTTCGGGTACGTGCCCACCGGGACAAACGTGCCAAGATTGCGAGAACGAAGTGGTGGAAGCTTAGAGGAGAAGAGGCACAAACGTTTAAGGAGAGGATGCTAGGCGAGGGGCCTTGGGAAGAAGGAGCAGATGTAGAGGATATGTGGCTAAAGATGGCGACATGTGTTCGGAAGGTGGCCTCAGAAGTGTTTGGTGTGAGTAGGGGAGGCAAGCAGGAAGTGAAAGAGACTTGGTGGTGGAATGACGAGGTGCAAAGGGCTATTAAGGAGAAGAAGGAGTGTTTCAAACGCCTTCACCTCGACAAGAGCGCAACCAACATCGAGGGCTATAGATTAGCGAAGAGGTCTGCAAAGCGAGCTGTAAGTGTAGCGAAAGGTCAGTCTTTTGATAACCTTTATCAACGGCTAGGTACGAAGGAAGGAGAGAAGGACATTTATAGGATAGCTAGGGCCCGCGAGAGGAAGACAAGGGAGAGAAGGACATTTATAGGATAGTTAGGGCCCGCGAGAGGAAGACAAGGGACATAAACCAAATCAAATGCATCAAGGATGGGACAGATCGACTTCTGGTGAAGGATGAGGAGATCAAGGACAGATGGCGAGAATACTTCGACAAGTTGTTTAATGGGGAAAATGAGGGTCCTACCTTCGAGTTGGACGACTCATTTGATGATACCAACAGATGCTTTGTGAGGAGGATTCAAGAGGCAAAGATCGGGGAGGCTCTGAAGAGGATGAAGGGAGGTAAAGCAATGGGTCCCGATAGCATCCCCATTGAGGTGTGGAGATGCCTGGGCGAGAGGGCGGTAGTATGGTTAACTAAGCTTTTTAACCTAATTTTCCGGTCAAACAAGATGCCGGAGGAATGAAGGAGAAGTATATTAGTACCGATCTTCAAGAACAAGGGAGATGTTCAAAGTTGTACTAACTACCGGGGGATTAAGCTGATGAGCCATACGATGAAGCTTTGGGAGAGGGTTATCGAGAATCGCCTAAGAAGATTGACAAGGGTGACCCAAAACCAGTTTGGGTTCATGCCTGAGAGGTCGACCATGGAGGCGATTTTCTTAGTACGACAGTTGATGGAGAGATATAGAGAGGAGAAGAATGACTTACACATGGTCTTTATTGACCTAGAGAAGGCGTATGACAGAGTACCGAGAGACGTCATGTGGTGGGCCTTGGAAAAACACAACGTTCCAACTAAGTATATTACCCTCATCAAGGATATGTACAAGGATGCGATGACTTGTGTTCGAACATGTGATGGCGATACCAGTGACTTTCCAATTAAAATAGGACTACATCAGGGGTCAGCATTGAGCCCTTATCTATTTGCTTTGATGATGGATGAGGTCACAAGGGACATACAGGGTGATATCCCTTGGTGTATGCTCTTTGCTGATGATGTGGTGCTAGTTGACGAGAGTAGGGCAGGGGTTAATATGAAGTTAGAGCTGTTGAGACACACGTTAGAGTCGAGGGGGTTCAGACTGAGTAGGACCAAGACCGAGTATATGATGTGCGACTTTAGCCCGACTAGGCATGAGGATGGGGACGTTAGCCTCGAAGGTCAAGTGGTGGCCAAGAAGGATATTTTCCGGTATGTAGGATCAATGCTTCAGAAAGATGGAGACATTGATGAAGATGTTAGACATAGAATTTCAGCTGGTTGGTTGAAGTGGCGGCAGGCCTCGGGCATCCTCTGTGACAAGAAGGTGCCACAGAGGCTAAAAGGTAAGTTCTATAGGACGGCGATTCGCCCAGCGATGCTATACGGTGCTGAATGTTGGCCTACAAAAAGGCGACATGTCCAGCAACTGAGTGTAGCAGAGATGTGTATGCTGCGTTGGTTCTGCGGGTATACAAGAAGGGATAGAGTCCGGAACGAAAAGATTCGAGATAGGGTCGGGGTGGCATCTATCGAGGAGAAGTTGATTCAACATCGGTTGAGATGGTTTGGACATGTACAACGGAGGCCTCTCGAGGCGCCGGTGCGTAGTGGAGTTTTAAAGCGGGGCGATAATGTAAAGAGAGGTAGAGGTAGACCTAGACTAACTTGGGACGAGACGGTTAAGAGAGACCTTAAGGAGTGGAATATCGCTAAGGAATTAGCTATGGATAGGAGCGCTTGGAGATTAGCAATTAACGTACCTGAACCGTGACCTTTGTTACTTTTTGTTTACCCCTAACTCTTCCTTTGGCTTGTGCCCTTTTTGTGTTTCTTATTCTTATTTTCTGTGGGTTTCATCAATAGCCTACCCCAACTTGCTTGGGACAAAAGGCTAAGTTGTTGTTGTATTTTGTGTAAGTTTCTTAATTTTAAGGCAAATTTCATATTTTATAGTGGATTTGAAGACTTTTACAAGACAATTTATTAAGACGAAAATTCTTTTACTGGACCACCCTAAATTCAAATCTTAGATTCGCCAATGCTAAGATACACCTCAAGTCAAGCGTCATGCTGCTCGCCCAATTTGATCAATGAAGCTAATTATGGTGTGTTAAGACTGCTACTTGCGCAGTTCCGCACTGTCACCTTCTGATTTACATAATACCGACACATTGCACATGTAATAAACCCCCGCTCTTTGATCCTACTCCAACTTGCAAATACTCCACCAACCAACACGAAATTCAAAACCCGAGCCCGGTTTACATCGCACTAACATCTCAATCAATCCACCGACAGTCGACGAACAGGGACAAAACAGTGCGGTGAAGTAGTGGAAGTAATTTCGACGTCACGTCAGGAGGAAGGGAGAACAAAGACCCACCTGCCTCCGGAGATGCGCCTCGCGGAGCTTGGCCTCGATCTCCTCGGCCGTCGGCGTCTCGCCGGCACCGCCGCCCCGCGCCCGGAGGAGCCTCCGCCTGATCCTCGGCGGCACCCTGGCAGGCGGCGGCGACCCCTCCTCCGCCGCCGGTATCTCCAGCGCCACAGCCTCCGGCACCACCATTCCACCGCCCGATCGCCGGATCACACCCACGCTCCGTTCGGAACTCGCCGATGCCGCGCCGCAACCGACTGAAACGAATGCCGGCGAAATCTCGAAGGCCACTCGACTCTTCGCTTCGTGTTTCTGGGGGGCTGCGGGCGCCGCGCCGGCCCCGGGGGTCTCGCTCGCGAAGGTGTTTGGACCGGATCTGAGGGTGTTTCGGTAATCTTGTGGGAGGAGGCAACGAGCAGATGGTCAGATGGATGCTTGCTTCCAGCCTTTCAGGGCCCGGGGGACCGGGAGAGTGGCGCGCGTACGCCATTTCAGGTTTTCCACCTGGGTGCGGACGAAAATGCCATTGCTGCTACGTTTATCATTATTTATGATATAATTTTGCATTATGAAACACGATGGATCCTCTCTAAATTCACTTCAGGGAACATGCAAGAATTTGGGACTAAAAAGTAAATCTCCATCTTAATTGCCTCCATCATTCTTAAATGTTTGCCATGTGGTGTGGTATTGTACCGAGATTATTTCTCATCTCGATTACAAAATAACAAATATTAATTATAGTGTCATTTGGCGTAGCCCTAACCCTCTCAAGTAGAATTTTGAGTTCCTGAAATAAAACATATGTACACAATGACAAATAAAAGGAGTGCTAGATCAAACACCTTCACTACTCCTAAAGCTCCAGCTCCAAAATAAAAAATCTTAAGAGTTTGGAGTTGTACGAAACCAACCCTATTCATATTGTTTTATCTTTATTCTTACTCCATAAAACTCCATATATGTTTCTAACTGATTCTTTCCAGCCTTAACGCTCTACTCCGGCAAAACTAGTGTCTTTCACATTATTCCATTTCTAGTTATTTTCTTAAATCGCAGCCATCAAACTCATTATATGATCAAAGCCGATCTAACAGTTTTGGAAAAATAATTTATAACAGTCAAATATTGAATTTGTGAAGTTGTTGAGCTATTTTGGAAGGCTAAACAAGTCCAATGACATTCCTTTAAAAGGTCCACTGAGATCAATCCATGGCAGGACCCACTAATCCATTTTTCATATTCATATGCCCCATTTCATACGGTGAAAAACACTAGGTGATAGCTTAGTACTATTCATAAAACTTTGAAATAATGATATCCTCAATTTGTTGACTATAATTTTCAACCTAATAGTCTACTTATCATCGATGACGATGGTTGAATATATACAATAGTAAAACTTCATAAACTGGCTCCATACTTCTATTCATACTACGTTCCATGATCTATAAAATAATATCCTTTTTAATAATTATAAAACATGGCAGTGCGGTTGTATAACTTTCTTTACATAGCTATATACTGTCTAACTTCTATAAATCTCCAAATGTAGCTATATATTTCATTATAGATTATAGTAACTGTTTAATAACTTCGATCATCGCTACATCAATACTAGAAAACCACTAACTAAAAATATTATAATTTAACGAACAAGAACTAACCATGTATTATTTAATCTCTCTCCAAAACTCGTAATACTTCTTTATCATCATAGTCTTCTTTACTTACATAAATTTTTTAGATATAATTATTTATCTAAATTATACCATCATACAACAAACATATTGTCGGTAAGGTTATCCGTAATCTCGCACTAAACTTCTGGGCGATAGGGCGTATGGCCCGGGGCTGATAACTGGGGGTACGGTCTCCGGACCTCCCCCCACGCCCTAACAGATCCGGCGTCTCTACGTGCCCGTAAGGGCGAATGCTCAGGAATAGCTACCACGGGTCCGGACCACCACGGGATGGTCTTGAATCCCCGCGTATGGAAGCCGGACCCCCAGGGGGTCTGAGCGTCTGGGCCAGCCAGGGGGCCTGGACCTCCCATCCCACCGGGGAGGAGGTCCGGTGCCGCCACACGCCCCTGAGGAAGCGGCCATTGAACCAGCACCGTCATATGTCCAGTGGATTCCAGCCTTCTGCAAGAAGCCAGCCCAACCACTGCATTAAATGCGGGTGGTTGGGGTGCGCGTGCCCGAGACAGGGTATGGGTTGCCCTCTGATACATTAGGCAGGTATGGGTGACATCACGATAAGTCCGCCAGTTACCGAGACGGCGTGTCACATCACAACGCCGCGTGCGTGGGCGAGAGATGTATGGTCACATCACAGCGCCGCGCGCGTGGGTGAAGAGTTATTATGACATGCTGCAGGAAGGCCACAACGTGCGCTGCTATAGTGCGTAAAGGCTACAGCATGGCAGGTCAGTACAGCCCCATCGCCTATCAGCGGGAGCTGACTCTACAGCGACAGCACGACTCCCTATACGCATGTCAGCGGCAGCAGACAGCGACAGCACGACTCCCTATACGCATGTCAGCGGCAGCAGACCCTATGCTAGCAAGACGGCACAAGATCATATCCAGATGGAGGATACGCACGGAGGCTGATGAGGAAGATCTCCAGATCTGAGACATTTAAGGCTCCAATATGTATGTTATTTAATATGTCGCCGGGTCCACCTGTCCGGACCCCGCTCAGTGCACGCACTTCCCTTGAGCTTATAAAAGGGAGAGCGCGTACGTTAGAGCACAAATTTTTCACAGACACAGAAGTTTCACTAATTCACAAGCAATACAACACACAGTGGACGTAGGATATTACGCTCCGGCGGTCTGAATCACTCTAAACCCATGTGTGCTACTCGTGTTCATACGCCTCTAGATCGAGCATTTCTTACTAGCCCCAAATTCATTCTAAACTAGAATTAGGCGGGTGCACTTCGCCACCCGGCTGAAGAAATCCTCCGACAAGGCAAACCGGAATATCTATCTCAATTATTTTACCGCCTCGAAGCTTAGAAAAACCATGGTTTATCAAAACAAAACATTTGTCTAAGAAAAACCACAGTTTCTTTTAAACCCAGGCATCATAGTTTATTTCGCAAAAAAAGAAGAGACATCACAGTTTAGCAGAGGGAACACCTACATCGCCGGTTCCTTCTCCTCAACTCTTCGCCAGGCTTTCTTCATCCTCTCCGTCTTCCTTCCCCTGACCTCCCATCCACCCCGCCCGCAACTACAAGCAACCCCCGATCCAGTCCGTTCAGCCTCCAGGTAAAGCACCGCGCCCATCCAATCGTCGTTCCCGCAGCTCCCCTCTTGCTAGGGTTTGGTCCGAATCGCTTGCTCGTTTTCCCCAATATTTTCGGTGATTTTCCGCATCTCTTAACATTTATTTTTTTTCTTCTCGGGTGGTTGGACAGGCGAATGGTCGCGAACCACGAGTCGGAGGCGGCATCGGCGGCAGCGCCCGGGGCAGGGACGACGGTGGACCCGATGCGGCTGGCGTCACGGTGGCGGTCCCCGGCGGAGTGGGAGTTCGCGGCGGCGGAGCTGGATTCTGAGCCGCTCCCGTCCGAGCTCAACACCGTCAACAGCTCGGGCCTTTTCGCCGTCGTCTCCACCGACAAGTTGTCCGTCAAATACCTCGGCAGCTATCACCATGGCCACGACGTCGGGGTCGTGCAAGCCGACCGCCCCGCGCCCACACGCCGGGCCGTGTACTATTTTGAGATGGGGGTCAAGAACGCCGGCTACAAGGGGCAGACCTCCATCGGTTTCACAAGCGGAAGCTTCAAGATGCGGCGACAACCGGGGTGAGGGCCCTTGCCTTGCTGCTCCATTTTTCTGATTAGTCTGATTTTGCGTTTCTGTTTTTGTCCTTTATTACGAAAGCTTGGGATGTAGTTTCCTTCTGATAATTGCATCACATCTCTGTCGGCACGTCCACTTAACTACTGTATGCAGCTTTCCAGATCAAATTTTATGAATGTACAGAAGGTATTTCCACTTAACTTAGGTTCATAAGGTCTTTTTCATGCTGTAGATAATATGCCTCTTCAGCTTTTATGAATGTACAGACATTTCTAGTTGTAAGTTATGTTATGCAATATTTGTAGGCTTATAAGACCCCTTCTTTTCTATTTTGAGCCTTCATATTGTATGCACTAAAATATTTAAGCTGATTCTGTTAAATTGATTTTTCTCTCAAAGCTTTCCTCTCTGTTCTTTGTTCTTTCCAGTTGGGAGTCTAACAGTTGTGGATACCATGGTGATGATGGCTATCTTTACCGAGGTCAAGGGAAAGGTGAACCATTCGGGCCCAAATTTACATCTGGCGACACAATTGGTGCTGGCATCAACTACTTGTCACAAGAATTTTTCTTCACGTAAGTTTGGTAGTTCTTTCTAACTTGATAGTGTATGCTTGTTCAATTGGCTATTATTAACCTTCTAGGTCAGTTTTTTTCTGAAGATAAGATGACCAATATACTTTTCCGGTACTTTACCGGGAACCTTCATAGCTTTGCAAGTATTCTTAACTATAAATCTGCAGTATGCTGAATCTTGAATATGGAAAAAGAATAATAGTCTTGTATATGCACCTGCCTCCACACCTCACTCGTTATGCCATCCCCTGTATGTTCAGGTTGAAGTAAACTGTATGCTTAATTCTTGTTGGTCTTACTCTCAAAGGTTTTTGCCTTGTGTACTTTATACCTAGAAATGTATTGCCACACTGTAATCTAATTCCATGGAGCATCTTGCAGGAAAAATGGATCTCTGGTTGGAGCCTTTCCAAAAGACATTAAAGGCCCACTATATCCTACCGTTGCTGTTCATAGTCAGGGTGAAGAGTAAGCTGCCACCTTCTGTAGTTGTTCTTTGGGTGAAATATAATTGCTAATAGGACTAAGTTACATTTTACCCCTAGTATTTCAAGTTTCAACCTAAGTTGCAGAAACATCTGGCAGACATGGGGCTTTATGCAACTTGGATAGTAATACATGTACAAAATGCAATCTGCACATTTGTTGTTTGCATGTTGATTATGAGCAGCTACGCATTGATGATAGATTTTCCCTTCTAATGAGACACAAAGCTACAATACATACGCACACCTCAATTGTAACACAAGTTAATGACTCCCTGTTTAATGTTCAGACATAACTTCATCAATGTCGATATGATTTGTAGCTTCAACATAACAAGATATAGCAAGTGAACAGTTAAGTCGATGATTTTTGTTGGAAGTTTGAACTGAAAGTGTTACAAAGTTAAGCTTACATTTCCTAACTGCATGGAAACTGACTTATTTTGTGTAAAATACCCACTTCAAGCAATTACACAGTGTTCAGAATTTCTGCGCTTTATTTTTCGTTTTTTAGTGAAAATAGTACTGCAGTATAAAGATTTATTTTGCTTGATCCGGGGCCTATTTATTCTGTAATCTATATCCTCATTGTTGGTGGCTCTTATCGGGTCTGATCTCTAATCTACTCCAACTTGCTCAGGACTAAGAATCTTTATTGTTGTTACAGGTTGACTGTAAACTTTGGAAAAGAGCCATTCTGTTTTGACATTGAGGTGAGGCAAGATGTTTATTCTAGATGTTTTTGTTCACCTACCATTACCTCACTCAATTACCTAAAATTGTTATAGTTTTCTTGTCGCAACTTGAAATCCTTACTGATGGCACTAGCTGTATATCTATTGTACTCTTCTGCATCTATGGTGCATGCTTCACTTTCCATTACTAATTATGCATCACATTTTTTTCATATTTAGCCACATTGTCAAATTCAATTGAAAGCAATTTCAATTGCATGGGCCCTTTGACGTATTATTGGCAAGCCACCACTAAAATGTGCTGCCATAAAAAAACAATTGATGTTCCTTTATGTTTGACAGTTGCAACTGCAGTCCTTTCTTTACATAAGGACATGTTGAGTTTATGCGTGTGATGTGGATAACTGGATTTAGCGATGAACTGATGATATAACTGGCTTTATCCCATTTACTAAACACTAGGTTCATGAGTGCTCAGTTGGTTTTCAATGTCGATAGCTTTATATATTTTTCTTTTATCTGATAGGGTTACATACTCGAAGAGAAAATGAGGCAACAATCGATGACAGACAAAATGAAGTTGGAAGAGAACATCAGTCATGTGTATGCCTCGATATGCTCATTTCGTGTTTACCCCATTGCTTACAATCCACATATCTTCATTTCCATATAAACTTGTTTATGTTCTTCTACTAAATTGTTTTGATTACTGGCTTATGTGTTCCGTGGCTCCTCATGTTGCCTTATCTTATGGATAAGTACCATTAACTTGTAACAGGATTGTCCGTTCATATCTCCTACATTATGGTTATCAAGATACATTAAATTCTTTTGATATGGCAAATGCAACTGACCCCCCTGGCAGTCGCCAAAATGGACATAGGGAACCTCCAGAAATGTATGGTCTTAGCCACAGAAAAATTCTGCGTCAGGTGAGCTTTGAAACTCAATGTGATTGCTCCTTGAATCCAATTTTGTCTCTTAGGTAGCATCTTTGTGGATAAATCCAATTTGCAATTCATTAAAGTTACGCAGGACTACACTTGCTCATTTTTTGTCCTGTTTGATGAAGTGCTGACAATCAGAAATCAGTTCCTAGACTATTGTGCCAAGTTTCTTTATTTTAGTTACTGCTTATGATTGTTGTGAGGGTGACCTCACTTTTGTTTGTTGTTACTGCCAATCAATTATGTTCGGGAAAGTTCTACATTGGCATTTTGAAATTGCATGTGGGTGAGCTCATTTGCTGGTTTTTTCTCTTCCTCACAGGAAAACAGTTTTGAGTTTTTTTTTTCCTCAGCTGCCTTGCAAGCTTGAGTTCTTCCATATCTTGGTTGCACAGTGCCAATATGTTGTGGTCGTTACATTTGTCCACATCATTCCGTTGTGTCATACAGATACTGTGCATATTATTGATTTGATATATTACCCTCTTTAGATTTCTTTTTTTGCCTCTTCTATGGCTTCTGCTTTCTGAAAACAGTTTATTTGATTTGATGAAGCTTATCATGAGCGGAGATATTGACTCTACATTCAAAAGACTAGAGGAGTGGTATCCACAAGTCATAAAGGTATTTCCACTTTTTCTTGTATTGATTTAATTTGTCATCCCCATTATTAAAAATTCTTATATGACCGATACGTTATCTCAAATAGTATCGGGTTGTGTCCCTATAATTAGTGTCTCCATCTTGTGGGGCAGTGAGTCATGTTTCCCAGAAGAACTTAGTTATATACCTTGTGCTTTCTAAGAGAGAATTTCTTTGCTTTGCAGGATGAGAAATCGGTTATTTGCTTCTTACTCCATTCTCAGAGATTCATAGAATATATCAGGGTAATTATCTGATCTGAATATTAAAAATTCAATTGTTCCACTTTATATGTTATGCATTGTATTCGGACTTGTAGTAGCACTGTATGTTAGTTGCCAGTTTGCCACTAATATATTGCAGCTTTTCCAGAAGTAGGGAACAATGTCATGAACATGCATATGCATTAACTTCTGACGTTTGCTGAGGAATTCTTTGAGAAGGGTATAACCCAAAATCAAACTAGTATCCTAATACTATAATATGCTGAATAAATTGTATTTGTACTTGTAGTACCACTGTATGTTAGTTGCCAGTTTGCCACTTCTATGTTGCAGCTTTTCCAGAAGTAGGGAACTTTGTCATGAACACACATATGCATTAACTTCTGATGTTTGCTGAGGAATTCTTTGAGAAACACACATATGCATTAACTTCTGATGTTTGCTGAGGAATTCTTTGAGAAGGGTATAGCTCAAAATCAAATTAGCATTGTAATGTTATATCCAGGTCAAGTAATTTAACACAACTGCGTTCGCTGCAGCTTAGTGTTTAGATGGAAAATAATTAACTACAGTATAGATATGAGCTTCAGTTTAATTGCTAAAAAGTGAAACAAAATCTTAATTGTGTCGCATTATCATAAGGACACCAATGCTTGCACTCACGTCACCCTCGACAATTTCTTGCAATCTTGCTTAATAAATGCTCTAATCAACTTGGTGTAGTGCACCGTGAGGTATGTGAATTTTACAGTGAAACGAGATGTTTAGGACTTCATAGTATCAGTGAGAACTGAGTACCACTACTGACCGGTTTCCAAATCCAGCCAGTGATGCACTTCTAAAAAATGTTGGTAACTGGTTAATTGCTGCTGGTGACCATGACAACGTTGGTGATTATTTGGCCAGTTCCCTCTTATTGCAGCACTGATAATCTGGCGTTTGTTTTTTGGTTGACATGGACTATGTTGCGGTTTCATGTTTATAAGCTTTATCTAATGCATTAGGCTGAACAACTGGAGGATGCTGTGACATATGCACGTGCTAACCTGGCAAGCTTCTTGACGCACAAAGCTTTCGAGGGGTTGCTGAAGGTAAGGCCGTTTTTCTTTGTTGGGTTCTTTTGGTCTGTTGTATGCATTGCCCTCTACAATATCAATGCATTTGTAAACCAATATTCAGAGATCTTTACAACTTGCTCGATATCCAATTTGAATGAGCTAAAACACTGTATTAATGAGTTAAACGGTGAATGTTCTGCTTTCTGCAGGAGAGTGTGGCCCTGCTTGCGTATGAGAAGCCTGCAGAATCATGCATCGGATACCTGCTGGACTGCCCCCAGCGTGAATTCGTGGCGGACGCAGTGAACGCAGCTGTCCTGTCTACGAACCCCGCCATGAAGGACCCTGAGAGCTGTCTTTACTCATGTCTCGAGAGGTTACTAAGGCAGCTCACAGTATGTAGCTTTGAGCGACGCGCATTCAACAACGACCAAGGAGATGCATTCTTACTTCACAAAGAAGTGCGCAACTGTGAAAGGTCCCAGCGTTCATAGGCACATCTCAGAATTCGACTCAGATGTTAGACTCCAACTGCTGTTTGGCACGAGCAAGCACAGATCCTTCCTTTTGAAGGTCTGCAGCGTCCCTGGGCTTTCTGAATTCCGATAGGTGTACACTCAATTGCACAGAGCTCTGAAGGGGTTTCCTTCCTGTAATCAGAAAACTCGTTCAGAATCGGCCAACGTGTCTGTTCCCGTATTCTCTGGCTGGCTAATAGACCGTTTGATGTTGTGAATGCTAAAAACGCTTCAACATATGTTCTTTACCTCTGTATAATGTCTCGTTGCTTAAAACATATTTCCACTTCCCTAAAAAAATAAAACGTATTTCTACAGCTTGCCTTGAACGTTGTGAAGGAGAATTGGCCGAGGACCACTCCCTTTTGTTTTCGCCCGTGGGCTCTTTTGGTGATCCGACCGCGGGTAGTGTTTAGAACTAAAATTACAGTAGTAATAGTAATTGTGAGGCAAGAAGTCAATCTTTATTCATTGATCACTGTTATTTATACATGTATGAAGGGGTGGAGGAGATGTCTGTTCAATGAAGATCGTGACCATTGATTAGGCAACCGCCGTAATCAACGTCTGTGATTCTCTCCTATTCTACTCCTAATGATCAACTGATCATATACTGTAACACTCCCCCTTGAGATCATATACTGTAACACTCCCCCTTGAGCAGTTGTTCATCATGTATAATCTCTTAGAGATCCTGTGAAATAAAGGCTTGCAATAATATATATATACTGCGTAAAACTCCAGAAAAATCCAGTGGGAAAATTTGGAGAAAATGAACAGTATATATTCTTGGTATCTCTATCGAAAAAACCCGGAGGGAAAACAAGAGATAGACATTTACTTGCATTGACATTGCCTCATTAAAAACCTAATATGAGAAAACTTATGTAGCAAAACTCATATAGGAAAAGAGTACAATGTGATGTGTAAGAATAGTTAAATCAAAGACATGCTCCCCTGATGCAAGCAAATCTCTAAGTCGGCGCATACCAATACCCTTAACACATTTGTTAAATGTAGAATAAGGTAGCGACTTAGTGAATAAGTCTGCGAGGTTATCACAAGACTTAGCTTGCATGATATTTATCTCACCACTTTGTTGGAGTTGGTGAGGGTAAAATAGCTTAGGAGAGATATGCTTCGTAGCATCACTCTTGATATAACCTTGTTGCATCTGTGCAACACAAGCTGCATTATCTTCGTAGATAATGGTGGGTAACTCAATGGGTTGAATTCCACAAGATGATTGAATATGATTAATCACCCTTCTTAGCCATACACATTCACGTGAGGCTTCATATAGTGCAATGATCTCTGAGTGATTTGTGGACGTTGCTACCATAGTCTGTTTAGAGGACTTCCATGACATAGCAGTTCTACCGTGTAGAAATACATATCCTGTTTGTGATCTTGCATTATGAGGATCTGAAAGATATCCTGCATCTGTATATCCCACGAGGCTAGGATCCTGATTTCTTTCGTAAAATAGACCAAGATCTGCCGTGCCTTGGAGATATCGGAGAATATTCTTAATCCCATTCCAATGGCGTTTAGTAGGAGCGGCACTGTGTCTAGCAAGTAGATTTACTGCAAATGCAATATCGGGTCTGGTATTGTTTGCTAGATACATAAGTGCTCCAATTGCACTGAGGTATGGATATTCAGGACCTAAAACCTCTTCTCCATCTTTACGTGGTCGGAAAGGATCTTTATTCTTCTCAAGGGACCGAACGATCATTGGAGTTTTGGACGGATATGCATTGACCATATTGAATTTACTTAATACTTTCTGGACATATGCAGATTGATGAACGAGAATTCCCGTTGGAAGGTGCTCAAGTTGCAAGCCCAAGCAAAATTTGATTTTACCCAAATCCTTCATTTCAAATTCTGTTTTTAGAAGATTACATGCTTCATCAATATCACGTTTATGACCAATGATATTTAAATCATCTATATAAACTGATATAATACAGAAGCCTGTAGAAGATTTCCTAATGAATACACACGGGCAATCATCACTGTTAGAATAACCCTTATCCATAAGGAATTCTTTAAACCGGTTGTACCACATTCTCCCAAATTGTTTTAAGCCGTAGAGAGATTTGTTGAGTTTAACACAAAACAAGTTACGGTTTTTGCCATTATTCGGTACAGATATTCCATCAGGAACTTTCATGTAGATGTCCGAATCTAGTGACCCATAAAGATATGCGGTCACGACGTCCATCAATTGCAAAAATAGACGCTTTTGTACTGCCAATGATATTAAATATCGGAAAGTTATTCCATTCATAACGGGAGAGTATGTCTCATTGTAATCAATGCTGGGTCTTTGAGTAAATCCTTGCGCAACTAATCTCGCTTTATACCTCACAACCTCGTTATTTTCATTTCGTTTCCGAGTGAAAACCCATTTGAATCCAACAGGATGAACTTTATGAGGTATAGGTATCATTGAGGTGAATACCTATCTTTTCGCTAGTGAGGATAATTCGGAGTCAATTGCTTCCTTCCATTTGTTCCAGTCTGAGCGTTGTTGACACTCTACCATGGATTTAGGATCTGGATCAGATAGGAGGTTATTGGCTATGATCGATGAGAAACATGCGTTGACGACCGTATTCTTACGATCATACAGTTCTCCGGAACTAGTATAATTAATGGAAATTTCTTGTACCCCGTGTAATTCTTCTTGATTCATAGGAAGAATGGGTTCAGGGTGTTCCGATGTGCCAGCAACATCTGAATCGTGCACTATAGTGCTGGTTTGTGGATGTACTGTATCCACTCGGTATCCATCAACCGGAAGTTGACTTTCGTTTACTGATTTAGAGGATTGTGTGTTCCTCCCTTTCCTTTGTCGCTTATTAGAAGCATTATCCCGCTTAGCAACCCTCCCCCTAATCGGTTGAGAAGGGGGTTGAATGGTTTTTCGAGGTACCTCCACTCGGCTGGGCGCATTGACAACAGGATTCAAGGATTTTGTGACACCATTATAGTCAGTAAACGCATCAGGCAGATTGTTAGCAAAGTGTTGCAATTCTATAATTTTCTAAACTTGAAGTTTAGTTTCCTGAGTACGAGGGTCTGAGTATAGGATGGATTTGTCATCCCAATTGATTTCCTGGCATTCGTTAGGATACTTAAATTCTCCCCCTAATGCCGGGAAATGGTCTTCATTAAAGATGCAATCAGCGAACCGGGCTGTGAATAAATCACCGGTTAGGGGCTCTAGGTATTTGATTATCGATGGGGATTGGTATCCCACATAGATACCCAATTTCCTATGAGGTCCCATAACTGTTCGTTGAGGCGGTGAAACAGGGGTATACACCGCACATCCAAATTTCCGAAGATGGGAAATACTTGGGGGGTTTCCTCGCACTAGGTGCAACGGTGAAGTGCTATGATATGCAGTTGGGCGAAGTTGAATGAGATCAGCAGCATGTAAAACTGCGTGACCCCAACAAGAAGTAGGTAAATTGCATTCATGAAGTAAAGGTCATGCAATGAGTTTAATTCTCTTAATAAGAGATTCAGCTAAACCATTTTGAGTATGTACATAAGGTACTGAATGTTCAACATGTATTCCTTGGGCCATACAATAATCATTGAATGCTCGAGAAGCAAATTCAGCCGCATTATCCAGGCGGATCTTCTGGATTTGATGTTCAGGATAAGATGCTTTCAATCGAATGACTTGCGTCATGATTTTAGCGAATGCATGGTTGCGTGTGGATAAGAGACACACGTGTGACCATCGTGTAGATGCGTCAATCAAGACCATAAAATATCTAAACGGTCCAGACAATGGTTGTATGGGGCCACAAATATCGCCTTGAATGCGTTCAAGGAACTCAAGTGGCTCAGCATGAATCTTAAGCGGAGATGGTTTTAAGATTAGCTTTCCCGTTGCACAAGATGTACATATAAAATTAGAAGGTTTAGGAAATTTAGCAGACTTTAAATCATGACCAATGCAATTACCTGTGATTTTCCGCATCATTCCTATTCCAGGATGGCCAAGGCGTGCATGCCAAGTCTTGAATGCGTCAACATTATGAAAAATCACCTTGTACGTAACATGAGGTACAAGTTTTATGTATGTGTAGTACAATCCAGACGGAAACGAAAGTATTCTTTCCAGAATGTTAGAGCCATATTCAGAAGGTTTGGTAATGAGAAGAAATTCCTCATTATTTTCTGTATGTGTAGAAATATGTAAACCACATTTCCGAATATCTCGGAAACTCAATAAGGTACGAGTTGAATCGGGATACAATAAAGCATCCTCAATTGTAACTTGTGTACCCATAGGGAGAGTTGAAAGGATCGATGGACCAAGAGGGGGGGTGAATTGGGCCTTTTTCAATTTCTAAAATAAGATAAAGCAACCTTAACCTATGCAAAACTAGAAAGGCACCAATTCATCAACCGGATAACTAAACAACCTACACAAGCTAGATAAGATAAAAAGAGATAAAGCCTAGCAAGGTAGAGCTAACTAGTGATCCCTAAATCAAGCACATGAATGAATTGCATGAAAGATAATGCTTGAATAAGTAAAGTGGACAAGGGACAACCGGATTTTTCCCGTGGTATCGATGTGTTGGCACACACCCCTAATCCACATTGTGACACTCACAAAGAGTATTGTCACCTCCCAAGTCACCAAGACGAGGGCGCTCACTAAGAGTCTCCGTTCACCATCCCGGTGTGGTGGAGATCAAGCCACGTACACATCTCTTCTCCGGGCTTCCACAATCCTTGGCAAGCTCCGCGAGAATCACCTCGATCACCAAGATCGCCTAGGTGATGCCAATCACCAAGAGTAACAAGCTAAGGCCTTCACTTGAGCAAGAACCAATCACCAAGAATGGATGCACACAAGCTTCTCTCTACTCAAGTCCTTAATCTTGCTTCTTGAATGATTGAATGAACAAGTGTATGAAATGTTGAAGCTCAAATTGGCTCTTGACTAAAGTATGTGTGTTTGGGTGTTGCCTGGTGTCAAGAGTAGTAGAATGACCCATTGGAGGGGTATATATGGGCAGCTCACACGAATAGAGCCGTTGGAGAAAAAGCTGCCAGAAAAACTGCGTAGCGCCGGTTAATCCGACGTCCCTCCAATAGTCATCGTCGGTTTAACCGGTGAATGTAAACTGCCCCTTCTGAAAACTAGCCGTTACAGCTTGTGCAGATTAACCGTCGTTGCATCGGTTTAACCGGTGAGTGTAGCCATCCATTGATCAACTGAAATACCAAGTCACTGGACAACTGCACCGACGTCCAATTTCAAATAGCGTCGGTTTAACTGGTGAGTGTAGTTGTCCACTGATCAACTGAAAACCGAGTCTCTGGACAACTGCACCGACGTCCAATTTCAAATAACGTCGGTTTAACCGGTGTATTGACTTGTCCTGACCTGTAGACCATGTTTAACCGACGTATAGAAAACTTGAGGCGTCGGTTAATCCGGTGATAAGGATTTTTCTAATTTTGCCTTTTCTGACTTGAGTCTTGAATGAAATCCAAATATTTCTTGAGATATAAGTTAAGAACCACTTATTTGAGCTTCTAGAAACCTGAGTGACCATTGTGTGCATCCATTTTCAAATGACCATGTCCATGCTCAGGTTACTAAGCCTAAACCCCTCTTAATAGTGCGATCACTACAAAACTATAAAACCTATACTAACCTAAGTGTCCTGCTCAACCTTATGACACTTAGGACTAGAAAGATCCTTAGTCTTGACATATTATTGAGTTGAATGCCGAGATCGCCTTTTTGAATAATGAAAATTTGGGGCCTCTTTTGACATATAACCAAATGAGCGATAATGATCTATAAAGCTGCACAAACTCATTAGTCACAATAATGGTTGTCATTAATCACCGAAACATACCTTAAGGGCCTAGATGCTTACAATCTCCCCCTTTTTGGTGATTGATGACAACACAGACATAAATAACGAGAGAGCGAGAAAGATAAGGCACGAATAAACACAAGTAAACTCGAAAAGAGAGAATCAAAGAACTCAATGGCTCAAACGAAATCCATAGATATGTCTCAAAAGTTCAGCATGCTCAAATGACAAATGTACATATCCATGAACTAACACCAAATATAATACAATAAGAAACATCAAAGGTCCTGATCACGAGCTCTGTCTAGTGCTACCCTCCCCCTGACTCTCACTCCCTCTCCCCCTTTGGCATCAAAGCCCAAAAAGGATAGCTACTGATCTGGCTGACGAGGGACGGCGAGGAAGCGATCCGGGTCATCATCATCGTCGTCGTCAGACGGAGGATCCTCGGTGACGGAAGGGAGCTGCTGATCTGAGCTGCCGGCAGGTGCTGAGCTGACTGGAGGTGTAGCTGTCGTCGAGGCTCTGGTGCTAGCACTGCCGGGGAGAGGATCCGTGGAGGTAGTAGCCGGCTCAGCAGAGGATGTGTCAACATCTGAAGTAGTAAGAGCTGATGCTGCCGGCTGTGACGACTGCTGAACTAAGGACACCTCTCCGCCTCCCCCTGAAGGTAGTGGCTGTGGTACGACGGGGAGGCCAACTGACTGCACTGCTGAAGGTGACTCCTGGAAGAGTGAGGTCGCAGGCAGTGGAGAGAAGAGAGGACGACTCGCAGACCCAAGTAATGCTGACAATGAGAACATGATCTCCGGGGTCGCGGAAGAGGCTGGAGCAGTGGAGGCCGGAGCTGGTGTAACTGCAAGTGGTGGTGCTCCAGCACTCTGAAGGCCTGTCTGTCCTGGCTGCTGTGGGGCGAGTCCGGTGTGAGAATATAGCTGTGAAATCATCCCGAACATGGCCATCATGCCCTGCTGCATCTGCTGAAACTGAGCGTCTGTCCTCTGAGATACTCGGTCAATGAGGCCGACAAAACGCTCCTCTGTAGCAGCTCGCTCTCGGGCGGCCTCCCTCTGAATCTCTGCAAGCTGGGCCTCATGGGCTCTCCTGGCCTCCTCCTGAGCACGGCGATCCTCCCTCTGCTGTGTGACCAGCTGCTGCAAAAGTGCGGTGAGCTCAGACGGCTGAGACACCTGTGACTCTGAGACAGTAGCAGCAGCAGCTGTCACTGGAGCTGGCTCTCCGGAACCTCCTGCCTCGTGATCATGACTCGCTGGAGCAGGTGCAGGGAAGTACTCCTCGTCCTCGGAGGAGTCTGACTCTAGGTCTGACCAATGAATCTCATCATCTCCTCCGGGAAGCTGTGCCTCTGCAGCTAGTAACGCCTCATCCTCCTGAGCCACTCGGGCCTGTACCTCGGGTGACAGCCGTGCCATGGCAGCTCGATCTGCCTGTCTGCCTCTCCTCCTGTCAGAGGGTGCTGTCGGGCGGTAGACGGGGAACCAGGGAACCTCGTCCTGTCTGTAGACTGCACTGATGGGTGACTCAGCTGGCACTATCATAGAGCAAATTAAATTGATCCAGTGAGCATAAGGAAACTGACGCACGACCCCCATCCCATCAGTGATGACATCCTCAATCTCAGCCAAGATAAAGTCAACTATGTCAAATGGCTCATGGGTGAGTATGTGAAGAAGTAGCAGCTGCTGCAGACCTGTGAACCCCTCTGGGTAGCCACTCCTCGGGAGCAACGTCCTCCGGAGTGCCATGTGAACAGCGTATGCCTCGGGGGTCAGCAGACTGGGGACTCTGGCGTAAGAAGCTGGAAAGGGCTGGCGGAAGCACTGTGAGATCGCCTCGTGTGAAGGTGCAATCCCGCCAATCATGGCCCTGCGAGGTGGATCTGCATCACCATATACCATCTCGTGCAGAGAGACGTCAACAAGGTCAACTCCAAGGATCCCAGCGAGAGTCGCTCTGGACAAACCAAACACCTGCCCCCCAAACATGAAGTGAACAGCTCTGCGCTCTGGGGCAATCCATGCTGTGGCGTAAAAGACTCTGACCCAGTCCTCAATATATCCGTTCCTCTCAATCGAGAGCAACCTGGGCAGACCCCTGAAGTGATCAAAGTGTTCCCTGACATCGGCTCCCCCTGCAGCTGTCCTCAGTGAAACCCAGTCTAGTACTCTGCGAGGAAAGATCCTGTGGCCCCGCCTCTGATAGGTCTCGTAGAAACTGGCCTGAAGGAGCGTCCAGAATCTGCGATCAACCCTGCTGTCCCGTGTCACCGGGAACCACTCCTCCTCCTGTACACTCCACCTGAGCCTCTTGACCTTCGCCGCATTGGCCTTGGTCAAGTTCTGGAGCAGCACACCTGGCTCCAGACGCACGACAGTGTCCATGCGGAACACTGCGCGCTCGGCCGCTAGGGCCTCGGCTCGTCGAGCTGCTGCTGCTGCGGTGGACCTGCGAGGCTCCTGAGGCTGGTGGCCTCCTCGCGTCCTAGGTCCGGTGCGACGCTCGGTCGCAGGTGAAGTCTCCTCTGCGGGGGACGTCTGCCGGGTGCGGCCAGAACGTCGTAGAGCTGGTGACTGCTGTGTATCCTGCCCCTGAGACTGCTCAGACTGCTCTGTCTCTGAATCTGAATCGGACTCTGCCGCTGAGAGTGACTGCGCTGACTCTGCTGCTGCTGCTGCGGCTCTGGTGGCCCTGGCTCCTCTGACTCGGCCCATCCCTCTGCCTCTGTCTCTGCCCCTTGCTGGCGTGTCCCTGATAGCGAACGGACGAGCACGGCCTGACGCCTGCTCCTCGGCGGCCTTAGCCACCATCTCGGCCCTCTCGGCCTCTCTCGCTGCGCGAGTCCGCTTGCGAGCGGGCTCCTCGACCACGATCTCCTTCCCCTTCCTCTTGTCACGACCCATCACTACTCTAGAAGTAACAAGGATGCGGCGACGCGGTGACGTGCAGGCGACACAGGATGCACGGCCGGCACAGTGGCGTACGGGCGTTGCTGCGGCGATGCCGGTGAGTGTGAGCGGTGGATGGCGGTGTCCACTGGCGGTAATGCGACGACGGCGGCGCAACGAGTGCGGGAATGCGCGGGTGGCGGCGCAGCAAGCGGCGGCGCGACGAGCGGCTGAGCGACGGCGGCCGGCGCGGGAATGCGGCGGGCGGCGGTGCAGAGAGCGGTGGAGCAAGGCGGCAAGCGGGCGGCGCACGGCGCGGAGGGTGTGTAGGTGCGGCGGCGGATGATGCGGACGGTGGACGGCGGCGAACGGCGGCGCGGGAACGGGAGCGGCAGTAGGTGAACGGGCGGCAAAAACACAAGCGGGAGTGAAGTCGTGACCGGTCAAGAGAGAAATATGACATGTGGATCCCGCAGAATTTCTTATCGCCGGTTGATCCGACGCTTAGGTTTTGAGCACCGGTTGATTGCGTCGGTGTAGTTTACCAGAAACTTTGCCAAATCTGCATCAGTACGCCGGTTGAACCGATGATCTGAAAAGTGAACTCGTCGGTTGAACGATGCAAATATCAGTTGATTTTCAGGTCAAAATTGTGTTCTGTTCATCGGTTGATCTGATGCTGCAAACTTTGTATACGCCGGTTGAACGCCTGAAATGACTGAGCTATGGCTGACACTTAGTAACGCCGGTTAAACCGATGGGTATAAATCCATTGAACGTCGGTTTAACCGGTGAACCCAAAAACCCTCTCTCAGCTCACTTTTCTATGCTAAGTTCAATGAACTTACAAGATTCAACTAAACTCAAGTTAATAGACTTGCATAGGTGACTTTACCCCTCAAAATAGGATAGCTTAATAACTTAAATAGTTTTTCTTTTCAAAATCAAGGATAAGTCGCAAGAGAGACAAAGCGCCAAATTAAAATGTATGAGCCATGTCATAGGAATATTGAAGGAGGAAAGCTTCAAACTCACCATGACATTGCTCACCAGGCAATAACGCACCTAACACTTTACTCTTTTCACTTCTCATGAATTAAGATCTTGCATGTAAAACAAGTCTCATCTTCATCAAGTGATCTCCTTTGTGACCCTTACGCATGCAATGATAATGCAAACTACAACCATATGCAAAGGAAAGGTAGACATGAAGTGCACAACTATATGACAAGAAATGCATAGCGAGAATTTAAGATCTACTTGTCAAGTTTGATCCCACGGAAAGCTTCATCATGATGGGCCTTTCTACAAGCCTAGAGGAAAACAAGTGGACCACCACCTCTAGCTAAACCCTTGCTCATCACTATCTTACCATGGTTAGACAAGTGTCCTATATGTATGCATCTTTCTATATGACATGGCAACTTACATGACGTTTGCCGCATCTAACACATTTAGCTCATTTCTTAGCCTAACAAAGGTACTCTCGTCTAAAGGTTTTGTGAAAATGTCCGCCAATTGCTCCTCGGATCTCACACCTTGAAGGGAAATATCCCCCTTGGCTTCGTGATCACGCAAGAAGTGATGGCGAATATCAATGTGCTTTGTGCGAGAGTGTTGAACCGGATTCTTGGCAATTTTTACGGCACTTTCATTGTCACAAAGGAGTGGTATTCTTCCCAGTTTCACACCAAAGTCCAAAAGGGTTTGCTTCATATATAGAATTTGGGCACAACATGCACCGGCTGCTATATATTCCGCTTCCGCGGTGGACAAAGCCACGGAATTTTGCTTCTTACTCGACCAAGAAAATAGAGAACGCCCAAGCAAGTGGCAACCCCCGGAGGTACTCTTGCGATCGACACGGCTTCCAGCAAAATCCGAATCCGAGTATCCCAAGAGATCTAAGCTAGCACCTTTGGGGTACCACAAGCCTATGCTAGGGGTGTGCTTGAGATACCGAAGGATCCTATTCACAGCCGAAAGATGTGATTCCTTAGGGTTAGCTTGAAAACGGGCACACAAGCACACACTAAACATTATATCGGGCCTAGATGCGGTAAGGTAAAGCAAAGACCCTATCATTGAACGATAGAGGGATTGATCAACAGGTTTACCGTCCACATCCAAGTCGAGATGCCCATTTGTAGCCATAGGAGTCTTAATTGGCTTACATTCATCCATCTTGAACTTCTTCAAGATATCTCTAGTATATTTTTCTTGATAGATGAATGTCCCTTCCCTCATTTGTTTGACTTGAAAACCAAGGAAGAAAGTCAATTCACCAATAATGGACATCTCGAATTTCCTAGACATCATGGTAGCAAACTCATGGCTTAGTAAATCATTAGTTGAGCCAAAGATAATATCGTCAACATAAATTTGACAAATGAAAAGGTCCCCGTTGACGTCTTTTGTGAACAAAGTGGTGTCCACCCTCCCGATCTTGAAACCTTGCATGATTAGGAAGTCACGAAGCCTCTCATACCAAGCCCTTGGAGCTTGTTTGAGTCCATAGAGTGCCTTGTGCAACCTATAAACATGGTTAGGATTCCTCGGATCTTCAAACCCGGGAGGTTGCTCAACATAAACAAGTTCGTTAATAAAGCCATTTAAGAAAGCACTTTTCACATCCATTTGATATAACTTAATATTATGATGTGAAGAGTAAGCAAGAAGAATGCGGATAGCTTCAAGTCTTGCGACCGGAGCAAAAGTTTCACCAAAATCCAAACCTTCGACTTGAGAAAACCCTTTTGCCACAAGTCTTGCTTTGTTGCGTACCACCACCCCATGTTCATCTTGCTTGTTTCGAAAGACCCACTTTGTGCCGATAATGTTCTTGTCTTTCGGAGGAGCTTCGAGGACCCATACTTCATTGCGGGTGAAATTGTTCAACTCTTCTTGCATGGCCATCACCCAATCCGAGTTCTCAAGTGCTTCCTCTATGCTAGTGGGTTCAATACAAGAAACAAACGAGTGATGTTCGCAAAATGAAGCATACTTAGAGTGAGTTCTTACTCCTTTGAAAGGACTACCAATGATTTGACCGATTGGATGATCCTTGGAGATGCGACCATGCTTTACTAGCGGTATTTGCGTGGATGCTTGTTGGGGTGGATCATGAGTGACTTGTGCTTGTGGTGGAACATTTTGCTCTTCTTGTTCTTGGATTTGGGGTGTTGGCGTTGACACATTTTCTTGAGGTAGTGGATCAATTTTATCTTGATCTTCATTCACTTGGGGTGCCGTGGAGGTGTTTGGCAAAGATGAGGAAGTTCCTCCCCCTTGATCATTGTCTTCATGCACCTCTTCCGGCTTGATATCCCCAATGGACATCTTCTTTAAGGCTTCTTCAATCTCTTCATCCCCTACATTTTCATAGCCAACAACCTCCTCTTGGGAGCCATTAGATTCATCAAACTCCACATCACATGTTTCTTCAACTAACCCGGAGGTTTGATTGAATACTCTATATGCTTTGGAGTTTGATGCATAACCAAGAAAGAAACCTTCATCACATCTACTTTCAAACTTACCGAGCCTTTTCTTCTTATAAATGAAGCATTTGCAACCAAAGACCCGAAAGTATGATATATTTGGTTTCTTCCCGGTGATGAGCTCATATGGAGTTTTCTTGAGGAGTCGGTGAGGATACACACGGTTGGATGCATGACACGCCGTATTGATTGCTTCCGCCCAAAACTTCTCGGACGTGCCATAATCATCCAACATTGCTCTTGCTAGGGTGATGAGTGTCTTGTTCTTTCTTTCCACCACTCCATTTTGCTGAGGCGTGTAGGTGGCGGAAAACTCATGTTTGACTCCTTCTTCATCGCACCATTCTTCATTCTTCATGTTTTTGAACTCGGTGCCGTTGTCACTCCGAATCTTCACGATTGGGGAATTATATTCCCTTTGAGATTTTCTTGCAAATGTCTTGAAAATTTCCGGAGTTTCACCCTTATCGCCTAGAAACATGACCCAAGTGTAACGTGAAAAATCATCAACGATTACTAGGCAATAGAGGTTACCACCAATGCTCTTGTATGAAGTTGGACCAAAGAGATCCATGTGTAGTAGCTCGAGCGGCTTGGAGGTAGACAACATCATCTTGATAGGATGATGAGTTGCAACTTGCTTCCCGGCTTGACATGCTTTGCATAGCTTGTTCTTGTCAAAAGTGACGTCCTTTATGCCGGTGATCATCCCTCTCTTGTGGGCTTTCTTGAGGTTGCTCATGCCAATATGAGCAATTCTTCTATGCCAAAGCCACCCAAGAGACGACTTGGTGAAGAGGCAAGTCATGGTGCTTGTTTGCTTTGAAGAGAAATCCACCAAATAGATATTGCCATGCCTAAACCCCATGAATACCAATGACTTGTCTTTTTCATGAGTCACTACAACACCATTCTTGTCAAAGGCACACGTTAGTCCAAGATCACACAATTGTGCAATAGAAATGAGGTTAAAATTAAGTGCTTCTACAAACAAAACATTTGAGATAGATAAATCTTTTGTAATTGCAATTCTACCCAAACCTAAGACTTTCCCCTTTGAGTTATCACCATAGGTGACATGTTAATGATCGCCGGGGTCTTCAAGTGAGGTGAACATGCTATCATTGCCGGTCATATGTTGAGAGCAACCGCTATCAAGTACCCAATGTTTTCCACCGGCTTTGTAGTTCACCTACACATATGAGAATTTATTTTTGAGTTTTCGTAACCCAAACAAGCTTTGGGCCTTGCACATGTGTGACAAGAGCTTTTGGGACCCAAAGTTGCTTGGGGAGCTTTTTCTTCGACTCCTTAGCAATCTTGCCAATGAACTTGGCCTTCACCTTGCCCTTCACTTTACTCAAGAGAAAATGATTATTTTGAAACATTGATGAGTAATTCTTGGGTAATTTAGGAAGAGGACGTGATGGTAAAGTGCACTCCCTAGTGTGGTGCCCGGTGACTTGGCAATGTTGGCAATATGAGCCAACTTCCTTGATGAAGCTTGTCTTGATCTCCGGAGAAGGAGTTGTAGCCATGTTTGGCTCCGGAAATGAACCAAGACCTCTCTTACCATAGTCACGGGCATTGTTAAAGAGAATCTCCTTGTGGATGTATTCTCCCCTTGAGAGTTTCTCCACACTACTCTTGAGACTTGCCACTTGATCCATCAATTCCTTTTCCCTAGAGGAGGCAAGCTTGGGCACAACATTAGTGGCATATGCATCAATGAGTAGGTCATCACATGAAGTAGAAGCATTGACCTTTTCATGAACAACTTTTTCAAGACTTGGGTCAATTACTTCATAAGCAAATTCAAGTTCTTGATACTTGTGAGCCAACTCCCTATGCTCTTGTTTGAGCTTTTTGTGGCTCTCTTCAACTTGCTTAGCAAGTACAAGTGACTCATTGTGCTTTTTGAGCAAGTCATTGTACTTACTAAGTAAGTCGGAGTGGGCAAGCTCTAACTTGGCATGAGTGCTCTCAAGAATTTTGACTTTGCCTTTTTCCCTCTTGATGACGGATGTATACTCATTGATGAGGTTAGTGAATTCATTAGGATCAAGCTCTTCATCACTATCATCTTCACTATCCACCTCACATACCTTGGTGTTACCTTTTGCCATGAGGCACATAGGAGGCGGTGGTAGAGGTGGTTCTTCATTGGTGAGGGCGATAGTGACAACGTCTTCTTCATCACTTGAGTCTTCGCTTGATGAGACATCGGTCACCCACTCTTGTTTCTCCATCAAGAAACTCTTCTTGGTGTGCCCTTTCTTCTTTGGGAAGAGCTTGGTCTTCTTGTAATGGGTCTTTTTCTTCCCAAATCTCTTGTTTTTGTTCTTTCTCTCCTCTTCTTCATCATCGCTTGAATCATGGCGATGCTTATTCTTGTTGTCCTTGCTTCTTTTGTCCGGCTTGGGGCAATTTGGACGGATGTGTCCTTTTTCGCCACAATTGTAGCAAATCTTGTTCTTGACATCCATTGGCCGGAACATTCCCTTCTTGGAGTCAAAGTTGAAGCCCTTCTTATTGATCTTCTTATTCAAGCGTGTGAACTTTCTCATCATGAGAGCAAGTTCTCCATCATCTTCAACATCGGATGAGCTCTCATGATGATCATCTTCTTCATTGCTTGAGCTTGAGTCTTGTTTGACCATCTTGAGCTTGCGGGATTTGTTTGTCTTGGTCTTTAGAGCAATTGACTTGCTTGATGTTGGCTCTTCGGACATACCAAGAATGCTCATTTCATGAGCGCGAATTTCGCCCACAAGTTCTCCTACTTCCATTGTGGCGAGATCCTCCTTTTGAAGCATAGCATTGATAATGTTGTACTTGGGCTTCGGGAGTAGCATTAGGATCTTGCGATTGATGGATGCACTGTCAATTTTGGATATTTCAAGTGCATTAATATCCTTGACAATGACATTCAAGCGAGAATACATATCATTGCAATTTTCATGAGCTAGCATTTTGAATGAATCATACTTAGCTCTAAACAAGTGATATTTTTGCTCACGAACTTTGGTGGAACCTTCATGTATCTCAATGAGCTCCTTCCAAATATCACTTGCTAGGTCCATGCCATTTACTCTAGCAAAGACCTCCTCACTAATAGCTTCGAAAATTGCATTTCTAGCTCTAGCATTCCATTTTAATTGATCGGGGGTGGGATCTCCGGTGAACCCGACTTTAGTTGCCAACCATACTTCGGGGGCAATCGCATCAAGGTATGCGGCCATGCGAACTTTCCAATAGGCAAAGTTCTTGCCCTCGAAGTGAGGCGGCGAACCACCCATCTTGGCCATAGCTCTAGGCGGTGAAGCCTAATGATCCAAATGAGCAACGAGGCTCTGATACCAATTGAAAGGATCGATGGACCAAGAGGGGGGGTGAATTGGGCCTTTTTCAATTTCTAAAACAAGATAAAGCAACTTTAACCTATGCAAAACTAGAAAGGCACCAATTCACCAACCGGATAACTAAACAACCTACACAAGCTAGATAAGATAAAAAGAGATAAAGCCTAACAAGGTAGAGCTAACTAGTGATCCCTAAATCAAGCACATGAATGAATTGCATGAAAGATAATGCTTGAATAAGTAAAGTGGACAAGGGACAACCGGATTTTTCCCGTGGTATCGATGTGTTGGCACACACCCCTAATCCACGTTGTGACACTCACAAAGAGTATTGTCACCTCCCAAGTCACCAAGACGAGGGCGCTCACTAAGAGTCTCCGTTCACCATCCCGGTGTGGTGGAGATCAAGCCACGTACACATCTCTTCTCCGGGCTTCCACAATCCTTGGCAAGCTCCGCGAGAATCACCTCGATCACCAAGATCGCCTAGGTGATGCCAATCACCAAGAGTAACAAGCTAAGGCCTTCACTTGAGCAAGAACCAATCACCAAGAATGGATGCACACAAGCTTCTCTCTAATCAAGTACTTAATCTTGCTTCTTGAATGATTGAATGAACAAGTGTATGAAATGTTGAAGCTCAAATAGGCTCTTGACTAAAGTATGTGTGTTTGGGTGTTGCCTGGTGTCAAGAGTAGTAGAATGACCCATTGGAGGGGTATATATGGGCAGCTCACACGAATAGAGCCGTTGGAGAAAAAGCTGCCAGAAAAACTGCGTAGCGCCGGTTAATCCGACGTCCCTCCAATAGTCATCGTCGGTTTAACCGGTGAATGTAAACTGCCTCTTCTGAAAACTAGCCGTTACAGCTTGGGCAGATTAACCGTCGTTGCATCGGTTTAACCGGTGAGTGTAGCCATCCATTGATCAACTGAAATACCAAGTCACTGGACAACTGCACCGACGTCCAATTTCAAATAGCTTCGGTTTAACCGGTGAGTGTAGTTGTCCACTGATCAACTGAAAACCGAGTCTCTGGACAACTGCACCGACGTCCAATTTCAAATAACGTCGGTTTAACCGGTGTATTGACTTGTCCTGACCTGTAGACCATGTTTAACCGACGTATAGAAAACTTGAGGCGTCGGTTAATCCGGTGATAAGGATTTTTCTAATTTTGCCTTTTCTGACTTGAGTCTTGAATGAAATCCAAATATTTCTTGAGATATAAGTTAAGAACCACTTATTTGAGCTTCTAGAAACCTGAGTGACCATTGTGTGCATCCATTTTCAAATGACCATGTCCATGCTCAGGTTACTAAGCCTAAACCCCTCTTAATAGTGCGATCACTACAAAACTATAAAACCTATACTAACCTAAGTGTCCTGCTCAACCTTATGACACTTAGAACTAGAAAGATCCTTAGTCTTGACATATTATTGAGTTGAATGCCGAGATCGCCTTTTTGAATAATGAAAATTTGGGGCCTCTTTTGACATATAACCAAATGAGCGATAATGATCTATAAAGCTGCACAAACTCATTAGTCACAATAATGGTTGTCATTAATCACCGAAACATACCTTAAAGGCCTAGATGCTTACAAGTGGCTCGTCCAGAACCAACTATTGTTGCATCGCGTCCAACGATTGTCAAAACATTTCCTGTTCTCTTAGTGAGAGTTTGGAAATATTTTGTCTCCCTAATAATAGAGTTAGTGGTACAACTATCTACTAAGCATAATTCTTCCTCCATCGGATTGACTCCCGCAAATCTAGATAATTAAAGAATTATAAGAACTCAATTAATTATACATAGAATTACATACATAATAATACGACAGAGTATGAAGTGTACACACACTTATAGTCGATGTCTCGAGACTTATTACAATACATATGTCCCATACACACACAGAGACAATAGAGAGCAGATTTCTTATGGATCCTAGTTGAGGTCTCCAAAGACGTCATCCAAACTATAGTCTACGATGACGTTGTCTATGTCCATAGGCTCAGTGTAGGTCAGGAGTGGAAGGTTGGAAGTGCATGGTTCCTTTTGACTCATGCTTGGACTTCCAATATCAGCCTTCAAGTTGGATGGAGTGGCGAAGTGAGCTTCGTACTCCTGTCCTTCTGCAGCCTTGCCTTTGAGAGCTTGCTGGTACAGAGCCACTAAGTGGCGAGGAGTGCGACACTTGTTGGTGGAATGGTTGTAGCATCCACACTTCTTACACTTCTCATCCTTGGAAGTAGTAGTATCTTTCCTCAGAGCCTTTGTGTTTTTCTTACCCTTACGCTTGTTGCGTCTGCGCTTCTTTGAATTATCAGAAAACTTGGAATGGTTTTTGAAGCCATTCCCTTTCTTCTCATCTTTCATAGCATGATGTATTTCAGGCATAGGGGCAGCCCCAACATGACGTTGCTTATGATTTTTCATCGTAAGCTCATCGTGCTTTTCTGCCTGAAGCAGATCATGTATGAGTTCAGAGTAAGTCTGATAATTGCGAGCATGGTATTGATGTTGCAAGACCCTATCAGATGGGAGCATAGTTTGGAGTGTCTTTTCAATCTTATCCGCATCTGAAGGTTCCTTGCCACAAAAACGCAAACGAGCACAGATTTTATGAATAGCATGGTTGTAATCACCTATGGACTTGTAGTCCTGGAGACGAATATGAGTCCAGTCATGATTCGCCTCAGGTAAGATTACAGTCTTCTGTTGCTCGTACCCGTCTTTAAGGGATAACCATAGTACATTTGGCTCTTCTTCCATCACGTATTCTGCTTTCAGATCAGGATGGAGGTGATGCCTGAGAATGTACAATGCCATCATGCAGTGGCTCAGTCCTCTCTGCAGGAGGTAGCAATGCACTCAGAATGTTCTTTGAGGCAAGGCTGATCTTGATATCCAGCGCCCAAGTAGGATAGTTATGTCCATCGAGAGCGAGTTCTTCAAACTCTTTGGCCATTGATCCTACACAAGTAACCAGAGATTTTCTGTTTAGGAAATCATCATGGGTGTGTTGTAGTATGTGTAGTAGCACAAGATATTGTATGCTTGCTCGTATTGAGTTGTAAGAAATAACCCAATTGAGATGAATAATATGCCATTTTGCATGAAATAACGATAATTTAAGATCTCAATTGCAAATAATGCAAGAGGTCAAAAATCGTCATGGCAAGGTTAATGATGCAGCTTATATAGTATTCAGAAAAATTAAGAACACATGATAACTTAATTTTATGAATAATGTGGCATCAATTGTGTAAGGACTAAATAAATTTATATTCTTGCTCGTATTAAATCACTTGGATTTAATTAAGATGAATTAAATTTGTGAATATACATTTGAAGGAATGCAAAGAAAACATATGTCAATATATGGAATATTGTAGAAAATATTCATTGACATATTTTCCAAGTTATAAAACCTTGGAAAATTCCTAACACAAGATGCTACTTGAAAAGTCATAAGCTGAGGATTAAAATTAACATTTAAATCCCTAAACATCATCAACTCTAATTACTGGAAATTAGAAAAATTAAATAACAAATGTAGCTAGGTTCTGCTATGCAGCCCATGCGCGAATGTCGGCCCAGCACGCGCGGCGGCCCAACGCCCCGTGGCGTACGGCGGGCGGTCGGCCCAGCGCGCACGGCGGCCTGACCTGCGCGCGCGGCCCATAGGCGCGCGCGGCCAGCGGCGGCCCGCAGGCGCGCGCGGTGGCCCATGCGGTGAAAAACCGCCGTATAAGAAACCGAGCAGTTAGGGTTGGGAACCCTAACCGCCCACCCCATCCACCACCAGCCGCCGCACCAGTTGGGCATGTGCTGCCGCGCCGCCGAGCATTCGCCGCCACGCCGGCCGGGGGCCGCGCCGCCCAGGGGTGGCGCACTGCGCCGCCGCGCCGCGCGGGGCCGTGCCGCGCAGGGCCGCGCCGCCCGGGGGACGTTCCGCCCGGGGGGGTCAGAGGCGGCGACGAGGGGGTGAGCGCTCGCGCTCGCGACCGGCATCCACCTCGGGTGGATGTGCTGTCTTGGCCCACGAGCCCGTCTGGCGAGGACGGGGGGAAAGATGGTGCGCCAAGCGGCGGACCATGCGGTTGCCGCTTGGGCTGAGCGAAGGCGGCGGAGATGCGGTGCCCGAGGGCCTGGCTTCGTCGGAAGGGCGCGTCGAGGGTGGACTGCGGGTCCGCGTCGCCGGTGGTGGCCAATCCGGTAGCACGTGGCGGCGGTTCCGATGGAGGAGCCGCGGTCCGGGCCGGGCACGGCCCCCATCCATGGAGGGGACAGTAGCGGAGTGGGCGGAGCGGTTGCGGCGTCTCCGAAGCCCGCAACCGCTCGGCCACCCGCTCAGGCAACGGTGAAGGCGGGCAAGCCCACCCATCCCCACGGGTCGGCAGAGGCCGGTGCTGTGGCGCCGGCGCAGGTGGTGTAGGGCCCGGGTCCGCCACCGCCTGTGGAGAAGCTGCCGGTGGTGCGGCGCTAGGGCCCGCACCCGGGTCACCGCCTGTCCGCCGGAGTTGCTCTGGGTCAAGGGTGACCCGAGCATCACTTCGTCGAAGCCTGTGGGCAAGACGACGGCGGCGGGCAGTGCGAGCGCGTAGCAGGCGATGGCCGGGGTTTTCAACACCACGCCGGTGATGATGGCCGTCGTTTATGAAGCGAAGGATGAATGTGAGAAGAACAAAGGAGAGTTCTCTGTACATCATGACTTACAGATGAAACTCTCTTCTTTTCCTGTGGCTCCGTGGAGAACAAGTGCTGATGACGTGTTTAGAACTAAAATTACAGTAGTAATTGTGAGGCAAGAAATCAATCTTTATTCATTGATCACTGTTATTTATACATGTATGAAGGGGTGGATGGGTGGAGGAGATGTCTGTTCAATGAAGATCGTGACCATTGATTAGGCAACCGCCGTAATCAACGTCTGTGATTCTCTCCTATTCTACTCCTAATGATCAATTGATCATATACCGTAACAGGTAGTTCTCACTTGCTCAAGTCAGGCTCTTGAGGCTAAACATTTGACTTTCCATTATTCCATATAAGCATGAGGTCCTCGTTACTGTTAGTGCGAAGCCGTTGTTGGGTATAAATTTGACTATAAGCATGATCGCGAAAAGACATCGAAGGGGATGTAGCTCAAATGGTAGAGCGCTCGCTTTGCATGCGAGAGGCACGGGGTTCGATCCCCCGCATCTCCACATTTTACTTTCGTACGAGTTTTTGGTCTTGCTGATGTAATTTAAATTTCATTATTACACCCGTTTCTCTTTTTCCTTGAAAACAGCACGGGGCTCGTCTGTTCCCCTTTCTTTATTTCGTGGATTCTTGTTACTTTATTTCTAATGGAATGAATTATGAATGGATAAGGAATCTTTGTGGAGTGAATGAACGAACAGTTTTCCCCTGCTAGAAAAAATAGACTTGTAGAAGCCATCACATCTGGTTGCTCGAATACTAGCCGTAAACAGAGGCAAATCCAGTGACTTCGGTGAGTATGAGGGCTTCCACCCACAATCTACGTATGGTGCTACTTAACAACTACTTTTTCCATCCACAAAATCAACTCTGGTTTTCCGAGTAGTCAGGATGCAGGTTTTGTTGCGTTGACCCAACAACCCAATACCGAAAAAATAGAAAATAGTGTCACTACCTATAGAGCCGACCCAATAATGTTTGTGGTTCATATTAGGGTTTTACCGTTGGGTTAATTGGGTAACCCAAAATAATATAGGTATTGTAGTCTCTGTGTAGAGACTCGCTTAGCAATACACGGTCAAAACAATTAACTTGTGGTGCCCGCCGATCAACCGCATGGAGCAGAGTTGCTAGCTATGGCGGACTCTGTTTGGTCGCCGACGGCGAGCGTAGCTGCAGTACAGGACAGCCTGATGAGTGGCAGGGGAGCTGCAGGGGCTGCGGAGATCCGTTCTGTAGGGGTAGTAGTGGCCGCTGGCCGGTCGCCGGAGATGCGCCAGGCGCGGATAGCCGGCGGCGACAGTTCATCTGTGTGGCCTGGGCGATGGTGCTGAAAGCCAATGGAGTTCACAATAGCGTGCGCGATGTTCAAAGGATCTGGGAGGACGTCACTGAGGTGCTGCAAAGCTGCAGGTCTCGATTTGCCTTTCCTGGTCGATTCGAGGCTAGTTAGTCCGATTCGATGGAGGAGGAGCCAAATCCATCACCAATAAATTCAATTTGAGCGATGGAGGACCTCAATTTGGTATCCGCCATGGACATTAATGGTCATGGAGCAGCGCAGTTCAGAGTCACGAGCGAAGGGGATCGACGGCGTGCGGCGGGCCAAGGTCCTTGCGCGCTTGGCGGCGGCCGCCGCGTGAGGGCTGGGGCATCTTGCAAGTGGTGGGCGACGCCGCCGCAGCACAGAAGCTGTGCTCGTGGCCGAGATGACGCACCTGGGAGCGAGTTCTTCTATGGGCCGCTGAGGAGAAGCTCCGCTTGGATGGAAAGAACTGCAACTTTCAGGAACACGTTTTCTGGGTAACCCACTGGTTTTTTGGTTAATCTTTCGCTTGTTTTTGTTCAACCCGTTACTTAGACTTTTTAAATTGGGTTCAGTAAGTTGAGCCCTGGTTGACCCAAACCTGACCCACTTGTATCATAACCGAGAAGTCAAACGATTTAAGTTTAACTAAATTTATATAAAAAATTATAAACATTTATATTTACAAATAGATCTGGAAGATATATTATATAATTAATCTAATGATACTTATTGTATAATATAAATATAATAGTATTTTGTATAAATTTGATTCAATTTGAAACTGTTCGACTCCTCAAGATGTGAGAGTTGCATTCTTTTATAGATGGAGGTAGTAGATATTAAAAAAGCTATTGGAGTTAACACTTAAACCGACAGTTAGTGACGGTGATATCACCTTCACATCAAAAATCAAGTCTCATATTTTAGCGCTATACTTCTTATTTATATTAATATTAATATGGTTATATAGGCGATACCCTCATTGATAACAGAATATCCACGGTGACTTTTGTCAACCTTACTATACGCCGGTTCAATGCATCCTCCTAGTCGTTTATGATGTGCGTGGTTGCGTTCATTCATCGGATGAGTATCCTTTTGACCAATATATTTTATTAAGTTGTGAAAATTAGTTTTAGTTCTTAAGAAACACATTTTTTTAGGGCATTAAAGAAGGCAACGTATCAGGTGCAAACCAGGGTACCCGTGCAAACCCGTACAAACCAACTAATAAAAGTCGCAAAAAATTCTCGAAAAAATTATATATATACTTCATAGCCTTCCTTACCACTGTATAAAATTTCAAGTTCAAATTCATCATACGTTAAGAGATAAAAAAAGAGAAAGTTTTAAGAGTTTTCTCTTTTATTTATCTCTCAGAATTTTCTCTTTTCAGTATCTCTTAACATATGATGAACTTGAACTTGAAATTTTATATAGTGGTAGAGTAGGCTATAAAGTATATACATAATTTTTTTGAGAATTTTTTGCGACTTTTATTAGTTGGTTTGCACGGGTTTATACGGATACCCTGGTTTGCACCTGATATGTTGCCATTAAAGAAACACATTTTCTTGTCGGCGAACTCGAGCACAACTTGTCGGCCTGTGCTGTTGTGCAGGCCCAGCCCATGAACACAGAAAGCGGACATTTTCGCGGGCCCTCACGTCAGCCACGGTGCTCCAGGGTTTTGGTAGGTTTTTCCCCTTTCTCGCAATCCTTGGCTTCGTTTGATTCCCTCCGCCGCCGCCGCCGGAGACGCGAGCCACGGCACCGCTCCAGCGTTTCTCCCTCGCCCGAGTAGTAAGGGGCGGAGACGAGCAGCGCAGCAAAGATGTGGTACCTGTGCGTGTTCTACCACAGGCTCCTGGACTACCGGCGGCCGGAGGTGGAGTCCCTCGCCGAGCTCTTCGCCGGCCCGGGCTCCGGCGAATCCGTCGAGTGGCGCATGCCGGAGAACCACCACGCCGACTCTCCGTTCCACCTCGTCCGCCTCCCCGGCGACGAGCGCCTCGCCGCCCAGGTCGCCAACCGAAGTAAGCGCGACCTCAAGCCCTGTTTCAGTCCCCCTCCTCATCCAATCGCCGTTTACCGATTGTTCCGCGTGATTATTGGGCGTCGTGTGGCTAGGCTTGCTGGTGAAGGGGATCTACGAGCTCTGGGGGCATGGCACCACCTACGAGGAGCTGGAAAAGTCGGTCAGGGAGTACCCCGACGAGAGGAAGCTGCCGTTCCTGACCCCGGACAGCACCTTCAAGATTGTCGTAGACAGCTTCGGCAAGGTGATCAGCTCCCAAGAGCAGAACGAGATCATGAAGAGCCTCACTTACATACCATTCCAGGTTGATGACATGTCTGATCCATTTATATTGATGTTGAACTGTTGATCTTGTTGATGCTGAGTGTGACTAGCTGTGTAACGAGGCTTTGCTTCTTCTTTTTTTTTTCCCTTTTCAGGGCCGTGTTAATTTGAAGAAACCTGATCACAAGTTCTTTGTCATGGAGACAGATGACTATGGGTCAAACAATGGCCTCCCGCCAGTTGTGAAGAGGACTATATTCTTTGGCCGAGAGGTTGGAGCGGCTGATAGGCATCTCCTGCCAACGTATCAGCTCAAGAGCAGGAAGTACATTGGCCCGACTGCAATGGATGCTGAAATGGCTTTTCTCATGGCCAATCAGGGTCTCGCGCGGCCTGGAAAGCTCGTTTATGACCCTTTTGTCGGAACCGGTAGCATTTTGGTTGCAGCTGCACATTTTGGAGCTATGACAATGGTTTGTACTTGTGCAAATAAATGTACCTTTGACTTTTGTTTGTCTCTATGTCTTGCTGATAAAGTTTTTTCAGGGTGCAGATATCGATATAAGGGTTGTGCGGGATGGTCGGGGCCCAGATTGCAATGTTTGGAGCAACTTTGAGCAGGTAATTTTGCAGCGTTAACTTGAATCAGCTTGCTGCATGATATTGTTGTCTTCACAGCTCACATTCATCAGAAATCTGTTTGGAATTATTAACCTCACGAAAAGGGTATGTACAGCAGTGTTTTATAAGTGTTGTAACAATTAATGAATTAATGGTGAGTTGTTGACGCCGGTGATTCCCCTGTAACCACAAATACTTTTATCTTTTAACTTTTTATCCTCCACATCTGTGACTCTTGTTGGGTTTTCATCCCTACCCCACCTCAACTTGTTTGGGATTAAAATGCTTGTTGCTGTATTAGCCTCAGGATGTCATGATTTGTTCATTTTTTTTCTTATCTACTAGTTTCTAAATCATGAAAAATAGCCATTTTTAATTATCACCCTCTTTTTTGGCAAGAAATATTTAGGGATTCACTTGTTAATTAATTAGCTGGAATGCTAGGTTCCGTACTAACATATTATATTCTCTTCAGTACAAGTTACCAGAGCCCTTGTCTTTGCTAAGGGCAGACAACAATCTCCCACCTTGGCGTCCAGGACTGAAGGAGGTAACCATCGTGCATTCCGTACTATTTATCCAATTGTACTATCATGTTGACATTTTTATCAGTGTTTGTTGGTGACTGAACTGAAAACATGAGCAACCTTTTTCCACAAAATGCACAATGCAGAAGCCTTTAGTTGTGCTGTAAGGCTCTGTTTGGATCACCTAGGGCTAAGTTTAGTCCGAACTAAACTTTAGGTGTCTAAGGCCCTGTTTGGATCCCAGGACTAAACTTTAGTCCATTAGGTGATCCAAATAGAAGGACTAAAAGGCGGACTAAACTTTAGTCACACCCCGACTAACCATTAGTACATTAGTCCTTCAAACCCAACTACTTCGGACTAAAAGTAGGCAAAGGAGCCAACCGTACAAGAAATGACCAAATTATCCCTCTACCTTATCCCTTTATGCATATGCAAAAAGGCTTTCTATGTCTCCTAGCTACTTTTTAGTCCTAGGATCTAAACAGGATATAGACTAATTTTAGTCACCTAATTTTTAGGCACATAAAGTTTAGTCCAGACTAAACTTTGGTCCTAGGTGATCCAAACAGGGGTGACTAAAATTAGTGCATACACTTTTTGGATTCCAGGACTAAAAGGTAGATGGGAGACACAGAAGTTCATTTTGCCCTTCCTTTTTGCATATGTGTGAAGGGATACTCAGTCCATTTCTCGGATGGTCGGCTGCTTTTAGTCCGAATTAGGTGGGTTTTGAGGACTAATGGACTAATGGTTAGTTGGGGTGTGACTAAAGTTTAGTCCACCTTTTATTCCCCTTGTTTGGATCACCTAGTGAACTAAAGTTTAGGCCTAAGTCTAGTCCTAGGTCCAAACATGACCTAAGTCCCCAACATGATATTTGCATGATCACATGTTGCTTGTATGTTTCGTGTGGCTCTAGTGCGGGAAACAAACCAAATATGAGTTTTTTTTGGGTTCTTGCAGTGTATTTAAGACAATGATTCGCTATAATTATCTGTCTCTATTTGTGATCTACTGAAGGAAATAAATTATCTGAAAGAATGAAATAATAAGCGTATCTAATTGTGGCATTATATAGTAGCCTAAGTGCAAAATCAGTCTAAATTGCGTTTGCACTTGACTTAACAAGATGCCTTGCTGGTAAAATCCATTTCCTAATAGAACTGTTGCATTGCTGCATGGAATTTGATGAAAGCCTATATTATGATATATGAGTTATCTGTTTCTTTATTTGGCTGTTGTTAGGAATCGTTACTTCGGGATTGTAGTCTTTGATTTGTGATCCTGTCTTTATTTGGATGTTGTTAGGGAATTGTTGCTTGTGCATCTATAAGCGATGTCCATATGCTATTTTTAATCCTGCTTGCTCCATTATCTGAATTAAAAATATCGCTCCTCCATTATCTGAATTAAAAATATCGCTCCTTGTTATCAATCAGATGTTCGATGCAATTATTTGTGACCCACCATATGGAGTACGAGCTGGTGGGCGGAAGTCTGGTGGTCGGAAGCTCATAAAAGGCGTCAAAGGACCTTACACAGTCCCGGATGAAAAACGGGACAGCCACATCCCATCAACCGCACCGTACAGCCTTGCCGAGTGCGTCCATGACCTCCTTCACCTTGCTTCAAGGATGCTGGTCATGGGCGGCAGGCTCGTTTTCTTCTACCCTGTCCTCCGTGGCGAAGATGGTGCTGCCAGCCCGCAGTTCCCTGAGCACCCCTGCTTCAAGCTGATTGCCTCCTGCGAGCAGATACTGAGCTACAGGTACAGCCGGGTGTTGCTGACCATGGTGAAGGTTGCCCCCTACACCGAGGAGATTGCGAGGGTGGCTGAGGAGCGGCACCGGGAGTTCAGGGAGAACCACCAGAAGTGGATGGAAGAGGGCAACCTCCACTCCGCCGTGTTTGAGCCAGCGGCGCAGGATGGGAAACCTGATAAAGACTTGAAGCCCAAGTACAGAGGCAAGTACGTGTAGCAGCAGAGATGCTAACTCGTTGAATTTACTGTAACAGAAGGCAATTTTGTTGGCGTTCTGTTCTGTATACTTTCAGTTAGAGCCCCTTGTGCTGAATTGTATGACATCGAACGTTAACAGGAGCTGTGGGATGTACGATTTCAGAGTTTGGTGTTAGGCTGGTAAAATCCTTTTGATGGGAATGAAACTGTAATTGTAACTTAAATTTTGCATGAACTGTATTTTTTAGCTAACATCATGGCTTGGATGATATGGCGCGCCACTGGTCCGGACCAGGGCAGGTCATTGACGTATTTTTGCAGCACAAACGCCCTCGCCCATGTGTGCATTCGATACAGGGACTGTTTAGATTCCAGTAACTAATTTTACAGATCATATCACATGTTTGATGCTAATTAGAGAATCTAAATATAAGTTAATTTTAGTTGTATAAATGGAGACTAATTCATGAGACGAATCTATTAAGTGCAATTAATTCATCATAAGCACATATTTACTGTAGCACAATATTACTAAATCATGTACTAATTAGATTTAGGCCCTGTTTAGATCCTTGGAATTAAATTCCATTCTAATAATTATAATTTAGATATAAATTAATTAAACTAATATAGTTATATGTGAAATATATTTATATATTATTGTTGGCTATATGGAGAGATATTTATGTATTGCACTTCTGCTACAGTGAATTTAGTCAAAGAATCTAATTACTATCACACATCTGATATGACAGGACTAAAAATCAGCCCGGAGATCCAAACAGCCCCATATGCAAATGGAACCTGGTTGAATAGCCTCTGGTGCCGTATTGTACTTGTACCTTAATGTTTGCTTTTTTTTCATTTTGCTGTTTAGTGTACGAGTGTATCATACTGCCATCCTTCATGATCAGTCATCTCCACGGCCTATCCAGCTTTTTTCATTTATACATAATTAGGTGAACGAAACGCCAAACTTGAACATTGGATTTCGAAAATGGCGTATGCTCTTGAATCTGGTTGAGGAGTTACAACAATAACAACAACAACTTAGCCTTCTGATCCAAGCAAGTTGGGGTAGGCTAGAGATGAAACCTACAGAAAACAAGAATAAGAAACACAAAAAGGGCACAAGCCAAAGGAAGAGTTAGGGGTTAAACAAAAAGTAACAAGGTCACGGTTTCAGGTACGTTAATTGCTAATCTCCAAGCGCTCCTATCCATAGATAATTTCTTAGCGATATTCCACTCCTTAAGGTCTCTCTTAACCGTCTCGTCCCAAGTTAGTCTAGGTCTACCTCTACCTCTCTTTACAGTATCGCCCCGCTTTAAAACTCCACTAAGCACCGGCGCCTCGGGAGGCCTCCGTTGTACATGTCCAAACCATCTCAACCGATGTTGAATCAACTTCTCCTCGATAGGCGCCACCCCGACCCTATCTCGAATCTCTTCGTTCCGGACTCTATCCCTTCTTGTATGCCCGCAGAACCAACGCAGCAAACGCATTTCTGCTACACTCAGTTGCTGGACATGTCGCCTTTTTTAGGCCAACATTCAGCACTGTATAACATCGCCGGGCGAATCGCCGTCTTATAGAACTTACCTTTTAGCCTCTGTGGCACCTTCTTGTCACAGAGGACGCCCGAAGCCTGACGCCACTTCAACCAACCAGCTGAAACTCTATGTCTAACATCTTCATCAATGTCTCCATCTTTCTGAAGCATTGATCCTAGATATCGGAAAATATCCTTCTTAGCCACCACTTGACCTTCGAGGCTAACGTCCCCATCCTCATGCCTAGTCGAGCTAAAGTCGCACATCATATACTCGGTCTTGGTCCTACTCAGTCTGAACCCTCTCGACTCTAACGTGTGTCTCCACAGCTCTAACTTCATATTAACCCCTGCCCTACTCTCGTCAACTAGCACCACATCATCAGCAAAGAGCATACATCAAGGGATATCACCCTGTATGTCCCTTGTGACCTCATCCATCACCAAAGCAAATAGATAAGGGCTCAATGTTGACCCCTGATGTAGTCCTATTTTAATTGGAAAGTCACTAGTATCGCCATCACATGTTCGAACACAAGTCATTGCATCTTTGTACATATCCTTGATGAGGGTAATATATTTAGTTGGGACGTTGTGTTTATCCAAGACCCACCACATGATATCTCTCGGTACTTTGTCATAAGCTTTGATCATGTGTAAGTTCTTCTTCTCCTCTCTATATCTCTCCGTCAACTGTCGTACTAAGAGTTCTCTGAAGAATTATTTCCTCGGAGTATGAATTCAGATGAGTATGTTTTTTTTGTAAGTATAAATTCTGTTGAACTCTGTTGCGAGTACCGAGACCGAATGATGCCTGTTCTGCAGGTCCTGCTTGCCCTCACGGCGTGCCAGCTGCCAATGCCATTTGCTGATGCAATCTTTTTTGAAAGGATGCTTACGCTGATTCAATCTTTAGCAGGCATTGCAAAGCTGTGAAATTTTGAGTAAAGGCTTGTGTCCAAAGGATTAGAAATTTATATTAGCCAGCGTTTATCCCTCAAGCTCTTAGAGCATTCTCCAGTGAGTCAGTCCTCGGATGACATGCTTGAAACTGGAGCCGTTCGCGTCTTGCTAGTGAAACAATGGTAAAAACATGCCGTCTGTCAGCAGCAATCCGGCATATATTGTATGTCGTACCTTAGAAATGTTCAGGTTTATTTTGTAAATTTTACAGTTTTATTTTTCTGAGTTAAGTTTGTATTACCATCGACGAAAGGCCAAAACTGGGTAAATCAAGAAACACCCGCAAACTCGTAGTTGATTCATTTGAAAAAAAAAGTAACTCGAATTCCTTTAATCATCAACTCGAGATCACAATCAAAGGGTGGATTGGTAACTAGAGAACCATCAGCGGCATGTAGATTTGACCTCAAATAAAATTCAGTCCGCATCATGGTTGGATCGTCTGATCCACATCATCTGGTCCTCAGAAACCTCCCAAACGCAACACCACCAATATCACATTCTACGTCGCGAAGAAATTTGATTGCCGCTCAAAAACAAAACCAAATTCAGAAGAACCAAAGAAACGGAGGGGAACGAACATGCAACGAGAGGGCTCAGACGAATAATGGGTAGTAAGTTTGTTTGTCAGCACAGATGTTCAGAGTGGTGCATGACTAAATACTTGTATCATCATTGCCGCTGCCGCACGCTTTACTATTTGTAAGGAGAAGAACACCAGATCCCCTCCACGGAAAAGAAGAAGAAAGAAATCAGACCCCCAACCCAAGACCGAACACACGGCACAATCCCAGAACCCAGCAAAAGCCATGAGGTGAAGAGGCAAATCAAAGAACGGATGCCTCCGCGGGCTCCAGACGGCGGCGAGCTGAGACGATGGCGATCCATGGCGGCATCGGCGTACGGGCGGGCGGCGGCGTGGAGATGGTGGAGGGGACGGGGTTGCGAGGGTCGTATTTAAAGAGCGCGGCGGCGGCGTCTTCTCTACTAGGGTTTCCTTGCTCTGTTCGATTCTGTGGGCCGTGGGCTTCTCCTCCCTGTGCAAAGCCAACGGGCTCGTCTGTTTGTGGCCCAACCAAGCTTCCTTCTCTCAATCTATCTGGCCCGCAACTATATGCTTCGGTTTTTCAAATTTTCTGACCCAACTTTGCCCGCCGAGGACTTCCCTGCTAAGTCCTGTTCACCAAGACCCCAACTACACGATTAAAAAAAAAAACCCTACACAGATAGAGTGGAACATGTAACAAAAAAAACTACAGCGTGGAATCCTAAAAAGGGGAAAGAAAAGAAAAACAGGAATGCGTTGTCGATCAACGTTCAGAGAAGGGCAGAAGAAGGAAAAGCGTGCACGGGCATTCATTCACTTCCCCATTTCCTTCTGGAAGCTCCTCTGTGTACGTTTTCTTCCTCTTCTTGACGGCCGGCGGGCCTCTATAGCGTCACGTGTTTCGCGTTCTCTCAATCCGAGCGCACTAAAGCTGGCAAAAGAAAAATTGAACCCCAGAGCAATTTTAGAAGCCAGTTAATGCTGCTGCCATAATGCCATTGCCAGGCAGCACCAGATCGTAACGGGCTACCGTTACAATTTCTACAATAATCACAGTAGCATCTGGCTAACGATATGCTTGCATAAGCCATGGATAAACAAGACCAGCACGGCTGATGGTAGAGCTAGCTGCGGCACAACACAAGTCGGAGGCAAGGACACCCCAAGGATCCTCGACTCGATCTGGGGCCTCTCGTCTCATCTTAGGTGACGGCGTGACGCGAGAGATTCTTCCTCTGCCTCTGGATTTTCTGGAAGGCTTGTCGTTTTCTGAGGTACTTCCTTTGCTAATATTTTACTTTATACATCTAGATATAACATATATCTATAATTTAAAATTAACGTATATCTATACATCTTAATATAACGTACATCTAGATACATATAACGTATGTACAATAAAAAATAAAATAATCTGTAATTTAGAAGGGACGAATCGGAGGGGCGGGCTAGCTATCCACCCATCACGTATTCTGCCGGTGCCCGTGCGCGCCGTGGCCGAAATCGTAGGAGGGTGACGACACGGGAAATTTAAAGAGAAATCATGCGAGATGTATAGATGACCCAACCAATCCTGGGACGACGAGACGATGATGATCAGCTTCTCGGACTATTTCGCCTCCTAGTCTCAGTTACCAAGTCCTAGCAGCATGCAGCCGCATCAATTTCTTCCTGTTTTTAAATAGACGCGTGCACACGTTTTCCGGTGTTAGTTAGGATTTAGACCATGCAAGCTGCTGCCCTCTGCTCCAACCAAAACACACAAAAAAGAAGAAGAAGAAGAAACTGCCTTCCTTCCACGCAGTACTACGTGTAACCGTTGCAGGGGCAAGATGGAGAGAAGCCAGGTCAAAGAAGCAGTTGGGAGTTAGATATCTAGATGGACTCGCGCATGGAACGGACGAAGAAACAAAACGTTGCCTTGCCTGCACCCTGAGGTAAGCAAACGTTGCTCTCGGGAACCCTCCATCTGGAAGCAAAGTAAGACCTGCTCCGTTGCATCATATGATCCAATTTTTAGTCATTTCCCACTTATGTTTGCAGTCAGTTCACATTGGTCCATGGCACTGATTTTCCCCCTGCAATCACGTACTCTGCATATACTAGTCTTCTGACAATAAGGAACAGTCGAGACCCTGCTGCCCTACGGCTACTTCCGAGACCAACGCAAGGAGTAATTGTAATTGGCAGTCCAAGTCATGCTGCTCATCAACGACTTCAACCTTGTATTCCACGGGTGGCTAGCTAGCTGCATCAATCTTCCACACGTTTCACCTAATAGCGCAGGAAAAATGGATTACTTTGGTGCCCGGTAACCTTCACTCAGTCTCCGTGTAACAAACTACCTAACGGTTCAGTCAGTGTCAGCTCGAGACTATTCCCTCTCCCTCTCCTCTCCGTCTCGAATTTTTTATTGCTCTGTTTTTTTCTTCTTTTGGTGTCATAGATACTCCCTTTCTTCCTTTTTCTTTCTTTCTTTCTTTTTAGGAATCTCTTGGGTTTGTTGCTTATCATTTTACTTTTGATAGGTTTCCGATTCTCTCTTCACCCTAGCTTATTGTTTGCAAGCTTTGGGTTGAGTTTACCTGAATCCCTTGGCCAGAAAGGCATCTGCAGATGGAGCAGGATTTGCTTCAGGTCCAACCAAACTCACATGCACACGCACACGCGCCCAGCCCGGCGCCGGCGGGGGCCGCCGCTGCTGATGCATCATCCACTGGTTGGGTTTGGTGAACGTCCCTCAAACCTGCACTCCTGCAGCTAGCGTTTGTATATGGTAGCCAATCTACGTTCCAACTTCCAACCACAGCAAAAGGCATCAGCTGTTCTCCTTTCTCTGCCCTCAGGTCTTTCACCCTGTACCACCAAATGCTCCATCCCTCATCTGCTTCTGCATTATATGCACACAGAAATCTAGCAAAAAAACATGGTCTCATCCAAAAGAGACTACTGAAGTCTGAAGGCTAGAGATGTGGTTTTGCTTCACTAGCCTGTGTGCATCTTTGTCAGAGCCTTTTGTGATGAGTTGCACCAACTTTCTTTGCACATAACATAAGTAAGGTCACACCCGAAGCAAAGACAGAGGCCGGCGTTCAGCAGGGTGGAGTGATCAGCGAGCATGAATGAAAACATACCTGTTAACAAGAGAAGACAAGAGAACAACTGAACAACCAATGAAGGGGATTGTTCCTCCTCCTCTTCTCCTTTCTTTTCTCTCTCTATCCTAGGTCTGGAATGGCATGTGCTGCTAACTACTTCACCCTTCCATGCAAAGCATGGATGTGCCTTTTGCAGCTAGCGCAGGCCGGGGATACCGTGTCCAGTTAACGTGATGTGTTCCAAACACTTGTGAAAGGGACCAGGTCTTCCCTCCCTGCTTGAACTTGTCAACCAAGTGTCCTCCCTTCCTACGCTTTGGTGTCGCCTCACCTGCCCCAATGCCCAGCGCTATAAGTTGCTTCCAGGCTTTGGTTGCAACTCTCATTTTGTCCTCAGAATTGAACTTCCCTTGAGATACTCTCTGTTATCACAGCTGAACTTTGTTCATTCATACACATGTACATGCAGGACTTGTTTTGGTTCAGGCTGTTGAGTTGCTCCAACTGTTAAACAGATCAAGCTTCAGCTCCAGGGTTTTGATATAGCTGCAAGGATCAATCACTCAGGGCCTATATACAGCGAACTCGCTCATCGATCGGCAAAGTTCGTCATCGTTCTGCTCTATCCTCCTTGCACAACAGGCGATACCAGGGTTTCATCTGAGCTAGCTGCTCTTGGTGCACCAAGATGAGAGGCTTCGCTTGCGCTCATGCAGAGAAAAGGCATCGCTTGGACAGAACTTTGTGAGTGTTTTTTTTTCCATCCCCTCCTCCCTTCTTACCATTTTCTATGGAGAATCCTGCTTCCTAACCGCCTCGCTCGTACCACTTCATTCATCTTCTTGTGAACTCTGCTCATTTTCTGCTCGTTTGGCAATGGCTAATGAGGCGATTAGCGAGCGTGAGTTCTTGTGCACTCGGTTGAAGTGGTTTAGCGTTTCAAGTTTTATTACCCTCGTCAACTTAATATTTGTTTTCGCAAAGTTCTTTTCCATTCATGCTATGTATCAAATGCGCAGAGTTACACACATGTTAAAAGTTTTTTTTAGAGTTCCGTATGTTGAAAGTCTACACGATCATGTTCTGCAATCTAATGTTACAGTTCGTAAATTGTCAAGAAAATCGATTTCACCGCATCTAATCTTCATGACTCTGATGGCACAAGTAACTTTCAGAGGCAGCATAGGTGGGCCATTAAATTCCGTGTACAGTTAACAGAGCCCACATTTTTCAAAGTTGCCTACGATAACCAATTTTCAAAACTTTTTCGGATGAGCTAACCAGGATTAGTTTACGGTAATCACGTACCAAGTTACTTTCATGGTTGGCTCACCTGTTCTGACCAAGCAGTTGATCCGGTGCAACGAACGATCCTAGGGTGAATCAGCAGGTGGATGAAGAAGTCGCAACGCTGTTTCAGTTCTGAACAGGTCTCTTCATGCCAAGCGACAGGAACAGGGCTCTGAATAGAGTAGGTGCAGGACAAACAGAGGGTGACGCACGGGGACACCTAAACGCCAGGAGATGAAGCTGCCGGCGACAACGAAAGGGGTTGAAGCTGATAGGGATTACTACCGCAGGCGGCGATAACGATGAGGAAATCGACGCGGCGATGGAGCTGATGACGCTTGGCGGTTGATATGTGTGATCCTGGACCGTTAGGGGCACGGAGCTAACTGTTCCTGATGACTTGCTGGAGTAGGTGAAGAGAGAATTCCTCCATGACTAACGACTTTCTCAGGTCCTGGGTTTGAAAAATTAGCTGCGAATTGAAGAGGATCAGGATTTGGTCAGTGCAAGCAGAGTAGAAAGGGCTAATGGAATCACAAGCTTTCCAGTCACACTGTAAAAAGTTAAAAAGTGAATGTTAACAGCTCAATAAAAAACCACATTTACACTTTTTAGATGATTGATATACTCTCATCGTCTGAAAGGAAAAAGTATTTTACCTAGATTCATCTTGCGAGTTTTGTTTGATTTTCTTACCGCCGAATTACTGACAGTAAAATCAATTTTGCTGTGTTGATTTCTGTTCCAGTTTGAGCAAGAAGGATTGCATCGGAAGGTACTACGCCAAGGATGCCAAGTACAGGCCGTTCAGCGCGCTGCTGCCCGAGGGCTCCAGCGGCAAGATGCTCTACGTGAAGCTCGTCCTCGTCCTCCTCATGTGCGGCTCCTTCATGGGCCTCCTCCACTCGCCGTCGATCCACCCCGCCGATGAACAACACCGCACACAGTGAGAGCAAACTCTTCAGATAAATTTTGGTTTTTTTCGTACTCTCTGATCTGACGATCAGCAAGGGAAACCTGTCCGAGAACTTACCGGCAGTTCGTTCTTGTCTGAAAACCTCAGGTCAGAGGCGTCGAAGGCGAGCTGGATGTCGCACCCCGACGCGCCGAATTCGGGGTACGCGTCGAGCCTGAAGATCGACTGGTCGCAAATCGAAACGGCGGTGAAACAAGTCTCTTCGGCGGAGGACGGCGGTGCGCCGCGGGTGGCGCTGCTCAACTTCGATGACAGCGAGGTCGAGGAATGGCGGGCGCGGCTGCCGCACACGGAGGCCTCGACGGTGCGCCTGGACCCCTTCGGGGGCAACGTCACCTGGGAGCACCTGTACCCGGAGTGGATCGACGAGGAAGAGCTGTACGGCGCGCCGTCGTGCCCGGACCTCCCCGAGCCGGCGGTGGCGGAGGCGGAGGCGTACGACGTGGTCGCGGTGAAGCTGCCGTGCGGGCGCGCGGCCAGCTGGTCCAAGGATGTGGCGCGGCTGCACCTGCAGCTGGCCGCAGCGCGCGTCGCCGCGCGCCACGGCCGGCGGCGGCCGCACGTGCTCGTGGTGAGCCGGTGCTTCCCGGCACCGAACCTGTTCAAGTGCCGGGACGAGGTGGCGCGCGACGGCGACGTGTGGCTGTACAGGCCGGACGCGGAGGAGCTGGACCGGAAGCTCGCGCTGCCCGTGGGGTCCTGCGAGCTCGCCATGCCGTTCAAAGCCCTGGGTACGTACCAAGCTTCGCAGATCGCCATGCCGTTCACAAGGAGAACAGGAGCTAGCTCACTCACTGCGATCACCGTGCCGTGCAGGGGATCCGTACGTGTCGGCGGCGCCGCATCGGGAGGCGTACGCGACGATCCTTCACTCGGAGCAGCTGTACGCGTGCGGCGCGCTGACGGCGGCGCAGAGCATCCGGATGGCGGGGTCGGGGCGGGACATGGTGGCGCTGGTGGACGAGACGATCGGCGCGCGGCACCGGGGCGCGCTGGAGGCGGCGGGGTGGAAGGTGCGGGCGATCCGGCGCATCCGCAACCCGCGGGCGTCGCGGGACGCGTACAACGAGTGGAACTACAGCAAATTCTGGCTGTGGACGCTGACGGAGTACGAGCGTGTCATCTTTCTGGACGCCGACCTGCTGGTGCAGCGGCCAATGGAGCCGCTGTTCGCGATGCCGGAGGTGAGCGCGACGGGGAACAACGGCACCTACTTCAACTCCGGTGTGATGGTGGTGGAGCCCTGCGAGTGCACGTTCCGGCTGCTGACGGGGCACGTCGGCGACATCGAGTCGTACAACGGCGGCGACCAGGGGTACCTCAATGAGGTGTTCTCGTGGTGGCACCGCCTGCCGTCGCACGCCAACTACATGAAGCACTTCTGGGAGGGGGACACGGCGGAGCGCGCCGCCGCCAGGCGCCGCGTCCTGGCGGCGGACCCGCCCGTGGCGCTCGCCGTGCACTTCGTGGGGCTCAAGCCCTGGTTCTGCTTCCGCGACTACGACTGTAACTGGAACGTGCCGGCGCTGCGGCAGTTCGCCAGCGACGAGGCGCACGCGCGGTGGTGGAAGGTGCACGACGCCATGCCGCCGCGCCTGCGGGGGTTCTGCCTGCTGGACGAGCGGCAGAAGGCGCTGCTGCGGTGGGACGCCGCGCACGCGAGGGAGGCCAACGCCTCCGACGGCCACTGGGGCGTCCGGATCGCGGACCCGCGGCGGAGCATGTGCGCCGGCGACGGCGAGGCCTGCCGCGAGAGAGAGATCGCCGGCCGGCGGGTGGAAGGGGACCGGATCACCACGTCGTACGCCAAGCTCATCGACAATTTCTGACGGCCAGAGGCTTCCGAATTTTTGCGAATCGAAAGCCGCGAGGGCTGCTCTAGATTGTCATGGTACTGCCCAGTGCTCTTGTCATCATCAGAAGAGATGTACTCCACATCAATCGACTGGAATTTGGCATTGGCGTCAATGTTCCTGACTGCACCAGCAGGGAGGGTTGAGAGGAGCAGTGGAGTCTCCACAGTGGAGATTGAGGTGAAGAACAGCAATCGCAATCGAGCAGGAATTGGATTCATAGGGTTCAGATACAGTTACAATTGATGCTCAAATATCATAACCAATGCAACAAGTTGGAATAAAATTTAGCTTACCAGAGCGTCAACCGTGTCACAGACAATCCTAGCTACTTCCAAATCAACCTTCTCACAGGCCCATTCCTTGTGCATGCCACATTGTCGCTGTAGAACCAAAGGCACATATTTGATGTCATTACCATCCAATCTCAAAATGGAATCAATGGATACGAAAAAGGGCAAACAAACATTAATACAACAGAATGGAGAAAGGGATAAACTGCATTTGTTTGTGCGTGCGGTGTAATTGGATTCCATGTAATGCGCATGCACTTTGGTCACCGCTGGTGATTTTCAAAAGAAAAGGGTACAAAGCACGAGCAACACCAACGCCTAAGAAACAAAGGTGCAAGACATAAATATGAACATTCCCCTTGTATTCACTATTCAGATTCAGCGATAATACACAGCAGATTTCTTTTTTTCCCTTTCACTGTAAAATTTACATCAGTGATCCAAGCAAAAAATATCCCTTTGCTCAAGCAAACTACAACAATTTTGGCTACAGGAAATGGAGAAACAATTAGTATCTTGAAAATTGTCATGACAATAACAAAGTCATTTATCGTAATATTAGCACATGAAAAATAGCATGCATCAGTTTTAAACTTTTAATATTGATCAGAAGTTCCGATGGATAATATCATCGAAAATTAACATGAAAACCCGGCAATGTTAGTTCAGGTTTGCTGAATCTTATGGCACAACCTTTTCTTATATTATCTCCACTGAATTTACTCCATGGTCCAAATAATAGAGATTCACATAATATAAAAGTAACAATGTCCTCTTGCATTCTTGAATCAAATACTAACCGTTGGCCTCAAACTATTTGATAATGCCCTATGGACCTGTTCCTCACTGCACTCATCATTCGTGTCAGCTCACTCAGATCAAATCAAATCACATGACTATCATCTCAGGGCAAACCAACAGCTTCTGCTGGGACATCACCAGCCGAAGCCATTGGACTGCAAAAACCTATAGCTATATCATGATAATAGAAGAACCAGCTTGATAGATTTGACACAGCCAAGGTCCATTTCACAGGTCAATGTGGTAAAGTATTTAGATGGAATCCAAGGCTTGTGGGATTGCCTCCCTAAATAAGGTTAATATTTAGGGTACAAATTATACACTTCAGTTAGCTTCCAGTCTAATCGAAGGCATGGTGTATCAGTCCTTTAAAACTATTGGGCATGATCAATTTTGCACATGACATGGTTTACTTGGTCCTTGTAACAATGTATAGGCAGTCATCTTTTACAGTAAACATTCAACTTTTCATTTATATGACATTTTATATAATCTAACTAGTATAAGAAAAAAACAAGAAACTGCACTATATTATTAAAATAATAGCTTCTGAAGTAGATTTGAAGCACAACACATGTGAACAACCCTTTATTTAAAAGCATAAGAACGAGTGTAATCTAAAATACTTAAGAGACAAGAACAAAAATAATAAAGAAGAACAGGACTAAGTTTTAAGAACTACCTGGGACTCAAAATATTTCACAAGATAATCAACCTATAAAAGAAAAGATTGAAACAATTAATGACACTGGATAACATAAAAGGCATTAGGATAGATAGTGTACGTAAATTACAGTTCTAACGTACAATATCTGCAATATGACCATCCCAGAGGTCAGTATGAGAGGCAAACTCTGTGAGACCATATGGAAGACCTGAATCACCATCCCTAATACTCCTGAGCAGAGATTCAAATTCCATTTTGTTCAAAATGATCTCACTAACAGCAAAATAATAAAGATCATATCTTCGTTTCGTTGCCTCCTCACTCTTCATGAGTTCCATGCAATCCTAGACTGCAATATCAATCTGAAAGGGGAGCATCTTCTGAAACAGCTTTCTAGCAAGCACAATAGCTTTGGCCAACACATGATCTTTTGTCTCTCCAAATTTTGTAGCCTGCATACTGAGGGAAAAAATTGGAGATATTGCTTGTCGCCTTCTAAGGTAGTAGGTCTCACCCACTCGCAAGAGATTTGGGGGGTCCTGCAAGGTCCATGCTATTTTTAGTGAGGCACTAAAATAATATAAATACTTAGGGACAGATTCACAAAAAGCAGTAATATACAAATGAGAAATTCATTTGAGGGGGCCCGTTTGGGAGGGCACCAGCCGGCTTCGGCTCCTCCTCACCGGCTCCTCCTGGCTCTATGAGAGGGAGGGGAGAGGGGAGAGGAGAGAGAAAATTAGCTCTGATGAACAGTGCTTTACCAGAGGAGCCGGAGCCGGCTAGCTCTAAAAGAAAAGATTAAACCACTAAGAGCACAAACACATACAGAGGGGCAAGACACTAGTAGAAGACAGAACTCCCAATATAATCAAAAGGCTAATGATACAGGGGGTAATATACTTATATTTGACATTGGTAGCATGCTACGTTATAAACAGGAAGACAGAAGTTAACAAAATCACATACCGTGTCATGGAGTTCTGGGAACACATGTGCGTAAGAAAGCACCCTTAATTCACGCTGGCAGCGAATAACATAGATCATGTAGGGCTCATCATAATCATTGTGAAAGAAAAGCTCATCCCTGTTTTGCCTTGCTTTCAAAGAGGCGGCGGTACGATGCCCCCTTCTCGTAGCACTCATGCATCTCCATTCGAACGTTGAGCACCTCGGCGCTGGTACAAAGTGATTGCTGTTGTGCATCTGCTACTCCCTCTAGACCAGATGATGAAGCAGCAGCACTCGTTATCCTCGAGCTCACCATCGTTGGGTGCTCTTCCCAGCGCCCCCTCTTTCTTTGCTCGTCTGATAAATCTGACCACGTTGTGTCCGTCACCTTGAGGAAGAGTACGCCTTCCTCCTCCTTGTCCCTCCCCTCTTCCCCATCCTCGTACTTTCCCTTCCACTCCTCCTCCTCCTCCTCCCATGGATAACGCAGCACGTCGTAGTCAGGGATGTCGCGCAACTCGGGAATTTCATACCAAAACAGGCTCTTCCGCCAACTCTTCCACTTCGAGTCAGAATCGCTGTCGATGTCGCCAGAATGCCCGAACAGATCCGTGTTCGATCTCCCATCATCAGCCTCCGTAGGATCTCCCTCAACAGCCTCAGCCTCCATAGGATCCCCCTGGACAACCTCAATCGACATCGGAGCGTCGGTCTCCGTTGATCGGAAACGGGAGGAAACAGGCGGTCGGTCGGTGCGGCGGCCCGGAGATGGGGATCTGGATGGCGAGGCCGCGAGGAGACCGGCGGCGCAAAGGGGAGGAAGCAGAGCAGCGGCTAGTCGGTGGGTTTCATCGATGGATTAACAACACTTGAGCTCGATTTGATCCACGACACGCGGAGGCACCGAACTTGAGCAGGTCCGCCCATGCGCGTTACGGGGAATCCGACCACGGCGCGCCCCACACGGGGAAACCATCTTGATCCTACTACAGTTCGCTAATTGCCATTGCCGCCGGTGAACAAACCTCATGCCGCAATGCGTGATTTATTTATAGGAACAATGGTGGGTGGATTGAGGGGGACGAGGAGAGGAACGCGAAGGTGGAGCCGGGTGTGCGAGAGGGGCGCCGATAGGCGCTGATTTGAGCTCGCACGCAAACGAGGATGAATTGGGATCAAATACGGATGGAATTGGATTAGGATACCACCTTTAACCACATTTTAATCCGAATTTGTATATAAATACGGATCTTATAGTCTTTCTAAAATCTACTCTCTAAATTATTATTTAGAGAATCATTTGAATAAAAATTATTTTCTATATCTTTTTTATATCTTATGCGTAGTCTAAAGAGTCATTCTCGCTTTCCATCTTTGTCCAGTTAGAGATACAGAATAGAGTATGTCTACATTTAGATATCCAATTGAAGAGGTTGTTGGAGGGTATTTTTCCACCAAAATCTCTATTCCTGTAAATTAGGAAAGATATAAAAAATCTTTTGGAAATATTTTTATTAGATATGTATGCAAAATGAAAAGTTCAAATTTGGATTCGAATACCTTGTCAATTTGGAACATAGCGTCACTACGATTATCAATTTGTTTTATCAATAATTTTATAGTAGCAGCGGCAGCGCCTCCCCGGAGGCAGCGACAGCTCCCAGGGCTCTCTTCCATGCATGTTGCGTCCACCTCTCCCTCCCCTCTTGTTTTTTCTTATTTATCTCCTTCTCGTGCTCCATTTTAATGATCTAAACTTTAGCTTTTGGGGATTATGTAGTCGTGCTACCGAAGTTCCAGAAGAATAATCCCCTCTTACTCGCTCTATACTCTTCCAATTTGTGCTGCAAATTTGGAGGAGGTCCTGCTGGAAATAGGGCTGAGTGCACCCATTATGTTGCTGGAATGAGGTCTAAAGGGCTTGCTGAAGTGGAACCTCGGAGTGCACGTGTTGCTCTCCAATTGATTTTCTAAGCAGGGTAACGTGAAGTTAACAGAATTGCTGAAAAAAAATATAACGGAGCATTCTTTTGATGGTAGTTTTCCACGACTCAATCTTTTGATGGTATCTTTTTCTAAAATTTGGATCTTTCAATGGTACAGATCTAATGTTCCCTTAAAATTATTATACGAGTAAAGATTAAAGGATCAGTATATAGAACTTGTGCATAAAGATAGCTAATAAAAATAACATATTAATCCATATATACTTTTTATTATAATTAAATATATAGCAAACTAATTATAAATATAAGCCTGCAGCTACTCTGGGATTGGATTGATACCCAAAATCCAATCGGATGAATCCAATTGAAGTCCAACTAAAATCAAGCTTCCATCCAGTCCAATTCTAAAAATTAGTCTCCAACATTCAATTCAATTCGGTCCAATCCAATTCCCCTTAATCCATATCCATCCAATACAATCCAAAATTCAAACATATGGGAGCCATGGACAATTGGCCATGCTGGACGTTCTCCTCAGCCGCGACAAACTCGCTGGCAAGGAAGCTGCAGAGGCTTCTCGCCGGCTCGTCGGCTTGCGCCGCCCGCACCTGCTGCTGTTCAACCGCGCCGCCTCCGCCCGCGGCTCGCCTACCCGCACCGGTCTCCCGTCGCGCTGGCTGCCGCTCGCTGGCCTCCGTATGCGGCTCGCCGGCTTCGTCGGCTCCGCGCCTGCGTCAACTGCGCTCGATGGCCGTGCTGCCGCGCCTCTGTTTCCGTTGCACTACCTCCGCCCGCGGCTCGCCGGCTGCGCTGCCTCGCCTCCGTTTGCTGTCGCACGGTCTATGCCCGCGCCTCGCCAGCTTCGCAACATCCGCGCCAGCGGCAAATGCCGCTCGCCGGCCGCACTGTCGGATACGAGCTCGCGCCCTCCGCCCACCCCAGCAGTCGTGGCCGTACGCCTCCTTCGCCTGCTGCAGCCGAGCGTCTCCTCCGCCCGCGGTAGCCACCGTGCGCGCCGCCACCACTTCTGTCCAACGCGCATTGGCGAGGTCTCCAAGACTCGAGATGCTCCGCGTGACGAGGGTAGGTGACAAGAGGCGCGGCGGCTCGGGAAGAAGACGCACAACAGTCGAGGAAGAAGACGCACGGCAGCGAGGCCGCGAGGGAGAAGACGTTCGTGCTGCTGGCTTCTTGTACGTCCAGCGCTCCCTTCCTCTAGTCCAAGATTATCCCCTAATTTTCATCCAATAAAATCCAATTCTATTTAATCCAAAGTAAATGGATGTCCATATCCAACTAGATCCAAACCCAGTAGAGTTTAAGTGCCAAAATCTAATTGTGTCATGACCCAAATTTTAAAAGCACGGGATTAAAAATTAAGCAACATCATCATGAGCATCATCCAAGCATTATGGAGCATCATATGCACTTAATTACATGTTGACCATCCATTTTCTTGTGTGAATTAGGTGCAAGTTGTGAAGTAAGTTTAAATTTTGCTATGTAGCTGTTCCCCCAAATATTTTATTCAAATACTAGATTTCAAATGGTGAATTGTGGATATTTTTATTCAATTTTTGGATGTCTCTGCCGAGCCATAAAATTCTTGGAAAGTGTGAAAACTGCAATGTTGTTTGAATTGTTGTGAGCAATCCATAACAGATTTTTGAGCTCTTGTTGTTGCATTGTGTTCTTGATGATTTAATCTTGCTTTGGTAAAATTTTGGTGAATTTTGGAGCCCGGGAAGTGCACGTTTTTGAAATTACAAGTTGAACCGTTGCCTTTCCCTTTTCCCCTCCTCCCGGCCCCACCGGTCAGCCTCCTCCTCCTCTCCTCCGCGCGCCCGGGCCCGCGCGTCAGCCACCCCCTCCGCGCCGCCCGCGCCTCTGCGCCCGCCCGTTGGGCGCCCGCGCGGCGCGGCACGCCGGCGGCCGCTGGGCCGTCCAGCGTGGCCGCCGCCCCTCGTGTCCCGCGCGCCGCGCCTTTTCTCCTCCCCCGCGCTCGCCGTTTCCTCTTCCTCCTTCCCCATTCAAACCACACGCCCCGCCCCTTCCTCTCCCTCCAGTCCGAGCCGCCGCTCGCCGCCTCGCTCCGCCCGCCGGCGCTGCGGGTGAGTCTCCCCGTCGCGCCGCGCCCCTCGTGCGCGTGTCGCCCCGCCTGTTCGCGCCCCCCCTGCCGCCCTCCGTTGCCGGCCGTCGCCGCGTCGCGCCGCGCCGCCGCCGCGCCGCGTGCGCGCGCGTTCGCGCGCGGGCCGCGCCGTGGGCGCGTGCTGGCGCCCCTCGTGGCGGGTCAAGGCCGCGGCCGGCCTTGACTCCGCCTGGGCCGCGCGCTGGCCGCCTGGGCCCACCTGTCGGTGCCCAGGGGTGCTAGATCCGGGTGGATCTAGCGCCGGCCGCCTCGTTTCCCGTTATCATTTCATGTGATCTTGTTAATTGCATAGGAAATGTTGTAGGCCTCCAAAAATTGCGAAGTTTGTTTTGTTTGAATCCTCTATAGTAGATCTGCTTAGATAAATTAAGTTCATGCATGTTAGAGTTCTGTATTTTAAGTTATAAATTATTCTTGTTAAACCAAGTTAATCCTTAATCTTATCTTGTGGAGCTCTAAAAATGTCAAACTAAAGTTTGTTATATTCCCTGTAAAGTGCTTTTTCTCATAGTGCTAGTTGTGTAATTGTTCCAGTACTGTTTGATAGGTTTTTAATGTGTTTTTAGTTTTGCTTCCTGCAATCTTATAAAATGAATATCTTTTGATAGAAAATTGATAAAATGGTAAAACCACTTCTGTTATCCTTTTTATCATGTCTTGTACCTCTGGTAATTTTATTAGGATTTTTGAAAATGTTTTGCATGGCTTGTAAGATTTATCTTGAGTTTAGCTGCTGAAAATTGTAAATATCATAAGTAATTCTACAAATAAGTTTTTGATGCAAACTCAACTCTCATGAGTTTATTTTGATATCCTCTGGGTGCAGAAATTAAATCATGATTTGTTCTTGTTAATTTGTTGCATGAGCGAGTTTGCCTTCGGACTTAGGATTTAAATTAGTAATCGAGCTTGTAGTGCCATGATGGTATTGCTTTCGTGTTGATGTGACATTTCTCTTCTATTGTTATATCATTGCATATCATCTCATTTTCACATCATTGGCATCATCCTAATGCATACATTTCATTCATGCATTTTAGTGACCGAGACGCCGGAGGACGTACCCGTTGAGCCCGCCGAGTTCGTTGAGACCGAGCCGGGAGCCGAGTGTGTGGTTGAGCAAGAAGAGAACCAAGGCAAGCAGCTAAGCATGATTCCTTGACCTATTTAACTTGCTTAAATTTAGTTATTTCACTTGGGTATCTATGCTTATGATAAATACTTATCTATTGCATCGTTGGTCCTATTTTCATGCAATGTCCTCCCTTGATTTGTATATCCATGTCCTTGGCACACGTAGCTAGTTGCAACTTAATTAACTAAATGCTTAGTTGTGCTTAGAGTTGGTATATATCTTGTAGGGAAAGTTGGAATAGGATCACTTGTTTCACCACCTATGATTATCTTGAGCATAGTATCCGGTGTCGGGTTGTGGGTTGGATCGGTCTAGTTGGAAGTGTGGTGTTGGGTTCGAGCGGAAGGTAGGGCCTAGAGAAAGGAGTCTCGGAGGCTTAGTCCGCTTGAACCGATTAAGGACCGTCCGTGGATGACCTTGGAAATTGAGCACTTATCGTACTACCACATATCCATTCATGGGGTGGATAAACCAAATACCCTCTAGTTTTAATCGTTGATGCACGGTCCTAGATGCGTGGCCGTGGGGCTTTGTAGAGAGCCTTAGGGGTGTCCCCGGTGGACCTAGGTAACTCTCCGCGCAAGTTAGGCGTGATGTTCAACGGTTAGAACTCGTCGGGAAAGGTTGACGCGAGTACCCCCTCACCCCACGTGATCGGTTGGGTGAGTCGCATGGTCCTTGTGTCGTGTGGGTAAAGTTGTACACCCTTGCAAGGTTAATAAATCAATTCGAATTGCCGCGCTCTCGGTTATGAGCAAGCTCAAGTTTCGACGAATTCTTCGTAGTTGTATCGATCTTGGTCGTATGTGGTTTATGATGCTTATGTCACCTCTTGTGGTTGGTCAATGTTTAACTAAAATTTTATGGTGGGTTGGGCAAGATAATAAAAATGCTAGGATTGCTAGAATAGGTTTTGGTTAGGAAGTTCATGCTTATGCTAACAACTTAACCCTAAAGCTTTCTTGTGAGCCCTCATTTGCATACTCCTTGTTTATTTATTCGCGTAAGTCTTGCGAGTACCTTTGTACTCATGTTGCTATGTTTCTTAACTAAGTTGCAGGTGAGCCGGAAATTGTTTTTGGCCACTTCTACCCCGCCGATCCCGGTGTGGGCGAGGAGTAGGTCCTTGTGGTGTCGACGGCGTCCTTGAGCAAGACTCCGTCTCGTTGCGCGTTTTATTTTTCCGCTGCGTACCCGTCTTTTGGGAAATTATCTTGTCACACTAAACTTCATGATCTATGTCCCTTTTATTTTGGATTGTGAGCCCAAGGCTTGTAACTCGTGTTGAACCGTAATTTCAATTTGAACTTGCTGCTTAAAATTGCTCTTTGTGGTACAATGGCGAAATACTAGATTGTGAACGGTATGTGTATATGCATGATCTTGGGCATATGGTGGAGCACATACCGGGACTACCGGATTTAGCCTCATTTTGGGTGAATGTCGTGTTGGTCGTCACGATTTAGATGTGGGTTAACACGTGGCACGCCGAAGCGCGAGCGCGTGTTAGCTCTCCTCTTAATTATAACGACCGGCGACTCGTCTAAAATGGTGTTAAATTGGGCGGTTCTCACAGCGGGTATCAGAGCCAGGTTTCCACGAAGTGAACTTAAAAGTTTGCTAAAAGGGGGTTGAGAGCGAAATAAAATTGAATACTTGCATTAACATTTATTTTTCTAAAATTTGAACTTAAGGATTGATTGCTAACTTTCTCCCTTTGTCTTAGAGCTATTATTCTCTCTAATGCTTCACCTGTCAATTAAATATGCTTAATTTCTTATGTTTTATTGAATAGATGGCCACTTTGATCATGGCGACTCGCGCTCCGGACACGATCGGGTTCCCGGCGATCCTCAACGAGATGTTGAGGAGCTCGCACTACTTTTTCCAGCCCGAGTATGAGGTCTATGCTCGCGGCTGTGGTGTTGGTTTGGTGGACTACATGGCGAGCCTCCACCTTGAGCCAAGGTGGATGGTGGGAGCTGTGAGGTACAACTTCCGCGCCTGTGGTACCTCCGTGCAGATGGTGATTCAAGAGGTGGCACGTGAAGCCATCGCCCGTCTTCGCCACGAGCACCGTGAGCTTTGGGAGGCTCCGTTCACCTACCTTCCGGTGAGGGGACCGGAGGATCCCATTGCTCATGTTGTCTCGCCTCCGATGGGACCGTACACTCTGGAGACGTGCATGGCGGACACCATTTCCGCCTACGAGATGGCGCACCGGAGTTTGGTATGGGAGTTGGAGGAGACAAGGAGTCGTCTCGTCCGCCTCCAATACCAAGTGGAGCCTTACCTTCGTTCGATGAAGTTGCCAAGGAAGATCATGGATGATTGGGCACGGAACACACCGCATGAGGAGGCGCCTCTGTCGCACCGCTTTCCGCATGTGGTGGGTACTTGGGCCGAGGCGCGGGGACCGTATAATCCCATTTCGATGGGGTTGCCCGTGCGTCGGTTCCGCATGGTGCCCGCCACCCGTGCGAGTCTTTTGGGGTTTCCGGAGCCTTTTGACCCATGATGGCTTATCGATTAGAGAGAGGGAAAGACGCCCATTAGTCCAAGTGCTAGTAGGAGGGACGTGGCACTTGGGGTAATGCGGTTGTAAGGTGGAACTAAGCGCTAGAACGTTAAGACGCGCTCATTTTGTGATGGTTAAACTCTTTGGATGCTTGTGAGTTAAGGACAAGTTAATTGCATGATTATGGTTATGCCTCGACGTGTTACTAGTATTTTAATTATGTGAGTTATTTGAATGTTTCATGCGTGCTTCCTTAAGAAGTTATATATGAGCCCTATATTATCATGTGGAAACGATGTGAGGTGACGACATATTGCACTCATATGTTGCATGCATGCACGCATACACATATAACAATTATAAATCATGTGGGTGACCGTTTCCCGTCTTTCTTGCTCTCTAAATCTGCCCTAGTGACTTTGAATGGTGATGGTCAAATCTTTGTCACTCGTCACATTATTATATTTTTCCTTGATAGTTACCGTTCGAATCTCGATCTTAAGTCAAGTCATTATCTACGCCTTATCATTCCATCGTTCTCCTTAAGATTATCATTTCTTCCTCGGTTGCTAACTTATCTTAAATTCTTGCTAGGATGAATTTGCGTTCGGGAACCGGCGCGAACCGCGGGAACGGTTCGGGTGGGAATAACAACAACAACAACAACAACAACAACAACAACAACAACAACAACAACAACAACAACAACAACAACAACGATCTTCCCGGACCTCCCGTCCACCCCACTTTCGCGGATGTGCTTGCCCAACAAACTCAACTACTTGGGCAATTGGTCAATCATATCGGCAACTTGGGCAACATTGGAGTCCAAGCGCCTAGGGAGGAGCCGCAAGTAAACAAGTTTGGGGATTTCTTCCGCACCAACCCACCAATCTTCCGTGGCTCCAAGGATCCTCTTGACGTGGATTTTTGGCTTCACGTCATTGAAGAGAAGCTTAATCTCATCCAATGTGATGAGCATGACAAGGTCTTATTCGCCGCTCACCAACTCCATGATGCCCCGGGGGCTTGGTGGCGGAATTGGAAGGCTTCTCAACCCGCCAATCACCGTTTCACGTGGGAAGGATTCCGGACGGCTTTTCGCTCCTTCCATATTCCTAAAGGTATCATCGACATCAAGAAAAAGGAATTCCTCAACCTCACCCAAGGCCATCGGGATGTAATGGCCTATGTCAATGCCTTCAACACTCTATCACAATATGCACCCGATGAAGTGTCCTCCGATGCCAAGAAGCGGGAGAGGTTCTATGACGGCCTCTCGGAAGAGCTACAAGACAAGCTATCCACCACCAAGTTTGATGATTTCAACGACTTGGTGAATATTGCTATCCGTGCCGAGCACAAGATGAAGAGACTCGAAGCTAAGCACAAGCGTCCCGCTCCTACCTCGGCGGGTGGTAGCTCATCTCGCCCACGTGTGGGGCCTCAACCTCCCCACCGCGCGCGCCGGGTGCGCAACCACCGCGCCCGATGTGGGTGGTACGTCATCCTCAACCACCTCAAGGACAACCCCCAAGGCCGGCTAATGCCTTTTGGAACAACCCAAGCGGCGCTCCAAGGGGTCCGTGCTACAATTGTGGTGGCACGGGTCACATCTCCAAATATTGTCCTTCACCAAGGCAAGGCGGCACCTCCAATGCACCAAGACCGAACAACCCTCCACCGCAAGCCCCACGCCAAGGAACCAAGCCATCGCAAGCTCCTAAGCGTGGCCGTCTCAACTACACCACCGCGGAAGAGGTTCCGGACGATGCCGAAGTGCTCATGGGTACGCTTCTTATAAACTCCCATCCCGCCCTCGTTCTTTTCGATTCCGGAGCAACCCTTTCCTTCATTAACAAGAAGTTCATGATGCATAGCAAACTCCAAATGCAAACCCTACCACAACCTTACCACATAGAATCACCGGGTGGGGAAATCGTCTCTAAGCACTTTGTAGATAAAGTCCCGATTCTTATTGAGGGAGCCACTTTTCGAGCAAATCTTCTCATCCTAGATAAGCTAGGCTTAGATGTAATTCTTGGGATGAATTGGTTGGGAAAACATGATGGGGTTATCAAATGTGGGCCACGCACCATCGATCTCTTGCACCCCTCCGGGGATAGGGTTCTCCTCTCTCTCGCCACAAAGAAAGCTTGTCTCTATTCCTTGGCGGGTACCGAAACCACGGCGTTGGAAGATATTCCCGTGGTTTGCGAGTATCCGGATGTCTTTCCGGAAGAATTACCGGGCATGCCTCCCGATCGTGAGGTGGAGTTCGTTATTGAATTAATGCCCGGGACGGCCCCCATTTCCAAGCGTCCCTACCGTATGCCTCCTAATGAGCTAAGAGAATTGAAGGAGCAACTCAAGGTCCTTTTGGATAAGGGTTTTATTCGTCCGAGCTCCTCTCCTTGGGGATGCCCGGCTCTCTTTGTGAAGAAGAAGGATGATAGTCTACGGATGTGCGTCGACTACCGTCCGTTGAATGAGGTCACCGTCAAGAATAAGTACCCCCTCCCTCGAATTGATATCTTGTTTGACCAATTATCGGGAGCTTGCTACTTCTCCAAGATTGATCTAAGGTTGGGGTATCATCAAATCAAAATTCGTCAAGAAGATATTCCAAAAACGGCTTTCTCTACTAGATATGGTCTCTATGAATACACCGTCATGTCCTTTGGCCTCACCAACGCCCCGGCGTATTTCATGTACTTAATGAATAGTATCTTCATGGAGGAACTCGATATCTTCGTGGTTATCTTTATTGATGATATTCTTATCTACTCGAAGACTCGGGATGATCATGCTCACCATATCCATGTTGTGTTACAAAAACTTCGGAAGCATCGTCTTTATGCTAAGTTTAGCAAGTGCGAGTTTTGGCTCGAAAAAGTATCCTTCCTTGGTCACATTCTTTCCAAGGATGGCGTCGCCGTCGATCCGAGCAAGGTGCAAGATGTTCTTGATTGGAAGCAACCTCGAAGCATCACCGATATTCGGAGTTTTCTTGGGCTTGCGGGATATTATCGCCGGTTCATAGAAAACTTCTCAAAAATTGCCAAGCCTATGACCGAATTGTTGAAAAATGGGGTCAAGTTTGAATGGTCTCAAGCTTGCGAAGAAGCCTTTCAAACTCTTAAAGATCGTCTTACTACCGCTCCCGTTCTAGCTCAACCAAATATTCACAAGAACTTCGATGTCTATTGTGACGCCTCTCGCGTCGGTCTTGGTTGTGTTCTTATGCAAGAAGGCCAAGTGGTGGCTTATGCCTCTCGTCAACTCAAGCGTCATGAAGAAAACTATCCAACCCATGATTTGGAGCTTGCGGCCGTGGTCCATGCTCTAAAGATTTGGCGTCACTATCTTCTTGGGAATCATTGCAATATCTACACCGATCACAAGAGTCTTAAATATATCTTCACCCAATCCGATCTCAACATGAGGCAACGTCGATGGCTTGAGTTAATCAAAGATTATGATCTTGAAGTCCACTATCACCCCGGCAAGGCGAATGTCGTTGCCGATGCGCTAAGCCGCAAGGCTCAATGCAATTGTTTGACCATGGGACCTCCTCTTCATACTCTTTGTGATGAATTCCGGAAACTTGAATTAGGAATGGTCAAGGAAGGTCATCTCGGTGCTCTTATAATCAAGTCCAATCTTTATGATCAAATTAAGGAAGCTCAAAGAAATAACAAAGGTATGGCCCGAATTCGTACACTCATGAAGGAGGGTAAAGCTCAATGTTTTTCTTATGATGATCAAGGGGTCCTATTCTTTGGGAAACGTATTGTCGTGCCTAAGGATCACAACTTGAGGCGCTTAATTCTTGACGAGGCTCATAATTCTCAATTCTCGATTCACCCGGGTAGCACCAAAATGTTTCAAGATCTCAAGCAAAGATTTTGGTGGACTCGCATGAAGCGGGAAATCGCTCGATATGTCGCCGAGTGCGATGTTTGCCAAAGGGTTAAAGCCGTGCATCTCAAACCGGCCGGTACCCTTCAACCGTTGCCTATTCCATCTTGGAAGTGGGAAAATATTGGAATGGACTTTATCACCGGGTTGCCGAAGACTATTCACGGGTATGATTCTATTTGGGTAATTGTTGACCGCTTAACCAAATCGGCTCATTTTCTTCCGGTCAAGACTACCTACCGAGCCAAGCAATATGCGGAATTGTATCTTACTCGCATTGTATGTCTCCATGGTGTTCCTAAAACAATTGTCTCCGATCGTGGTCCGCAATTTGTTGCCCACTTTTGGAGAAGTCTTCATGAAGCCATGGGAACCGACCTCACCTATAGTACCGCTTACCACCCTCAAACCGATGGCCAAACCGAGAGGGTGAATCAAATCCTTGAAGATATGTTACGGGCTTGTGTTCTAGTATATGAGAAGAAGTGGGCCACTTGTTTGCCATTTGCGGAATTCTCTTATAATAATAGCTATCAAGCAAGTATCAAGATGTCCCCCTTTGAAGCTCTTTATGGACGGCGTTGTAGAACGCCCATCAATTGGTCCGAATCCGGGGAAAGGCCTTTCTTTGGCCCGGATTTGGTGAAAGATGCCGAAGACCAAGTTAAGATCATTCGCGAAAATCTTCGCATTGCCCAATCCCGTCAAAAGCTATATGCCGATCGTCGCCGTCGTGAACTCCATTTCAAAGTCGGTGATTATGTCTATCTTAAGGTCTCTCCTTTCAAGGGTACTCGTCGCTTCCGGGTCAAGGGTAAATTGGCACCTCGTTTCGTCGGACCGTTCCAAGTCACTAAAAGGATTGGAATGGTGGCTTATCAATTGGATCTTCCCCAATCACTTTCCACCATTCACAACGTGTTCCACATATCTCAATTGAAGAAATGCCTTCGTGTTCCTACCGACGCCATCGACCTTGAATCACTCAATCTCCAAGCGGGTCTTACCTACGAAGAGCATCCTATTGCCATCCTAGATCATGTGGAAAGGAAAGTAAAGCGAAGCATGGTGAAGTTTGTGAAAGTTCAATGGAGCAACCACTCCGAAGACGAAGCCACATGGGAACGCGAGGATCGTTTGCGTCAAGACTACCCCGACTTCTTCTTCCAATGAGTGAGTCCTCAAGCTTCTCCCACCGCACCCAACCTTCTTTAAGAAGTTCATCCTTCTAGATATCTTATATGTGTACACAATCACAATCGAAGAGAAATTAGGGATGCCCTACCACGCCACCCTACCCATGCTTTGTGCGTCCTTTCTTCGATGTTTATCTTGTCTAGGTGAATATGGCCCTATTACACTCGAAGACTTATCGTTCTCTATCTACCAAATCTCGGGACGAGATTTTCTTAAGGGGGGAGATTTGTCATGACCCAAATTTTAAAAGCACGGGATTAAAAATTAAGCAACATCATCATGAGCATCATCCAAGCATTATGGAGCATCATATGCACTTAATTACATGTTGACCATCCATTTTCTTGTGTGAATTAGGTGCAAGTTGTGAAGTAAGTTTAAATTTTGCTATGTAGCTGTGCCCCCAAATATTTTATTCAAATACTAGATTTCAAATGGTGAATTGTGGATATTTTTATTCAATTTTTGGATGTCTCTGCCGAGCCATAAAATTCTTGGAAAGTGTGAAAACTGCAATGTTGTTTGAATTGTTGTGAGCAATCCATAACAGATTTTTGAGCTCTTGTTGTTGCATTGTGTTCTTGATGATTTAATCTTGCTTTGGTAAAATTTTGGTGAATTTTGGAGCCCGGGAAGTGCACGTTTTTGAAATTACAAGTTGAACCGTTGCCTTTCCCTTTTCCCCTCCTCCCGGCCCCACCGGTCAGCCTCCTCCTCCTCTCCTCCGCGCGCCCGGGCCCGCGCGTCAGCCACCCCCTCCGCGCCGCCCGCGCCTCTGCGCCCGCCCGTTGGGCGCCCGCGCGGCGCGCCTTTTCTCCTCCCCCGCGCTCGCCGTTTCCTCTTCCTCCTTCCCCATTCAAACCGCACGCCCCGCCCCTTCCTCTCCCTCCAGTCCGAGCCGCCGCTCGCCGCCTCGCTCCGCCCGCCGGCGCTGCGGGTGAGTCTCCCCGTCGCGCCGCGCCCCTCGTGCGCGCGTCGCCCCGCCTGTTCGCGCCCCCCTGCCGCCCTCCGTTGCCGGCCGTCGCCGCGTCGCGCCGCGCCGCGTGCGCGCGCGTTCGCGCGCGGGCCGCGCCGTGGGCGCGTGCTGGCGCCCCTCGTGGCGGGTCAAGGCCGCGGCCGGCCTTGACTCCGCCTGGGCCGCGCGCTGGCCGCCTGGGCCCACCTGTCGGTGCCCAGGGGTGCTAGATCCGGGTGGATCTAGCGCCGGCCGCCTCGTTTCCCGTTATCATTTCATGTGATCTTGTTAATTGCATAGGAAATGTTGTAGGCCTCCAAAAATTGCGAAGTTTGTTTTGTTTGAATCCTCTATAGTAGATCTGCTTAGATAAATTAAGTTCATGCATGTTAGAGTTCTGTATTTTAAGTTATAAATTATTCTTGTTAAACCAAGTTAATCCTTAATCTTATCTTGTGGAGCTCTAAAAATGTCAAACTAAAGTTTGTTATATTCCCTGTAAAGTGCTTTTTCTCATAGTGCTAGTTGTGTAATTGTTCCAGTACTGTTTGATAGGTTTTTAATGTGTTTTTAGTTTTGCTGCCTGCAATCTTATAAAATGAATATCTTTTGATAGAAAATTGATAAAATGGTAAAACCACTTCTGTTATCCTTTTTATCATGTCTTGTACCTCTGGTAATTTTATTAGGATTTTTGAAAATGTTTTGCATGGCTTGTAAGATTTATCTTGAGTTTAGCTGCTGAAAATTGTAAATATCATAAGTAATTCTACAAATAAGTTTTTGATGCAAACTCAACTCTCATGAGTTTATTTTGATATCCTCTGGGTGCAGAAATTAAATCATGATTTGTTCTTGTTAATTTGTTGCATGAGCGAGTTTGCCTTCGGACTTAGGATTTAAATTAGTAATCGAGCTTGTAGTGCCATGATGGTATTGCTTTCGTGTTGATGTGACATTTCTCTTCTATTGTTATATCATTGCATATCATCTCATTTTCACATCATTGGCATCATCCTAATGCATACATTTCATTCATGCATTTTAGTGACCGAGACGCCGGAGGACGTACCCGTTGAGCCCGCCGAGTTCGTTGAGACCGAGCCGGGAGCCGAGTGTGTGGTTGAGCAAGAAGAGAACCAAGGCAAGCAGCTAAGCATGATTCCTTGACCTATTTAACTTGCTTAAATTTAGTTATTTCACTTGGGTATCTATGCTTATGATAAATACTTATCTATTGCATCGTTGGTCCTATTTTCATGCAATGTCCTCCCTTGATTTGTATATCCATGTCCTTGGCACACGTAGCTAGTTGCAACTTAATTAACTAAATGCTTAGTTGTGCTTAGAGTTGGTATATATCTTGTAGGGAAAGTTGGAATAGGATCACTTGTTTCACCACCTATGATTATCTTGAGCATAGTATCCGGTGTCGGGTTGTGGGTTGGATCGGTCTAGTTGGAAGTGTGGTGTTGGGTTCGAGCGGAAGGTAGGGCCTAGAGAAAGGAGTCTCGGAGGCTTAGTCCGCTTGAACCGATTAAGGACCGTCCGTGGATGACCTTGGAAATTGAGCACTTATCGTACTACCACATATCCATTCATGGGGTGGATAAACCAAATACCCTCTAGTTTTAATCGTTGATGCACGGTCCTAGATGCGTGGCCGTGGGGCTTTGTAGAGAGCCTTAGGGGTGTCCCCGGTGGACCTAGGTAACTCTCCGCGCAAGTTAGGCGTGATGTTCAACGGTTAGAACTCGTCGGGAAAGGTTGACGCGAGTACCCCCTCACCCCACGTGATCGGTTGGGTGAGTCGCATGGTCCTTGTGTCGTGTGGGTAAAGTTGTACACCCTTGCAAGGTTAATAAATCAATTCGAATTGCCGCGCTCTCGGTTATGAGCAAGCTCAAGTTTCGACGAATTCTTCGTAGTTGTATCGATCTTGGTCGTATGTGGTTTATGATGCTTATGTCACCTCTTGTGGTTGGTCAATGTTTAACTAAAATTTTATGGTGGGTTGGGCAAGATAATAAAAATGCTAGGATTGCTAGAATAGGTTTTGGTTAGGAAGTTCATGCTTATGCTAACAACTTAACCCTAAAGCTTTCTTGTGAGCCCTCATTTGCATACTCCTTGTTTATTTATTCGCGTAAGTCTTGCGAGTACCTTTGTACTCATGTTGCTATGTTTCTTAACTAAGTTGCAGGTGAGCCGGAAATTGTTTTTGGCCACTTCTACCCCGCCGATCCCGGTGTGGGCGAGGAGTAGGTCCTTGTGGTGTCGACGGCGTCCTTGAGCAAGACTCCGTCTCGTTGCGCGTTTTATTTTTCCGCTGCGTACCCGTCTTTTGGGAAATTATCTTGTCACACTAAACTTCATGATCTATGTCCCTTTTATTTTGGATTGTGAGCCCAAGGCTTGTAACTCGTGTTGAACCGTAATTTCAATTTGAACTTGCTGCTTAAAATTGCTCTTTGTGGTACAATGGCGAAATACTAGATTGTGAACGGTATGTGTATATGCATGATCTTGGGCATATGGTGGAGCACATACCGGGACTACCGGATTTAGCCTCATTTTGGGTGAATGTCGTGTTGGTCGTCACGATTTAGATGTGGGTTAACACGTGGCACGCCGAAGCGCGAGCGCGTGTTAGCTCTCCTCTTAATTATAACGACCGGCGACTCGTCTAAAATGGTGTTAAATTGGGCGGTTCTCACAAATTGGATTTGGATCAAGCCCAATCCATTCCAGGAGTACCTGCAGCTATGGAAGCGGTGCTCTGAAATTTGCATGGATGTGTTATCAGAATTACGGTCCCGTCCTCCTGGCGTTCAGGACTCTTCGCGTGAGGCGCTGGATCCTATGGACTTCCATGCGGCGTGTTACATATTTCAGTTGCTTTAAGTTAGTTCCACGCGGCGGTCCATTAGGGACACGTCCTAGGGTTGGAGCACGACTCCAGCACCCCTGTGGTCGCCCTCCCATGTTCATATATTTGGAACAAAACTCGATACACGGCCCATTGGGCCAAAATAAGATGACGCAGCACCTGGACAGAAAATATCCGTGAACGAAAATGATGACTAGGGCCAACTCCGAAAAGATATGGACGTGAGCCTAGATCCGCTTGAAAGTAGACTTGATAAGCTTTCCATGAAGTCCAAGAATGTTCCAATCAAAGTCCGTATGTAGTCGTAGCAGCCGTTACAACTTGGTTCTATCCTGCAGTCCGAATCCAACATCCAAAACGTGTGGATTTGGACTCTTTTCTTTCCTTGCACCAAAAGTGACGTGGTGGCCTAGTAGAGAACATTGGAAACATATGGAATTGGTCCTCAATCAACTTCTTTGGTTCTCCATGCCTTCCATGTGTGTTTAATACTCTTTTTGATCCATGTATGTATTTATAAAAATAACAAATGAAAACATATCATGGCGAAGCATCAATTCATAAAATTTATCAAATACAATCATGATAAAGAATAATTTCACCTTTGAATCAAAAGTTTCTAATGGTTGTATCCAAGCATGTGATGTCCTCATCACACATATCTAGTCATCTTGAAGCAGCTCGCCTACACCCTCTAGAGCGTAAACTTCGCATTTTACAGGTAATTGTTCTCCCATTCCGTGTGTGATTTACTAAAGTAACTTTTTGCTATGTTGCACCAAGTTAAATTGTTGCTATATTGCACCAAGTTATACTTACTAGAGAAATTTTTGCATCCTGCTGCCAAGACTGCATGTGAAAATTTGCTTTTTCTAGGACCATGCTGTGAAAATCGCTATTTAAAACTTGCTTAAAAGGCATACACAAAATTTGGTCTTCTTATTGTTGTTCTTTTGTCTTTTATTCATTATTTGACATATTAATTACTCAGTCCATTTTTAAAACTATATGACGTTTAGGACAAGCTAATTAGCTGATTTTTGGAATAATTAGCTTGTCCTAAACCTCATATTTTCAGAGGGAGTATTTAAAATTCTTAATGAATGTTACTATACACATTACTATTGTAGCCTGCCACATTTTGAGATATGTTCGTTTTCGCATGTAATCAGTTTACTGTTCTCAGCTCTTTATCGAGTCATGTCTTTGGTTCCCAGACTGCTGTAGAATGCTGCGGTAATGAGGGATCATATGCAAAGGAGTTTGGCATAGAAATTAAGAAGCAGCTTCTGTCACTGATGCTCGTGTGCTTCCTCCCCCTTGGGTAAATGTCTCAGTTCGTGGTTTGCATATGCTAATTTTCCGTTTCTATTGCATATTTATTCCCACAATTTTGACTTGTATATAATGCACCAGCTTAAATTCCATTACACTGGCATGATCGAAAGATTCTTGCCACGAGTAGGCAAATGGAATATGATCCGTAAGGTATGCAACTGATATGTAAAATATTTTTCTTTGCATTCTTGTTATTCTCCATCCAAATTGTTGTTATTCACATAAGAACTCATGGAAAATTTTATTGTACCTAATATTGCATAAAGCTGTAGATTAGTTTCTTACTAATCCTTTTCTTGTAGAGAATGTACGATGGTGGGAGAGTGAGCAACTGGACATGTGTGAACTTCTCTTGTGATGTGGAAGACGAAATCGTTAGAAGCTTCTGTCATGAGCTGGTTGTTGTGTGCCAAGCATCTGGGATGGTAATTTTCTACTTGATCAACTCTTTCAAACAGTAATTACAGACTTCTCTTTCTGATTGGCCGTTCTTTATCCTTGGCCTGTAGGACTTTCTGCCCGATCCTGTGCTTCCTGTGGTAACTGCAGATCCTAAGGATGTAGAACGAACACTCAAGTCATTTCATAAGGCCATGAACATGCTCAAACCACAGGCCAGAGAACTTGATCTGCTGATTGTAATATTGCCCAACAATAAAGGCTCTCTTTACGGTACCTTTTCTTAACTTCAAAACACACTTGAGCATTCACTGACTAATATCTACAAGTAATACTCCTATCACTCTTTAGGTAACCTCAAAAGAATATGCGAGACAGAGCTTGGACTGGTGTCTCAATGCTGTCTTGCAAAACATGTTTCAAAGATGAGAAAACAGTATCTTGCCAATATTGCCCTTAAAATCAACGTTAAGGTTTGTTATGCTCTACCATTTGTCTAGCTGGTAATGGAGGTAAGTTGATATTAGTGTGACACTGTAGGTAGGAGGAAGAAATACTGTACTTAGTGATGCTCTTAAAAGGAGGCTACCCGGTGTTGGTGACATACCAACTATTATATTTGGTGCACATGTTATGCATCCTGGGACAAGTAATAGTCCCTCCTCTATTGTTGCTGTAAGTGCATGTTACCACTCTACTTGCCTGGAGCGTGCCTATCTGGACATGTAAGGATCCATCTGCTATATGTGATGCCATTCTTCGTGCAGATTGTTGCTTCTCAAGACTGGCCAGAGGTTACCAACTATGCTGCATTAGCCAGTGCGCAGGCCAATGGGCAGGAGTTGATATCGGATCTTTTTGAAGTCCCCCATGTCGATGAAACTGGGGCCATGTCCGGTGGAATGATCAAGTATGATCTTATTTAATCTTAGCATTTCAATATGAATTGGAGGTGGGTCCATGGTTTCTGAATAAATTCTATTAAACGTGCAGTGAACATCTCATTGCTTTCCATAGAAGAACCGGACTAAAGCCTGAAAGGATCATATATTACAGGTTTAGTCCCTGTTTGACCATCTCTCTTTGGTGCTGTTCTCTATGTGCCCGGTGCCCCCTCCAGTCACAAGCAAATTTCATTTGGATATTAACATGGGTTCCAACATGCATCTTTGACTACTACTTTATACTTTAATGTATTTAATAAACATAGGTAAAACTATAATACTATGAAAAGCAATTTTTGATGGAAAAAGATCCGTGGAATCTTCAAATTTTAAGTCTCAACACATAAAACAGATATTGATAGCCAAAATCTAGAAATGTAGATACTTGTGACTGCAGGGAGCCCAAAGTTTCACGTGTTTTTTGTGACAGGGGAAGTATTTAACATTTCCCTTTCAGGGATGCTGTGAGCAACAGTCAGCTCTATCAGGTGATGTGGCAAGAACTTGTTGCCATTAAAAAGGTGAACTCATTTTTTCTCAATATTGTGATGAACTTATACACTGTTTCTCTGAAATGACATTTTTGTTCCATATAAATGTAGGCATGTAGCTACCTGGAACCGGATTATAATCCGTCTGTGACCTATGTGGTGCTCCAGAAGCATCGCCATACACGGTTTTTCTCTGACAGCAAGCATAACCAGAGTTTTGATAGTAGTGGAAACGTATTGCCTGGTTAGTTGTCGCTTGACCCGGTTGTTGTTCATTGACAGCAGACCCTAAACGTCGTTTTCCTGAACTAAAGGTCGCTGTTGATCTTTTATATTTCAGGAACTGTGGTTGATTCAGATATATGCCATCCAAATGAGTTTGGTTTTTACCTGTGTAAATCGGAACTAGGTTAGTTTTCTCTACCCAAATAAAATTTAATTGTGTGTGTGCTAATTGCCAGTTAAAATGCCATCCTTTTAGGGAATGATCCAACCTGTGCATTATCACATACTGTGGGATGAGAACAGATTTACAGCTGATACTTTCCAGTGCCTGACAAACTACCTGTGCTACACGTAAGTATCTCTCGCTAGCGTGTTATATGCATTTCACATCAATGATCAACACTTGCAGACCTGTCAACTGGCCATAGCCCTTTGTGTTTGCAGCTACACCAGGTGCACCCATTCCGTATCAATCGGTAAGCGCAGGCCGACTTTTACCATCCTATTTTACCTGCTATGGATGAGGAAAAAAAGGATTTTTTCTGTGTGTTGCTTACTGCTGCAATGGGTTAACTAATTGTCGGAACTCTGCAGTGCCTCCTGTGAATTATGCTCGTCTTATGGCGAAGCGGGGTCGATTGTACTTGGAACCTACGGCCTCTGGGACAGGAGATGAAGGCCATGCTCCCTCCCCTTCTGAAGAGTCTAGCAGTGTCGTGGCTAGGTTTTGCTGTGCGAGCAACCGAATACCCGTCCTATTATTGGCCTGTTGTGCGAAGAATAGAGGGTGAAAAGTCAATTAAAGGATAAAAAAAAAGAAACGGTTGTAATGGATGCGGCCCCACTATCAGATTCTACATGAGTCGATCTCGGTCGCCGAAACAAAGCTAGTTTATTAGGAGGCTTCTGAGAACACGCTGATCTCATCGCGTGGCCTCAGCCACTGACGTAGCGTCCCCACCACGCAGAGGGAGCCGGGGCCCCACGCCCCCTGGCGAGTGGCATTAACCGACCCGGCGGGGAGGCGCGCGCGCGCGCAGCAGAGCAGACCGACCGCGCCGGCGCAGGAAGACAAGTAGTCGTAGCCGCGGCCTCCTGCTCAATTAATTACCTCGCGCGCCTCGGGGGCCGAGCTCCAGCCCCGCTGGGAGGAACGGAGCGCCAGAGCACAAGGCGATGCCCTTCTGGTGCCCGGGGAGGTGGTCCAGGCCGAGCTCCAAGCGCAAGGACGGACACTCCGCCTCGGCTTGCTGCTCGCCGCGCCACTCCGTCGACGCCGTCCCCCCACCGCCTACGCGCCCGCCAGCGCGTCGCCGTCGGACCAGTGGGAGCGGGCCTGGGCGCGCAGCCTCGGCTCCCCGGCGCCGCGGCGGGGTGCCGTTAGGGCCGCCGGCGGCTGCGGCTCGGTGCCGGGGAGAGCGGCCGCCGGCCGGGGCTTGCCGCTCCCCCGGCCCGTGTACCGTTCTGCGCCGCAGCTGCTGGCCCCTCCATCCCGCGCGGATGCGCCTTCCGCGGCGGCGGCGCGCGGGGGCTCGCCGGTGTCGAGCGGGAGCTCGTCGGAGTCAGACGAGGCGGCGGACACCCGAAATCACAGGTACGAATTGTCGCATTTGCGCGGGATACGTGCTGATTCGGTACGTTTCGTTCATCGCCGTAGACCGTAGTTCGAGGGTTGTGTTTGTGTTTTCTGCAAAAACAATGCGATCAGTCTATGGGGTTGAACAATTACATCGATGAAGCTGTGTGGCGAATGTGGTTGCCAAATGTCAGTGACTCAGTGGTTTTGGAGTCGAGCGCCATGACCATTGACTAGGAGTGGGGAGTGAGGCTTCGCACAAATTTCTGCCGTTGACCCCTTTCGCGCTTGTCATTTGCCGTGGACACGGGGAGTCAAGGTCAAATGCGTGTCATCCTGTGAGAAACTGTAACCAGTCGTGTTTTAGTTTGACAAGTTAGTCTTGCAGAAATTGTTGGTGCATGCTTATCAATTGGCATTTGAATTACTAGTTCGCTGCTATTTTAGTTTCTAGAATTCCTCTGCAAGCCAATTTATTGAACTGAATTTTTTAGAAGACCATTTATTGGATTATTTACAACTGGTATTCAAGATTTTGTTGGCATTAATGTTAAGTATCAACAAAGTTGTATTATAAGGCCTTATGAAGATTGGATAGTTCTTGGTGGAGGGTCAAGTTTTTTATTACATTAGCGGCTATTATCACTTGATATATGACCATTATAAAGGGTTAAATGCCTTTTATGTTTTTACTATGGATATCATGTTTTAGTATTCTGATGCCTGAGCACAAGAGTAAATCAATTGGTGTTTTTTTTATAAAATCTCTCAAATCATCCAAAGTCTCCAATCCACGATCAGGATTATTTTGTCTTTGAATTTTCACACTTTTTTATTTATTTGCCCTTGACCCCTTGTCAGACTGTTTATTTGTTTTTTAATCTACTTTTGCCTCCTGACAGTCTAGTGTTACGGTCTATTGTTTAATCTGATATTCACTATTTATTGGTGCAACCTTTAGGTATACAGATTCAACTATCTATCCTGGAGCAAGAACCATGCCACCTTATGAACATAAGTGCACGATGGAAGAGAAAGACCTTGTTTCACGTAGTGCTCCCCGTGAGCACCATAAGTTTTTTGATGTGCCTGTCACCAATGACAGAGAAGTGCATTTGAAAAACCTTGAAGCTTCAACAAGTGGGGCCTCATTGCATGGTAGAAGTTTTCATAAGGATACACGTCGTGCAAGAACAAGGAGTCTTTCCCCAAGCCCAAGAAAAAATGCTTTTGCTTCCAGTTATGCAAGTCCAGGAGATCTTGGGTTTAGTCCAAGGTCATCGGTTAAGAGGATGGATGATCTGAAGAGCCTGTCTCAACCCTTGCCTCGTCCACCAGCGCCTATTACTTGCTGCCCCATTCCTTCATCTCTCACTGCTTCCACCCAATCCCAGTCAGAGTGGAAAAAGGGGAAGCTGCTAGGTAGTGGCACATTTGGTCAGGTTTACCTTGGATTCAACAGGTATGAATGACTTTATGTATCATTTGAAGTTAAAATTAAAGTTCAGTTCAGGTCCTTCATGAATTGATTTTTTATACTTGAAGATAAGAAATATTAAGAAAAGACAGATTCATTTTTTCATAAACTTTTGTATCCAAGTGGGACAATTTAATCATCGAAGTTTCTCCATATAGATTCAACTCTGTATAACACAACTTGCTATAAGTCCACCATTTTTTGTCAATGTTTGCATGCCAATTTGTTACTAGGTGTAATCTAATATGCAAGTTTGTTTTATACTGTCATGGGTCATTTGGACTGCCATGTCAAATTCAGTGAGCTAAAGAAGTTAGGAAATGATAACTTTTGGTATTTATGCTTTGTTTTCTTTAACTAAAAAATGCTACATGTTGCGCTTCATTTTATGACGCGAAATGAAATCTGAGAACTATTTCTATGTATGGCTGCTGTACTCTTGACTCTTCTATCATTAGCATCTTGTGATTGATCTTAACCATCTTTTATATAGTGAAAGTGGGAAGTTTTGCGCAACAAAGGAGGTACAAGTTATTTTGGATGATTCAAAGTCAAAAGAACGGCTCAGACAATTGAATCAGGTCATTTTCTGCCCCTATTTCATTGATAATTTTCTGTAGATCAAAGGCATGTATTAATGTAATACCTGTACCATGCACTTTCCTAAATTGATGTGAATCATGATTCATGAATCCTGTTAATTTAGTTTAGTAACTTGTATCATTCTTTTATCACAGGAAGTAGATATTCTTAGACAACTCTCACACCAAAACATTGTGCAATACTACGGAAGTGAACTGGTGAGTTCCATGCAGCAACTGATAACCATACCGTTTGAGTGCCGTGCAGCCACAAAATCTTGTTTGTCCTGTCATATTCTTGTTATGCATACTAGCCTATCAACCTGTGCTCCCCCACGGGCTAATTAAAATTAATATAAAAATAAGACTTATAGCTAATAATTATAATTATCTATCCCATGCTCTCTTTCATCTATTAAATATTCTAACGTACAATACTCTAAAGATACATACTCACCATTATCTAGTTGTGATATGTTTAGTTAGTAACAATATTTTTCACTTTGTATCACACCTCCATATGTATTTGATATGTATTTAATTGAACCAACTGTTTAAGCTATGTGAACAACATAAAAATTGGTATTGTTATATCTTCCCCCATACATGACACGCACCATGGGTAGTATTTTTATATAAGCAATAACATAAATAATATATTAATAATGATAGACATAGTAATTTAGAATTTTATATTGGTGCACTTTAAGGTTTTGTTATAATTATATAACTTAGATTCAGATTTAGGCTGTGTTTGGTTCAGCTTTCTGAACCTGCTTCTGCTTTCAAAAAGCAGAAGCTGAACCAAAGAGGTTCAGCTTTTCTGCAGCTGCTTTGAAAAAGCTGCTTTCCTGTAGTACAAATTTGAAAGCAGGTTGTACCCTGCTTTTGCAGCTTTTCCGAATTTGTGAAAACTACACACCTACTATTGGTCACGTATATACCCTTTCAATTCTTTTTTATATATAAGAAAATAAAGATTTTTTCATATATACGAAAATAAAAATAAAAAAGAATACAAAAAAATTAACTCCAAATATTTTTATATATATAAAAATAAAGATTTAAAGGAAAAATAATTTGGTCATCATAAAAAAATATTGTATACTGTCAATTTGCATAAAGACAATATATAACTTTTTCACAGTCGATAGCTCACAGCAGTTTGAACCAAACGACTTTCAGCTTTTTCACAGCAGGCATCTCACAGCAGCTTTTTCACAACAGACATCTGACAGCAGCTTTTCACAGCTCACAGCTGAACCAAACACACCCTTAGGAGCTACTTTAACTTTTAATAATGACATAATTAGATAATTTATATACAAACTTAGGGGGGTTATTTGACATTATTTTTATAATAGCATATGTGGGTAATTTGCATGAAGATTAAGGGGTTACTTTAGATTATTTTTTTAATGGCAGAGGTGTGTAATTTAGATACATGTTTATGAGGTTACTTTAGCCTATTTTCATAATGGCAGAGGTGGGTAATTTATTAGAAAAAATAACAGATCAAATGACTATTATGATTAGTTTGTCGGATTGATTGTCGGATGTTTCTATTTTTTATGTGAATTTCTAGGATTTCTCTATTTTTTTTAGAGTGTTCACCTAGGATCCTAGGTGGCTTCACGTGGAGGCTTCAAAAAGAGCCTCCAATTAGTAATAGTAAAATTGCTTTCGTTGAACTTCTTTCTAATTGTTTCACCCATTAAGGCTAATTCATGACTGGGTATAACAAGTTGCCTTTACTTTCTGCCCGAACTGCTCAATGCTGATTATTCTTAGACTTTCCTAACATTTTATGATTTTTTGGCAGACTGATGAGGCACTCTCCATCTATCTTGAATATGTTTCTGGAGGTTCGATCCATAAATTACTTACAGATTATGGTCCTTTTAAAGAGCCTGTGATTCGTAACTATACTCGGCAGATTCTTTCTGGACTTGCCTACTTGCATGGTAGGAAAACTGTGCACAGGTAATGTGAATTATATTACACTATCACTGTTTTCCAAGTTCAATTGAATAAAAGATCAGTATATCACTTCATAATGCTTTATTTGGCAGAGACATAAAAGGAGCAAACATACTTGTCGGCCCAAATGGAGAAGTCAAACTTGCTGATTTTGGCATGGCTAAACATGTATGTAGATTCTTTCATTTTCTCCCAAGAGGTTTGTGTTTTTGTGCATGTGTATAGGAGCATCATTGGAACCTCATTCACCACTGCACTGGCATGTTACTAACAGACAATTAGTTTGGCTCCACGGCCAACCAACCAGATAGAGCTCAGGGAGTCATATATTTGTATGTCTTGCAATCTTGCATAAATTATGCTGGTGAGGTGTGGATGTACACCCCTACCACCCAAGTTCAATTACTCTTCAACTCGAATCTGGGTGCCTATTTTATTCTTAATGAAAAAAACATGCATTTTGCTCTTCCTTGATTGGATCATGTTCCCCATATGATGAAAACATGACTCCGGTTGCTACTGGAAGCTCTTTTTGCAATATAAAAGCCAAAACGAGATACTTTTGAGTTTTTGTCCTACATCTCACATTATTGCATATATTGAAGCAGATAACATCTTGTACTGAAATACACTCGTTAAGAGGAAGCGCATACTGGATGGCTCCTGAGGTATGCTGTTTTCTAGTGATGATGTTTGAAGAGCTTTGCCAATTTTTGTTTTGCGGATAGAGATTTGCCATGTGGTTTCCTACTCCAAGAAAGATTATGTGAAATACTTCAAATTCTTCAGGTCATAATGAATAAAAATGGGTACAGTCTTGAAGTTGATATTTGGAGCCTTGGGTGCACAGTTATTGAAATGGGAACTGGGAGGCATCCTTGGCATCCACATGGAGATGTATGTGTATTCCCTCTTTGTTACATTTTACTCAAATATTTCCATCCAATTTAGATCAGTCACTCTGCTTAGTTAAAGTCACTAGCACCTGCTTCATACTTTTATAATGTTAATGGCCATTTTGTCCCAATACATGGTCTTCAGGTACCTGCAATGTTTAAGATAGTTAACACTAAAGATATACCAGAAATCCCAGAGAGTTTCTCTAAAGAAGGGAAAGATTTCCTGAGTTTGTGCTTAAAGCGTGATCCTGCACAGCGCCCCTCTGCAACTCAGTTGCTGGGTCACCCTTTTGTCGTTCAAGACCATCAAGCAATAAGAGCGACCAAATGCAATATTAGCCAGTTGAGAAATAGACTATCTTTACCTGCTGAGGCATGTCATAAAAAGGTGACTTTACCTGTTTATTCTTTTTTAATAGATTTTCTCTCTCTTCTTCATAGGCTTTTCCTGTCATGTCAATGTTTGGTTTGCAAGGATTCTTGATACTCGCCATTCCTTAAATTTGTTTGCAGTACATCATAGAACCTTCATCGAAGAGAAGCATTGCTCCTCTGCGAGGCATTGGAGGATTAAGAGGACGAGGTTTTACAGGGTTTTCCTCAGCATATCCTTCGCCCAACAAAACCTCCAGGTATATGAACATGCATTTGCTGACCATCCTTTCTTTCCAGCTCATCCAATCATACCTGGCATCCTGACTGATGAGTGATGACCACTGTCATCCTGCAGCAGCCGTATTGATGTGAGAGCAAACATGTCTCTCCCAGTGTCGCCATGCTCAAGCCCGTTACGGCAGGTGAAGCAATCAAACTGGAGCTGCGTTGCTTCCCCATCGCACCCGGCATTCTCCTCAGGATCTGCAGCCTACAACCCAGTCAGTTACATGCAGAACCAGATGAGAGGAAGCGACCCAGTTCCAGATCCTTGGCACGGCATCGACCAGAGACCACAAAGCCCATACGGTTCCCCAAAGAGATTCTGATTCTCATCTGTAGAGTTGTTGGAGGCTAGGATTTGTCGATATTTTTTACAACAAAGTCAGGGATCCGTTGCTGTTTGTGCCCATAAGTCCTTTTGTGTCTAGGAGGATTCTTGATTCCTCGTGATCTGATCTATTGTATAGATGAAAAAGGAAGGTGTAACTGATGATCGTTAACTGTATGCGGGTGTTGTAAATGGTCACTGTACATGCTGTAGATTAGAATAACACGTAGCGATGCCGAGGATTGTTTATGCAGAATAATGATGTGTTTGTTGTTCATACAAAGTAGTCACAAAGAGATACACTCCACTTGCATGTTTATGTTATGACTGGTGAGGTATGAGCCTTTGACCAGGCACATGAATATCATAGGCTGTGGCTTCTCTTTTCAAAGGTTACTAGCTTTATCTGCTTGTTCAGAGGGTGGAGCTGGTTAATCTTAAAACTCAACTCTGGTCGCCAAAAACAACTCAAAACGCCTAGACCCACTGGAGTTGTAGGTTTGGTGTGATACATTGCATGTTGACAAATGACATCGTATCATATGTTGTGTCATTTCATCTCATCTAATATTGGGGCATATTTCTACGTATGGCCTGCTCTCAAGCAGAAACATGTTATGGATGGAAAGCCATCTCCACGAATCACAAGATTATCTCCGTACAGTTTTTTGGACGATTAAGTAAATTAATAACCCCCATGAACTGAAACGCGTGGAAAAAAATCTTCAGCATTTCCTTAGTAACAGAAAAATAGAATTGTTACTAAAAAAAATAATTTTGCGGTGAGCGTGGATCGAACACGCGACCTTCAGATCTTCAGTCTGACGCTCTCCCAACTGAGCTATCCCCGCTAGCGGTAAAATTTCTAACTTTTATTTACTTATTCAAAGATCAAGCATGGTCTACCAAACTCGTGAGTCTGTACGTGTCGGTGTATATGGCTCGTGGAAAAGGTAGCCATTTTACAGAGCGGATCATCCTCCTACTCACGCTTAGCTTAGTTCCTCCAAAATCTTAGCGAAGTCTTCGTTCCAATTTTATCTGAGAATCGCTGGATGGATCCAATCCCAACGGCCCGGCGCTCCCAGGTCCCAACTGGAGGCGGTGCGCAACGCGCGGAGAGACCGAATCGAGTGGAATCCTTGCCGCATGTGACGCGATCCACGCGACGCGCGAGTCCCATCCCAGCAGGAAGGATACGGGAGGAGACAGACCGCCCGCCCCCGTGCTCCGGCCTCCTCACCTCACCTGGCCGTCAGTCCCTACTCCCAAAGGCGTCGGACGTGCTCCCCTGGTTTTCCCTGTGCTGTGCATCGGGGGTTTCATTCAATTCGTCCCTTGCCTGTTACTACTAGCCTGCACATTTTATAGAGTGTGTCCAGGGACTGCAGATCAAGTTTGAGCCGTTGGTACAGGCACTTTTCAGCGCTTCTGTCACTGTTACAGTGGGGAATGGCGCAAGTGCCTTGTTCTGGGCTGATAATAACTGGATCGAGGGCAAGTCTGTCGCACAGATCGCTCCTAATCTGGCTGCACTGATCTCCAGCCGTGTTGTGCAGCGAAGAACGGTGGCGCAGGCATTGACTGACCGTCGATGGAGCAGAGACATCAACGGAGGTCTGTCCATTCCGGTTCTCATGGAGAAAATTCGCCTATGGAACATGCTGGCCGGTTTTCACCTCAGCGATGCTGCGGATTCTTTCCGGTGGCGTTGGACCGCTGACGGTAAGCTGGTAACTACACGGCGAAATCAGCCTACGCTGCGCTGCACCAAGGGAGTGTGCGTTTCCAGGGAGCCACTCGCATATGGAATTTGGACGGCAAGGTGAAGTTCTTTATCTGGCTAGCAGCACGGCAAAGGATTTGGACGGCGGATCGAAGGCGTCGACACGGCCTTGATGCTCACGACACCTGCTGGTTTTGCGACCAAGAGCCGGAGACTTGCGGCCTCATCGCTTGACGCTTGGCTTCTTTGGAAGGAGCCGAACGCCCGTCTGTTTGATCGGCGGCTTTCGACCCCTGACCAGCTCTTGGAGACGATCAAGACGGAGGTCAAGCTTTGGGTGGAAGCTAGCGCCAAGAGGCTTGGTTGTTTGAAGCGCGAGTAGTAGGATTTTTTTTTGTAATGCTAGGCCGGAGTCTTTTCCTCTTTCTGAACGGCTCTTTTGGGCTGTTTCAGCTTCTTGGGTGGATTGCCACTCGGCGTAGGGCTTGTATATAATTTTTTTCTCGCTTTCTGCTTAATGAAAAATGCGCAACTCTCCTAGATATTTGAGAAAAAAAATAGAGAGTGGGGAGGCTGGAGTAGGTTGGGGTGTAGAGCTGCAGGGGCAGAGCTGTTAACTCTGATCAAGGAAGATTCCCGCGTCAATGCAGTGCTGGTGCAGTGCAGCAGAAGAAGGTGGGCAGAGGCGGAGCCAGCAATCAAATTTAGGGGGCGAGCTAAGCTATATCAAATCAATAAATAAAAATCTATATGTACTGGTGTTTAGAATGTTGGAATCAGTAAACGTATTTTTTTCACACTCAACAACGATCATAATGTGCGCTCCAAACGAAAACATGAGAAACAGCTCTTCTGGACGTAGTGCTGTAGCGTGACACAGTTCCAAACAAGCCCAATAATAATTGTGGTTGTAGAATGTATAGTATGATAAAATACTTATTTATATTGTAACGTAGCATGAATAATTATATTTTACCGATATCAGCTGATGGCCAAAAGATGAATAAACTGCCAGTACTTTTACAGTTTTAGCATAATGTGTAGCTTATCTGTAGAAAAAATAATTTGTATGTTTGGTAAATAGAATAGTTAAACATGAAATTTATATCTATAAAAATCTTATAAAAACCTAACAGTACTAGGTTCTAGGTTCTAATAATTATTAGAAATTCTAATTATTAAAAATTCTAAATGATTTAGAATTAGTCTAAATCAGTAACCTAAGCTTGTTTATCTGGATCATTAGGGCGGGGGCCACAAGTTAAAATCCTGAGCAAGGGTCGTGCTCTCGGCTCGGCTGCTCGTTCACCGTGCCCTCGAGACCCGAAACCCCCAACCCTGATGGCTGATGGACAATGTGCTTTGCTATCTGTATATGCCTGAATGCCTGATACGCTGGCTAGTATTTCAGTTTGTAATGCGTAAATTTCATGGCGATCTAGTTGGTTGGGACCTGGGACTATGTTTTATCTCTCCTCATAATGAAAACCGTAACCAAAACATTCGCGTAAAAGAAACATAATAGAATCATAGCGATGACTGAATTATGCAAAAAGAAAAACTGAATGTGGTTCAAAGCCAACCACAAACCAACAGGCAAGAGACCTCTCTATCTATGAGCTGAAGCATGTCTCGTATCTAAAAGTCTGAAACTGATAAATGAATATGAACTATTGTACGTTCACATGAATATTGCCCCGGCGCTGCACAAGCAATGCGGCGACCACAAGCCACAATCATACACCCCATTCATAACAACTGTTAGCGGCCACTAGAGAAGGGGAGGCAAAAGCGGAAGGCAGCAGCAGAAAGTGAGGAGCAAGACTTAACAAACAATTCCCAGAGAAAAAAAAATAAACCATTAAAGAAGAAGTGATGAGGAAAGGCGCGGTAAACAACAGCAAAAGAAACCGATCGATCAAACCGGGTATCAAAGCAAACGAGAGAAAAAGAAATGAATGGAAAAAAAAAGTGGCAGCAGCGGTAATCATTCGAATCTTGAATTCTTGATCCACCGATCCGAGGAGGAAAGGGAGAAAATGGCTGGTTCGGTTCGGGCCTTTGCGGTTGCAGGTCCACCACCACCCCGCGCCGCCCTGCCGGCGCGCAGCAGGTAGGCATTTGTTTAAGGGATTCTCTTCCGCGGCGGCCGGCCGGGTGGCTCTGCCGCGCCACGCCCCGCGCACATCGCGCTGCGCTGCGCTGCCCTGCCCAGCTGCTGCTGCTGCCGCGGCGTGCGCATCACTGGAAAGATGGGCCTGTGGGGACGGGCTCCCTCCTTCCCTGCGCTGCGCCATGAATGAGTGATGCGCCTTTTCTTCCTTCCATCTGGCGCAGCTCGCCTCCTACCCTTCCTTTCCGCGCTCCTCTGTCCATGCCCCGCTGCTGGCCTCCTCCTGCTTCTTGCTTACGGACTGGGTGTTCTTGGCTAGCGAGCAGCACCGGCGCCGGAGGCGATGGCGAAGGAGACGGAGTACTACGACGTGCTCGGCGTCTGTCCCGCCGCATCTGACGACGAGATCCGCAAGGCCTACTACATCAAGGTCCCCACTTAATCCTTTCCCTCCGTCTTTCTTGCTCGTCTGCTGCTGCTGCTGCTCAGCTTCTCCTCCCATCAGAAACATTAAATGCCTTTTGGTTCCTGCTAGTTTGGGAAATTATTCTCATGTGTTTAGATTCCGTTTCTATGTTCAGGCGAGGCAGGTGCATCCGGACAAGAATCCCAACGACCCGCAGGCGGCCGAGAAGTTCCAGGTTCTCACTGCAGCTTGATTCAGTCCATATTCTTGCTGGACAGCGACTTGATTTAGCGGACACAATGTGTGGCGTGCTGACAAGCTGAGATTTTTTCTCCTTCTGGATGATTCCCAGGCTCTTGGAGAGGCGTACCAGGTTCTGAGTGACCCTCTGCAGAGGAAGGCCTATGACGGCTACGGCAAGAACAGCGTATCCAGGTAGGTACTAGGTACCCACTTGACATTGGATATTTTCCAAAAAGAAAAATGAAAATGAGAGGAGGTATAACGCAGCAGCAATTGGAACTTCAGAACTCTGAGAGTTGAGTAAGTGGAGCCAATGTCTCCAGAGTGTTCATATACAGTGGATCAATCTCGATTGTCAAATATTTCAGGGACAACATACTGGATGGCACTGTTGTTTTCACCCTCCTTTTCGGGAGCGAGCTGTTCGAGGACTACATTGGTCATCTTGCAATGGCAACAATGGCTTCCACTGAGATGACAAGCGACACCGACAACCCCGAAAAGCTTCAGGATAGGCTCAAGGTTAGTTGACCGAGGAGGCAGGCTATTTCTGTACTAATGATATTGTGGCACTCCAAATTTTGATGAAATGATGTTGGT